>NW_027187336.1:10833859-10913804 GCF_028583685.1 Petaurus breviceps papuanus | reverse complement strand
GGCTCCGAGCTGCATCCAATCAGAGCTGCAGCAGTGAGCATGTCATCCTGTTCTTCCCCAGTGATTTGCTTATTGAATAAAGGTACATTTTCTTGTTCACATTTACCTGTTTATTAAAATTGCTGTCAATGTTCATTAAAATAAGCCCTCCCCTGAAAATAAGCCCTCTGGTGTTTTTCTGTCCAAAAAAATAATAAGATAGTGTCTTATTATCGGGGAAACACGGTAAGATGAATAATAATGATGAAAATGATAATGATTATAGCTAGCATTTATATAGAACTCAAAAGTTTCCAAAACACTTTCCATATACTATCTTGTTTGATCCTCAATAACCTTGTGAGGTAGGTGCCAATATTTTTGCAATTTTAGATATTAGGAGATGAAGGTAGAGAAGGGTTAAGTGATTTACTGAGAGTCACATGCCTAAGTAAATACCTACGGTAGGATTATAACTCAGGACTCTAAGACCAGCACCTTAACCATTATGCCATTGTTTTCCAGGTTGTGAGCTATGCATTTGTTCGTGTGCGTGTGTGTGTGTGTGTGTGTGTGTGTGTGTGTGTGTGTGTGTGTCCCTTGTCTAGTCTGTTCCATTGATCTACCTCTCTGTTTTTTTCTTTTACTAATATGAGATAGTTTTGATGACTGCTGCTTTATAGTAGTTTGGGGTCTGGAAAGACTATTCTCTTTTTGTCCTCTTGTTTCCTCTCATCCTTTTGTTCTCTTTTTATTATATCCCTTGATATTATGGATCTTTTATTTTTCCAAATAATTTTTTTTGTTAAGTTCTATAAAATATTGTTTTGGTAATTTGATTAGTATAGCATCAAAACTATAAATTAACTTTGGTAGTATTATCATTTTTATTATATTGGCACAGCTCATCCATGAGGTCTGAATATTCCTCTACCTACTTAAGTTGTTCTTTATTTAAGAAACATTTTGTGATTGAATCTATAATAATATTTTTGGTGCTTTGGTGAACAGACCCCCAAGTATTTTATGCATTTTGGAGATTTTTGGAAAAGTATTCCCCTTTGATAATTTCTTTCTTTTGTCTTGTTGTTATTGCTGACATTTGCAGAAATATATCAACTAGTAGAAGCGAGAGTGGATTTTCTTGATTTACTTCCATATTTATTGGGAAATATTTTATCACATCTCCAGTGTACATGATATTTGCCTTTAGTTTTATACACTTTTTATCATTAAAAAAGAATCCTCTACACCTATCCTTCATCGGGTTGGGTTTTTAGCAGACATGAGTGTTGTACTTTGGCAAAGGCTTTTTCTGCAACTGCTGAGATAATCATGTGATTTTTTGATGTTTTTATTTTTAATAATTTTCCTAAATTTTGAACCATTTTTGCATCCCTTGTATAAATCCAACTTGGCTATAGTGCACTTAAAAATTTTTCAATCAGGGGGTGGCTACATGGCACAGTGAGTAAAGCGCTGGCCCCAGAGTCAGAAGGACCCGAGTTCGGTTCTGACCTCAGACATTTAACACCCACACAACAAAAAAACTAGCCATGTAACCTTGGGCAAGTTATATAACCCCAATTGCCCTCCAAAAGGCAAAAAAAAAATTTTTTTTTCAATCAAAACTCATTACTTATACTGGTCTATAGTTTTCCTATTCTTTATCTTTCCCTGGTTTAGGTATTAGGTATGTATGTTTGTCTCATAAAAATGAATCTGGTAAGGTGCTTTTTAATTTTTGAGGATAATTTATATAAAATTGGTACTAATTATTTTTTTTAAAGTTTGATAGAATTATTCAGTGAATCAATCCTTCAGGACCAGGAGTTGGTTTTTTTTTGTTTTTTTAGTTTAATAGTTCCTTTTCCGTTTTTTTTTTTTTTTTTTGAGATTAGATTATTTAAGATCTCTATCTGGTCTTCTGTTAGTTTGGATATTTTATTTTATTTTATTTCTTACAATATTCTTCTATTGCTTTTTGTAGTCAAGCAAAATCCTCTGCCCTTTCTTCCTTTCAACTTGTTTTGTTGGTCACTTAAAAATTTTTGCTTTCTGTGCCTTTTTCAAAAAAGGATTTCTTTCCCCATCTTCATTATTTATCTTCCCCATTTTAGATTTTAACTCTTTAATTCATGGCCCTTATAGATTTTTTACTTTAGTCTCTATTCCTCATTGAGGTCTTATAGCATGCCCAGATCACCTAACACGAATGAACCCCTACTACATGGATGGGAACAATTTCCTTTGATTGATTGTGTAGCTGGACAGATTGGGACAGAATAGGACAGTTTCTCTCTTTCCAACTCCATCTAGAGGGTGAAAGTTACAGTTTACCCACAGTGCAGTGAGACTGAACTGGGAAGGGGGGATACTCCCCTCTCTTTTCCTCTTTAGGTCCCATGGCTTAGACTTTGAGTTTCTGTTCTTTTTCATTTATTCTTCTCACAGTGCTAGCCAGTGATTCCTCCTTTCCTTCTGGAATCTGAGCCATGGTGACCTTGAAGTGAGGGTTCCAGGTAGATTGTTGCAGTGTCCGCCTGACAGGAAAGGCCAGAGGAGGAGGGTACTTGGGGCTTGATTCCAAATGGAGTTTTGTCCATGACTTGGGACTTAGTCCTATAGGAACTGAGTTTAGCTATGAGTCTAATCCCCTTCCTCAGAGACTAAGGTGGAGGGTGAGTGTGATGGGGATGGGGATTAAGCCCCTTGTGGTGAGGAGTAAGTTTGTATATTTGTGATTTTACCTTTGAAGTAAATATTTCTTTGTAAAAGTTAATCTGTAAGTGGTTAAATGGCGCTGGAGCGCAGGAAACCTACAATTGGAGGAACATCATTGACTAGAGCCATTGACAGAGAACCTAGACATCCCAACCCCCCCTTAAGGATACTTGGAGATTCCTGGGGGAGGGGTAAAATATAATACACCTGGCCTTTAGGCAATGTAGACCAGGATAACCAGTGTTATGAAAAGAAGAGATTAAATAAATGGGCAGCATAGGAATACTGACGATTAAAAAAGATAGACAAGGAAATTCATGAACCAGATGGTAGGAAAGAGTGATGGGTGAAGATCCATAGAGGGAGAAACAGAAATGATATTGGGCAAGTTTCTTTGGAGGCAAGGGGGAAGGGGCAAATTAAAAAGAACTTTTTACAATCCATACCATTAAAAGAAGGAAAAGAGGTGGCATATTCACATTAAATTACTATCAGGATCAACTGGGACAATGTCTCACCTGTCATATCCACACACCTCCATAGGACTGAGACCAGAAGTTCATCGTGGTTAGATCTCTAGATTTATTTGATAACTATAACAGAATTTCTATCCCTACCATTAGACATAAAGGCAAGTTCGACTTAATGAAGCTCTCTCCAAACTCATTGCTTCTTTCTCAGGGACCTTGTAGAGCAGGGGATTTCAGGATGAAGAACGCCTGCACACAGAGATAGCTTTTACCAAATTTTATTGTTACTCATAAGGAGAGGAAAATAGCTACGAGCAGGCACAATTTTAATGTGTAGCCATGAGCCACAGTGGGCAGCACATAGAAGCGAGTTGGGGTGGGGGTATCCATATTTCAGTCAGAGGCCCTGAATCCCTCAAACTCAAATCTCATATAAAACAAAGAGCCAATATACTGGCAGGAGGGTGCTCTATTATTTATAGGGCCAAATAAAGTGAGAATATGTCCTAAATTACCTAATAAAGAGGAAAGAATTTGGAGCAGAGAAGTAGGAGTAGCAGAGTAGGATTAAGTAGACTTAATTCTTATAGTACCATTACATCAAGAGGCATTACCCAGTTTCTGCAAGCATACTTATATCCTGGGAAACTGAAGCCTTAGCAATCAAACGGGTTTCCATTAGTTAACGGTGCAATTCTGTTTTCTTAATGCCAGAGACAGTAAGACAGCAGCAGGCTGATTTCTGACCTAATTTCTATCCTAGCACCATCTTTCAAAGATTCTATTTGAGTTTATTTGAACCCTATTCTTTGGACCACTCTGCTGGGATATCTGCAGAATTCTCTTTTTCACTATAAGCTTGCCATTTTCTTTCCAAGTGTGATACTTATGCATTATATCATGGCCAAATCTCTATTTCTCTGTTCTCACCACTACTTGGAGGGTTACCAAGGAGACACAGTGGATAGTGATGGACTTGCAGTCAAAAAGATTTGAGTTCAAAAGCCAGCCTCAGATACTTGCTAGCTGTTTGACCCCAGGTACATCAATTAACCTCTGCCTCCTTTCCTTCATCTGTAGAAGGGGCACCTTATTCCTTCCACCCTGGGTTGTGAGGATCAAAAGAGATGTTTGTAAAACATTTAGCATAGTGCCTGGAACACAGTAGGGACTTAACAAATCCTTTCTTCTTTCCTTCCTTCCCTCCTACTCTCTTTCTCTTTTGTATGGTTGGGTAAAATCAATGATTTTCTCTTTTATGGAGCTAGGGGGTGGGGAGGGCTTCAGACTGATTCATCCATGTGGGAGGACCATCAGGGCCATCAAAGTTGTACTTTGAAGCACAAGCTTGATAAGACCTTTACAGCACTTAGTGTTGTCTTATTTTGTTGATTGTTTTAATTACTATATCTTTGGTACTACAGGTATCATTCCCGTTTCTTTCTTGAAAGTTATTATTAGGTTGGTGAAATAGGGTATGTTGAAAACATCTATTCTTCCATCTTGCTAATCACTAAGTACTAATACTCCAACACTTCAATGGAACTGTGGTATGGTGAGGTACAGGCTCTGGGAACCCCCTTGAACTCTGATTGAATCGAGTGCATTTGCCTGAGGCTACAGACCTTTCATTGTGGCTCTGCCCAAATCTTTTTTTTTTTTTTTAAGCAATTGGGGTTAAGTAACTTGCCCAAAGTTACGTTTACGTGGCCAGTTCTTTTTTGTGTGTGGGCATTAAGTATCTGAGGCCTGAACCAATCCCAGGTTCTCCAGACTCCCAACTTGACTCAGGTGCTCTTACTCACAACGCCACCTAGCCACCCCTCTACCCAAATCTTTAGACTCTATTATCCAGCTAGCCCCCACCCTAGATCCTCAACTGTTACACCCCTGAACTGGCCTAGCCCACCTTTGTCTGGGGTCTCCAGGTAGCCTCCAGCAACTTCACTATTTACTGGAGTCTGACCTCATCTGATTCCTCCTGAAGACCCCCCCAAACTCCTCCTCTAGACCACCCTTAGATCCCTCCCACAACCTTTCTGTATATAAGACCCCATCCTACCTCCTGTGTGAGAGCACCATAGAATTTTCTCACCTCCATGAGAGGAGGAAGGCCAGAGAATGACCTAGCATAGAATTATTCTGACAGATGATTCTGGCCCTCTTGCCCAATGCAAGTGTCATAGACACCCAGGCTCCTTAAGAATCTACCCAATATGGCAAACTTTTAATAAACTTTGCTTTTCTTTGGCTGAGGGAAGGCTTGAGTCGATTCATTCGGCAGGACCCAGCCTGTTGGTATTTTAGGGTCTCGAGGACCCCAAACCCTATACTTCATCAGGCATTTCAACAATGTAGATTACAATCTCTGAATTGAGCCTTCCAATTCTGTGAGATGCTTTTGCATATTCTCCCATATATTCACCAGAGGGGTCTATCCAACTTGTGAGCAACCTCCCTTGAATCCTCTGACATTTCAAAGATACCAATGGAGCACATAGACGATTCTTGGATCTGGACTCCAAGCAGGATCACCTCCACAACACCACAGGGGTCATCGTATCTTAACATTGGGACTCAGAAAAGTCAAGGAACCTGCCTGTGGTCATACACTTATCAGGTCCTGAAGTACTAGAAGTTAGATTCAAACCAATGTCTCCCCTGACTCCAGGTCCAGTTCCTTTAAAACTATAAAGACTGTTCTTGGCTTTCAGATGTCCACATTCCACTGTCTCATCCTGGAATTTCCCTCAGAGGGTGGGGCCTTCTCACTTGATGGCTTTCTCAACCTAGATGTCTGATTTCTAAACTTCTCACTGTACCTCCTACCCCGGTCAGCTCCTTCCTACCTTCCTGAAGCATTCCTTGAGGCAGCAACTTTCTTTTTGCTCATATTTATATCCCTAGTACACAGCACCATATCTGGCACATAGTAAGTACATAATAAATGCTTGTTTCTTTCACTTCTTATACCACGCTGGAGAATGCTCCAGGACTGAGGAAGACAAAAGTCATCCTAATTCCTCACCCTATCCCATCCCCTTCCTCAAAAAAAAAACGAGGGGGGGAGGTAGGTGTGTTTTTCAATCCATACATGTGATTTTGACTGATTCCTAGTCAAATCATGTTTGCTTAAATGGGTAGTTTTTGTGCATTTAGAAGGGATATCACTGATTACTGTTTGAGCTTGTATTTACCCCAGTCAACTATGATTAACTTTATTTCCTTTTTTGACAAGATTACGAGAATAGTAGATTAGGGGGGAAACTGTATAGGATACCTGGATTATATGGAGACATTTGACCCAGTCTCTATTTTTGTGAATCACCTATTCAACATGAGTATAGTCCTCAAAACACTCTATACCATTAAAGATGTGAGATAACATGAGTATTCCAACAATGAAGATTACATTGCACTCTACTCTAGTGGGACAGCATCTAAAGTGGATATATGTAAATAAAGTGAATATATAAGTTCAACTTCATATTAAGAAGCATATTGACAAACTAATAGAGGTAGTCCAGAGGAAGGTTACCAGAATGATGAGAAATCAATTATAAATATAAATCTTATAAAAGGACCCTCTGAAGGAACTTGTGGCCTTCATGTACTAGGCATGTGAAAGAGATTTACTATGGCTTAAGAGGGCTCATCTAGGAACAAGAGGTGAAGTTATAGGGGTGTGATAGTAGTGGCATTTAAAGATTCCCCTGTATTGGCTTGGTTTTCAAACTGATTGTGTTAAAACCCAGAGCTTGTTAATCCCACCTGTGGGATGGACTTGTTGATGTGAAAAGAAAGTCCTGAACTGGGAGGAGCTGGTGACGTAGATTTGGAGGGACAAGAGAGAGGCAGAAGGACTTTTTTGGAAGCAGCACCTCGTGGAGAGAGAGAGACTAAGAGAATTGCTGGTGGCCACTTTGAATTGCCCTGGACTTTTGAGACCTGCCCCCTGAGCTGCCAAGGACTGAGGAGACATGGCTGTTTTGCTGGTACTTTGTCTGTCTGTTTTGATATTGTTTTGCCAGATTTGTCCACTGGTGAAAGACAGTCCTGTTGAAGAAGTCCTGGAACCTGGCTGTTCGCTAAGAAGCCCTGAGACTGTCCTGCAGACAGAGAGTGAATACTGTCCACTGGTGAAGGACAGTGCTGTTGTTGCAGGGGTCTGGAGACTGTCCTGCAGACAGAATGAATACTGTCCACTGGTGAAGGACAGTGCTGTTGTTGCAGGGGTCTGGGAAGCTTTCTGTTGGTTCAGAAGCCCTGAAGGATTTTCTTGTTGTATGTTTACAGAAATCCTGGGAGAGGGTTTTGCTAATGTTTTCAGGGGTTCTAGGACTGTTCTACAGACAGAGGATGAATTAATGAAGGGACTGGCAATGTATCTTGTGGCCTTGCTAAGCCTTGTCTCCCCAGGAACTAAGATTGCTGAGAACTTGCCTCTTGTCAAGATGAAGAAAAGACCTCCATTTGGGTATTAAGTGCTGAGCTTAAACTTGATGTAACTCTGGGGTAGATTCAATTGTGATCCAGGGGTGGGGAACTTTTGACCTTTTTGTGTTCTATGGTTGAGCAAATGAATGTATTTTACTTATGTTTGGAAACTAATCTCCATTTGAGAAGAGGGGCTTTGTGGTGGACTTAATGAAGGTACAGCCTAGGGGTGGAGAGGTATTTAGAACAGGGACTTTGTAATTGATTGAATGATTGGAAGGTCCTGGGGTGGGGTAGTCCTTGGAGATTATTTAATCATCCTTAGTAAATGCTGTATTTTGAATGATGTCATGTTTTGATCTTCTCTGTTCTTGGTTGGTCACTGAATAAAATGGAGAGCACCTATGCTGGTATTTTGAACCTGGGAAGTTGCCTTTCCTTTACATTATATTACAAGGGGTTGGATTTGGGCCTGCTGTAAAGAAAATCCTTTTGGTCATCAGAGTGGTTCACAATTGGAATAGGTTGATTCAGGTGGTAGGGGGATTCTCCTCGCTAGGAGTCAAGCAGCAGCTAAGAGATAATTCATTTTGTTCAATCCATATATGACATTTCTTAAAGACTATCAAATGTTATACTACTTCTTATAGTTGCAGACCTAGATGGGATCCCATTTTTACAACCATTGAATGCTTGGGTTTATTGCTGAAGAAAAGTTGCTCCTAAATACTTTTACTGACTCCAACTCAAGCCAGACCAAACAAATATTGATCACACAAAGGGGTTAATTGGGCAAAAACTGACATCAAATTATGGTTAAATAATTAAATATATGGTTTCCAATGATGACTTAACTCACTAATGAAACTAACATTTCTTATGATTTCACTGGCATGGTCTTCCTACTTTATTTGGTTTTACTGTCTATTCTCCTTGCTCTTAAATGGATGATAGAACTAACTTTAGGCACTAAATGCAATTAACCTTTTCTTCTCATCTGCCAGTTAACCATAAATTCCACTAATTTTTAAAAGAGACACATCCCCAGCTGATATCCCTAAAATGACAAATACTGTTTGACAGCGAAACATTTTTAGTAGAGGTATTTTGTTTTTGTCTCAAGCTTTCCATGATTGCTGAACTAATTGCCCTACGCTATTTCATCTAGTTTAGCCCCTTCATTTTAGAGAAGGGGTAGCTAGCTCACAGAACTGAAGTGACTTGTTCAAAACAGTAAGACTGGTCTTTTCCTCAAACTGTGCCATGTCTTAATTTTTACACATTAAGAAAAAAGTTACTTTTTTGTGTGTACACATTTATCATGGTATCAGGACTCTGCTGTTTTCATTATTTTTTGTGGTCATTAGCTATTTTCCCTTTGTCCAATCCTCTTACCAAAATTTATATAAAAATTGATTAATTTCCTTTCCTTTCCTACCTCCTATTCAGTTCACAGAAAGCAACCTGGTTGAAAATAAGCTGGAGGTCCAAGTAAGAGGACTGGGTAACAATCTCTGTACTTGTTTCATCTGTGGTATGTGTTAAAATGAGATTCAATTAAACCAACATTTAAGCAAGCAATGACTGTTTAACTGTTAAGATATTTATAATGTACCAAGCTTAGATAATACAATACCTGAATTAACAAAGGTTACAGTACACATAGGATGATAAACAAATGGTAAGCACCTAAAATGCGTAGAGCAGGATATGAGGTTTAGGAAGTACTTGGTAGTATTACAACTTGGAGTTGGGAGGGACAGCAAAGGCCATTCTAATTCAAAGGTGTCATTTTAGTTGAGGAAATTAAGACTAAGATAATTCACTCAAAGTTACACAAGTAGGTTGGACTGAGATTGAGACCCAATTCCTTTGATTACAAGGGCTCTTAATTTACAAAGGAGTCTGACAACTTGAAATGAAAGGTGTTAAGGAGTAATACATTTGTGCACACACACGAAGACGAATATGGTACTTAAACATTGAGTATATGTAGATATTTATATAAAATATAGATCATATCTTGAAGACAATCCAATTTCTAGTGGTAGTAGGACCCCTGTTAGGTAACTATAGTAGCATAGTGGAATGATGAGAGCCTATGCAAGGATTGCAAGACTGGATTGAAGAGATACATAGAACGGGGTATAAGATGGAGTAGACAGAATAGCAAGTTTAAAGTATGGGTGCCTGGTTGAACAGGGCTGCCACTGACTTGGGTGAAAAATTTCAGTAGAGGGGATTTCCAAGATACATTATTAATTCAAATTGATCCATGCTAATGTTGGCTTCTGTAGAATACTGACCTTACATTTTATACTAACAATTAATTCACTGTTAAATAAAAACAAAATAGTCTTTGATTTCAAGGCACTTACATCATGAGGGTGGGAGAGGGACAGAAGAAACAACAGGCAAGTGTATTAGTATAATTAGAACTAGACATTGATTTCAATAGGCAACATTGGAATAATTTTTCTTGAGGGATATGTCCATCTTCCTAACTTTTGTGTTATTTAAACTAGTTTGCATTTTCTAGACATATTCCTTTAAAGGAAGTCTGTACAGAGAAGTCAAGAACACATTGCAAAACAGATTAGATAGCAAATTTTCAGAGGTATGAAATCTTTTGACTTTTCAAAGTAGCGATAACCAATTTGATTAAGGAACCAAGTGATGGCAAATCCTTTGTTGAACTCCAAAAGCCCCACCCACTGTCATCCTACTAACCTAGTGGCAAGAACTAATGCTCAACTGAGAATACTTTTTTTGAACTTGCCATGCACAAACATTAGATTCATCCCCAATCCTGTTTTGCCATCCTGGTGTTAGCTTTTTAGCTTTCCTGCTCAAAATATCTAAGACCTAAGAGTCCTTTCCTCAGTGGTTATGTTTTTTTTTAGGGGCTTGAGGCACACTGGAAATGTCAAAATTCCAGTTAATGTTGGAAATAAGTAAATAGAAAGTTTACTGAGGTGCTTGGTAGTTTATAATGAAAATAGCAGTTAAATAACTGCTGTTAGAATGGAGAGAACATGCCTTCAATCTGAATTTATGATGAAAGACAAATCACAACACGTTAACTTAAGACTCAGGTTTTCTGTAGCCTACTTAAGGTCCTTTTAATAAGCAATTAAAAGCTAATAGTATTGTCAGAAATAGTTTTTAATTAGATACACTGACCTCAACATGAGATGGAATGAACATTATAATCTATTCATTGTTAAAACTCGCAGTGATTTCTATCAAAAAACCCTTAGTCTTATTTTATTCAAAGCAAATTTATACTTGTGCATATTAGCAGCTGAGTCAAATTATTAATTTAATGATGTAAATTATTAAATCACTGAGTTTTTCATCAGCTAATTTTTAAATTTAAATATTTCAACAAAATCAACTTATCTGGTTTCCTATCTCTTGGCTATCTGAATCAGAGGCCTCACAATTAAGGTTTCTTAAAATGTAATTGTATAGAGTGCTATAAAGGGGGCTGGCGTAAGGGGACCAGTTAGCCTTTGTGATTACACCTCAAATTGAGGTTAAGTCCATCATACATGGTCTGAAACTGTTCATAGCTTTTGAACACCAATTTGACTTCCAGAATTTCTTTTAAAGCTGGTAAGCTTAAAAATGATCACCATCCTAACAGGAATGTGTTAAATAAAATTAAACACTAGCAAATGGTTTAACCATAGTAACTTTTTTAAACCAAGGATCTTCTTGGATATAGTGAGAAATCTGAACATAATTACAGGTATGCTTAAAACATTTAAAAGTGCAGGTGTTAATATTTTTTCAACTATATTGAGGGACAAATTAAGTAAAATTTAAATTTTCAGGAGGGGGTAGGCAGGATGCACTCAAATAAAACCAAAAATATTTGCTAGGTTTTTATACCCAAAAGCTTTGCTCAATGGAGACAAGGTATTACAGCTGAAAATTACTTGATAAAACAGTAGGCCTTTACATCTGAACAACCTGCCCCTTGCCAAGTTAACTGCATGTATGTCATCTAAAGACCAGTCTAAGTTTATGTAAGCTCCTCATTGTTGGAAAATTGGCCACAGCAACTTATGACACCACCTACAAAGAAGGGGGTCTGTGTCCTGCATCAAGGAAGAGGATACCTGGAACCATAACTCTTTTCAAGTACTGAAGAAATTAATTGCTATAAAAATATCTGGGATAAGTGTTTACCAGTACCTCAAGGTCAAACATCAAATCACATGTTTATTAAACCAAACCTGCTTCCCAAGGTAGGGTTTAAGACCGTTTTTTGAGCTTCAGTCTGTATTAAGCTAATGGAGCCTGTTCCAGCTTGGTAAATACAATTTAAGAATAAATCACTCTTTTAAAAAGATTTTTAAAGAGAATACATTTTAATAATATTTCAACAATTAAAAAAAATCTTACCAATCGCCTTAACTTTATACATCACCTTGTGCATGTGGAATGCTATACCTAAATAAATTATGGTAACATCTTAGTTTATTTACCATTGCTTAGAGGAAGACTTAGTAATGACTTCCATTTACTAGAAACCGAGGAAGTCTTATTCTTTGGTAGAGCCTACTGAACTGGCAAACTAACCTATAGATTTTATTTATGGAAAGAGAAGGTATCTGCAAAAATAAAATACAAGTCATTTAATTCCAAGGATTTTCATTTGATGGAAACGAAGTTTAAAGAATTTCCACATTTATCCCCCTTGCAATTGTTGATAGAGGTCATTACCTCTTTATATAAAGTGTTCAGGGAAAGAACAGTGAAGTTAAGGAGTCTGAATAGCTCACACAGTGTTGTAAAAATTACAACTGGCTGCCTTTTAATAAATAAAGTCATTGTATAGAGTTACATTTACAGAGTGAAAAGTGAATACATAGCACTTCAAGTTCAATTCTGAGGAAGTACCAAGTACTAAACCATAACAAGATACACTAGCTATTTTAGAACCTTCCATCATTAGCACCAATTAAAAAGATTCAACAAAATTACCTTTATTCCCACAACATCTCAAAACAAACTCCCAAATTCTTAGTGAAGTTTATTAAGTGTAGTTGCAGACCTTAAATATTCACATTGTTTTCTATTTCATTCTGAAAATAAATTCACCACTTTTTCCTGGACATTCTTTACAAAATCTTATTAAAATTCCTGGTATTATGGTTCCCCATTATACAGTAGCACAGCAACCCTATATTATTTCACATGATAGCTCCTTAAAAGTTCACATCTACTTACAGTTATCACTTTAAGAACAAAAACCTTCCCCACCCTCATCTCGCACACAGCTCAATTCTACACTAGTCCCTGGTTTATGTACCATTGCAAGAATAAGACTGCATTAAAAATACTATGTTTTTGAATACAACATTATGCCATAAACAGTGACAAGTGACATTTAATGGCACAAATTATTAAACTCACTGAAAGAAACTTCAAAGTCAACCTGATGCTAACGTATTGGGACACACTGGCTAGACAGGGCTCTAGGTGTCCCTAGGGGTAGGCTACTATATGTCCTAAATTCAGATAAGCTGACAAAAGAATTAACAATCATAATCTCTCTCTTTTTTAAAGTTTAAACCAAATTATATAGCTGCTGATGTAGTTCTTGGTAGTTATTGGATTACTTAATAAACTAAAAAGTAAAGGATGAGATTAAATTTTCAAATATTTACAATAAACTACAACAGATACTTGAATAAAATTACAATTGTGCATGTACCAGTAGTTTCAGAACACTTAAAAAATTCATGTACATTTAGGGAAAAATTAAGACAGATTTCAGGAACTGTTTGGGGCTTGCAAAAGTTGAATTTAACCCAACTTAAAACACCCAACAACTTAAAGATTGCTTACAGATTTACCACAGGACAAGTTCTCAATATTAGCTGATAAAACAGAATTAAGAGTACTGGCTTTTAATTACAACTTTGAAACAAAAAAGTTATAGCCTCTCATTTGTTCTAGAGTCAGAAGACTGTGCAAACTTTACATCAACAGGAATATGATGAGACGTGCAAACAAATATAAAAATGTATACTAGTGGTTTAACTGGAGACTGATCTTTTTTTTCCCACAGAGCTTTCTGATTGTATAAACTATAATCACAAGTACAATGCACAGTCAAAGATAGTTATTTTATTGTTGGAATATAAAAGAAAATTGTGATAGCAATAGTTTTACTTTCATTTTTATTGTGACAGCTGCATTCACCTGTAAAAGAAACATGGCATCACACACAAACACACTTCTTGGGGAATTCAGAATACAGAGATTCTGAATGCTATGGAACAGTGATCCCTGTTTGCTACTAAAATAACATATATGGTGTTAAAATTAAAAAAAAAACAACTTACTAATTTTTTTACTATGTAAGTTTTTTATGAATTCTTTAGTTCTCAAATCACATTAATCTACATAACCATTATTAACAGCTCTGTGTCTATATTACTGCATCAAGCCAATAAACATTTAAATGCACTTCACATCAAAAGATTATGTAAACTTTATTTTTATTCCTTTTTTTCCTTCAGAAAACTAGGGACCTTTTCAATGGCCAATCTGGTCACAACAATCCATGAAGGCATCAATTCGGTGCCTCACAGTTAGGTATGGATAACCATTCATGGCACTGGATACCCACTCAGCAGTGAAACGTCCCATTCAGCGGCTCCCAATAAGGCCTATAGTTAAAGATTAACATGACAAAGTGCCACCCCCCCCTCTTTAAAGATTACTGATGGACTCTGACACAAGATAAAATAAAGTTATTTTGTATATTTTGTTATACTTACAAGCAGCTCCAATCCTGAGTATTTATGGTAATATCTAAACATACAAAAATGTATGTACATTTTTCTCCACTTTCTTGTAAACAGTTGTCAGTATACTGTTTTATCCCTTTATCATTGAAACATGCAAATCATACATACAGCATAAATACACAAAAGAAAACAATTTACACTCATTCAAAAGCTAAGCAACAACAACAACAAAAAAAACCTGGTGGCTTCAGGATTCAAATGATAAATAATGCTTGAGGCATCCTATACACCTAGAAGCAGCCATTCATTCTACTGTTCTTAGCTGCAACTGTAAAAATACTGAGATTTTTGCACCTTCCATGCTATTACAGTATTTATAACACTATCATATGTGGAGATAAGACTTGTTTACTATAATCTCTTCTTTTCAGAGTGAAGGATAAAGCAGCACTTACATATATTGAAACAATGGCAGCAACAGCTGGTGCTGCCTTTGCTAGATCAGGAAGTTTTCCATTCTAACAATTCTTAAATTAAAAAAGTAAAGGAAAAATTGACCTAAACAATTGATTACATGTTCATTCCTTGGGCACTTAACAGCGAATCCAGCATGTCGAATGTGTCTTTGTAGTCCATATGCTGGCTGTTTGCACTGTACTCGTGATGGGCATCAGGACCGTTGGTCTCCACTGGCTTCTTGTCCAGTTTCACGAGGGTGCTGAGATGTCCGTAGCCCACCTGGTATGTGACAGGGGGAGGAGGGGGTAAGGGATGGTTAAAAACAGAGTTGTGAGAGGATATATACTGCTTAACAGAGGAGGAAGAACTAGATGAACTACCTGAACTTTTGGAACTTTTGCTCATTTTGGAGTGGTGGTTGTGAGACGCATCATTGATGTGCAACTTCTTCCTTGCAGCACTGGAACTAGAGGAATTACCACCATCACTACTCAGGCCAACTGGACTCCTCAGAACCGTGGGTGGTATTCCGTCAGTACTATGCTTACTGCCACCACTACTGCTGCCGCTATGTGAATGGGAATGCTTGTGGCTGCTACTGTGATGACGGTTGGAGGGGTGTTCCTTGTGTTTTTCTTTGTGGTCTTTGCTCACGTGTGGACTCGAGTGCTTGCTTTTTCCACTGCCCTCATCAGAAGAGCTGTGTCTTTCTGAGGAAGAAACTTTTATTTTCATTTTCAATTCTTCTTTACTAGAGCTTTTATCAGTGGGGGGAATAGGAATACGCAATTTAAGTGATCCACTCTTTTCTTTTTTATCCGCCATGTATTTTTCTGGTTTTTCTGCATTTGCAATAGGAATTTTCATTTTAATGGGAGAAGTTACAGAGCTGCTGCCGGCTGCCTGCAACTGCATGTGCTTTTTGTGTGGTTGCTCTGCTTGGGCAGCTACATAGTGTTCCCTTACATCCAGTTCAAGTGTTTCTAGCTTTCGTTTCTCTCTATATTTATCTAATGACATTTTCTGAGGAACTATTACAGGAGCAGCAGAAACGGGCCCGTGGTGTTTACTGCTTCCTGACTTGTGAGTATATTCTTGTTTAACTGAAGAATGATCAGACAGTTTGTCAGACCTGTGATGTAATCCTGAATGTAATGCCCCAGCAGGTCCTTGCTGGAAGTTGATGTTGTACTGACTACCAGACATTGGAGTCTCCTGTTTCTGTGAATATATTTGTTCTGTCCTTGTTGGTTCTTGATGCTGAGGCCATTCTTGGTGTGATGCCAAACTGTATGAGGTACTTGGCATTCCTGTTGTTAGTATTGCCAAATTATCAGATGTATGACTATCTTGAACAGAAATATTTCCTGAATTCAGAGGTACTGGTGCAGGAAATGTTGATGAAGATGGTTTCTGAAAGCTTGCATTTGTAGTCACACCAGTAACACTATCTACTAAAATGGAATTCTGCACCAGAGATGAACCAAGAAGAGTTGTCTCAGACACCTGTCCATCCCCCTTGGGTTTTTTAGCCGCCTGATTAGCCTATTTGAAAAAAACAAAACAAAACAAAACACAAAAGAAAGTAGTGAAAGCAAAGGAGACCATAGTCAATTTTTTATCTGTAAAAAAAGTCGCATAAATTATATGGAAAAAATAGATTAATTTGGGGTTTAAGATGTTAATGTCACATGCCAATTGAGAATTTCCTCATGAGAGGAACCATATGTTCCTTACATTATGTATAAACAATAGAGGTGAAAAACAGATAATTTTTAGGAAGAGTGACAAAAAAAAAAAAATTAACGGATATTTAATCCATTCCAAAGTGATACAGTGACTTTCTGAGAGAACCTTTAAGTTTCTTCTTACCCTCCAGTTTCGTATCCTCTTCAATCTATTAGGAGTTTTCTCCAAAATTTGTAGAAACTCATGAGTTAATTCTGAAAAGAAAATGAACACTCTGAACACTTGTAAAGAATTTAAAATATTCTATCACTTTATGGTTTGCTTAAATCAAGTACCTCAAGAGTTCCTTCAGATTTTCCAAAAAACTCACTTTTGGAGAAATGGTCACAATCTTGCTAAGATTGCCTGCCATACTGTGGTAACAGAAAGGAAGCACGGAGCTTTTAATACTGGAGCTAACACTTACTTAGTTGGGTTACCTTGGGCCAGTCACTTCACTAAGCCTTAGATTCCTCATCTATAAAATGGGGAGAACACTTACATTACTTATTACACACAGCTGTGAGGAAAGCACTCAATAAACTTTAAAAGTACGTGGCATAATAGAGGGCAAATTAATTTCTACAAATTCCTGCTAACTTAAAAAAAAAAATACATGACAGATATTATCTCAATTGCACCTCATAACAAATGTGACATATTACAGACATTACTACCCTCAAGATATAGATGAAAGAACCCTGAATCTTAAATAAGGCATAAGGTGAACTGCTTGAAGTCATACAGTTATGGTAGATATGACCCTCTCTCATATACTTCTGTTCCAGGACTCTATTCAGTATGTCGTGTTGTTCTGCTGTATTAGGGAGTACCATTCCTAGGCCCTGAACAATCAACTTTTTATGAATGATTTCAAAAATGAAAGGTGAAGCTAGGCTCTGCATACCTCAAGGAACCTGCAAAAATGAACCTCTCCCTGAGTGAGCAACATCAATGAAGCTCATGCTTATGCTCCCTCTAAAGGGAAGGACCAATGAGAATCTACATTAAAAGAGTAGTCTGTCACATCTACAGGATACTGACTATATACATATATACACTAATTTTATTAACTTCATGGAGGAAACCTAAATGATAAATTTTTTTAGGGTTCCTACTTGTTATCTGCCTTATTTCATAGTGATTCCTAAGCTCCACTAGTTTTCAGGTAAAATGATGTTCTATCTTGCATTTCTTACTTATAAAAATGCAAATTTTTATATTTATAAAATTCCTAGTCTATGATGCTTGTTACCCAACCTGGTAAAAGATACTATTAGTATACAAATTTTTTGGTTTGTATTTGTTGCTTCTCTGCAATTCCTGACTTATACTTCTTTATGAAGAAACTTCCTTTATCAATATGGAACAATACCTGCTCAGGTGAAACTCATGGTCAAAATGTGAGGTATTGGCCAGTTAAATGACTTGCCTGTGACCACGTATGTGTCAGAGGTGGGACTTGAACCCAAGAATGACTCTGGGGCTGCCTTTTAAGGTAGCTTCTTAAAAGTGCCCCAAAAACTATAAACAAAGAAAAAACCCCAAACCCAAAAAACCCTTATGTCTAAAATCCTCTACTCATTATGGACTTAATTCAAATTTTAGTTGGTATACAGTAAAAAAAGGGTAAAAGTGTGATGGTTGTCAAAGAAACAAAAGAATAACATCTTAAAAAATACATTTTATAAAAAAATTTAAAAATATGCTTCCTTTTAACTATAAAGGATGCAACAAATCAAATTACAAAGATGGAAAATGTTTCAGATAACTATTCAGTATTAGGTAATTTTCCTTGGCAATTAAGGGTTTTTTTGGAAATATCTAGTAAGGGCAAAAAAAAAAAAGCCAATTACCTCCCCTAAACAGGAGAGAACCCCATCTTTCACAACTAAAATATGATCTGATTAAGAAATTTAAAGGGCCGAAAAGGTCCAGCATGTTAATTTGAGAAAACTGCGCATGAGTACTTTTTCTAAAGTCACTCTGAAGTATGACTCTCTATTATCCCCTCAAATCTATGAGGTTTAGTTACTGATGTTACAATTCCAAAAATGGAAAGTTAGCAGTTTCGATCCCATTCTAGGAGCCAGATTGTGAAGACTTTAAAAAAATGACACACAGCAGAGGTTAAATCTTAGGGATTAACAGGGAGCCACTAGAGTCTATAAAATGTGAACTATGATTAGAATATTACTTTTTTCATCTGTGTGGGTGATAGATGAGGCTACTACAATAGTTTAGGTGAGATATCTAATGAAGGTCTGAACAAGAGTGGTGGCCATGTGAGAACAGAAAAGATAGGCAACTGATTAGATATACTGGGTAATGGAAAATGCAGACTAGAAAATGATCCAGGTTGTAAGCCTAGATGATTAGAAGAATGGTAGTAGTACTTGATAGAAATAAGGTAGCCTGAAAGATGGCTAGAGGAGAAAGATGAATTCTGTTTAGGACATAATAAGATAGACATGACTATGCCATATCAAGCATGGACTGTCCAACAGTCAATTGGTAATAGAGGACTGAAGCACAGAAGGCAAACCAGGGACTGATATACGAGTCATTTAATGTAGATAACGATGACTAAACTTACAGGAGCTTCTAAAGTCAAAGAGAGGGTATATCATTCTTTTTTTTTCTTTAAAGCAATTGGGGTTAAGTAACTTGCTCAAGGTTACACGGCCAGTTATTTTGTGTGGGTGCCAAGTATCTGAGGCCAGAACCAATTCCGGGTCTTCCGACGCTGGGGCCAGCGCTCTTACTCACTGCACCACCTGGCCACCCCAGAGAGTATATCATTCTTTACAGAATTAATCAACACTCATGGCATTACCATTATTTAATATGTATATAATCTTGGTAAAATCAGAACCTCCCAGGGCACATTCTATAAAATGAAGGGGTTGGTTGGATTAGACGATATATCTAAGGATGATCTTGCATTTCTAAATCTAAGGAGCCTATAAAAAACCATTCATCCCTTTCCCCCACTTTTGGCAGTAGCAAGGGTTACTGATTCCATTTTTCAAAACAAAAGTGGTATTATACTTAGTCCAGAGGTGGTCTTCATATTTTGAGCAAGGAATTTTCTTTTTTAATCATCTTTTATTTACTGGTTAACATTGCTGAGAATCAGGCATTTGTTATGGACCCACTTTACCCTTGAGACTCACAGGTAGAAAGAAAAGATTTTTTTCTCCCTTTTGAAGAAGGAAAAAAAAAGCCTTTTTAATGTTTTAAATTTTTAGTTGAATTCAAACCCAGCAACTACTTTTCTTAGTTTAAGGAAATTAAATTCTGTTCAAATTCTAAAGTTGCTGTAATTAAGGTAGGTAGGTTCCAAACCTTTTATTTCAACAGTCCTCCCCAAGAATGAATGAACATGGTATTCCTTTTTAAGAGAAAATAATCAGGAAAAAGGAAAATTAATAGGAAACAAGCACAAATATTTTGCACAAGAACATTTTGGAAAGATTTTAAAAAGGAACCGAATGAAATGCTATAGGCATCAATTTTATGTAATATGTTTTTAGCAGTTATATGTAAAATTTTATTTCCAGCTGGCTTCTATTATAAAACCTGAAATCACATCTCATGGACTAACCTGAAAACTAGAAAAAAAAGAGGTTATGAGACACTGGGCAAGGTCTGTGGTATGAGAAAGCTTCAGTAACCCTTGTCCTCTTCCACTTTTTTACTATTCCAATATCTCCAATGACTGATAATCTCTGATTTCCTCACTTAGTGCTTAGAATTCTGGTTCTTGTTATTTGGCTCGGTCACGTCTACTAGAACTGGCTATATCATCAATCAACAAGAATTTTTAAGTACCAACTACGGGTAGCACTCATCATGTCTACTACTAGGTATTGGGGATACAAAACCTTCTATTGGGGCATACAGCTTGTACACATCTAAGTAAATATGAAATGGCTTCAAATAAATAAAAGATGTTCTTTACAGGGGTGAAGGTCATCTAAGGAATGCTTGAAGTTGGGGAATTAAACAAAGCCTTAGGCAAGAGGGAGAACTTAAACTGAATTTTAAAAGAGAACAGACAATCTAAAAGGCAGGGGTATATTCTGGGATTCCAGGCCTGAGAGAGAATCTATGCAATGACATGGAGATGGAATGTCTTATGAAAGATAGCAAATGGGCCATTCTGAGTGAAACGTAGTATATATGAAGGGTAGTAATGTGTAAAAAGCCTGCAAAAGGAGGCTGGAAGTAGATTATGAAGGGCTTTCAATGTCAGAGGAATTTTTAAGTGCATCACATTTTATTACTGGGAATCACCAGTTAGTAACATGTTCTATTTCGAAATTTCCTTAAGAGCTGTGATGGCATGGAGTAGCAAAACAGTGCTGTTGAGAATTGGATGCCTTGGGCTGGAATCCTAGCTCTGTTAGGTACTACCTGTATGACCTCTGACAAGATACTTAGCCCATCTAAGCCTCTTTTCTTCATCTATAAAATCAAGGGGTCCCTTTCAGGGCTAAATCTTTCTATGGGAGATACCAATTTTCTACAAAGAATTACCAGTTCACTCTATCAATTCTATAACCTTGAAACTGCAAAACTAGTTAAGACATTTGTATTTGGTAAGGACACCTCGCAGTTCTGCCAATCTGAGAACACCTTATATTATGGCAGTTGTAACCGAATTTTTTTGCCTCTTAGGGAAAACTACACCTGATATCCTGAGTCTATCTCACTGAACAATTCTTTTTACTATTTTGGGGATGATACTTTGATTATACTTACCATCTAGTAATTCTAAAGTAACTGATGGATCCACATATTCCCACCAATGTTTTCCATCAGTAGATACAGGAATCTCCCAATTGGACCATTTGCAGGCCAAATGAATGCATACACATGCTATCACTGTTGGTTTATATTGAAGGCAGAAGGTAGTAAGATGTAGACTATTGCAGGAGAAGTTTGAAAATGAAGAACCAGATATTCAAATATGCAAAAACAAAGGAAAAAAAATTAACCAGTAAGATTAGGAATAGTAACCCAAAACATATAGGTTTTCTTTAAAACAAAATAAAAAACCAGACACACACATACACACTGCTATCAGGTCAATGAGGCTATGTTAATATTTAAATCAAATATTTTACTTATTTATAGGGACAAAAGATAGAACATTCATTTATCTTTCACTCATTTTTAATTTACTATCAGTTACTATAAATGTCATACTAATTTTTAAAATCATACATTTACTTCCTTTGTAATTTGAGAACATTTTAAAAAACAAAAACAAAGCATAATTTGTTAAACTAACAAATTAAAACATATCATACATAAGTAGGGATCAAACCATTTCATGTGGATCTCCAATAGCTCTTATGAACAGCAAAATTCTCCAGTCACACAAGAGTTAACATTTTAATCTCACTAATGACTCTCTCTCTTTTTTTCCCTTAGCAAAAGTCCCACCAAAACTTACCTCTGGTTGTACAGCTTCTTAAGGCCCAAAGTAGCTAAAAAAGCTAACTACAAAAATGTTTTCCCAGTAGGCTGACCATGTAACTTCTGAGACAGCCTTCTCTCCATACCCATCTCATCCAAAGTCTTTAAATCTAGTATTATCCCAAAATATTTTCAACTATGAAGGCTCAATTTCAGGAATGATAACATGCATCTAAGGACACATGTGTATTTACAAAATCTTATTGCTTAACAATGTTTTCTGTCATAAGAAACTAAGAACCACACAAAGCTGGTTTGTTCCCCTCCCAATCATCTTCTAAAAATATGTAAAACGTTAATGCTATGTCTATACTGTAAAAATTTAATATTTAGAGTCCAAATACTCTGACAACTAACTACTCTTCCATGTATAATTTTCAACTGATGGAAATGGAAAAGTGATGGATATACTTATTGACCAAACACAAAAGTTTTTACATAAGTTGAATCTTTTTTTTTATACATATTGTTTTATTTAAGTTGAAAAAAAAACAAACCCATTTACTTAAGGCATAAATTGTGTTTATGGAAACCCATGCACTTATATGATTCACTACTTCTAGTTTACTACTAGAGAGTATCATCTGGAAAAAAATCCAAGTTAAAAGATTTTTTTTAAGCTTTAATGATTATTTTAAAGTTAGGATTGGATCAATATGTTTAAATTAAAAAAAATTGTCATTTAACTACAATTGTAAACTAGAAATAGCTTTGTACTTACCAAGATGCTCGAATTTCTAGGTTAAGTTTAGCTCTTTGTAATCTTTAGCTGCTATTCAGGCTACCAATTTTAGACTTATGCACTCACAATCGAGAATATGTCATCAGAAAGCACCACTACACTTCTCATTGTGCATTAAACCCCTTTGTGCCAAAAGACCCTTGTACAATACACCGCACTGCAAACAGGAAGGTACCACCACTCTAGATGGTCCAGTCGCCTGTTGCAACAAGGGTAAAAGACACATGGAGGGGGCCCTGCAGTAAAGGAAGCTATAGTGTGCTACAACAGTGCAACAAAGAGGGTCAGGATAACAACCTGTTGGTAGCCATGAAATAGGATGTCTGTGCCAAATCCTTGCTTGCTGTAAGAAAAGAAAAAAAATGAAGATTACTATTTGTTTTAACATGCTAACAGCAAAAGGCTTTCAATACAAGAAAATATTTCAGCTCAAAGGCTTGTGCACAAAATTAAGTGCTATAATTTCAATATATAAAAATTAATACCAGTATAGCTCCAACATTTTCAAAAGTACTGCAAGCCTTCAATAATATTCATGTCCTATGCTATTCACTCAAAGATCTGAGAAAGTCTACCAAATCTGAACTAGCCAGTTACACTGGCTAAAATTTCTTACTAAGTTAATAAAGACAAATCCTCTTGATTTAAAAACAAAGAAAACATCAATGGGAGCCCTGCTGATGAATACAAAAATATAGTTTTATCTTGTCATCAACTTTGTCAAGATGACAAATGCATTTCTAACCATAAAAAATCCATAACTAGTTTGATCATCTTTAAGTAAACTGAAGAAAAAGATCTATGTTTAGCACAATGAACTGCTCAATGCCCTTTGACAGACTGCTAACTCATCCCCCAAAATAATTTTTAAAATATGAATATTTCTGAAATTCCTTCCTATTACAAGAAATAAATTATTCCTAGGATTCAATTAAATAACAGATGAGAAATCTATTCCAGTGTTATCAGGATACTTTAACTCTGGTAACTCCAGAAAAAATACTTTTTAATAACTAGCAATATAACCTTGAAAGAAGCATTTGATTAAATCAAATTCAAATAATTCCTATTGCCATGGCTGTTTTCTTTCTTCCTCTTTTTTTAAACCTATGTTTTAAGTTAATGCCACTATTGAAACCCAATTCCCTCACCACTGTGACTATTAAGGATATCAACATCTGTCGTGATCTACACTAAAAGTGATCAAAAGAGTTCTTGAAGCTTGGCTGAGCTTAGAAGATATTTCAGTATGTCAGGTATCTTGTTGGGTTCTTTTGGAAGTGAGGGAGGCAGTGAATAAAAGTCACCAAGACTATTTAAAAAAACATTCACAGTGTCACCACTTCTGAGGAGGCCATAAAATTACTTAATGTACAAAATAGCAACAAAATTATGATTCCAAATTTGTGCAGTTTCCATCCCGAAGAGTCTCAAAACAATGATTACAGCCATAACTTCATCACTAAACCACAGCAACCACTGGTGTAAGGAGTAACAAGACAGGTTATTTTTATTTATGGAAGTCTGCATTGTAGAATAATTATTAATACTAAAGTTTAGAAAAAATCATTAGAATGCCAAAAACTTCAACTTGAACGGCAAATTAAAGATGAAGCAAATTTTTAAAAAATTCATTCGTAAATAATATAAAACAGGTTTAAGTATTTCATTTGACATATCTTAAAACTTGCACATAAAAAATATAAAAAGCTTAAAAATTTTTATATAAGCAAAATTTCTACCTAGAAATATATGAAATTTGTAACCAATGATAAAATAAAAAATACTTTGGGGAAGAAGCTCAAAACAAGTTTTCCTAACAAGGTGACAAAGGTTAGAAGCTGAAAATACTCTTACAATTCAACTGAAAATAAAGTTTCAATTTCCATCGTGTGTCAAAAAACAAAACTTTCAGTCTATTTGAATTCATACTTCATTTCAACAACTCTGCAAATGAAATTACATTATGTACTTTCCCCTACCCTTGATGAAAGTTACACTGACTTTCTATGACAGAGAGCCAAAACTACTCTGTAGAGCAAATGTGATCTTATTTTGGTCACTTCAGGTTGGACATTTTTTACATCATGCCACAGAAGTATTTTTAAAATTAGAGATAAGAATTAGCATTAAATACCTAATGAAATAAGCCACATGTCCAGGCTTTAAAATAGAAAGGTTTAAGTATAAAGTTAGGTTAAAAATCCTGCACCTATCTATGAATTTAAGTAGCATTATGAATCATAACCAAAACTGAACTCTAAGTAGTAGGTTTAAAAAACACCATCAAATGACAATAGAATCTTTTTTTAATGAGATATTACAACTTGGTGACCAGCAGTGTATAGCTGTGAATAAAGAGCTGACCTCAGAAGCAGGATGATATAGGTTTATGTCTGTTTCTGACATATACTGGTTGTGTTAACCTGGGCTAGTAACTTACCCCTTCTTGCCTCTAGCAGAGTAGATGATTTGAACTGCTAAAATAAGTTTGCTCATCAGGAGGTCCTTACACGAACAGAATTAAGATCTAGTCCCATTCGAATAAGAGTATATGTGTGTGTGTGTGTGTTTTGGGGGTAGTGTTGGTTAAAAGAAAATTAAATCATTCCTTTTCAAATAACCTTTAAATCTCCTACCCATTCTGAAGCCAAAGGTTTGAGAGCTGCAGGAGGCCTTGGTATGAGGAAGGACTGGGTTCACTATCTGTTGACTCATACTGGCTATATGACTCCCTGGCGACTATTTAATGTCATAGTGTCAGAGGTAACTCTTTAGGATTATAAGGTGCAGATAGTGATCTGAATTAGTTTCCTTAAACCAATGATATTAGGAAGCTTAGAGGGAAAGTAAAAAAACCCTGCAGGATGACAAAAATCTTTCAAATAAACTGAGACAACATGACATAGTAGAAAGAATACTGGACTGAAAACCAAGGGATTTGGATTAAAATCCAAGCTCCACCACTTATTATTAGTCATTTGACTGGGTAATTTTATGTCTCTAAATTGTCTATGAATTTGGTTTTTATCTGTGAAATGAGGAATGGAAGGACCTACTAAGGTCCCTTCTAGCTGTAACATTCTGTAAATATTTTTGTCCACACAAAGCTAACAGGACAAAAACTTGTTGGCCATCAGTAAAAGGCACTTCAAAAGGGAAACAATAATATGGAAACAAGAAGTCAGGTACAGCAACATGCAAAAGTGGTAAGTCTCCACTGCTCAGGATTGCAACACTAGTCATACCATTATAGTACACACAGCACTAGTAAGATTAAATAAAATCAAAATAAAGCACTAGATAAATGCATTCTCTTTCTCTCTACCCAGATCTGTACCTCTCTATATTTAGCTACAAATATGTATTTATACATTTATTACACAGATATTTGGCTACTAATAGTAGACAACAGTTACATGTTCAGTTTCATTCAGTAATAATATCTGCATTTATCTAGTGCTTTACTTGTATTATTTCATTCAAACTTAATGATGCTGTATGTACTATAATGGTATTATATAATTTATGAAGGATTTATGGAAGGACATGAATAAGAACCAAACAGAATTAGAAAGCATGGAAAGGTCATTATTTTCTAACAGTATGAGGCATATCTAGCTGATGAGATGACAATTCCATTATTTATCTATATTGCTGGCTTACACCTATGGAGTCCTTTGCAATGGGCATGGAAGGGAACAGATTGGCATAAGTATTGAGTTTCAAAAGAGCTACTGAAAGTTTTCTAGTGAAATTATGCCTTCTCTATTAAATCAAGGCTAGGCATTAAATCACCATGTAGACTTAAGAAGTAGTCTAGTAGACTAGTAAGAGTATTAGAAAAGAAATATAGCATAGCATACAATGAAGGGACCAAATTAAGTAATTTCCAAGGTCCTTCTCTCTTCTAGGTTTAACCTTCTACAATTCTATGAATATTCAAAAAACTTCCAATAGTTGATGGGAAAAATAACTTTCCTGTTCTCATAAAATTCTCACATATGAGAATGAAATCACAAAAATCAATTAAGTCCCAATACCATTATGAAGTTTCAGAGGTTATTTACCTCTCACTAACTGGGTACATTTCACCACATCTGTATGTGGGTGTTCAATGGTGATCTCAAAACCTAAAAAAGAAAACATTTATTAAATTAGCTACCATTTCAACGTCCATTTTAACCAGTATAATTTAACATAAAACAAAAGTTACTCGGCATTAAACCTCAGGTCTATCTCCCTCTTTCCAACTTTGGTTAGGTAGGACCAAACATCCTGCCATTACTGTCAAATATCCAACAAGACTCACAATCTGTACTACCACTGTTCCCTAAGAACTCCTGGGTTTTGTCACTGACACTAAAAATCATCTGGCCTTTCCATAAGCCCTGAAGCTGTTATAAGTTGCTTTCCTGATTAGAAGGCAAACTCCTCGAGATCAGGAATTGTCTCCCTGCTTACCACATAGCTCAAACCTTGAATCAACACACCTTTATTTGCCTCCAGGAAGTTCTTTTAAAAATTTTAAGTTACAGATCTGAAATTGGTAGCTTTTTTAATGAGAGCTACCTATACTAACAAACTACAAGTCTATACCAAATAAGAAAAACTACCGGGACTCATTCTAGTTCAGCAGAGTATACAACTAGAAATTAAAAAAAAAAAAATAAGAGGGCGGCCAGGTAGCACAGTGAGTAAGAGCATCGGCCCCAGAGTCAGGATGACCTGGGATCAAATCCGGGCTCAGACACCTGGCACCCACCCAGAAACACCTGGCCATGTAACCTTGAGCAAGTTACTTAACCCCAATTGCTTAGGGGCAGCCAGGTGGCACAGTGAGTAAGAGCACCGGTCCCAGAGTTGGGATGACCTGGGATCTAATCCGGGCTCTGATACTTAGCACCACACCTAGAAATAACTGGCCGTGTAACCTTGAGCAAGTTACTTAACCCCAATTGCTTAAAAGAAAAAAAAAAAGAGAATATGGTTATTGAAAAAAAAAAATTTTAAATTGGGGCGGCTAGGTGGCACCATGAATAGAGCACTGGCCCTGGAATCAGGAGGACCCTAGTTCAAACCCGACCTCAGACACTTGACACACTTTCTAGCAGAGCAGTGTGACCCTGGGCAAGTCACTTAACCCCAAATGCCCTCCAAAAAGAAAAAAAATATTACATTTTTCAATTTAAGAACCAAACTCATTTATAGAATAACCTTTTAAGAGATTCTCCTGAACCTTTTTCTTAAAATATTAATGTGCTTGCATTTCCCCAAACTCTCCATTTCTTTTTAATTAATAGAAATCTATTTTTTTCTCCCTCCCACTTCTTATACCATTGAGGAAAAAGAAACACAAATTTCTTATAACAAATATACAGTCAAACAAAATAATTCTATCAATTGACTGTATACAAATGCATGTTTCATTTGATACTCTAAATCTATCACCTGAAATTAACTGATAGCAGGTTTTATCATCAATCTTCTAGAATTATAAATGGTCCATTTTCATTGTTTTTACAGCTTTCAAAGTTTTTTGTATAGTGCTGTTATTGTATACATTTTCTCCTGGTTCTGTTTTTTAAAAATTTCATCAGTTTATAAGTCTTCAAAATTGTTCATATTAATAATACTGATGTTACAATGTATAAACTGTTCTAGTTCTGATTTCACTCTACATCAGTTTTTAAGTTCACATTTTTTTTTGAAATCTATTTCATCTTTTATAGTACAACAGTATGCCATTACATTAATAGTAACAGCTAGCATTAAGTTTTTAAAGCACTATACATGTTATCTCTTCGATCCTCAATTATATAATCACAACTTATTCAACCATTCTTCAACTGATGGGAATCCCTGTAATTTCTGGTTTTTTACCACCATAAAAAAACTGTTACAAATACATACAGGACTTCTTCCTTCTTTGATGTCTTTTGGGTATAGACCTAGCATTGGTAAAGCAGTTTAAAAGGGCATGCAATGTTTAATAACTTTTTTTGGGGGGTTAATTCCAAACTGTTTTCTAGCACAGTTATATTCATTCACAGATTCACTAATAGTGCATCAATGTGCCTATTTTCCTATATCCCTTTCAACATTTATCCTGAGCTTTTCTATAGAAAAGAGATATCATTCACAAAGATATACTTAACAAAGTGACTTTTAAACTAATGTTTTAATTCAGAAAATTGTTGTGGGAATGACTTGAACACTGATTCGATACTGTTCAAATTAATTTTTTACTATTGCAGTTTGGCTTTTTGCATCACCTTTTATGAAGAAGAGACTTTTCTTAAACACTGAACCAAACTATTCAGACACAAGTGAAATGTTTTGGTTTAATTCTTCAACAACCACATTTTTAATGCCAGGTAAACAAGGTTATTAGGTTGCAAATAATTTTTATCATGATCACCTCATGGGTCATACTGCAGAATCAAAAATGATGTTATTTATGTTTTTGGGAGGGCAATTGGGGTTAAGTGACTTGCCCAAAGTCACACAGCTAGTTTTTGTGTTAAGTGTCTGAGGCAGTATTTGAACTCAGGTCCCCCTGACTCCAGGACCAGTGCTCTATTCACTGCACCACCTAGCCTCCCCTAAAAATAAAGTTATTTAAAACATATTCATATAAGGCTTACTCTATATTTAAGAAACAGTTTAAAAAACTTTTTTCTCCCTAGGTATTAAAAGAGAAACAGCTGGCTTAAAATCAGGAAGAATTAAGTTTAAATCCTGCCTCATATACTTATCAACTGTCTGACCCAAATTTCACCTCTTTCAGTCTAAGTTTTTTCACCCATAAAATGGGGATAATTGGAATCTACCTCACCAGGTTGTTATAAAGATAAAATAATACAAAGAGCATTTTACAAACCTGAAGGCACCACATTATTATATTATTTCTATTTATCCACTCCCCTGATAAAGAAATTTCCTTTTCTGGAAAGGCAGGATGTGAAAAAATGTCAACAGTTAATCACTTTTCCTTCTCAATTATTAGGAATTAAGTGATCTTGTCTGGGTATATCTCATTTCCAAATCATGAAAACTGTAATGTTGGAATATTTAAACATTTCTGAACTAAACAATAAAGATATTGGAGTAAGATGACCTAAAACTACTGACTAAAGAACTTTTCAACATGTTATGCCAAATACATACTCAAATTGTTCACTTTAGGGGTTTAAGAGGCTGAGTATACTAGAAATAAATTTTAAATGATACCTACTACATACCCAGAGTTTGTAGCATTATAGTTTCAAGTATAACCAGTTCTTGAGTCTGCTGAAGGTATGCCTGCCATGGAAAAATGACAACCACTTTATAAAGAACAGATTACTGACTCTTCTTATATTACATGAAAGAATGCCTAAGTTATGATAAAATCCTAAAGGGATTTGGTCCAAAGTTTTTGAATTATCTCCAATATTTATAAGAATATGGATGAATACATTAATATTAAATTTTGAGAGTGTGTATTTTTATAGCCAAGTACAAGAATACATTCAGTATCACTTTAGTTAAGATACTTGGATATTAAGTATCTTCCCATTCCCCAAACAAAATCAGTTAAGCATAGGCTAGTGGGTATCAAGATTTTGGGCTTTTGATGTGAGTCAGAAAAATTATTTAAAACACCCACAACTGATTTATGTTTTTAACAAGACTTTAAATTCAATTTTAGTACTTTCTTTTCAATAAATGACATTAATGAATCAACCTCTCTAAAGGGAAATTGGGGAGAGAAGGAGAGAACATATATAAACTTAATGCTCAAATTTACTTAAAAGTTAAAAAAAAAGTCACAAATACTGTATTTTGTTGTGAATATAGCCCAAGCCTAATAAAATTAGAACTTTTTGAAAAGGGTAAAAATATAATGGACATAAAATAAAAATCATCACTCCCCACCATTATGCTATTTAAGAGACAAAAAACCACCAAGATGACAGTTTTTATGGTTAAGGAACAGCTAAAACCATTCTCACTTGCTCTCCCTATCATCCTTCTTTCACTTCATTGCTGAGGACAGATAACCAGCTCAATTTTTATGATTGGAAACTCCACTACGATATGATATACCACACACAGCCTTCGTTTCATGCCTAATTTTCTTATTTGGACAAAACCATACTCTGCTTATATTTTATACCATGCAAATGAAGGGGAAGTAGAGCTTTTATTTGGCTTAATAAAACTCAGAATTCTATGTTTTATCCACTGGATAGTTAAGTGATACCCCCTTTAAAAAAAAAAGGAAATGCATGTTATATAAATTAAACAACTCTTAAAGACTACATCAAAAACTGATCTATGATTCTGTGAGCTGAAGTTCAGTTAAGAGACTTAAAGATGGGGGCTCTAATAATCCATGTATTTCAAATAAAGTTCTGCCATAATTTCATGAATGCTGATGAAAATGTAGGTCAATCAGTGTCAACTGTTGAAGGAAATAATTTCAATTCAAAAAAATTCTGTCACATACTTCACTCTTTGTGTCCAACAGTAGCTCTTGATGAAGACAGGCATGTGCTACTTTGATGACATGTTCAAGTTTTCTTGGCTGTTCTTCAACTTTTGCAGCCAAGAATAATGCAGTAGGTGCTATTATCTGCAGAAAAGATCAACTTAATTTTAGTTTCGCTAGTTTTCTTTTAAATTAAACAAAAAAGTTCCTTATTTGTAACATCTAGTGTATTTGGGGAACAGATGAATTGCTTGTGTCAGTTTAATTCTTTTAAGTATCTGATCATGAGACAAATATCTATTGCTTCTTCAAGTAAAATAACATGGCAAGGGCAAAAGAAAGAATAAAAGGATAATTTTCCTTCAGACAGGAGTTTAGTTATATGGGAAAGTCTAAATAGTACTAATTTTATAGTTATGCTCATTAATGTCACAGAAATATGATTTCCCTTTCACTGTAAAAGAAAAGGGCATCAAATCAAGGGTTAAAAATTAAACATATAATGAAAGTCTGTCATATACGTATGTACATATACTTTTTTTGCAAACAAGATAATGATAATACATTTGTAAAATTATATTTAATTCTATAATCAGTTAAAATAAATATATTCAGAGGCAAATACAGACATAATGCCTACTACTATCCTTTGCAAAATATAGAGTAAACCTGACCCCATTCAGAAATTAAATATATTAAATTATTAATTACTCAGCCACACAATCAAAAAACAAAGAGAAAGCAGCAGTTAATTTTTTTTTAACACATTACACTAGCCAACTTAGCTTGTAGCTTCCAACATTTTAATGATTTTAAGAATATGACACATTGGATTAAATTTTCGGCAGGGGCAAGAAAGCACAACTTGTTTCCTATTCCTAGCACTTCCTAGAAACTGATTTTGAAGAAACAACGATTTGGACAACCGCAAGTTTTACCAATGGTTACATTGTCCTTGTCTTGAGGAAGAACAGTCTAAGTGTAGAAAAAGCCACAGAACTTAAGGGCTGGACTTCAGGAATAAAATATGGTCATCAGTAAAGGAAAGAAGTGTAATTTAAACACAAAAGCTCCATTTATGACTTTTATTGAAGTTATTTTTTTTTTGCCTTTTGGAGGGCAATTGTGGTTAAGTAACTTGCCCAAGGTTACACAGCTAGTTTTTTTGTGTGGGTGTTAAGTTGAGGCCGGGAACTCATGTCCTCCTGACTCTGGGGCTGACACTTTTACTCACTGCGCCACCTAGTCGCCCTTATTGGAGTTATTTTCACTCAAATGCTCTAAGTAATAAGCCTAAATAACAAATATTTGAGATAAAAGTCAGTAAGACCTTTTATCATCACGACATCAAGAAAATATAATTTAAAAAATTTTGCATATATTTTTGCAATAAGTTAAGTAAAATCCTCAAGATACTGACCTTAGTTGATATTCTATGCCAACTGCCAGATCAGAAAATATGTAAACTATATTAGCATATAAATTTGTCTAGTATTGGAAACTGCTTTAAAGTAGAAATTTTTGCATACTTTCTTTTACCCAGTTCAAGAGCTAATATAGCTAAAAAATACATCACCTGGGGAAGTTGGGAGAACCTGAGTTCAAATCCGGTCTCAGACACTTAACACAAGAAAACTAGCTAGGTGACCTTGGGCAAGTCACTTAACCCCAACTGCCCTACCTTCCCTCCTCAACCCCCCCCCCCCAAAAAAAAGGAAACTCAAAAATATATCATCTAATGGCCACTCTGATGAAGAACCTTCTCTTTATATTTGGGCCAAGTTATCCCTCAAAGAACAGCCTACCGAGGAACTAAATTTGAAGTGACTCCAGCTTAGAAGCTGCTGCCCCATACTCTTTTAAATGGTCAACTAAAAATAAATAAACTAATTTAAAGGGGCTGTAATAAAGGTTAAAGCAGCAGGGTGTCAAACTCAAATAGAAACTGGGGGCCACTAAACCTTACATAAGGTTTATGGGTCATGTACTGACTTTTAAAACCACATATAAACATAATCTATGTTCTACTGTATTTTTGTTTGTTTTGTTATATATGATTCAATTATATTTTAATCTGTTTTGGTACATGTTTGACACCTCTGGGCTAAGGAATATACACAAAGGTAATGAGACAGGGTGTCTCCTCTCAAATGTAACAAAAAAAGTACCAAACTGAGAGCAGTCCTACATTTTTCGTCCTCATTCTAGCAAGTTACTTTTAGTCTCCTTATTTCTAAAATAAAACGGCTGAAGTTGTCATATAATCTCTAAAGTCCCTTCTCAGGTCTACTATTCTATTCTACATTAAAAAAGTTTTGTTGATGCTTTAATTTTTTAATAATCCATTATTTCCCAAAATGCCCTTCCTTCCACGATCCTTTGTGATAGAAAAGTGAAGTAAAACCAAGAAAGATCACACCTAACAGGACACGTAACATTCTGAACCTGTAATCAGTTTTCTCCCTCCCCCAAAGAGGAAAGTATGTTTCATCATCTGTTTTCCGAAGTCTAGATTAGTTATTGCAATTAAGTAGGGTTATCACAAAAATTTTGGCAGTTACATAAATTATTCTCCTGGTTTTGCTTATTTTATTTATTTCTTACAGCACAAGTGTCTCATCTTTTTGTTTGTTTCCAGTTTTGGTATAAGTTAATTTGCACATTTTATGCCATTTGTAGTTATTTTAAATGAAGACAATTGTTTTCTCTTCATTTTTGCTAAGTCTACAGAAATGCTAAATTATTTTGAGAATTATTTTGTAGTTACTATTAACCATTTTGTTTAGTTTCTTTGTTAATTGTTTTTTTTTCCCTCCAAAGTAAATCATCATATTATTTGCAAATAGAGATGATTTTGTCTTTGTGGCTGTTTTAAGTTTGCAATTTTCTCTTCTGTCTTTTGCTGTAGCTAAAATTTCTAAAACCATGTATAATCGTAAAATAATAGTGGAAAGAGCCATCCTCACTTTATCTTTGTACTTATTTGTTCACAAAAAAAAAAAAAAAAAAAGAAAAGGCCTTTAATGCCTATGGTTTGAAAGTAAAAAAAAAAACAACAACCCCCCCCCACAAATGAGTGGTATATTTTTTCAAAAGCTTTCCCCACTACTGATCAAATAATTTGTTCTTCTGTTATAATTAACTGTACTATTTTCCTAATGTTGATTCACTCTTGAACATCTGTGGTTAAGAACTTTCTTGGTTAGTAAATATTTATTTGGATAGAATACTGTGCAGTTGCTAAGACTTTTATGTCAATAATTATTAGTGAGAGATAGCATGGTGTATAAAGGACAGAGAACCTGCTTCTGAGACCTGGGTTCAAGCCTGCCCTCTTGGTATTATTTACTGCTTTTCTGTCTGAAATCAAGATTATAACTCCAATTTTTTTTGTTAAATATGTGAGGCATGGTGATTTTTTTTTCAGACTTTTAAAAAATGTTTCTCATATGAAGAGAGAGCAAACTGTAGAGGTTTGTTTCCTCACCCATTTCATTATCAGGGCATTTAACTCTAACAATTTTTGTTAATTTGTTATAATTGTCTCCTTTGTGGGTCTTAGCTAACTAGACATTCTGTAACACCATTACTGAGCCCCCTGTTCCTTATATGTGGAGATGGAAAGGCACCTAATGCATTACACATGGGTATTTTCAATGTATTTAACATTTAAACTCCTTTTCTCTCACAGAAGATTTACAGGGGATTTGATGCTCACGAATGAGGCAGAAGATACCATTTAAAATCTAGGTCTGACAGTTTTGAATGGTGAGTTTCACTGTTATCCTGAGGCTTCTTCCATCATCAATTGCTAAGAAACATCACTAACCATTCTGAAGACAAACCCAAGGGACCTATTTTGGTGGTCAGAGGAGACATGGCACCATCTTAACTACCAACATACCTCAAGAACTTGACATTAATCTCAATGAGGGGAAAACTTAGCCTGGCACAATCTGGATACTGGGGGGTAGCTGCTTGTGTCATATGAAGACACATTTGGGGCCATCAAAAATTTGCACTTCACTCCCCAATCTGGAGCCAAGAACAAATCTTTCATACTTAAAGCTATAACTGTAAGGTTTGCATTAGCTGCCATTGATTAGTCCCAGAGATAGGTGTCACATACCGCACCCCCTTTGCCAAGCCTTATCTAGCCCAGATAAAATATAATTTAGAATATTATGTCCTCATAACCCTGACCCCAAAATCCATTCTTTTAACTTTAGAAGCACTGAATTGTGGGATCCTTTTCCAAGAAATTAATAAACATTAACATTTATTAAGTACCTACAATTTGCCAGGCACTATGTTAATCAAGTGTCAGAATTGAAAGAAATGTAAAACACAAACCTTGCTTTTAAGGAACTCTGTTTAAAATATGAGAGACACACAAATAAGATACATATGGGATAAATTGGAGATAATCATTAGAGGGAAGGGGAGATTGAGAAAGGCTTGTTTATTGACTGACTTCTACTGTCTCATTATTAGTACAATTAAAGAGTTCACCCATCCCCCTTTTGTTTGATTTTATATCCCCCCATCTTCTTATGAGTATCACTCTTAGAAGCAGCAAAAACCAAGCATTTATGACATGCCAGATGATGTGCTAGATCCTGACGACACAAAAACAAAAATGAAATAATTACTGATTGGAGAGACAACATATATATGGTGAAGCATAAGCTCAGCTCCTTGAGAAAAGATTTTATTCTTCATATTTGTATTCCCAATGTCTAGCATACAGTAGGGTGGTTAAAAATAATGACTAGCATTTATATATTGCTTTAAGATTCGAAAAGTGTTTTACAGTATTATCTCATTTTAACCTTAAAAGAACAATGGGAACTAGGTACTATTATTATCTCCATTTTAAAGATGAGGAAACAATCAAATAGAGGTGTGTCTGAGGCCACATTTGAACTCAGGTCTTATTCTAGGTCCAGCACTCTATATACTGTGCCACCTAGTTGCCTATAATAATATCAGCAATGAATTACAAATAACAAAATAATAAGCATTATTAATTAGACTTAAGTGCTTTCCGATTAATACTTTTATGGAGGGAAGGCACTAGCAGTTTTTTTGGAAGAGGTGCAACTGAGTCTTAAAGGAAGCTGGGGATTTTAAGAAATGGAAGATTAAGAGACAGCGAACAGAAAGTGCAAAGGCAAACAAAAGGGAGATGTAAATGTGAATTGCAACAGAGGGAGAAGAGAAGGGGGAAAAGAGGGGAAGAGAGAGAGACAGAGCCTGGGGGAGAAGGAAAAGGCAGAGGGAGGAGAGGGAGAAGGAAAGGAGGGGAGGTGGCTATGTGAGCAGAATGAAGGAAACAAATGAGAAGGGATGTGGTATAAATGGAGGTCCCTCTGTATCCTGAGTCACCACACTTGCTTTGGTCCTTACTCCCCTCTTTTCCTTTACTACTTGTTCATCCCAAAGCCAATGAACCTTTATTCCCCCTCTTCTACCTACTCCCATTTTAGGGGTGGATTATGAGGTTTTCTGAGAAGCATGACGAAGTATGAAGGGATGGAAGGGAGGGCAGGCTTGGGGGGAGGGAAGTTGGAAGCACCCACTTTTGAAAAGGGACAGGATCAAAGTAGAGAATAGAACAAGTGGGAGGTGGGATAGGAGGGAGGGAAATATAGTCAGTCTTTTACAATACATCTACTATGTTATTGTTTTGCATTAGCCACACAGGTACAACCTATACTGAACTGCTTGTCTCCCCAGTGGGGGTGGGTGGCAGGGGGGAAAGGGAATAAATCTGGAATTGAAAGTTTTAAAATCAAATATTCAAATATATATATGTGTGTGTATATATATATATATATATACTATTATTAATACCATCTTACATGTTATTAAGGAAAAAAAAAGATATACAGGCACTGAGGCATATAGATCCACTGGAAAAGTTGAAACGGGTATGGGAGAAAATATGGGAGAGAGCAGATTGGAGGTAGGGATATCATGTGGGACTGCTGTTTTGGGGGGATGGGTGGGGGGAAAACAGGGAGAAAATTTGTAACTCAAAATCTGGCGGAAACGAATGATGTAAATCAGAAGTTAATAAAGCATTAAAAATAAAAAAAAAAAGAAAGGGGGCGTAGAAGCACGAAGTATGAAGGGGCTCTCTTGAGATGTTAATTCCCTCAAAGAAATCTACCATGAGGTACATACCCCAATATCCTGTCCAGCTACAATGGAAATACATTTTTATTTTCCCCCTATCCTATGTTGTTCCCCCTTTCGGGGTAAGACCTGATTTTCCTCTTTTTCCCAGGCAATTCAAGAGACTGAAGAAATCACTACCTAACTGACCCCCAAACCTCAGTTGGACAGGAGTGTATCTCAGGTCCCCTTCCATCTCATGCCTGTATCCCCCCATCTACCAGGTTATATGCCTCTCTCATTAAAATATTTACTTAAAAGGGAACTTAAATTCTGTAACTTCAAATGGATTCATTTTTATAAAATATTTTTGGACAGCAAATAACTGTCAATCAAAAACAAGTTCCAAAGGAGTTGTTAAAAAAATCTTCAATGTCATAATTCAGTCAGAAAAATAAAGAAAATGAGAAAAGTAAATCTCATCTATTAACTTCTCTTATTCATTCAAATTTTCAGGTTTTTCAAATTTCTCCAGTCTTTAGGAAGCTGAGGGCATTTCATGGAATACTTATACAGTTTCTTTAGAATATCCTAAACAGAGAGAAATGTTTTAAAGATAATATAGAAACAGCAGAGTTGATACAACTGGACCTATATATTACCGAGTAGACACTTGGGTTTTAGAAAAGCAGTATGACTAACTAGCCCTGTGACCTTGGGCAAGCCAGTTAATATCTCCAAACCCTCAGAGACCCTTTAGTGAAATCTGCACCTGAACAAGAATCTCCACTACAAAATACATACCAAGTAGTTACACTAGCTTTTGCTTTAAAATCTCTACCTAGTCAGAACCTCTCAATTCCCTATTTAAAAAAATAGCTCCAATTATCTGAGTTCCTTTCAGCTCTAGGAATGTATGCATCTAGTAGTTCTCCAACTTCCTGCCATTAATTTGCTATTTCACGCAAATAGTACTTGCTACGGTTCTGGTTATTCCATCTCTGCCAAAAGTTTTGGCTCTTTGAATAAAACTGTGATTCATCTTTAACAACCAGAAACTATATGGCTTTCAATTTAATCCCATAAAGATTTAGGTGCCTACTCTACAGGGCATTGCAAAGTCTTAGTTTTAAGCAGTTTTAAGCCATTACCAAAGCTTAAAACTGTATTAAGACATTTGGGAAACTATATTTAAGACAGTGCTAGGCACCAGGGACAGGAAAAAAAAAAGCAAATAAATACATGCACTAAAAATATCTCCTTAAGAGGTTGATGACATCTACACAGATAAATTACAACATAATCTTAGGAAGGAGTGAACACTTACACAACTGAGAAGGTTCAGTGTTTCCGGGAAAAATGGAGGATTTATGGGAAAAGATAAATTAGTTTTGTTTTGATCATGCTGAATTTGAAGTGCAGTGGCATTCAAACAGATAAACTGAATCTAACAGACAGATTCAAGACCAAAGCAGAGAGATTACAGCTATATAGTTATTTGTGTAGAAATACCTGAATTTACATAAGTAGAAAAAATTAAGTTTTTCTTCTGACCTATCACCTGAAATAAACAGCTTGTTCTTGAAAAATAGTCCCAAGTCAATGGGAAGCAAAATATCTGCACTAAAGTGTCTTTATCCTGGTGGAGATCTCTATAAAGATCTGTTAACTCATTTCAATGCAACCAGTATCTTTCTCCCATTCAAATCATCCTTGAAATTGCTGCCAGAATTAAAAAATCTTGTTTTGTTACATGACCATGAGCATCACACCATATTTTACAGCTCAGTCATGGTTCTTTGAGTCACACCTTCACCAGGATTATTCCCAGTCTCAACATTGCCTTAATCTCAAAAGTTAAGGAAAAGATGAATGCATGTAAATATGTATGTATGATATCTTGCAATGTGCACCTACATCTTTTAGGTCAATGTAACTATGAGATGGTTCCAATGTTCTTATGTAGATCAGCAACCTTTCACTTATCACCAGTTTATTAAATCTACTTGTTATTTATGAGCATCCTGGTGTTAGTCAGCTAATACTACTTGTTTTCTTACTTGCAACTACAAAGTTACTTAGCACAAGAGCAAAAACAGTACCAAGAGTAGGCATGGATTGTAAAGCATCCCTGGACGTGTGCCAGAAATATTGGAGGGCTGTGAGATTCTGGCAGTAGTTAACAAAGCTCAATGACAGCAGGTTTCTGATTCTAGGGCCTGGCTGCTTAAACTGCAACGCTTAAGTTTGGTAGGGCTGAAACTACTCAAGTCATTGACAAGACAATTTTCTCACTGTAGAGTTCTACATTTGCTCCTCCAGTGGGGCTCACACTCAGTCACTCAAAGTGGTCCTCTTTTCATGCAAGAGTAACTAACCTTCATTTTATTAGGATCATCTTACTTGGAAAACCAAAATTATTCAATGATTTAGTCCAAGAACCTATCCTTTCAGTGACACCTAAGGCAATAGTGCTGATGGCATTTTTACTAATTGCTATCACGTACTTCTTTCATTTCTCTTTCCTACAGCATTTATTTTCCTTCTTTCATATTCTTCATCTCTCAGGTCTGCTAGTAGCACCCACATGTAATCTGCTGAGGCTAGGATCACATTTCAGGTGTTAACTACTCCATTTAATTCCGAATATGCTAGATAACTTCTCCGGGACTTTATTTTTTCATTTGTAAAGATAAGATGGTACTAAATGATCATTTAAGGTCCTATCCAGCTCTAATATTCTGAATGGAAATGGAATGCAGATCTATTACATTTCTTTATTCACTTGCAAGTTAAAACATTTGCTCTAAACTTTTGTCCCAAAGATCTTTTCCCATTCATGTTGTGATAAACTCTCGTTGTTTGGTCCTATTTCAGTCATGTCTGACTGAGTTTTCTTGTCAAAGATATTGGAGTGGTCTGCCATTTCCTTCTCCAGCTCATTTTATAAGATGAGGAAACTGAGGCAAAAAGGGTTAAATGACTTGCCAAGAAAACTTGAAATGGGGTTAGAGTCAGATATAACTAAAAAATGAGTGAACAACAATTATTATAAAAGCAGGAAAGTGATTAATTTTCTTCTGTGGCTTAGAGCCTAGCCTTGGAATTAATTCCAAAAGAATCTCAAAAATGTTTGCAGCAATGATGTTTTTATTGATTTAAGTGTCCTATATCCCAAGGGATCTACTGGAAGAAAAAAATTGTGTAGATATACTTCTGGTCAAGAGTTAAAAAAAAAAAAAGCTAGGGGCGGCCAGGTAGCACAGCGAGTAAGAGCACCGGCTCCAGTGTTGAGAACACCTGGAGATCGAATCCCGGGCTCAGACACTTAGCACCCACCCAGAAACACCTGGCCGTGTAACCTTGAGCAAGTCACTTAACCCCAATTGCTTAGGGGCGGCCAGGTGGCTCAGCGAGTAAGAGCACCGGCTCCAGTGTCGGGATGACCTGGATCAAATCCGGGCTCAGATACTCTGCACCACACCCAGAAATAATAACTGGCCGTGTAACCTTGAGCAAGTTACTTAACCCCAAATGCTTAAAAAAAAAAAAAGCTAACAACAAACAATAACCACAACCAGGAAAAATGATACAAAGAAAGAATAAATATCAATCTAGGTTAAGAAGGGAATCAAGACTGATTAGACAAAGAAAGAAACAATACTGCTTTTGACACTACTTTAAGCGAGTCATTTTAACCTTCCTGGGCCTTAGTTTCCTCATCTATAAAATAAAGAACTTGGCCAAGACAGCCTCTAAGGTCCTACCAACTTTAAATGTATATCCCCATGAAATGTAGATTAGATTGGTTCAAGTTTAAGATAGGATTCCAAAAAAGAGGTGATGCTTAAAACAGTGACTGCCAATCTTGGTTTTGACACCACTGTGTATCATGGAATCATCTGTTGCACAAAATCCTAAATGTGTAACTTTAAATATAAACACAATGTAATTTTTTTTTGGTTGAGAAAGAAAATGAGGCAACAGGACAATGCAAACTCCAACCCAAATGATTGGGTGTCATTAATATTTGCTAACAGGTAATCCTTATAGCTGTTGTAAAGTTTATTGCTAGTGGACTTTTGTTACTGAGCCCTACTATCAAGTGGCAAAATAAGTAAATCTTGCTCTTACCCTCCCCTTTCTACTGTTATAGAAAAAAAAAGTAAAAAAAAAAAAAAGCTCCCACATACATATGGCCTTATTTTCCACATCCTAATTTGAATACATATCTCAGTGCTTTGTCTAGCCCCATTTCTATTCCACTTTACCAAATATTTCCATATCTGTTTCTACTCCTATTTCTGCTCTCTGCAACCCTTCTTTTTTTCTGTTCCTAGCTCACTGCTTTCCTATTTATTATAAATGCCCACTGCTGGCTAACTTTTTGTAATTTTTATTACTAACTGCTGCCTCAATAATTCATAGAAAAAGAGGGGGAAGAATGGAGTAATACTGTATCTAAAGACTATGAAATAATGCTGATTTTGATACCACTAAAGGAATTCCATAGTAATAACATTTTGTTGGTGTGGTTTGAGGAAGTAACACTTTAAATTTATAAGTTATTTTTAATGTTTCAACTTCATATCTTTTCACATATACTTTCTGCCTGATAAATCTAGCTCCTCCCACCTTTAAATTTAGAGTTGGAAAAGCTGCTTGATGTGCTCTCTGAAGCTCTTTACATATGCCTAAAGATAACTCTAGCTGTTTTATCTGCAGTAAAGATAGAAATCATTGTTCTTAAAGTATAGTTCAAAGTGGTACAACCCTACCAATTCTGAGTGACTCAGAATTAGGGAGCTGAACTGAAAGCAGTATCAGGCTAGGAAAGTCACATATAAGAGATATAGACAAAAACATGCTAGGACAAAAGAAAAGAAATTAAAGGGAGGGAATAATAGGTGAAAATGCTCATCTTCTCGTCTCTAGAAGCCAATCAACCTACTTAAACTCATTTACACTGCACCTCTCTGTAAAGTCATAAAAACTGAACTTGGCTATGTATAAATAAGTAGTTTTAGATAATGATTCAGATATGTGCCACATGCCATGCAATGATTTTTCTGAGATAAATGGGAGACTATGCCACTAATAAATCTTAAGTACTGATATTCTTCAAGCATAGACAAAAATTAACCCATAATTGTTGGTATTCAAACTACATTATACAGATAAAATAAAAATCCTTACTTGGGTCAAAGTGATCCCAATGGAAAATATTCCTTATATACCAGCTAATCTCCAAAGGAAAGGGTTAGGGAAGAAGATAAAACTCTTTTATGTGAGAAAATTTAAAAACAGACCAGACAAGGTACTCAACAATCTTACTGCTGACTGCTTAATAGAAAATTCACATTCAAAGATATGAGTAAATGCTTTTATTTTTCCCTTTTGCTTTATGGGCACAATAGCAGAATAAAAAAATAAAATCCTAATCTACTGTATCAAAAGACCACAATACTTTTTGGAGATACAGGAAAAAGAATGATTTTTCTGAATGAAGTCACCTGCTCAATTCAGACATAGTAGTTAAGACAGTTGTCATAATACTCTATCCTGCCTAAACTTGGTCCCTTTCTTAGCTTCCCAATTCCCCCAAGCCAGAAGTGTTTTTTATTAAGGAACAGTATACTAACAACACTGTTGGAGTTATTTATAAACTGAACCAACTCTTCTGAAAAATCCCATAGTTGGTATATTTCCCAAGGGAATCAAAGGCAAAAACAAATATTCTATATATACCGATATATTCACTGCAGCATATTTTGTGGTAGCATAAACCAGAAATAATGTAGGTATGTACATCAAGTGGGTAAAGGATTAAAAAAAAAATAAACTCTGGTAAAGAAGATAATGGAATAACATTTAAGAAATGAGGGGAGCTAGGTGGCATAGTGGATAGAGGACTGGCCCTGGAGTCAGGAGAACATGAATTCAAATCTGGTCTCAGACACCTTCTAGTTGTGTTGTGTGACCCTTGGGCAAGTCATTTAACTCCAACTGTAAAAAAAAAAAAGAAGGAAGAAATAAAGAAATTTCAAAGAAACTTGGGAAGAGGTATACAACTGATGCACAGTGAAATAAGTAGAACCACAAGAGTAATTAAAATACAAAATGACTGTATTATAATAATGATTAAAAAAAAAACCACTAGAATAAAACCAAACTCTGAATAATTATAATGACGAATCTGGTCCTTAAGAACAAATGATAAAAGGGGCGGCTAGGTGGGCAGTGAATAGAGCACTGGCCCTGGAGTCAGGAGTACCTGAGTTCAAATCTGACCTCACCTAACATTTACTAGCTGTGTGACCTTGGGCAAGTCACTTAACCCCAATTGCCCTGCCTTCCCCCCTCCAAAAAAAAAAGACCAAAACGAAAACAAACTTTTTGTTCAAATTTTATTAGATCCATATCAGTTGAAAATCTGTTAAAATGAGCTTTCAGCTAGAAAATGTAAACTCCGGTTACATATAACTTGACATTACAGTATCACCAACTGAAATGGGACCTTAATTTCAAAGTGGTAACTTGTCAACGATTATTCACATAATGAAAAAAAAAGGACAAATGCTACACAAATCAAACCTGTTAAAATGAGCCAAGAAAACAATTTCAGTGGATGTTTCTTTGTGTCAAAATAGGATTAGATAACCTCTAAAGTCAATCAAAATTCTAAGACCCTGTAATATTTGATCTAGTCAATCCCTTTTCTTTACAACTTAGATATACTTTCTAAAAAACATGTCTGATATCCTACTGCATCAGTCATTTATAGACACATAAATATCCCCCCTTTCAACCAAATGAAATAGCAACCTCGGGGCATGCAACATTTGGCACTCAATAGTACCCCACCTCTTTAATGAGAGGAGGTAAGTGCATCTCATCATTTGTTCTCTAGGACCAAGACTGGTCACTAACAAATACTAAAGATTGTCTTCCTTTTAATGTTCTTTTTGTTTAAATTATTGTTCATACAAGTCTTCCCAAGTTTCTAAACTAACTTTTTGTTTTCTATCAGCACAATACTATTCCAACATTTTCATACACTAAAATTGTTTCAGCTGTTCCCTCATTCAATGGGTACCCACTTTGTTTCCAGCATTTTTTGCTACTATGATTTTTGTACTTTTCTAATCAATTTTGCAACGCTGAATTTAATTAAAAAAATTATTGCCTGTATGAAAAGCGCAGTGGTAGACTGACAGTCCTTGATCTAAAGGAGCCCACAGGCCACTTGAGGTGGGAGAGGACTTGACATATACAGTTTAATTATGATACAAGGTAGGTGTGACAGGAATAATGGGGAGAGCCAAAGTCCAATATGAAAGTATGAAGTGGATGATCATAAGCTGGGTGCTCAGAAAAGGTTTCTTGAAAGGAGTAAATTCTAAGTGCAGGGTAAAGCATTCATAGAGAAAAGCAGAAGAAAGTATATAAAGTTTGGGGAAACAACTAGTTTAGTTGGAATTTAAGAGTAAAAGTACTATGAAATAAGGGTGAGAGGTTGGAATTAAACTGGAGAGTAAAGAGTTTATATTTTATTCTAAAAGCAACAACAATCCACTGAATTCATTTGAATAGGGAAGTAACATGGTCAGACCTCTTCAATTCACTATGACTCAAAAAAACCCAGTGAACGAGGCAATTCTGGTTTAGTAGAGGGAATGCCATGAGAGTTTGGGTCAAATCCAGGCTTTGCCATTAAAAAAACAAACCTGTATGACTTTGGACGAGTCACTTACCCTCCTGTGTCTCAGTTTCTTCATCTGTATAAATGAAAGGGTTGGACCAGAAGACCTCTCTATAGATCTGTATCTAGGATTCTATATTCCTAAGTACAAAGTGTTAAGCTACCTGCTGTGAAAATAAAGTCAAAAATAGAAGTATCATAGGATCATAGATTATCTATTCCAACCTCCCTTTTACAGATGAGAACACAGGCACCCCAAAGTTAAGGGACTTACTCAGGGTCATACAGATTAAAAGGCAGTCTTATTATTTGATCTCAATCTTCTTAAGTACAGCACCTTTTCTACTATTCCATTACTACCTCAGCTTAAATTCCAAGGGGAGAGGATAGGACAGAAACACAAGTAAATACAAAGTATAGGTAGTCATTTGAAGAGGGAGAAAGTGCTCACTGCTATTGTGGCAGTCTGAAAGAACCAAGTGAGAAAGCAAAACAGTTACATATTAGCAGTGCTTAATCAAATCAGCAAGACATCTATTCTGGAAAGTATCCATAATGTCACCAGTGTGTATATCCTGTACCAACGCTCTATACCTTCCCATCAGATCCTTGTATTTGTCCGATGAATCCTCTCACATGTTCATTCTTTCAGGATCTTGACTTGAGGGCAATTTTACATCTGTTCAATAATATTCTTTGGTCAATCATTAAGCATCATGTGGGAGGCACTACATAAGGTGCTGGGGGACCGGACAAAAAATTTAAATATTTCCTTCTCATAGATCACTTATAAGCAAAAACAACATCCTCACATAAATGGATATAAAGTAAATATAAATCAGCAGAAGAGGAAATAGCAATTGGGGCATATGGTTACGAAAAAGCCTTATGCATTTGAGCTGAGCTTTGAAGGAGGCCAGAGTTTACCAACCAGCCAATGAGTGCATTACAGACATGGAGCCCAACCCGGAAGCCAGAGGACTGTGGATTCAAATCCTAACTATTATAAATAACCTGTATTGTCTAAAGCAAGTCCTTTTGGGCCTCAAGTTTCCTATTCAGAATGAAGGGCCTGATTCGAATGGATGATTTCTACGGTCAATCACTGCTCTAAATCAGTGGTGTCAAACTCAAATTGAAACAGATACCTTTGGGCCATATATTGACTCAGAAAACTACAAATTAATATTATCTAGCCTGTACTGTATTTTCATTTATCTTGTTCAACATTTCCCTCTGGTTTGGGTCACACTGGCAAGTCTGAATTTGACATCTCTCTTCTTAATCCTATCACCTGGGCCTTTAAGGTAACATGTTACCCTGTGCTTATTATGTCTGCTGTACTCATCAGACTATACTTTCTGAGATCAAGGTGTTCCAAGATTTGTAGTCATACAGAAATCATCAGTCACATACTCATATAAAAAAGACGGGAAGCTGTACATTTGTAATTGTCAATGAAAGTACTATTCAGTTTTTCAAAGATAATTCAACTTGATGAGGAGCAGTATGGTATAAGGGAAAGAGGGCTGAATTTAGGCATTAGGAACTATTAAGTTCAAATATTGTCTTTGACATTAGATATGTAAATGTGTTGCTGTAGTCATTTCTGTTGTGTCTGACTTGGTGATCCCATCTGGGGTTTTCTTGGCAAAGATACTGTAGTGAGTTTGCCTTTCTTTTTCAGCTCATTTTACAGATAAGGAAATTGAGGAAATCAGGATTAAGTGATTTGCCCAGGGTCACACTGCTAGTACAGCATCTGAGGTCACATTTGAAATCAGATCTTGCTGACTTTGGGCCCAAGCACTCTATTCACCTGGCTGTATCTTCATATACTTACTGTATACCAGGAAGAGTTTGTATTTTTTCCTAGCTGAGTAAGCAATCACTGACAGTTTATAAAGAGGGGAGTGTCTGAGGCTAGATTTGAATTCAGGTCATCCTGACTGCAGGCCCAGATCTCTTATCTACTGTGCCACTTTGCTATCCTATATGAATATGTGGAAGCCATATACATATATCTCTTATTGCATCTCAAGTTTCCTCACTGGCAAAATAAGGATAAAGCCTATTATACTATCTATTTCACAAGGTGGCTGTAAGGATCAAAATAAAGAGATGAAACATTTTGCAAAGTTTAAAACACTATGTAAATGTCAGATATTAACTTTCTCTTATCCCTCTCAATTTTGCCTCAACTCATTATCTACCTGTCTCACTTAAACAAAAAACATACTGACTAATCTTCCCAAACACTGCTCAACATTAGGGCAATATATAATTTCCATTCATTTTTTTCTAGTATTTACATTAAGGGGTTTGTAGTTTTCTAGAGCTTGATGTAATTAATGTAATGCTATCTTACTGTCTCCAAGGAAAATCTGGAGAACCTTGCCATCAATGAAAAATCTTTTACTTTGAAATTTCTGTTAAATACCTTCTGTGACATTGTAAGCATTTGAGTGAAAATTTTCCTGTTTAACTTAACACCCTCAATGTAGACACTCAGTGGGCCACTGAATAAATTTTAGTTTTCTTTGAAATAGCTTGCCATGGAAGTCTTATAATTTTAAAATATATAATACAGAACTTGTTTGAGAAGACCTTAAAGGCTTCATCTTGCTTTACCAAGTTAAATGCTAAAAAAAAAAAAAAAAACAACCAAAAACCCACAATGGTATCATATTCTTGATATTTTCAAATAGTCTTTGGACCCTAAAGATTAAATTCATTGTGGAAACTACCTAATTATTTATGTTTTCATTGAAGATGCCTTTAAAGAAAGTAGGAACCATTCTCAAAAGATTTTATAGAGGTGATAAAGTATCAACTATGAACCCATATGCCTAACGTTTTACTGGATCACTTTTTTTGGTTAATGCAAAATTTGTGATTTTTTCCATTCTTTTCAACTTTTGCCCATTTTGATATAGCTTCAAGAACATTCCCCAAAGCTTTTCAAATTGTTTCATCTCTGGCAGTCACTCTTCCTTATTCATCTTCTTGATGTGATGGTTCTATTAATGTTGCTGATGAGAAGAGATTACTTGATTTGGGACCAAGAAATAAAAAGCAAGACTTAAAGACTATTTAGAAATCTCACAACTGTTTAATGACAACTATTTTTTTCAAGAAGATAGTTGGAAGGTGCTAGTCATGTTGCATGCTGTGAAATCATAACAAATCATAACAGACAGGAAGTGACAAGTTATAGTTGTAGAAATAGTAGCCTACATGCAGAGACACTGGCGGGTTAGAGCAAAGATTAAAGTAAACACCAAATTAGAAAGACAAGAAATTCATTATATCCATAGCAGCTCTAATCCAATTTGTTTAAACAAGCTGGTGACTCCAAAGCCCAAATGAAAAATCTACAAATATTGGATCATGCAACTACATGGAGATAAATAGGAAGGGGATAAGGGTATCAAAAAATATGGGTTTTGGGAAAATAGGGTTTTCCCAGAATTTTTCTCTTTAGATTGGGAGGAGGAATAGAGAAGAGACTGAAAGTATTTTCAGAAAATCTTTTACCTTTTTCTTCCAAGTTCTTTCAGGTTTATGAGTCTTGACCCTCCTTTTCTTGTTTACAGAATGGAAAACAAGAAGTCTGTTTCCTCAATTCCCACATGAATTCTCAAATTAAAGAGAAGAAACCACTACCATCTAAAGTAGGACGATTACTTTCTTAAATGATGAATCCAAATTGCTTGGGATGCTAACATTTCATTATTGTGACTCTCATGGTGGGAAAAAAAAAACTTATTTTAAAAAAGTGAAGATTTATGGGTTGATTTTAGGTGATTTGAAAGCAACCCAAAATTCCTATACAGATATTTAGTACATATTAAAGTTCATAAATGAAACAGATGTTGAATTATGATATTTGGGTTGGAAATGACACTGAACTGCTACATATGTATTTTTTTATTTTAGCAATTTATTAAACTTATAGAAATCCGATGCCATTCAATTTAACTCACTATAACATCAGTTCAGTTTGGTACAAAAACCAAACGAAGGCAAAGTTTAAAGTTTTATTTCCATACAGAACTTAGTCTGTGCAAAGAAAACATCTCACAGCCTATGCTCTTAACCTCAATATATACATAGACACTGGGTAAATGTAGAAGGGTTAAAAAAAAAAGTCATCTTTTTATTCAAAGGAAAGAGCATATAAATACGTATATCACTGTTACAAAAGTACTACAAATGACCTTTAAAGTACAGTAAATTTATAACAGAAAAGGGGTCACATAAGCAACATAGTACAATAAATAGATCTTTATGGGAAATCAGGAGACCTGGATTTCAATACTGCCTCAAAACTTCCTAGCTATGTGATCACGTGCAAGTTTCATTAAGCCTCTGATCATCATTTTCCTCATCTGTAAAATATGGATAACAAATGAACTACCAATTGAAAAGGGAAGGACTCTGCAAATATACAGCACTACATAAATGTGAATTACTATATACAGTCACTATTGAGGAAAGGTAGATGATTTAAAAAAGAAAGCATAATACTAAGCAAAGAGAAAATATCACAGGCCTTCATCCCTTTCATTTTAAGAAAACTAACTAGGAAAATGTCTTCACATTATACATTTAATTGGGTAGCTTGTATTTATAACACTTATTATTGTAGACAATATAAAACTTAGAACAGTTTTCTAAATTTTAAGATCAAATTAAATGTACGATATTTTCTGCCACAATGAGTCTGGGTGCACATATACCCCTCCATGTAACTGCACCAAAGTTAGAAGGGGTCAAGATGTTGGGTACTGCAATAAAATATGGAGTTTCTGAAATTAAAAAAAATTAGAACATGTACCTGAATGTGTTCAACATTATGAAAAGTCAGAATTCAGAGCTAAATTAATAAAATGGATGACAGTTTTAGTTTTTTTATTTCACTAAGTGATAAAACTAATTTGTTTGCATGACAAACCTAAGAGATATTTTAAAAAAATTTTAAATAATGGCAGTATAATTTCATCAAGCTTATTACTTTTCATGGTGAATGCTTTTGCTTTGAAAGACAACACAAATTCTGATGTCTAAGTTCCTGTAATTTTACTCTTATTTTTTGCATCTCCGCAATTAGACTCTAAGCACCCTGCAAGTACAAGTCCTCAATGTTTTTAGCCGTTATGTTGAAAGTATGCTAAAAGTCTGTAAATCTTATTTTAAAGCAAATTTTTCTTCTCATTGCTTATCAGGACTGCAATTCTAATAAGCTTTTAGATTAGCTTTTAGCTAGTGCAGTTTTCCTTGGCAACAGTTGTATTAAATTTCCCTACATTTTAATAAATTTGCTTTTAAACTCCATTCACAGACAGTTTCTAGGTTCAATGGGGGTGCATAGACATGAAGCAATTTATAAACCCTAAGCTGGAGTTGTATTTCTGTAATGAATGCTATAAAAGTATTGTACACTGTCTTGCTAAATATAGTTTCTTGCCTTTAATGTATAAATAATGCTTAAAATAAAATAATAATAATGCAAAAGATGGCTTTTTCACAGGTAAAGTAGGGTATATCCTTGATGTCAGTTTATTACTTTGGAACTGAATATATTTATGCAATTAAAGTGAAAGAATATCATACAATCATACTTCTTATTCCTGGTTTTTAAATTTTTGTAATAAATTTACCCAGAAAAAAAAATTCTGTCATGTAAATCAATTTAAAGGGAAGACATTTAAAGCTATTAGTTTTTATTACTGTTAGATTTCTGTTAACAATCTTGGAAGTAATAAAGCTCATGACCTGTACTCTCTTGAGTACTACTAAGAATTCTAACCAGACTAAATTTTTTTCACCTGTGTATTTGCAAAAGTTGGTTTAACTTAACAATAAACCATTTGGTGGGCAAGCAAAAAGACCTCCAAATTAAATCTATCTAGCAGAGTCTTGTACAAAGTAGACATTTAATATTTATTGAAATTGTACCTACATATTAAAACAAACTATTTTAAAACATTTACCTTGGTAGGTAAGAAGTTTAAAAGACATTTTAAAACAATAAAACTAGAGGTAGTAGAAGACAATGGAAAAGAGTGCTTGATTAGAAATCTGAGAATCTGTATCTGAATCCCAGTTCTATCATTTAACTAATTGTGACTTTGGGCAAATCATCCCTCTTTCAGTCTCAGTTTCTTCCCCCATAAAATGAGGGGATTAGAATAGATGACCAACTTCTAACATCCCTTCCAACTCAAAATCTCTGGATACTTCCATTAAAGATGAAATTGCCCTTATGTTGCTTTTTTATCAGTGACCTAGGAATTAAATTAAAAAAAATCAAAATGGCTCAGAAGAAAAATACTTTAAAAACAAAATTAATAATAAATTAATCAGGTCAGGAGACCTGGTTCTAGTTTCAAATGGGCCACTAATTCACTCTTTGACCTTGGGCAAATCACTCTATTGCCTTTAGTTTCCTTATCTGTAAAAACAAGGGGATGGACTAGACCAGAAGTGTCAAACTCAGCCCTCAAAACTCCTCAGTAAGCACAAAATTAAAACATAATTGGGAAATATTTAACAAAATAAAAATACAACACAGAACATTAATTTGTGGTTTTCTAAATCAATACAGCCTGCAGGCCATTTCTATTTGAGTCTGACACCACTGGTCTAGAAGATTTCTAAGTTTCTTCTTAGCACTAACATTCTATAGTTCAATAATCTGTTCAATACTACATTATTAAATATTGTCTGGATAAAATACATAACAAATAAATCTTTTTAGAAATCTAAAATGACACCAAGTTCAAGCAGTTAATAAATAGTATTGATCTAATAGGCTCAAGAAAAAAAATGTAATGCTTAAAACCTGGGATAGTCTCAGCATAAAAATCTAAAGTACATCAAAATACTGTCAGAGATTAAACTAAAATTACCACTCCAATTTTAGGTGTTATAGTTTCTGTTACAAAATGAAATTACTTAAAAGCATTAAATATACTAGAAAATGGTACTCCACAACACTTAATTAACAAAGTCAGAAGTAGCAGACTACAAATATGACCCTTGTTCATGAGAAAAGCAGCTAATAGTGCTCAAGGGGATTCTAGGCAGGTGAGTCAGGAGTAAAACTCCCATTCCTGGGCAATTGGTAGACTTCATACACTAAAAGACAGAATCATCAAACAAAAACAATTGAGGGAAATGCTCCAATTTCTGTTATCGTTGTTTTGTCCAAAGGGAAATCATGCCTAAAAAGTTTACTAGTATTTGAGGTGTTTAAAAAGCATACTGAAGGGGCAGCGTTCGGATCCAGTCTCAGACACTTAACCCCAACTGCCCTTGAAGAAAAAAAAAAAAGAGCAGGGATTGTTTCTTTGGGGTGGCCAGGTAGCACCGGGAGTAAGAGCACCAGCCCCAGGGTTGGGATGACCTGGGATCGAATCCAGGCTCAGACAGTTAGCACCCACCCAGAAACTCCTAGCCATGTAACCTTCAGCAAGTTACTTAATCCCAATTGCTTAAAAAAAAAAAAAGCATACTGAGGTAAAAGAGAACCTATAAAAGTCAATTAATTTAAAATAACTTTGAAATTTTCTACAGCAGAAACTAGAGAGACCTTTGTTTTATGGCTAGAAAACTTAGAGAAAGGGGAAAGCAAAAAAAAAAAAAAAAAAGGTGGGGTTATTTTCCCTACACTGAAAATAAAATAGTGGGGTCCCTCAGGAATTATTAGAATGCTCTAGTTATTTTTAATAAAAGATCTAAAATAGTGAGTGTACAGTGAAGTCCCCAGTTTTTCACATAACAAACTTCTACCAAAGTACCAAATGAATGGAATACATTAAAGAAAATTTAAATGAAATAGATCAAAATAAGTGGTATAAAAATACTGTGTTCTCAGCAAACACCCAGAAAAGGGCCCTAGCGTCCTTGTAAATATTCTATTGAGGGTTGACAAAAAGGTTGAGCATTTTAAAAAGGTTGAAAATACAGAAAAAACATCATCCTACCTTTGTAAAACTAGTGTATCCACACCAGGCCTATTGTGTGTAGTGCTCTCATTCCATTATGTATTTCTTGAGTTGTGGTAATTAGACGGGCCAAGGAGGATCCAAGGAAAGATAACTAAAATAAACAGAGGATTTGGGGTGGGGAGCAGGAGTTGGAGGGAAAAGCAGGGCTGTTGTATGGAGAGAGACTAAAAGGACAGGAGTTCTTCAATGTACAAAATTAAAAGGTTAAGAAGGGATGAGATGGAAAGCTATAGAATCTTAAAATGACTGGATAAAGTAAGCATAGACTTGTACATTAAATCCAGCAATACTAAGATGATAGTACAAAAGGGTATCTTTGAAAGGGGAAGTAAAGCAAGTTCAAAACAGAGGCAAAAACTCACTAATTTCCAATTATTCATTCAACAAACACGAATATCTACTACATTCCAGGCACTAAACTAAGAATTAAGAAGTATACAAAGATAAATAAAGTAATCCCTATTAACGAGGAGAGCTTATCTTAGTAATGGATAAATGCATCTATTCAAAATAATATTCATGTTAAATTTAAATGCATTAAAAAAGGGTTTGCACATATTATTAATGAATACCAAACCATGCCTACTACAAGAAACTAGGAAATAGCTAATTTTTAAAAGTTATCAATAGGGAAAGCACTTCTGTCTGTAATTACTATTAGCAATAGAATACAGGGCTAAGCAGATCCATACTAGTTTGACCTAGTATGGCTATTCTTATATTCCTCATTCCAATTAGGAAAAAAAATCTGACAAATAACTAGCCTTCTTTCCCTTGGGTAAAAGGAAACATTTACCTAATCATAAGATACTTGATTCATGTCATTTAGCTTTCAATGTGATATTTAACCTTCCAAATAAAATCCTCAATACAATTCAACAGTATTTTCAAGCAATAAGAAAAAACTGTTAAAGAGAGGGAGAGCACTAGAAAGATACAATATTGCATTTAGGAAGGAGAAAAGTAAGGGTTACTAGGAAGCAGTTCCCATGTCTTGTAGCCACTTTTAATCCAGATTTGAAGCAAGAAAAGTAATGACTATTTGTACCTGCCTTCTTTCGCCAAAATCTTTTTCAGGGACAAAGATATCCATGGGTTTTTTTTTTTGCTTTTTTTTTTTTTTGGTAAATCAAATCCACTTTTGCTACAGAACATTAACACTACACTTCCACTGTTGTGTTAACTTTTAATTTTATATTAATGGATTTAAAATGGAAATACTGCATGCCACAAATAAAATATTTTTGTTTAAATATAAAATATCTTACTGGGTATGCTTTAAGCCTGTCTTTGCTGTTGTAACATTCTATATCAAGTTTGTTTACCAAAAGGAACTAGTTTTTTCATTTTGCTGAATATTGAAAAGAATTGTAATTTCCTAAAATTTATAGTCTTCAATTATAACCCTATTATTTCGCTAAATTTTCCTGATTTGGGGGAGTATGAATTTAAAAGTGACTCACATTCAATTTGAGACCACCCCCTTCACCCTAAAAGAATAGGAAAAAAAAAAGATAAAAGAGTAAGGTTGTACATTTGATGGTAGGGCACCAACATAAATATTAAAACCACTTTTGATGTTATGACAGCAAATGTAAAAAAATTCTGAAAAGGATTATATGAAGGCTGTATTGTGCTACCTTTTAATACTTTTCAGAGTAAAACATTAGTAACACTTTAGAATTTACATTAACACACACACAAGAAGTTTCAAAAACTCAAGTTTGATTCATAAGTCAGACACACCAGATACTTAGCTTTGCAATTACAATTTAATACTATTTAAGTAAAGACTGAAAAATACAATGAAAGTTGCTAATACTTTCAAATATTGCACAAAGGACTTCTGAAATGGACAAAGCTTTGAATCTTGGCACCAGATTTGACAAATTGCTTGATTTAAAGCACACCACACAGGCCATGGAGACAAATTATGGGAAGAAGCCACTCTCACCCACCCTCCTCCAAAAGAGGTTTTCCAGTAATTGATTTCAATACAAAGAGCAAAGCAAACTTAACTCAGAAAATACATGATCTATAGCTACATAAGAGAATTTCCATATGCTTTATAAACTCCAATTTGATTACTAATTGCCAATTGGGTTTTTCAGGGCCACCTTTATCAAAGTTTTGATATTTATCTATGTCTACCTATATAAGCAATTTTCATGTTAAAATTTCATAATTCCTAATCTAAAGGTTATCACCAACCTTTAACTTTCATCTTGCCACCACCACTAACTCAAATCCACTATACTAGAAATATAAGAACTGAGACAGACGAGATTGAGTAGGAAGAAGGGGAACATACCAGAGAAAGAAAAAAGATACATAACAGAAAAATGCAAGTGGGGGTGCTGCAAAGTCCACTAGAAAATATTCAGATCAGAATTTTGCAAAACAAATTATACTGCTAAGGATCATCAGACTAATTTATAAAATGGATTGTTAAACAACAAAATTCCAATTTAAACATTATGCCTTTTCATTTATTTATTAAAAGTGTGCTAATAACTTTTTTTAAAAGGTTATTTTAGCTGTAACTATTTTGGATTATCTACTGATGATCAAGCCCTCTATGATATATCTTTATCATTATAACATTATTTGTAAAACTGTGGTGGAACAAAAAACTAAAACTGAGGGAAGGATAGAATATGGGTAGTGCAAAATTCCACCTAAAGATAGGCAACTTTCTTCATTGTAAGCAACATACACAGCACATCTTCTGCTGAAGAGCATCTAATATATCTTATATGGGTATTTTTCATAAACTATAAATAGCATACTTAGAAATTAAACACTAATGTCACATGGAAAAGTAAACTAGAAAATGTTTATAACCCTTTTCTATAATTTACCTGTGAGGTGGTATGTTTGAAGCAAGATTTGTCATTTGGTTGACCAGTATTTGTAAAGGTAACAAGTTGCCCTAATAGCTAAAGAAATTTTGGCATCCTTTGTTTACCACAGAAATGAATTAGATAGATACTGACCTTTTGCAAATTAACGTCCCTCAACATTTACCTTTTTCTTTTTTAAAACAAATGGTCAGTTCCAAAATCAATTATAAAGTCAATATAAAGAAAAATTGGTTTTGACAAAGTTCAAGTCCACATTTCAAACAAAGTCTCCTAACAACTGTATACTCACACTTCTGGCTTGTTCAGCCTAAATTTTGTACTTTACTGAAACGTTTAAATATGTAAGTATAAAATTTCAACTGGATTGTTGCCAATTAAATAACTCTGACTATATGATTTTCCAACATGTAGGATTAGAGATGAAGATGCCTGATGTTCTACATACGAACATGAAAACACAATCTGACCGTTTGAAGAAAATATAAACATCATTTGCAAAAATAAAATTACTATTAATACCCAGTTCACATCAATAAAACCACCGAAAGAATCTTTCCCTTTTATAAAATAAATGAAAATTTAACTACTTTTAATATATGACCAAATGCTGTTAAAAAAAATTGTACTTACATTTCTGTTAAACTTGGTGAAAGAATGGTGCATATAAAACCTGTGCATGTAAACAATTGCAGTATTTATTGTAAGTTGAGAGCTGGAAGGTAGTGTTTAGGAAATGCACATTTTCAAGACGTTAATTATAGAATCTAATTTTTTCTTCTTAAAATATGCTGCACAAGGTTGATATTACTATTGGTACCAAGTTTATTTGAAGGAATATTTCAATGCTCTTTTCCAAAGCATCTCCTTCATAAAGAAGACCCCCCCCCCAAAAAAAAAAATCAAAATGGAAAACTAGTAGGAGAGGGCAGGAGAGAAGGAGGGCCTTAAAATTGCTATGGGGGTGAGGTGGGAGGAAAAAAATACGAAGCTTTTCAAAGCAAGCCAGCTCGCCAAAGCTCTTAGGAGGATTTCTGGCTGCATGTATTATTTCCTCCAAAAATCAAAGCACTTCAAAGCCACCCCAAGAACATAAAGCCTAGGCTCGGTGCGTGCCACAGCACATGTGGTCAGGGCCGCCCCGTCTCCTAGATGCTCAGGGGGCCTCCGGAGAGAAGTCTTTCAAAGCTCCAATCGCCGGCCTCTCCTCTTAACAGTCTCCCCCCCCCCCCCCACCTCCGGTTCCGCGCTGAGGCTTCTCCGGGATCAGCAGCCCCAGGAGAGGCTGCACCGCTCCCCCCCGCCCCGCCACGCGGAGCATCCGATGGGATTACACAACGCAGCGTTCAAACCCGGCCGGGGATCCGGGGTCCCGGCTCCGACCACCCCCGGCCTCCCCCCAGGGCCGGCCCCTACCGGGCCCTTCACGGCGTGGCCGACGGCCGCAACGCCATGTTCGCCGCGTCCAGGCCCCGGACGCCTGTCCCAGCTGGTGGGATGATGAGGGAGGCGGCGGGGACAGGGAAAGGGGAGGGAAGATGGAGGTTGGGAGAAGGGGGATTAAGAGGTGAATGGTGGAAGGTGAGATGGGGGAGGAATAAAAAATAAAGGATACACATTGAGACGCTGCCCCATATCTTGGATAAAGTTGGCCGCCTGCTGGCGGTAGGAGAGTTCCTTATCCGCCTCCACCCCGCAGCGGCGGCTCGGCGTGTTCTCCAGCTGCTCCCGGCTGAAGAACCAGCGAGAAGAAGCCCCACGGCCCGACGCCATGACACTTCCTCCTCCTCCGGCTCCCCCTAACCCGCCCCCCTCCCACCTCCCCTCCTCCCCGCCAAGGCCGCGCGGCCTGGCCCCGCCCCGCTCCGCTCGGCTCGCCGTAGCCACGCACCGCCCCCTCCCCACCCCGGCCCACCTCGCTACCTTGAGCGCGCTTGCGCGCACCCCCCCCCACACGTTGTGTTTATTTGGTCGGCCTTGTTCTTTACACTCCCCCCCACCCCCCCAATCCTTTCTGCGCCGGCTCGGCCGCGCAGGAGACCATAATGCCCCGCGCCACGCATCATTCAGTCGCGCCCAGAGGAGGAGGGTCGAGTTGAGGGAAGGGCGGAGGCAGTGCACGCCGGGAGGAGGGGGGAGCGTGGGGCTGTGTACTGCGCATCAGGGGTGGGAGAGATGAGACTGAGGGAAAGAAGAAGGGGAGGCCATAGTTCTTAAGGATGGCGGGGGAGCGAAGAGCGATGGAAGCAGCCCCAGCCTGGAGGAAAAGAGACTGAGCTCAGAGTCGGGAGTCTCGTCCTACCCCTGCTCCTAGCGTTAATTTGGGCAAGGGTCTGGGCCTCCCCTCGTAACATATAAAATGATTAGGGGGTTGGACTAGCTGATCTCTAATTACTTTTTCAGCTTTTTCGTTATCTTCTGGCTGAAAACCTAAAACTGCCCTCCCTTCCGGAGTCTCCTAGAAATCATAAATAGGTGTAGACATACACACGTTGGTGGCCATAGTTTGGTTTTATCCCTCTATGGGGTGGTAAGCTGTTTGAGGTAGGATTCACGTTTCTTCTTAAATAATGCATTTTTAAGTGACTACCAGCCGGCTGTGCACAGGTACCCAGGAAGAGGTCAAGGATTTACTCTGCAAACATATGGGGTATTAAAAGCATTTTCCCGGTGCTGGAGGATGCTAAGTTAGGATTAGCATAAAACCCTGACATGTACCAAATGCATAATCCTAAAACACAGCAATGACGATGCCACTCCCTTTACCTAAAAATCTAAAATGTCTGCCCATTGCCACTGGGATATAATGTAAAAGCTTCACCCTAGCATTTAAAGCCCTCCACGATATGACTCCCACCTACCTTGCACAGACTCTCCAGGCAAAGAGGCAGGCCTGCTTAGCTGTTCCTCGTGCACAACCTCTCACTTTGGTGCCTTTGCACAAATGGCATCCCGTATCTGGAATTTACTCCCTCCTCACCACTCTCAGCTTCCTTCATAGCACAGCTCACTTCCTACATGCGGCCTCTCCTGATCTCCCCATTCGTTAGCTAGCTCACCCTCCTGAAGTTATTTTGTATTACATTGTATATATTTTGAACTTACTTTTTGTGGTCATGTTACATTTTCTTAGTAAAATATAAGTTCCTGTAGAGGAAAAAAAACCCAAACATTTTTTATTTTTGTCTTTGTATCTCCAGTGCCTTATACCCGCAGTGATGCAGTAGAAAGATCCTTGACAATAGTCAGAGGAGCTGGATTCAAATATTACCTCCTTCACTTGCTATCTGTGTGACCTTTAATAAGTCATTTAACGTCTGGGTCATACGTTAAAAAAAAGGGTTTATAACCTATGGGATTTCTTCTAGTACTTAATTTAGGATGATTTGAATTATTTGTTGAATTCAGCTGAAATGGTCCTACTATTACTACACTTAAAAGATATATAATTATATCTACATAGTTACTCCCTCCACCAATGCAGATCACAACTTCTTCTCTAAATCGAAGTGATTCATACAAACCCAAAGGTGATTTAGTCTGACTGGAACCCCAACAAGAATACTCTTTTAATGTCGGCAAGCAATGTCTGCAATGTCTCCCTTCACAAGCAAAGAGATGTTTGATGAAAGTAAACAGGAAATGAAGGAAGAAGCATTTAATTTCAGCACCTACTATGTGCCAGGAGGCATTGTGCCAAGAACTTTACAAATATTATCTCATTTGATCCACTGTGCATATGGGCATTTAGTAATAGTTCACCCCTAAGTCAAAGCTGAAGTGACTAAAAAATGCTGGGAATGAGAAGGCAGGAACTCATCTGCAAAAGATAAAGTACAAATAAGGAAACCATTCTGATGTGGATGTGCACTTATTAGTTGGCACTAGTCTCTCCTAAAGTCAGTCAACATTTAAGAACCTTTAAAAAGGATGACCTTGCAATTGTGTTTTTATCTAGATCTGGCTGCTTGCTTTTGCCTTCTTAACTATAACAAGAAATGTCAACAAGGAATCTGATTTTGTTGTGAGATTTGTATAAGACTTAGGTAGCTCTCTTGCCTATAGTAGTCTTGAGAATTGAATTTAATATTGCCCTGTGAGAGTTTATGTTCCTGCCCTTGGTTCTGTCCTGATAGATTTGGTTCCCAGGAAGGTATATCCTGCCTGTGTGTCCTATTGTTCCACCTGTCTATGTTTTGATTATGGGGAGTGAGAGAAAGCCAAGGATAAATTATGACCTCAGGGTAAAATAATTAAGCTCATTTCTAAAAATGTCCAGCTAAGGTTACTTTTGTCTCAGCTTTCTCTGTACCTTGGTACAGAGAGGTACAGAGGCTGATTAAAAAAAATGTCACAATCCACTTTTGTGATGAGCCTATCTAAACTTAAGTTGACTGGTTCTTAGATGACAGGTAAGCAAGCTGTCATACACTAAACTCAAGCCTTTCCAGCTTCATAGGAGCTGCCAGAGATTGCAGTTTGCAGGGATATAAGAAAACAGGGTTATTTTAACACCATGCTTAAGCATCCGAGGATGCTTAATAAAAATCTTACCAAAATCTTTTCAAAATTACATTATTCTGTTTGCTGATTGCAATTTTGTTAAAAGTGGACCAGAACTGAGAAGAGAATTGGAGTGGGACATTCATTGCCTGTCATTTTTTATTTCAGTGACATATGTGTTGTTGCCTCATCTCCATTAATCAAGGTAAGCTAGGTGTATATGAACTTAAATTTTTTGGGTGGGAAAGAGGATATGAATTGCTGAATGACAAATCAAAGTGAGTGTTAGGTATAAGATATGGTGTGAAAGAAGGCATTAATACAGTATAAAAACAGGAAAAGAAATTTGCTTTATTTGAAGAAAAGTCAGAGACTTAAGGTGTCAGGAATGGAATAATAATTGATATACTAATAATGGTAAGGAAACCTAGATATTTATTTGAGGATGAAAAGGAAAGAAACTATGAGTTGAACTAAATATTTTCTAGGGTTCCTTTTACTTCTAAATCCTATGAACCTGTGAGTACTTATAAGGTACAGTAGAAATGGAGGACAACATTTATCTCAAATATCTACTAAAGTATATAGCATTCACTTTGTGGCTACCTCCAGCTTGTACTTGCTGGCTGGCAGGGAACCACTGTTTTGGGTTCAATTTATTCTATGTATTCTTCTGAAAGTATGGCTCAAATACTCCCACTGTTGTGTTCACATTTGTGAGCCAGCTGATACAATTAACTAAAAGCAAAGGCATTTACTAAAATGGCATAACATAAACAGGACTACCAAAATATTTCCTCCTCAAACCTGCACCTAGGGTCCATTCTCCCATAATTTTCTTTCTTTTCTAAAGTGTCAGTAGGAAGGGTGGGCACATATGTAGAGTATACTAGTTGAGAAACACACACCTAGGGAACACATGTACCCTAGGCAAGCCATGCATCTGAAGCTGAAGAGCCCTCATGTTGCTTCTCATGGTGTCCTCATGCTGCTCTCTCCTGGGCATGCCATCTCTGTAAGGCAGTTATATAGGTTGATTATCTGTGTGTTTTGTCTCAACTTACAGATGGACTCTGATTCAGTGGATACCACCTGCCATGGACTGGGGAAGGGAGGGACTTAGGGAGGAAGAGAATAAAGATATCTTCTCTCCCCTTGCCAAAAAGTTCTTGAAACTCTCTTAAGGGTTGGTTTTCTCAGGGGCAGCCAGGTAGCACAGCGAGTAAGAGCACCGGCTCCAGTGTTGAGAAGACCTGGAGATCGAATCCCGGGCTCAGACACTTAGCACCCACCCAGAAACACCTGGCTGTGTAACCTTGAGCAAGTTACTTAACCCCAATTGCTTAGGGGTGGCCAGGTGGCTCAGGAAGTAAGAGCACCGGCTCTAGTGTCCGGATGACCTGGGTCAAATCGGGGCTCAGATACTCAGCACCACACCCAGAAATAATAACTGGCTGTGTAACCTTGAGCAAGTTACTTAACCCCGATTGCTTAAAAAAAAAAAAAAAAGAGTTGGTTTTCTCAGCTGACTGGGATGGCTCCCCACAACTGATTTCCTTTAGAGGATAACTATTACACCTTTCAGGTAAAATTTGACTCCTATTAGGACCTTTATTTAGTTCCCTTTGGTTGTTATTTAATCTTTGGATGTTTGTGTAAATACACTTGAGGTTTTATGTTTTACTTATGGCTTCTTTCTTGGATTTTGTCTTCTGTGACTTCTAGGTGTATCAAATGCCATTTTCCCTTCATCATACTTGCTTTCTATGGTGTTTAATTGGTGGATCTACATAAACATTTTCCTCCCATTTCCATACATTTTCATTGGAAATACTTTTGATTTCTGGTCATCACATTTTAGGAAGGACATTAATAAGCTTGAGAATGTCCAGAAGATAATACCAGCATATTGAAAAGCCTCATATAGCACTGAAGGAACTATTTATTTTGGAGGAAAAAAAGGAGAGGCATGATGGCTATGTTAAAATATTTGAAAGGGTGCCAAGTTACAGAGGGTTTAGAAGTCTTTTCTTGGGGCGGCCAGGTGGTGCAGTGAGTAAGAGCATCAGCCCTGGCATTGGGAGACCCGGGATCGGTTCCGGCCTCAGATACTTGGCACCCACACAAAAATAACTGGCCATGTAACCTTGAGCAAGTTACTTAACCCTAATTGCTTTAAAAAAAAATTTTAAAAATGTTTTCTTTAGCCCCAAAGGGAAAAATCAGTAGCAATGAGTAGAAGTTACGAAGAGGCAAATTTCAGCTTGATATAAGGTAAAATTCTCTAACTGTCTGAAAGTAGAACTGGCTACCCTGGGCTCAGCAAAGGCATGGATGATTATTTGGTGGAGATTTTTGTTTGGTGTATTTTTTTGATCTGCATCTGTGATTTCAGTGATGTAGGCAGCTTACTCTATCAGTGAAGATGAGCAACTGTTCTGTAGTTTATAGTCTTACAGAATTGCTTGGAGGAATGAGAAGTTAATTGGCCTTCCTAGGTTCAGACAGCTAGTATGTGTTAGAGGCAGGACTTGAACCCAGGCCTTCTTCACTCTGAGGCTGACTCTCTACACATAATACCATGGCTGCTTCAGTGGGGGCTATAGGAAATGAGGATTCTTGTTCAGGGTCCAGTTGGAGTAGACAGCTTCTAAGCTGCCTTTCAACCCTTTGATTCTGTGACTATGAGACCATATCAGGCGAAAGTAGTGCCATCAGAAAACAATAAAGTCTAATTCAATTACTTTCAGTCTTCACTGCCCAGAAGGAAAGTGACACTCAGAATCCTAGAGCTAGAAAGGATCTTAAAGATAATTTACTCACCTCCTATATTTTACACATCAGGAAAATAAGTCTCAGAGTCAGGACTCAGTTAAAGAACTCACCCAAGGTCACAGTACATTGACATCAGGTCTAGTACTTGTACAAAAGTTCTCTTGCTCTTCTCTTCTATCAGAGCATTTAATACCTCTCTGGAAATTCATGCTATAATAGAGCTGGGGCTGAACCGGAACCTCAGAGGCCATCTGTGTGATGTCCCTAATGGATCAACGACTGATTTAGTCTAACTCTTGGTTGAGTTTTTTTTTTTTTTAAGAGATGAAGAAACCAAGAATCAGCAAAGTTAAATGACCTATTTAAGGTCACAGTGTGGGAGTTGGAATTTGAACCTAGATCTTTTGACTCCCCCTTCCTTGACTTTGACTTTCCTTTCTGTTGTGCCATGTTACCTCTAAGACTTTTAGAAAGGAATTTCAAAATATCTCTTAAAGGGTTGCTGAGACAATATAGGCATATCCTGCATAATGTTTTCCAATGAATATTGTTTTGTAATATTCTACTAATTTACTATTTGTCATTAGGGAGAATGTGAGGTTAGAGAGTTCTGAGGCAGAAAAGCATATAAATAATATTTTGTCCTACATGAAGGACATTTACCCTTGAGTTCTTCCCTATAAACAGATGAAATGAATAGTAACTATTTGAGCTAAATACTTAAAAAAATTAACTTTTATTTATATCTTTTGTTTTTATATCACTTTCATTTCTGAATATATCACTTTCTATTCCCCTCCCCAGGCCAGGCCTAACTCATCCAGCCTTATAATTAAGGGTAGGGATTGGAAAGCAATAAAATGATTATTGACCATAACATGCAATAAAAATCACTTTATTTATTATGAAAGATATAATTACTAAAAATAGACACTGCTCTTCTCTGCCTTCACATTTACCAGGTTATCAGGGGCAGTAAGAACTCCATCATACCTCAGAAACAACAACACCCTCCACAGGCTAGGCTTTTTATACCCCTAGTCCTCTGGACCAACCAAATCTGGAGGATAGCCCTTCTTTGCAAACCCATTCCAGCATATTTAAAATAAATGCTATTCCTACCATATTCCACCTATTGGTGGCAAGGTCCAAAAACATTCTCTAGAGGGCCTTCTACTTCTACCTTAAAATAACCATAACCTCAGAAGTAAGTCTAGAATAAACAGCACTGAAGGTGGAACTTAATAATTCATAGAACTTAATAGAATGATAAAAACTTCAAATAGTATAAAAGTCTCTGAAAAGTATAGTCCATGAAATGGGGTAATATCAGAAATAGTTCCAAATAAATTTCCCAATGTAAAACAGCAGTAATGATCAGGAACAGCATCAGGTGAAAAAGACCATGGTATCTCAAAATCTATAACAAATTTACATTTTGGTTTAGGGACATCTGTAACAAAAGGTAATATTACCTGTTACCCATGGACCTGTAATAAGGGGTCACAAACCTCTTGCATGCAAACTGTCCTTAGATACCAGTTGATACAGAGTTGATATAGAAACTTGACCCATAATGCCAATTACTCAGTGTTTCCTGGCCCACCAGAAAAATAAAGCAAAAACAAAACTTTCTTTCCTTAGGAGGCCCATCCAGGAGATTGGTACAATGATGGTACCAAAGATGCCCTTTTAGAAACTCAACCAAGGGGTTGTCCCATTCTTTTGTTTTTTTTGGAGGGCAATTGGGGTTGAGCAACTTGCCCAAGGTCACATGGCTAGTAAGTGTTAAGTGTCTGAGGCTGGATTTAACTCAGGTCCTCCTGACTCCAGGGCCGGTGCTCTATTCACTGTGCCACCTAGCTGCCCCTTGTCCCATTCTTTTGCAGAGGTCCAGTGAAGATGCCTCACCTTCATTCAGGGATTCAAGATTGCCACCAAGTCCACTAAAGGATCTTGTGTCTTCCAGATAATCACACATTTACCATAATTATGAGAAGACAATTTCACCTCTCTTATATCATTAGAAAATCACTTCCTACCAACTCTATCTCTTGGCAATACAACCCCTTTCCAGCAAGAATTTATCCAAACTGTCTCAGGGCTAAGAAGATTTGCTAATTAAGGAGACCCTGAAAAATTTCCCTTGAATATAATGAACCTTCTGAAGAGGCCAAAACCACAAGGCCTGGGTGTCCCTGCACAAGGGTATAGAATGAGGAAGGGCTAGAAAAGATTGACTAGGACTATGTTTAAAAGTAGTCTATCCTTTTTAGGTAAATCTTCTTAGAGACCAGATCAAGAAACCACTGAAGTCAAGAGCTCTCAGCTTTCTAGGATAATGTCAATTCATCACACAGTTTCTATGAGGGGGATCCAACCTTAATAATAGGAGGTATGATGAATAATCAGAGGTTTGCTGTTTTAAGAATTCATTTCAGGGGCGGCCAGGTGGCTCAGCGAGTAAGAGCACCGGCTCCAGTGTTGGGACGACCTGGAGATCGAATCCTGGGCTCAGACACTCAGCACCACACCCAGAAATAACTGGCCGTGTAACCTTGAGCAAGTTACTTAACCCCGATTGCTTAATAAAAAAAAAAAAAGAATTCATTTCAGCATTGCACAATAACAGATGTATAAAGATGATATAGGAGATGGAAAATGCCATCAATGTGATTACTGTCTGCCCAATCTTGAATCTGTTTTGAAGTAAAATAGGTGCTAGGATCAGGAGCAAAGAAGGTAGAGGGAGTAGCACAAGGACATGTTTTGTAAAAATTTTTATGTTGGCTACTATAGCGGTGAATTTGCTGTATTCTGAACAAATTCTTATCCAGACATTGGTGAAGACAGCTGATGTGATCACTCTGCCAGTTAGTGGCAGTCTGAGAAACATGTGCTTGCTCTGATTGGCATGATGAATATTAGTGAACAGAAGTAGCTGCCTCATCCTTAATTAAAGGGATAATTTGGGTATATCCTTATTGCAACAGCACATCATAGCCCCTGTGACTAGATTGATGGTGGATCTAGTCCCCAGTCTTTGCTATTCTCATAATGGTGTCACTGTGATTTATCTCAATAGAGGATATATAGTGTATCTTATGGGCACTAACACCCTACAAACAGATGTGTATGATGGGAGGTATCAGCATAATTCCTTTACTGGTTCTGGCCCTAACAGTTAGAACATTTGATTATCTACTCCCGACTAGATTCATGAACTCAGAATCAGTCAGTCATCCAGTCAACAAGCACTTATTAAGGACTTGTTAGGTACCAGGCCTTGTGCTAAGTGCTGGGGATACAAAGAAAGAAAAACACAATCCCTGCCATCAAGGAGTTGATATTTTAAGGGGGAGGGGAATACAAGTGGAGATACAACATGCCCAAAATTATATATACAAAATATATACAGGGTAAGTGGAAGGTAGTCTCAGAGGGAAGGCCCTAGAAGTAGATCTGGTGAAGGCCTCCTAATTAGACTCTGACTCATATGTCTCCCTAGTATACTTTTTCTTCTGTAGAACTACCAAAGTGATTTTCCTAAAGTGCAGATCTGACCATGTTACTCTCCTATTCAATAACTCCTGATGATTCCTTATTGCTTCTGGGATAAAATATAAGCTCTTCTGTTTACACTTTAGAGCCCTTCACAACCTGTACCCAATCCATTTCCCGGCCTCTTTGTATATTACTTCCCTTCTTGAATTCTGTGGTCTAGCCAAGCTGGCTTCCTTGTATTTCCTTATACAAAAAGCTCCATCTCATGTCCCTTTGCCTTTAGACTGACTGTGCTTCACACCTGAAATTGACTACTTCTTTATCTTCATCTCTTAGAACACAAACACATGATTTACCTATTAGAATGTAAGCTCGAGGGCAAGGATTGTTTCATTTTTGTCTTTGTATCCTCAATATCTAGTATAGCACCTGGCACAAAGTAAGTGTTAATTATTTGGTTACTAGTTATATCCCAAGAAGAGAAAGAAAAGGTCTCTAGTTTTAGGCATAGGTTGGAGAAACTATGACAGGGCAGGGATAAAAGGTAGATGTGGGCTTCACTTGTTGGTGAACATTAATCTGGTTTAAACCAAGGGTGAGGGGAGCTCTAGATGAAAAAGTAACTAAGACTGCTTGAACATTAGGAGCAGCTCTGTGGCTATTGACAACCTACTCAGTCTGGAAGACAGAGGCATGGAATATAGACAGTGAGAATAAACATATATTATGAAAGTTGGCCCTTTGTGTCCTCAAGTGATTCATTTGGGTATCAGTCACCAAGACCTTTTCAGAGTCTTTTCACCCTAGAGTCATAAGATCCTTTGTAGTAGTGATGGTGAAGACTGATATGATAAAGTCCTATGCTGTAGAACCCCAAATGACAATTATATTTTAGTTCTATGAAGAAAATTTGAGGCATGTACCAATAGCTTGTAAAGAGGTGGTACATCTTTCCTTTGTGAAATGAGTAAAAAGTGCTATCAATAACATTTCTGTCAGTACATTTGGAATTTTCTGGGGAAGTTATGAGTATTATAAAGAAAGTAAATACCAAGGCCTTGTTATGTCCAAATACAGGAAAATTTTTCAGTAGGACTGTTTCTAGCCTGTTTCAAATACTGGATCACAACCTGTGCAGAAGTTTATAGGAAGACAGAGGATCACAACAACTGGGCTATGAGAAAGTGGCTAATACTTTCCAAAGCCCACTCATGTATTAGTATAAAAACCCTCCATAATGATTTTAGACACATGGACCAAGAGAAAACTCTTGGTGTATAATGGGAATCTACTGACTCAGGATTCCACAAGATTTATACTAAAAGGGCAAGACTGTGTTACAAGGAAAGTTGATCACTTACAAAGCATGGCAACAAGTCTTTGGTGCTAATGTGATTAAACTTCTTATCTTTGGCAGGAATTGGAAGAACATGAGCAATGTCCTAGTGATAACAGGTAACTTCACTCAACACACTCATAGACTACTCACTCAGCAAACAAAGGAGTTCGAACAGGGGGCAAGATATTTCATGAAGAATATTTCTTGGTTTGTGGTTCTTCTGCCAGGATTCATTCTAATCAGGGTAGAGATTTTGTTGTATCATAGATTTATAGCTAAAAGGGACCTTAGAGGACATTGAGTCTATCCCTCTCATTTTAAAATAAATTTCATTTTTTTCAATTAATGACAATCCACATCTCCTCACTTTACAGATGAGGAAACTGAGGCACATAGAAAGAATTTGAACCCTGGTATTCCAGAATCCAAGTCCTATGCCTGTTTAATATAAGAGATGCTTGACCTGGTAGGAATCAAGAAAGCTAGAAACTAAATCTTCCTTAGGGAGATTCTTGGTTGGAGTATTTTAATCATATTCTGCTGAATAGGATGGGGCCACTGAGGTCTGACAGCCATAGCTGTCTATTGACCTGTGTTCTGGAGTAACTGAGAAAGTAAAAGACATTGACTTTAATGACCAATGTTAGTGGAACGAGTGACTCCTTCCTTGATGGAGGTCTACTGTTTAGCCACGGCCTTGGCTCAGGAGAACATAGACATAAAATAGTACTATAATGTTTAAATTCAATGGCAGGAACTTCATCCAGGGAAGAGAGTCCTGCTACATACCGTGTTTCCCCGATAATAAGACCTATCCCGAAAATAAGCCCTCCCCTTACTGTGTAAGATTCCTCCAAAATAAGCCCTCCCCCGAAAATAAGCCCTATTGAGATTGCTACTGTAGTGAAGGTGATCCCCTGCGCTACACGCTACATTATGGTACCCTTTGTATGCACCGTCCCTCCTCCCCCCCATGAAACGCACGCTGCGCTCTGAGCTGCATCCAATCAGAGCTGCAGCAGTGAGCGTGTCATTCTGTTCTTCCCCAGTGATTTGCTTGCTGGCGCCATTGAGAGCAGTGCCTCGGAGGAGAGCTGAGGCAGGACAACATAAGCCCTCCCCTGAAAATAAGCCCTCTGGTGTTTTTCTTTCCAAAAAAATAATAAGACAGTGTCTTATTATCGGGGAAACACAGTAATTGTCATGTTTTAGGAAAACCTAAGAGTACAGATGGAGGGATTCCATGATGACTAGTTGGTCAGGCAACTAAGTGGCACAGTGGATAGAGTGCCAGGCCTGGAGTCAGAAAGACATATCTCCCCTGAGTTCAAATTTGGTCTCAGACACTTACTAGTGGTATGACCCTTAGCAAGTCACTTAGCCCTGTTTGTCTCAGTTCTTCATCAGTAAAATGAGTTGGAGAAGTGAGTGGCAAAGTATTCCAGTGTCTTTGCCAAGAATGTGTCATGAAGAAGATTTAGACGCATCTGAAATGACTGGACAATAACAGATCAAAACACACATACGTGTATAAAATGTATACACATGCAAACATTTGTATTGCACTTACTTTATGACAGACATTGTGCTAAGCACTTTACAAATATTATTTTATTTGATTCTCACAACAACCCTATGAGGTAGATGCTGTTATGCTCATTTTACAGATGAGCAAATTGAGGAAAACAGAGTATGTGATTTGCCCAAGGTCACACAGCTGGTAAGTATCTGTGGCTGGATTTGAACTCTGGTTTTCCTGATGCCAGAGCTGGTACTCTCCCCAGGATGCCACCTACTTGCCCCAGTTTTAGGATTAGGATTCTTTGTTTACCAGTTGCAACTGGATACAACTATCTAGCCAGATGAGCAAAATCTGATGAAAATAAAGCTAAATTTGGGTAAACAAACCTTTTAGGGATGGGGAAGTATTCCAAGGCTTCTCCAGCCAGAGAGAGATCCCTGTCTGAATAGTAGAAAGGACTAAATCCAGAGGCCATTCATTTCTTGCTTGCTGTTACTGCTTTGGAAGATCAATGGGAACAGAAACCATCTACATATACTATTGACTTTTTAGAAACTGGAGACAGATGCATTTAGGCTGTGCCATCTATGGACCCAGAATTTGTGCTATGAGTCACTGGGCCCAAGGATACATAGTTCCCAAAGAGGATGGGGAGACCAACTATTCAGAAGTGGCTGCACTTCATAGCAAAAATACTCAAATTCATATAGCAATTTAGCTAGTGAACAGTCTAACATACCCGGGGGGTAATTAACAAAAATCCCACTTATGGTTTGGTAGTGCTTGCTGGCACAAAGCCTCAAATTGACTTGAGGACTGATGGTGGAGCAATAGATAGAATGCTGGTCCTGGAATTAAGAGTACTTGAGTTCAGATTTGGCCTCAGACACTTACTAGCTGTGTGACTCTGGGCAAGTCACTTAATCTCTGTTTGCCTCAGTTTCCTCACCTATAAAATGGCTCACAGCATTACTGTAAGGATCAAATGAGGCAGTAATATAAAGAAAGCACTTAGCACAATGCTTGGCACATATTAAGCACCATACAAATGTTAGTTATTATTATTATTGTTCATACGCAACAGAGTATACATAAAAATCTATAAAATTCTATGTGATATTCTACAGTATGTAACTGCATGTGATCCGTTTATTTGTTGTACTTTGTACATGACTATGCTTTTCATAATTCATGGGTATTATCTATATGCCTGCACATGACCTACATATCTAGCATTTTGCAGATAGCAACTTTATGTGACACGTGAATGTTATTTAATAGTACCTATAAAAGACTGTACATATGTACCTGGCATAATTTGAGTATATACAACGAAATTTTTAACTAGGAAGAGAATGTAGTGGGTATGTGTGGAGACAACTTGAGTCAGCTCTCTTCTGAGCCATCCCCAACCTTGGGTAGGAAGGTATAGGGTTCATGCAAAGCAGGCACTGAACAGCAACTCTGGTGGAAGTCAAGAGACTGTGTATGCCATGCAGAAGAGATAGAGTGCATAGGCAGTCAACCTAGAGCTTTTCTTTTCTTTTTTTTTTTTTTAAAGCATTTGGGGTTAAGTAACTTGCCCAAGGTTACACAACCAGTTTTTTTTTGTGTGGTTGTTAAGTATCTGAGGCTGAAACCGATCCCGGGGTTCCGGGGCCAGCGTTCTTACTCACTGCGCCACCTAGCCGCTCCTCAACCTAGAGCTTTTCTGAGAGGATTCAGAAGGGAGTCTGGATATGGATTAGAGCAAGAGAGGTATAGTTTGTTACTTCCATACCCTGTGACTGGAAATATGTTATTTATAAGGAAAACTAATTTTAATTCTATTTTTAAGACTTTGTCAAGCTGCCATAGATTTAATACTCTCCCACACAGGTGTGAGTCTAATCTTCTTATAACTTCACTCTTCACCCAAATTTGGAAAAACTTGCCTTAAAGGTCAAGCTTTTGTCTTGTATACCCATGTCTATAGACTAATCCTATCACTTAAATGTTACTCCCATCTCCCAATGAAGAAGTAATTGGGGGGGAGGGGAGAGGGAGGTGAGCTGAGATGACTGTTAAGCTACTTTCTTAATAAAATATCTGTTGTTCAGTCATATCTGACTGAAATTAAATTAAATGTCTACCAATCAGGATTGTCTTACCTTTGCAAGAGGAGATCCAAATGATACCTGTCAGGTCAGTCAGAAGGAAGACACCTATCGCCCTATCTCAGGGTGACATTTTGGTTTTTGAGAGATACCATCGACCCAATTTATTAGTTACCGTTAGCTTAACTAATAAATTGATCATGCTTGGAATCTTGTCTCTCAGTTTACCTTAATTTTCAAATGTAATGGTTAAGAACATCAAATATGTGAAGGGCATAATATAAGTATATTAATGCATAACAAAATCAGAAAGGTAAGTTGGTTCAGCAGAAGAATATGTTAATCCTTAAAAGATCTGTGGCACTGGAAACATAGGGAACTCCTAGTGTGAGAATTTCCCTTTACCATTTTCAATTGAAACTTGTCTGTGATTTAGTAGATAAATCCTAGGCCTAGGGAGTTGCCTGAGAAGGTTAGAGGTTAAGTGACTAGACTAGGTGATAGAACTGCTAAGTATCTGACTTAGGCTTTAAATGCTTTCTAACACTTTCTGGACTATACCACATTGCCTGTCATCAGCATTCAGTCAGTCTATAGACATTTTTTATGCACCTACTATGTGCTAGTCAACGTGCTAAGTGCTGGGGATACAAAGAAAGGCCAAAAAACAAACCCCAGAACAAAACATCCCTGCTCTCAAAGGGGTTCACTCTAATGAGGGGAAAACATGCAACCAGCTGTGTACAAACAAACTATATAAAATTGGAGATGATCAACAAAAGGGAGTCATAGGATTAAGAGGGAAAGAGGCCTTTTGTAGAAGGTAGAATTTTAGCTTTAAAAGAAAGCTAGGGGAGGGGCGGCCAGGTGGCTCAGCGAGTAAGAGCACCGGCTCCAGTGTTGGGAAGACCTGGAGATTGAATCCCGGGCTCGGACACTCAGCACCAGAAAGAAATGAGAAGGGAAAGAATTTTACGCATGAGGGAATAGGTAGTGAAAACTTAGAATCGGGAGAGGAGATACTTGTGTGAAGAATTGTAAGGAGGTCTGTGCCACTGGACTATAGAGTATGCGCTTAAAGGACTGGAAAGGTAGGAGAGAACCAGGTTATTAAAGACTTTGAAGGTAACAGGGAACCACTGCCGCTGATTTAGTCAATAATAACCAATAAACATTTATTTATTTATTAGGTCTAATTAAATTTTATGTTTATTTTTAGTTTACATTCCACAAGATTTTGAGTTACACATTTTCTCCCCGTCTTTCCCCTACCCACCACTCCAAAATAGTGATCCCACTGTATACCCCTCCCCCAATCTGCTCTCTCCTATATCCTCCCCCAGTCCCACTCTGACTTTCCGGTAGGGCAAGATGGATCTCCATACCCCAGTGCCTGTATATCTTATTTCCCAGTTGCATGTAAAATAATAAAAATAATATATGTTTCTAAACATTTGATTTTAAAACTTTGAGTTCTAGATTCTTTCCCTTCTTCCCTTGTCACCCACCCTTACTGGGAAGATAAGCAATTCAATATAGGTTGTACATGTGTAGCTACACAAACTTTTCCATAGTGGATATCCAATAAACATTTATTAAGTGCTTACTGTGTGCCAGGAACTGTGCTAGGGATATACAAAGAAAGGCAAAAGATGGTACTTGCCTTGGAAAAGCTTATATTCTAATGGGGGATGACAATGCACAAAAGGAAGATGAAAAAGAGGGAGTGTAGGGGCAGAGCAAAGGGAAAGATACCTGGCATAGGACATGATGGAAAAAACCTGAGGTATGTAGCTGGGTGAAGAAGGAAGAGATAGCTGGTCTGGATGCCCTTCTTAAATAGAACTTCTGTAAGGAGTTCTCCACCCTTCATTCAGATAGAGGGGCCCCTCCAGAGGCTACAGATGATGTGTGAGTTCTAGAGCTGAAGTGCTTCTAGGATGAAGAGGTTCTTGGAGCATGATGGAGAAGCCTAAAAGAGTTCAGCTGGGTGGGAAATGAAAAAAGATTTATTAGGGAGGTAATATAGTCAGATCTGTGCTTTAGCAATTTGGCAGCTGAATGGAAGAGGGCCTGGAGTGAAGAGAGGAGAGACCAACCTGTCAGCTAGGCAATAGTCCTCATCATTAATGAAGACCTGCACCAAGATGGTTGCAGTGTCAAAGGAGAAAAGGGACCATATACAAGAGATGCTACAAAGATAAGATCAACAGGATTTTGTAATAGATTGGATATGGGGGATGAGAGTGAGGTGTTGAGGATGATCCCAAGGTTGGGAGCCTAGATAACTAGGAAGATGATGGTAGCCTTGACAGTAGTAGGGAAGTTAGAAAGAGAGGAGAGTTGCAGAGGGAGATATTCAATTCAGTTTTGGACATTCTGATTTTAAAATGTTGATTTCTAGTTGACATCTAATTTGAGATTTTCAGTAGGCATTTGGAGATGCAAAATAGGTCAGCAAAAGAGGTTATGGTTGCTTAAGAGGATTTGAGAATTATCAGCATAGAAATGATCATTGAATTCATAAATGCTGATAAAATCATGAAGTGAAGGAGTATAGTGAATGGCCTCAATTTTTTCAGTGAAATATGAAGCAACATTCTTAGCTGAGAGGGTCTAGGAAGGGGGAACTATGGGAGGTTTAAGGAAGAATGAAAAGGTTCAAAAAAGCTTCTGTGGTGGAGTGGAATAGTGAATCAATTAGAGAGGTGTAAAATGATTGCCTTGCTGTAGTGAGGGCCTGGTCGAAATCATACAACATAAATATATAGTGGATTAAGTCAACACTGGTTTTGCAATTTTCTATAGCTTCATTTGGTAGCATATTAGTAGGAGCAAAGGCAGCATGGTAGGAGTAATCTAAGGCTGAATTTGGCAGGACAAGATCATTAATAGGATTAGGGGCTGAGGCATTCAAGAGATGGGGATAATAGAGAGTTGAATTGGTTTACTGTAGCCAGTACTGAGGTGATGGTTTAGCAAAGAATTGAGGGATTAAGGGATTAGAGATTACTGTGTATACAAAGAAAAAGGTTTGAGGTTGGTAGGTAGAAGGAGAGGTAGAAATTACAGATTATGATTGGATAAGAGTTGATGAATATGGAAGTAGTGCATTTGTGAGAGATGGCCCTCACTGTGTAGCTGAGGGAGGGTGGAGGAATAGATCCTGAGAAATAAGTAAATGGAACTGGGAGGTAAGGATGTTTAAGGGAGTATCAATAAGTATGTTGAAGTCCTCTAGTATGAGGGCAGGAGTTGGGGATGAGAGAAAGACTGTTAACCATTAAGGAAAAGAAGGGAGTGTCCTTGAGCTCATTAGACAACAACTCCCAGAATTTTGATTGGCTACTAGATATGACTTGAATGAACCTCAAAGGAAGAGAAATTGCTAAGTAATGGTGGTAGAAGGTGAGCTTCTACCTAGTAAACTGGAAGAATGAGTGAAAGTGCAGTCAGTGCTGAAAAGGGTAGCCAGGGAGGTTGTATCATCAGGAAGAAGCCAGGCTTCAATGAGAACCAGAAGGATAAAAGAGTTAGAAAGGAAAAGAGTTAAGATGAATATTGGTGTTAAAAAATAGATGAGGTTTTGTCACAGAGAAGTGTGAGACAATTGAAAGTGTTGTGCAGTTTCCTAAATGCTATACAGTCTGATGATCTTCCTTTCTCTTTCTAGGATTATCTCATTGTCTTCTTTCAGTGTTCAGTTGTCATGGGACCTTGGGACATGATCAGCAGGTTCTCTTCCTGTCCTATGGCTGACATACTCCTACCTCTTGCTCTCCTTATTCTTGTGATTCAGAGGCAAAGATCCTTTTTTCCTTGTCACTTCTCCCCCTCACTCTTCTCTCTACTTACATTCATAGTACATATCCACCTCTTCCTTTCTAATTCTATTGTGCCCTCTGGAATTCTTTTCTATTATTAAAAACAAAATAAAAACTTCCCTTTATCCAATATCTTTACATTTCATCTTCTTACGCTCATAAACATGTGATTCCATCTGAAAGACACTGCATCCTGGCCATGCTCTTGAGTATTGGGTATACTTCCTGATGCCTCAACACATTGGGGCAGGGAGGATGAATAAACATGTCTTTCTTTTTACCTTCACTCTATCACTCTAATAGTCACTTTGTCACCATTACTCAGCAGTCTTTCCTACTTCAAGGTTTACTCCATCTAACTGTAACACCTTATCTAAATCCTTGCCTTAGTCATCTAATGGCTCTTCTTCCTTTCTCAAAAAGTTCAATCAAGTCAACAAGCATTTATTAGGTGTCTAATATGTGTAGAGTATTTTGCTAAGTGCAGGGGGTACAAAGAAAGGGAAAACAGTCTCTGTTCTCAATGAGCTAAATCTAATCCCAAAAGTCCTTTGAAATTCTCAGAAGGCAAGAAAAATTATACTTTAAAATTAAATTTATAATAACCAGCAAGTTTATTTAGGTGAAATGTATGATACTCTAATGTTTTTCATATAGCACATTGTGATAGTAATGGAATAGAAAGATCCCCCTGTATTAGCTTGGTTTTCAAATTGATTGTGTTAAAACCCAGAGCTTGTTAATCCCACCTGTGGGATAGACTTGTTGATGTGAAAAGAGAGTCCTGAACTGGGAGGAGCTGGTGACATAGATTTGGAGAGACAAGAGAGAGGCAGAAGAACTTTTTGGAAGCAGCACCTCCTGGAGGCAGAGAGAGACTAAGAGAATTGCTGGTGGCCACTTTGAATTGCCCTGGACTTTTGAGACCTGCCCCCTGAGCTGCCAAGGACTGAGGAGACATGGCTGCTTTGCTGGTACTTTGTCTGTCTGTTTTGATGTTCTTTTGCCAGATTTGTCCACTGATGAAAGACAGTCCTGTTGAAGAGGTCCTGGAACCTGGCTGTTGGCTAAGAGCTCCTGAGACTGTCCTGCAGACAGAGAGTGAATACTGTCCACTGGTGAAGGACTGTGCTGTTGTTGCAGGGGTCTGGGAAGCTTTCTGTTGGTTCAGAAGCCCTGAAGAAGGATTTTCTTGTTGTATGTTTACAGAAATCCTGGGAGAGGGTTTTGCTAATGTTTTCAGGGGTTCTAGGACTGTTCTGCAGACAGAGAATGAATTAATGAAGAGACTGGCAATGTATCTTGTGGCCTTGCTAAGCCTTGTCTCCCCAGGAACTAAGATTGCCGAGAACTTGCCTCCTGTCAAGATGAAGAAAAGACCTCCATTTGGGTATTAAGTGCTGTGCTTAAACTTATGTAACTCTGGGGTAGATTCAATTGTGATCCAGGGGTGGGGAACTTTTGACCTTTTTGTGTTCTATGGTTGAACAAATGAATGTACTTTACTTAGATTGGAAACTAATCTCCATTTGAGAAGAGTGGCTTTGTGGTGGACTAAATGAAGGTACAGCCTAGGGGTGGAGTAGTATTTAGAAAAGGGACTTTGTAATTGATTGAATGATTGGAAGGTCCTGGGGTGGGGTAGTACTTGGAGATTATTTAATCACCCTTAGTAAATGCTGTATTTTGAATGATGTCATGTTTTGATCTTCTCTGTTCTTGGTTTGTCACTGAGTAAAATGGAGAGCACCTATGCTGGTATTTTGAACCTTGGGAAGTTGCCTTTCCTTGGCATTACATTACACACATTTGATAGCACATTGGGGTCATGGTTTAATCAACGTATATTGTATTTTAAAGACAGTTTTGTAGAATGTGAAGAGAATTATTACTATTTAAATTATTGTAGAACTTTCCAGTTTTTTGTTTTTAAGATGATGGTCATTATAGTTATTTCTATGATTTACTTGATGTCATCTTTAAACCACCAGTTATAATATTGTTGCTTTGAGAAAATGTACTTTATGTACTTTATGAAGTATTTTCTAGGATATATTGTGAGGAAAAGCAGGAACTGCCTGCATTACTGTCCAGTATATTTATACTTTATACAGTATATTTACAGTATTCACAGTATATTTATTTTTATATTTTATTTATATATTTACAGTATATTTATACAGTATACAATACTTTATTTTCATAATAATGAGCCATCAAGAAGTTTTAAAATTAAATCTTTTGGAAAAATTTTCATCAAATATGTAAAATAAATTCCACAAATTAGCTTTCAGAACTATTTAGCCTGCACTTCCTTATAAACGTCTATCTCTTCCCTTTGATGTATTTTAAAAAATTTCAGTGTCTCTCTTTAGCATCACTATTTGCATGTTACCTCCCTGAATTAACATCCCAACCCATCATATTAACAGAAAAAAGCACATGAAACAGATAAGCATACTCAAGCAAAATAAATGCTTATGGTGACCATGTCTAATGATGTTTGTCCCTTTTTGCACCTTGAGTCCATCACCTCTCTGTCAGGAGTTTGGTAACATGTTTCATTACAGGTACTCTAGATTTTGCTTTAATAAGAGTTCTTAAGTTGTTCATGGTTGTTTTTCTTTGCAAAGTTGTTATCCTATTTACTAGTATAAATGATTCTCTTGCTTCTGCTTACTTTACTCTGAATCAGTTCATACTTCTCAGGTATCTCTGAAATTGTCTTTTATCATTTTTTTTTTAAAGCAATCTGGGTTAAGTAACTTGCTCAAGGTTACACGGCCAGTTATTTCTGGGTGTGGTGCTAAGTATCTGAATCCGTATTTGATCCCCAGGTCATCCCTGGGGCGGTGCTCTTAGTCACTGAGCCACCTGGCCACTCCTTTTTATCATTTCTTAAAGCATAATAATATTCCATTATATTCAATTTGCTTAGTCATTCCCCAAATTAGGTACCCTCTTAAATTCTAGCTCTTTTCTTTTTCCTTTTAATCCCTGCTTTAGGATCTCGAAGTTTGTTTTGCTTGTGACTATTCTCTCCCCAATACCATCATCCTCCTTAACCCCACTCCTCCCTATTCCCACTTGTTTCCCAGTTGAGTTTTAAGTATTTTTACACCAAACTCTGTATGTATGTATGTGTGTGAGCATATGAGTGTGTGTGGGGGATTAAAACTCTCGTTATAGGTGGGCCTATTGCCAGTTTTTGCCTACCTCAAATTAAATGTTGGGATGAAATGAGGCACTCACAAGTCATTGAACAGTTACCAAAAGGAGATTTACTTTTCCTTAACACAGCAAAAATACACAGCAAGGATGCAGCTGCACCACTGGATAGAGCCTCCTTAAATGCATATAGAAATAAAACTAACTGTAGGCAAGGGCAGAGTTAACTATATGGTTTTCAGAAAAGTCAAAGGGCCTTAAATATATGTGAGAAGAATTTTTTATGCCCTTAGGTAACCAGAAAGCTCTGTTAATGGAGGCAAGGACTGGGGCATAGAGATCCACCGTGCCCTACTGGAAAGTCAGAGGGGGTATGGGAGAAGATATGGGAGAGAGCAGATTGGAGGAGGGGATATCCAGTGGGATCGATATTTTGGGGTGGTGGGTAGGGGAAAAATGGGGAGAAAATTTGTAACTCAAAATCTTGCGGAAATGAATGATGTAAACTAGAAGTTAATAAAGCATTTGATTAAAAAAAAAGAAAAAGAAAAAAAATGGAGGCAAGGGCCCATCATATCCCAAGGCAACTTTGTTGTAGGGGAAACTAATTTCCATTGTGGAGAAAGAAATGTACTGTAGATCTATCACAATTGTCCTTTGCCACTTAAGATAAGAGTGAGGTTTATCTGATGCTTGCTTCTCCCATCCCTTCCTTCATGTCTATATATTCTTTTCCTCATATACCCCAATTATGAGAAATAGCAAAATTTTTCAATTTTCCAAAATGATTGACAGCCTCAACTGAGGAGGACTAGATTCTTGTTGAAGGAACTGTATTTCTTTTCATAGTCTATAGAAAATAAGCTGTGAGAACCACTCCTTAGGCCCTCACCTTTTTTTAGGATTCCTTCTTCAACTTTCTCCCTTGTGTGTTCTGTCAAAATGCAATAAAAGCAAAGGATTTATTTTTTCTTACCCTAGGAGCATCTAATGGTGACTTAAAACAGAGGCACATAGCAGAAACAGATATGTGTGCCTACTAAGCTAAAGAGAATAGTTCATGGAATGCTAATAAAAATTAAACTATTTTGTGGAGAAGAGGGGATTTTGAATTTCCTAGGCAGCATGGTCTCATAATCTAGTCTTCTAATCAGAGAATGGATATTTCCTGGATAGTACTGATGGGGGGTAAACGGGATCCCAAAAGGTTCAGCAGATATTCTGATCTTATCCAAGACCAGAAA
>NW_027187336.1:10782765-10833849 GCF_028583685.1 Petaurus breviceps papuanus | reverse complement strand
CCAAGAGGAGCATGTGAATAGATAGTTTAGATAAGATTTGGGCCAGGTCATTAAGGAGACAAAAGGTAAGGATAAAGGAGGGTGTGGGCCATCCCTGGCCTTGATTACTTAATCAAGAGATTAAGTAAGAACAAAAGGGGTCGAAGGGTGTTGCCTAGGTGGAATGTGGGATAGGGGGAAGGGGCAGATCTCAAGGGTGGGGAAAGGACAAATCACAACTTCACAGACTGGCTCCACAAGTTGGTCCGACCTAGACCCCAGGTACCCCATCAGAAAGACTTTAGCTTAAAAGGGCCAAGGTCTCCCACTGCATCCTGGGTGGTCTCCAGTTGCCCTGATGGATATTTGGCCACTGGACACAGATGGCTCTGGAGGAGAAAGTGTAATAAGAATGCAAATTTTAAAGATCTTCCCTGCCCCTAGGCTAATGTGCACCTGAAGCCTGGGGTGGGGGAGGCTTGTTTTTCAGTAGATACTTCTTGATTGGCCAGTGAGTCAATAAGGTTGTTATATTCTCTGAGCCAGGAGAAGGCTATATAAGCCCTGATGTGTAGCTTTGTTTTTGGGACTCACTTTGAGAAGTGTTCTGTGATTTGATCTGAATTTTGGGAAGCCGTTGTTGAGAGTCCCCCGGCTTTGAAAAACCCAGAATGTGGAAACCCAGATGTTGACTGGGTATGGATGTAATGGTTGGACAGTTCGGAAATCTGTCTACTTGATGTTTCTGTCTTGATAATTATGCCTGTATACTTTGAGGTTCAGGGTGCTGACCTTTTCTCCTGAACAAGGTAAACGATATATGTCTGACTGATTAAAGTAAGCTTGTTAACCCATTTTGAGTTGCTTTCCTTTAACAAAGCAGATCCAAGAACCTGTGGTAGCTGCAAACCCTGAGGACGCTTGGGGTGCTTGCTGCTACAGAAAGTGAGGCTGGTGACTTTGCATAGCTCTCCCTCACTCAAATCAAAGTCAATTGCAAGTCATGTCATCATCTCCCCACATCCATTATCTTTGAGAACAAAGAACAAACTAAACAAGGTTAGACAACTAGAATATTGTCTCAGGTTGCTGAATTTAGAGGTTGCCAACTGCACTGAGAGTCCTTTAGCAACATGGAAACAACAAAGTATGTTTTGAGGGAGAATAATTAATTAAAATAGGAAGCAACTAGATGGTGACAGAAGTGAATTCCTTTCCTAACATTCACCAGATCTTTATATTCTCTTCTGGAAGTCAGTTTGGTTGCATTACTCCTTTTTTATTTAGTTCATTTGGTCACATTTATTTATCTCCTTAACAGGTGAGGAAATTGAAACCCAGAGAAATTACAGAGAGACAGTATGGCATAGAAGAAAGAGCTGATCCTAGGTCTTCCTGGATCTGGAATCAAATTCTGTCTCTGATACATACTGTCTGTGACTGGGCAAGTGTCTTACCCTCTGAGTACTCTCCAATGCTTCTTAAACTATGATCCCTTATGGGGTCAAGAAAAATTGGCAACAGTATGAGGTTTCTGAACACGCAATGACCAACAATTAAAAATCAAATGTGTAATGAATCTGGGGTGCTTCTGGCAGCACTTTCCCCCGCTGCATTGGGCAACTTCTCTGCAGCCTTGCTTGATTCCTAATAAACAGTGTGTACACTTTAAGAGTGCACGTGCCCATAGGCCATGCAACACCAACAAATTTTGTGGAAACTTGAAAATAGGTCTCAAAAGTGGAAAAAGTTAGAAGCCTTGCCTAGACAACTATGTATTTTAGAGAAGGTGCCTCTCTGCTTTGGTAGAGTAAGATCCTCCCTGGAAGTTCCAGCACCAGTGAGATCAGAGGTCTAGTCCCTATTTCTACATAATTCCTTTCTAGGAAGGAAAAAGATGAACAATTTTTAAAATATCATTTTGCTTGATAAATTAAAGCATCACTAAGTTAAAGCAAGTTTATTAAAGAATCATTACTAAAGTTATTTTATTTCCTGTTTGAATGAATCCATCAAAACATAAATGTTGATTCAGGTCTTGAAATTTATATTCAAATGTCACTGACATTTCCTGAAATAGTATTTAATCCTTTGAAAAAGAAATATCTTTTTGTTCAGTCATTTCAGTTGTGTCCAGTCATTTCACTCTTTTTCACTCAGTTGTGTTCAGTCATTTCACTCTTTATGACCCTATTCAGGGTTTTATTGGCAAAGATCCTGGAGTGATTTGCCATTTCCTTCTCCAGCTCATTTTATAGATGAAGAAACTAAGGCAAACAGGGTGAAGTGATTTGCCCGGGCCCACACAGCTAGCAAAGTGTCTGAGGCCACATTTGAACTCAGGTCTTCCTAACTCTCGGCCTGGCACTCTATCCACTGCTCTACCTAGCTGCCCTGACAGATGTCTATTTCTCTATGACTTTAATTTTAATAGGGACAATGGTTTGAACCCATGATTTTACTGGCATAGCATAATCCCTATTGAGGAAACCATCTATTCTAATTCAGTACAAGAGGTAATGAAATTCATAGTCTTAAAAAAGTTGCCTGGGGGCACTGCAAGAGGTTAAATGACTTGCCTGGGGGTAATTATGCATTATTATTAGCCATTATGTATCAGAACTCACACTGACTTGACTCCTTTATCTTCTATGCCATGTTGTTGCCTCTCATATGGCACTTTAAAGTATTGTATATTTAATTTAAAACTGATATGATAACAGATTTATATGAGAAGAGGCCTACAGAAGTCTAATTAAAAGATTACATTTTCTAGCATTTCTGGGCCCCAAAATCATCAGGAAACTGAACTTTAGAGTGAGACTCTACTTGGACATAGGGACTTTGTCACAGAGAGAATGACCTAGTAAAGAGAGTGGTTGGGATAGCACAAAAATGGATGTGACCAGGGTGCTAGGTTGGCAGTGCCTGAGACCAGCGAAGCTAAGAACTGAGTAGGGATGAGGGGCAAGAGAGAGAGAGAGAGAGAGAGAGAGAGAAAGTAGGGCTAGTGATGGAAAGCAGTTTCACTGTCCTCACATGAGACTATGAGTTTTGAAGGAGATAATTTCCTGATACTCTAGTAAGTGTGGGAAGAAAAGGAGATTATATTTGCTTGGGATTGTGTATAAACCCTGTGTTATATATATATGTATATATATGTATGTATGTATGTGTGTATTTGTGTATATGTGTATGTATATATGTGTGGATATATACAGCTTGATCTGATTAATGCAAGTTCAAATAATGCAAAATTTGATTTAATTAAAATTATAAAATAAAATGATATATTTAATACAAGTCAAAATTCAATCAGTTCAAGTCTTGAGAACTAGTTAGGGTTTTTTTTAAGCACATTGTTATAATTTCAGTTTATAGTTGCTTATCATTGAGTGTGAATATGATGTACTAGTACATAGCACATTAGCAACAGTTGTGTTAATTTTTTAAAAAGGATACTTTGGAAAATGGACAAATGGAAGTGGAAACTGCAAAAGAGAAGAAGCTTGTCACTACGTTCGGAATAAGAATTTGATGTAATTGAATGGCATAAATGTGGTCATTTTAACTCTAAAGTAGGATGAGATGTCAGAATGTTAAATATGTGGTACAGAATATTATAAAACATGCAGGCAAAATAAAGGTAAAGTTGCATCAGTGTTGTGTGTGTGTGTGTGTGTGGTTGCAAACAGCTTCAAGGAATAGAAGTGTAACAGTGATAGAAATGGAGCATCTTTTGGCTATATAGATTTAAGATTGTTATCAAAACTACATTCCCCTTAGCAGAACATCCATTTAGACTGGAGAATGAAGAAATTTGTTTGGTTGGTATGTTGGTTGATTGCTTTAAAAATTTTATATCAGTGTCAGAATGTTTGAATTACTGGAAAGGTGAGCAGGGCAGGTGAGGACTTAGCAGCTACAGATCCTGATGTTTTGAAGAAAATAATTCAAAGGTAGATAACATTGATCAACACATTTTTTGGTGCAGGGACAAGGCAGTCAAGGTTAAGTGACTTTCTCAGGGTTACACAACTGGTGAGTGTCAAGTGTTTGAGGATGTATTTGAATTCAGGTCCTCTTGACTCCAGGACCAGTATTCTATCCACTGTGCCACCTAGCTACCCCCAGCAACACATTTTTAATGTGGGTGAAATAGGTTTATTCTCAAAAAGCATGCCTTAGAGAACTTAGATTTCTAAGAAAGAAAAAAACTCAACCTTTTAAAAGTATCTAAAGGTATCTAAAGATCATCTAACATTTTTATTGGGAGATAATGCAGAAGGTGATTTTATTAAAACCATTGCTTGTTTATCAGTATCAAAATCCTTGAGCTCTAGGAGGCTACACTTAGTGATAACTTCCAGCTCTTTGGCAGTCAAGTAAGGCTAGTTTTCAACTTATTTAAGCCCAGTTTTAAATTTTTTTATTTATTTTAATTTTTAATTTATGGAATAAAACAAGAATTTCCATAACAGTACAATAAAAAAGATGATTGTACTTGAAATTGCAAATTACCATGCACAACTTGCTATATCATTCAAATATACAACAAAATTATTATGTACTTCACTTTTTTCCTTTTTTTTCCTTCCCTCCCCATTACTATTATACACAAATAGATATTTATGTAAAATTCTTGTATATGTAAATATATATATATGTATATATAAGCACATATATTTCTGTTTATCAGTTCTTTCTCTGGATGCAGTTGGCATCTTTCTTCATACATATCCTTTATAGTTAATGTGGGTATTTATAATAGTCAAAATAACTTAATCACTCAAAGTCCTTCTTAAAACAATATTGCTATTACTGTATACAATCTTCTCTTGGTTCTGCTAATTTTGCTCTTCATTACTTCATATAAGTCTTTCCATATTATTCTAAACTCATCAAGTTCATCATTTCTTATAGTACATTAGTATTCCATCACGGTCATATACCACAACTTGTTCCGCCATTCCCTAATTGATGGGCATCCCTGCAATTTCCAGTTCATTGCTACCATGAAGAGAGCTACTATAAACATTTTAGAACATGTAAGTTCTTTTCCTTTTCCCCTAATCATCTTTGGAAACAGAACAAGTAGTAGTATTTCTGGGTCAAAGGGTATAGGTAGTTTAATAACTCTTAGGGCATAATTCCAAATTGCTCTTCAAAATTGTTTGTATCAGTTCACAATTCCACCAAAAATAAATTAGTGTTCCAATTTTTCCATGTCCCTTCCAACATTTGTCACTTGACCCTTCCATCATTTGAGCCAATCTGATAGGTGTAAAATGACATCTCAAAGTTGTTTTCATGTGCAATTCTCTAATCAATAGTAATTTAGAGTATTTTTTCATGACTACAATTTTTTAAATTTCTTCATTGGAAAATTATCTGTTCATATCCTTTGACCATTTATCAATTGGTGAATGACTCATATTCTTATAGATTTGACAAAGTTCTTTGTATATTTTAGATATGAGACCTTTATCTGATAAATTGTAAAAACTCCCCCCCCCCCCCGATTTTCTGCTTTCCTTCTGATCTTGGCTACATTTATTTTATTTGTACAAAACCTTTTTAATTTAATGTAAGAGAAATTATCCATTTTACACCTAACTTTGCTCTGTATCTCTTGTTTATTCAGAAGTTGTTCACCTATCCATAAATCTGATAAGTAATATGTTCCATTGGTCTTTTAATTTTCTTGTAAAATTTTTCTTTATATCTAGGTCATGTGTCTATTTTGACCTTATCTTTGTCAATGGTATAAGATATTGGTCCACACCCAGTTTCTGCCACACTGCTTTCCAGTTTTCCACATATATATGTATATGTATGTGTGTGTATATATATATATATATATATATATATATATATATATATATATATATAAAACCAAATAATGAATTCTTATGTCTACTCTGTTTCATTGATCTACCTTTCTATTTCTTAGCCAGTACCAGAGAGTTTTAATAATTACTGCCATATAATATATAATTTAAGATCTGGTACTGCTAAACCTCCTTCCTTTACACTTTTTCCCCCATTATTTCCTTTGATATTCTTGACCTTTTGTTTTTCCAAATGAATTTTATTATTATTTTTCCTAATTCAGTAAATTAATTTTTTGGTAATTTAATTGGGATGGCATTGAATACACACACACATTTGGGTAAAATTGTCATTTTTATTATATTGGTTATACCTATCCATGAACAATTAATATTTCTCCAGTTATTTAAATCTGATTTTATTTGTATAAAATTAAAAAAAATGTTGTTTATGTAATTTCTGGGTTTATTTTGACGGGTGTACTCCCAAGGTATTTTAAATGTGGTATTTTTTTTTATTATCTCATCTTGAAAAATTTTGTTTGTGATATATAGAAATGATGATGATTTATTTGGATTTCCTTTATGTCCTGCTACTTTGCAAAAGTTATTAATTGTTTCAGCTAACTTTTTAATTGAGTCTTTGGGATTTTCCAAGAATATCATCATGTCATCTGCAAAAAGTGATAGTTTTATCACCTCATTCCCTATTCTGATTCCTTCAATTTCTTTTTCTTTTCTCTTATTGCTATTGCTAGGATTTCCAGTACAGTATTGAATAATATTGGTGACAGTGGGCATCCTTGTTTCATACCTGATCTTACTAGGAAGGCCTCTAGTTTATCCCCATTACAAGTAATGCTTGCTGATGGTTTTAGATAAATGCTTTTTATCAATTTAAGGAAAAATCCATTTATAACAATACTTTCACATATTTTTTAATAGAAATGAGTAGCTTATTTTATCAAAAACTTTTTCTGCATCTACTGATACAATTATGTGATATTGAAAATTTTTTTTTATTGATGTCATCAATTATATTGTTTTCCTTATGTTTCCTATACCTGCATTCCTGGTATAAATTCCACTTGATCATAATGTATAATCTTTGTAATATATTGTTGTAAACTATTAGCTAGTATTTAATTTAGGATTTTTGCTTTCATTCATTAATGAAATTGGTTTATAATTTTATTTTTGTTTTTACTCTTCCTGGTTTAGGTATCAGTATCAGTTTTGTTTCATAAAAGGAATTTGGTAAGATCCCTTCTTTACCTATTATTCCAAATAAATAATTTAATATTGGAATTAGTTGATCTTTAAATATTTGATAGAATTCACTTATGAATCCATCTAGTCCTGATATTTTTCTCTTAGGAAGCTCATTTATGACCTGTTCAATTTCTTTTTCTAAAGTTGGTTTAGTTAGATAATCTATTTCCTCTTCTGCTAATCTGGGCAATTTATATTTTTGTAAGTATTCTTCTATTTCACTTAAGTTGTTAAGTTTACTGGCATATAATTGGGCAAAATAATGTCTTACAATTGCTTTAATTTCATCCTTGTTGGTGATATATTCACCCTTTTCATTTTTGATACTAGTGATTTGATTTTCTTCTCTCTTTTTAAAAATTCAAATTAACCTATTGTTTGTCTATTTTATTTGTTTTTTTTTTCATAAAATGAACTCCTAGTTTTATTTACTAATTCAGTGGTTTTTTTTTCTCTCAATTTTATTAATCTCACCTTTAATTTTTAGGATTTCCAATTTAGTTTTTAATTTGGATTTTTAATTTGTTCTTTTTCTATTTTTTAAAATTGCATACCCAATTTATTAATCTGCTCTTTCTCTATTTTATTGGTGTAAGAATTTAGAAATATTAATTTTCTTCTAATCATTACTTTTGCTATATCCCACAGGTTTTGATTTTGTCTCATTATTGTCATTCTCTGTAATTAAATTATTAATTGTTTCTATGATTTGCTCTTTAACCTATTTATTCTTTATTCTTAGGTTGTTTAATCTCCTATTATTTTTTAATCTGTGTTTCCTTGGTCCCTTATTAAATACAATTTTTGTTGCATTATGATCTGAAAAGGATACTTTTAATATTTTTGCTTTTTTGCTATAAAAAATTTAATATACTAATATATGGTCAATCTTTCGTACCATGAACTGCTGCGAAAAAGGTGTATTTCTTTCTGTTTCCATTCAATTCTTTCCAGATGTCTATCCTATGTAGTTTATCTAAAATTCTATTCACTTCCTTAACTTCTTTCTTATTTATTTTTTGGTTATATTTATCTAGCTCTGAGAGGGAAAGATTAAAGTTCCCTACTATTATAGTAATACTATCTATCTCTATCTGTAATTCATTTAAAAATGTAGATGTTAAAAAAAAAAGAAAAAAAAGAAAAAATGTAGATGTTATAGTGCATATAGGTACATATAGGTTCAGTGTTGATACTACTTCATTGTCTATGGTACCTTTTGGCAAAATGAAGTTACCCTGTTTATTTCTTTTAATTAAATCTATTTTAGCCATAGCTGTATCTGATATCATAATGGCTGCTACTGCTTTTTTTACATTAGCTGAAACATAATAAATTCTACTCCAACCCTCCTTTTAACTCTTATCCCTGCTTTTAATTGTGTTTCTTGTAAAAAACATATTTTTGGATTCTGATTTTTAATCTGTTCTGCTATCCATTTCTGTTTTATGGGTGATTTCATCCCATTCACATTCAAAGTTATAATCACCATTTGTGAATTTCCTTCCCTCTTACTTTTACTCATTATTTTCCTACTCAGCTTCTCCTTTTTCCCTATCCCTATTACCTTATTTTCCCTCCTTACTCTCTTATTCATTATTTTACCCACCCCTCTAAAGTTCCCTCCCTTTTCTTCTCCCTCCACCCTTCTAATTTTAATCTATACACCATTCTAAAAGTCCCTTTACCACCCTATTCCCCCAGTTTTCTCATCTCTTTAGAAGTTCAGAAAACTACTAAACCTCTTCAGATGTATACTTTTATTTCCTCTTCAACACAGATGAGAGTAAGTTTCCAGCATTACCAGACTTCCACTCCCATCTGCTTCCTCTGTATTAGTTCTTTCAAACCCCATTTTTATGAGCTAATTGCTCCTTTTTGTCCTTTCCTACCCAATTTTCTTTGTTAAAATCACCCACAACTCAGCCCCAACCTTTATTTCATACTGTCTTAGTAATGATAACAATTTTAAGAATATTGATAACATTTCCATATATCATAAGTAAACAGTTTGATCCTAATCAGTGCCTTATAATTACTCTTTAATGATTTCCTTATATTTCTTTTGGATCTTTTATATTGAATTTTCCATGGAGTTCTGTTCTTTTTGATACAAATACCTGAAAGTCTTTCAGTTTGTCAAATGTCAAATGTTTTCATCATATTGTCAGTGTAGTGTGTTCTTTAAGTAATTTTTTCATCTTTTTAAAGATTAATTTCCTTCATGCACTCTATGTTCTGCCAAACTGGAACATCTTTGAATCAAGTTTCTCTGATAAAGGCCTCATTTTCTTTTTTTTTTTTTTTAGCAATCAGGGTTAAGTAACTTGCTCAAGGTTACACGGCCAGTTATTTCTGGGTGTGGTGCTGAGTGTCTGAGCCCGGGATTTGATCCAGGTCATCCCAACACTGGAGCCGGTGCTCGCTGAGCCACCTGGCTGCCCCTAAAGGCCTCATTTTCAAGATATGTAAAGAACTGATTCAAATTTATAAGCTGAATGACCATTCTCCAATTGATAAGTGGTCTAAATATATGAACAGAGTTCTTTTTTTTTAAAATTAATTCTTTAATTTATTAATTTGTTTGTTTCCTTTTAATTTACAGGATTCAATTCCACAATTCCTTGAATTTCACATTTTGTCCCCCTCCCTCCCCTCCCCCCCATGGCGTCTTATAATCAAGCATAGGATCTGTAGATACTTTCACATTATACAATGGTCAGGTTATAAGGATGGATTGTACCCGCTGGGATGAAAAATGGTATAGAGGACATAAAATCAAATAAGAGAACAAAAAAGATCAGGTATTTTGCTTCCACCTGGATATAAATTTAGTTCTTTCTAGTTCTTTCTCTGGATGCACGTTTTTCTCTCCATCATGCATCTTTTGGGATTGACTTATATCCCTGCATTGTTGAGAAGAGTCCAGTCTATCAAAGTTGGTCATCACACATATGTTGTGTCCGTAATTGTGTACAAATTCCTCCTGGTTCTACTCTTCTCACTCAGCATCAGTTCTTTTAAGCCTCTCCAGGTAAATATGAAGACCACCTGCTCCCCGTTTCTTATAGCGCAATAATATTCCATAACATGCATATACCACAACTTGTTCAGCCATTCCCCAATTGATGGACACCCCCTTAATTTCCAATTCTTTGCCACAACAAAAAGAGCTGCTATAAACATTTTTGTACATATGGGTCTTTCTCCCATTTCTATGATCTCTTTGGGATATAACCCTAGGATTGGTATTGCTGGATCAAAGGGTATGAAAGTATTTATAGCCCTTTGGGCATAGTTCCAGATTGCTCTCCAGAAAGGCTGGATCAGTTCACAGCTCCACCAACAATGCATTAGTGTTCCAGTTTGCCCACATCCTCTCCAGCATTTGTCATTTTCCTGTTTTGTCATCTTAGCCAATCTGACTGGTGAGATGTGGTACCTCAGAGTTGTTTTGATTTGCATTTCTCTAATCAATAGTGAATTAGAGCATTTCTTCATGTGCTTATAGATAGCTTTAATTTTTTTCTCTGAAAACTGCCTGTTCATATCCTTTGACCATTTATCAATTGGGGAATGACTTGTATTCTTATAAATTTGACTCAGTTCTCTGTATATTTTAGAGATGAGTCCTTTGTCAGAGACATAGGTTGTAAAGATTCTTTCCCAATTTCCCACCTCCCTCTTAATCTTGGTTACATTGGCTTTATTTGTACAGAAACTTTTCAATTTCATGTAGTAAAAATTATCCATTTTACATTTTATAATGTTCTCTACTTCCTGCTTCATCATAAAGTCATTCCCTCTCCACAAGTCTGATAGGTAAACTATTCCTTATTTTAGCAGACTGCTTACAGCATCAACCTTTATACCTAGATCATGAACCCATTTAGACTTGATTTTGGTATATGGTGTTAGATAATGGTCTATGTCCAGTTTCTGCCATACTATATTCCAGTTTTCCCAGCAGTTTTTGTCAAATGGTGAGTTCTTATCCCAAAAACCAGGGTCTGGGGGTTTATCAAACAATACATTACTGTAGTCGTTGACTTCTGAATCTCGTGTGCCTAATCTATTCCATTGATCCACTCCTCTATTCCTAAGCCAGTACCAAGTAGTTTTGATGACTGCTGCTTTATAGTACAGATTGAAATCTGGTAAAGCTAGTCCACCTTCCCTAGCATTTTTTTTCATTGATTCCCTTGATATTCTGGACCGTTTATTCTTCCAGATGAATTTTGTTACTATTTTTTCTAACTCTATAAAGTAGTTTTTTGGCAAATTAATTGGTATGGCACTAAATATATAATTTAATTTAGGTAAAATTGTCATTTTTATTATATTAGCTCGACCCAGCCATGAGCAATTGATATTTTTCAAATTAGTTAGATCTGACTTTATTTGTGTGAAAAGTGTTTTGCAGTTATGATCATACAGGTCCTGGGTTTGTTTTGGCAGGTAGATTCCCAAATATTTTATAATGACTACAGTAACTTTCAATGGGATTTCTCTTTCTACTTCTTGCTGTTGAATTTCATTGGAAATATATAGGAATGCCGAGGATTTATGTGGGTTTATTTTATATCCTGCAACTTTGCCAAATTTATTTATTGTCTCAAGCAGTTTTTTACTTGATTCTCTAGGATTCTCTAAGTATATCATCATATCATCTGCAAAGAGTGATAGCTTGGTCTCTTCTTTGCCTAACTTGATTCCTTTGATTTCTTTTTCTTCTCTAATTGCTACTGCTAACATTTCTAGTACCAGATTGAATAAGAGGGGTGATAGTGGACACCCTTGTTTCACCCCTGATCTTATGGGAAATGCTTCCAGTTTCTCCCCATTACATATAATACTTGCTGATGGCTTTAAATAGATGCTACCTATTATTTTAAGGAAGGCTCCATTTATTCCTATACTTTCTAATGTTTTTAATAGGAATGAACGTTGTATTTTGTCAAAAGCCTTTTCTGCATCTATTGAGATGATCATGTGGTTTCTGCTAGTTTTATTGTTGATATGATCAATTATACTGATGGTTTTCCTAATATTAAACCATCCTTGCATTCCTGGAATAAATCCTACCTGATCAAAGTGTATTATTCTTGAGATAAGTTGCTGTAGTCTTTTGGCTAGTATTTTATTTAGAATTTTTGCATCTATATTCATGAGGGAGATTGGTCTATAATTTTCTTTCTCTGTTTTATCTCTTCCTGATTTAGGTATCAGTACCATATTTGTGTCATAAAAAGAATTTGGTAGGACTCCTTCTTCACTAATTTTCCCAAATAATTTGTAGAGTATTGGAATCATTGCTCTTTAAATGATTGATAGAATTCACTAGTGAATCCATCTGGCCCTGGAGATTTTTTCCTAGGGAGGTGACTGATGGCTTGTTCAATTTCTTTTTCTGAGATGGGATTATTTAAGTAATTTACTTCCTCTTCAGTTAATCTGGGCAACTTGTATGTTTCTAAATATTCATCCATTTCCCTAAGATTGTCAAATTTATGTGCATACAATTGGGAAAAATAATTCCTAATTATTGTTTTGATTTCCTCTTCATTGGAGGTAGATTCACCCTTTTCATTTTTGATACTCATAATTTGGTTTTCTTCTTTCTTTTTTTTTTATCATATTGACTAAGGGTCTATCAATTTTGTTGGTTTTTTCATAAAACCAGCTCTTGGTTTTATTTATTAGTTCAATAGTTTTCTTGATTTCGATTTTATTAATCTCTCCTTTAGTCTTCAATATTTCTAGTTTAGTATTTAATTGGGGATTTTGAATTTGTTCTTTTTCTAGGTTTTTTAATTGCATGCCCAATTCGTTGAGCTCCCTTTTCTCTAATTTAATCACGTATGCACTCAGGGATATAAAACTTTCCCTAAGAACTGCCTTTAATGTATCCCACAGATTTTGGTATGTTGTCTCATTATTATCATTCTCTTGAATGAAATTACTGATTGTTTCTATAATTTCTTGTTTGACCCACTCATTCTTTAGGATCAAATTGTTTAATTTCCAGTTAGTTTTTAGTCTGTCTTTCCCTGGCCCTTTATTGCATATAATTTTTATTGCATCATGATCTGAGAATGATGCGTTTAATATTTCTGCCTTACTGCATAGAATTGTGAGGTTTTTATGCCCTAGAACATGGTCAATTTTTGAATATGTGCCATGAACCGCTGAGAAGAAAGTATATTCCTTTTTATCCCCATTCAGTTTTCTCCAGAGATCTATCATACCTATCCTCTCTAAAATCCTGTTCACCTCCTTAACTTCTTTCTTGTTTATTTTGAGGTTGGATTTATCAAGTTCAGATAGGGGGAGATTAAGGTCTCCCAGTTTTGCTATCTATTTCTTCCTCTAATTCCTTTACCTTCACCTCTAGGAATTTGGATGCTACACCACTTGGTGCATATATGTTAAGTAGTGATATTGCTTCATTCTCGATGGTGCCTTTTAACAGGATATAGTTTCCTTCCTTATCTCTTTTAATTAGGTCAATTTTTGCATTTGCTTTATCTGAGATTAGGATTGCTACCCCTGCTTTTTTTTACTTTAGCTGAGGCATGATATATTTTACTCCAACCTTTTACCTTTACCTTGTGTGTATCCCTCTGTTTCAAATGTGTTTCTTGTAAACAGCATATTGTGGGATTATGATTTCTAATCCATTCTGCTATCTGTCTCCATTTTATAGGAGAGTTTATTCCATTCACATTTACAGTTATGATTGTTATCTGTTTCTTTCCCCTCATCCTATTCCTGCCCCTGTTAATGTTCGTATTTTCCCTCCCTTCTCCCTTCCCCCCCTTAATAGTTTTCCTTTTGACCACCACCTCCCTCAGTGTTCCCTTTTTGGCCCCCCTTCTTTTTCCTCCCCTTTTCCTCTTACTACTTCCCTCCCTACAAACCACTCCCGCCCCCCTTTTGTAACCCTTTCCCCCTCCTACTACCTGTAGGATATTGTTATACTTAATGAGGTATGCTATTTTTTCTTCACATCAAGAATGACAGGAATAGATCTCATGCGAAGCTCCTCTCCCTCCCCTCTTTCCCTCTAAAATGATGTGTGTTCTCCTTGTTTACCTTTCTAAGTCACTGTTGCTTCTCGTAATTGGAGGTTGAATTTTCCATTGAGTTCTGGCTTTTTTATTAAGAAGGTCTGGAACTCTGTTATATCATTGAATGACCATCTCTTTGCCTGGAAGAATATGCTCAGTCTCGCTGGGTATGTGATCCTTGGTTGTAATCTGAGCTGTTTTGCCTTCCTGAAAATAGTATTCCACTGCCTCCGAACTTTCAGTGTGGAGGCTGACAAATCCTGTGCAATCCTCACTGTGGACCCTCGATATTTGAATTGTTTCTTTCTGGCCGCTTGAAGTATTTTCTCTTTTATTTTTATCTGGTAGTTCTGGAGTTTGGCCACAACATTTCGAGGATTTTTCAGTTTGGGATCTCTTACAGCAGGTGTCCGGTGGATTCTGTCGATTTCTATTTTCCCCTCAGGTTCTAGTATCTCAGGGCAGTTTTCCTTAACGAGCTCTTGGAGAATGTTGTCCAGGCTCATTTTTTCATCATAATTTTCTGGTAGGCCTATGATTCTCAGATTATCTCTCCTGGATCTGTTTTCCAGGTCAGTTACTTTTTCTTTGAGGTATTTTGCCTCTTTTTCTAATTTTTCATTTTTGTTGTTTTGCTTGGCTAATTCTTGGTTCCTCATAGAGTTATTTGTTTCCATTTGTTTAATTCTGGTTTTTAGCAAATCATTTTCCTTGGTTAATTTTTGAAGCTCCTTTTCCATATCATACACTTTTCTTTTTAAAGAGATGTTGTCCTCATTATAATGTTTTTCGAATTCTGCTATTTTCGTTTTGAGAGAATGATTCATTTTGTCTTCTATCTCTCTCATTTTGCTTTCAAAGTTCCTTTTGATCTCATCTAGGAGAGCCTTCTGTGCTTGGGATCCATTCCGTGTTGAAGTCTCAGCTATGGGTGTGGAGTCCACATTGTCTCCCTCTGAGGTTGGTTCCTCCCTCTGAGGATAGTAGGACTCCAGAGTCTTTGTCTTTGTAGTCTGCTTTCTACCCATTTTGAGGCAGTGTCCTAGCCATGCCCTTTCTCTAGGATCCCAAGCCTTTACTGTAGAGGGTTTTGCCCTGGGGCAAGAGTTACTATATCTTCAGGGTCAGAGGGGGGGTTTGGAGCAAGTGGGGTTCACTCTGTCATCCTTGTCTTTGGAGGTCCTGAAAGGGGCTTTTTTTTTTTTTTTTTAAAGATTTCTGGGCTATGAAGTGGTAGCCCCAGGAGTGTTTGCTGTCCAGTATAGGGGCCCTTGTATTTGCTTCTTACCTTGCTCTTTCCAGTCCCAGCCCTTTGATGATAGGCCTGGTAGTGGACCTTGTGGTTGGTGGGAAGACTTGCCCTCCAAGTTGATCAGGCCCCTTCCAGGCCTGCATCTGCCAACTGCGCCACGCCTTCCTGCACAGGCCGCTGCGCCTTCCCGGCCTTCCCGGCCTGTGTCCGCTGCCGCAGCCGCCACCACCGGGCCTTCCCAGGCTGCGCCCGCCCGCCGCGCTGCCGCTGCGGGGCCTTCCCAGGCTGCGCCCGCCACGCGCGCGCCTTCCCAGCCTCGAACCTCTCACTTTGTCCTTTGTGTCTATGTGTTGATAAATCTGGAAACGGCCCCAGCTGCTGCTGATCTCGAGTCCCTCTGGCCCGTGGCTGGTCAGGCCCGCCCTGGGGCTAAAGCCTCGGTGTGGGGCTGGACTTGGCTCCCAGAGCACTGCGCTGGCCTGCCGGGCTGTCCTGGGCGGGAGGTTAGCTCCTCTGTGTCATTATGTGGGTTCTGCAGCTCCAAAGTGTGTTCAGAGTCCCCCCTTTACATGGATTGGGGAGGGTGGAAGCCGGAGCCGCGGGAAGGTCTTGCTTCTACTCCGCCATCTTGGCTCCGCCCCGAACAGAGTTCTTAAGGGAAGAAATCCATGCTATCTCTAACTACATGCAAAAAATGCTCTAAATCACTATTAATTAGAGAAATGCAAACTAATGCATTTCTGAGATTCATATCTCATACTCATCAGGGTGGTAAAGAATATAAAAAGGGAAAATGATAATTGTTGGAGAGGTTGTGGGAAAATAGGCACATTTATGTAGACTGTCGGTGGACCTAAGAATGAATACCATTCTGGAACACAATTTGGAAATATATACGAGAAGTTACTAAACCATATGTTCCCTTTGTGCCACCTTTACCACAGCTAGGCCTATACTAAAAAGAGATCAAAGAAAGAGGTAAAGACCCTCTATTTACAAAAATATTTATAGCAGTTCTTTTTGCATTGGCAAAAACCTGGAAACTTAAAGGATGTTCAATAATTGACGAATGGTTTAATAAGTTGCAGTATATGAAAATCATAGAGTACTATTGTGCTGTAGGAAATGAGGAAATAGATGATTAAAAAAAGACATTGAAAGACATATGAACTGAGGCAGAATGAAGTGAGTGGAACTCAAAGAATAATTTGTATTATAATATATAAAAATGAGCAATTTTGAGGACTTTTATAAACTGATGAAGAATGAAATGAGCAAAACCATAAGAATAATATACACTGTAATGACACAGTAAAAACTGAAAGCTTTAAAAACTGTAAGAACTATGACCAATGTAATGACTATTCATGATTCCAGAGAATATGTAATGAAGCATGCTGTATTACAAAGAGGTGATAAATTTAGGGTACAGAATTACATACATACATACACACATATATGTAAGTATATATATGTATATATATATATATATATATATATAGAGAGAGAGAGAGAGAGAGACTGACAGACAGACAGACAGACATCAAGGGGATATTTTTGCTTGTCTATGCATATTTTTTTATAAGAATTGTTTTTCTTTTCTTTTTGCCCCATAGGGTTAGGGGTGGGAGGGAAAGAAAATATGCATTAATTTAAAAGAAATGAAGAAGTGAGGGTGCTTTGGATGTGGAATGTTTCATCTACTTTCAAATGATGCCATTGTATTATTTTTATTTAACTGTTTCCCTTTGTTGCAAAATACCTCTCATGAAGTGGGAATAATCTGTAAATGTATGTAATGTAAAAATAAGATACATAAATAAACCTTAAAAAAAACTGGATTACTAACTGTTCACTGAACTTGATTATGTCATTTCTAGCTCCTATGCATTTACAAAGGCCATCTCTCATTCCTGGAGTATACTGTTTCTTCACCTACACTATACTTTTTCCTTCCACGTTCAGCTCAGGTGTCATTTCCTCCGTGTATCTTTCCCTGATATCCTTACACCTGAAAGTATTCTTTCCCTCCTCAGAGAGGATTATGCTCCCATTTCTCCCTATCTTGTACTATACTTACCAGTGTGCAAATCATATTCCAACTTTCCTCTCCCTCAAGTAGAATGTAAGCTCCTTAAGGGCATGGATTTTTTTTTTCTTGAATCAATGAAACAAAATTGAGTCAACATGGCCTATAAGTCCCTGGATTGGTCAAAGCTATTGTGTAAGAGACTTAAGCAATTTGTATAAAAGGTAGAAGCTATCTCAGAAGGGGAGAAGGGAAGAGATTTTAATGGTCTGTTCTAGAGGTTTGTAAAAAAGGTAAGAAGTTATCTCAAAAGTGGAGAAGGGAAAAGATTATAAGGGTCTGAATCTCAGAGACTGGAACATTCATGGCATTTCAAACATACCCTTGATAAGCAAAAAGGAAGGCTGAGCTGTGGCAGAGAATGGAAACATTTAGAAACTCTAGAGATATCTCAGATTAGAAGACCCAGGATGTGGAAAATCCTGAGAAAGGTGAATTTTCCCCTAAACATTCCATTTATATTTCTTCTGAAAACTCTTCATATTCCTTGACTACTTATTGGGCAATCATTTTTCCCCTTCCTAATGCCCACTGCAGGCTTCATCTCTATGTCAATTGAGGCCCTCTTAAAGACTTTTTTGGAAAGTTCCACATCAGCCAGTATTAAACACAATAGATTGAATTTAACAGTAAATTACATTGTGCCTCAGATTACTAAAAATTCTAAAAAGGCTTAACAATCTAAAAAGCTAATGAAGTTCTTTTCACATGCATATAGCCAGACCCCTCATCCTTCTTCCACTACCTTTTCTATTCATCTAGCCCACAGTAGAATTCTTACCTTCTTTGTCCTATGCTCATGTAAAGAATAAAATGTACATGGGAAGAAAAACTTCAGATCTACTATCCCATACAATTTCGTATGACTTAAGCAAAGATTCCAAGTGCTAGGCTATCAATTGGTCTTTGCCTTGGATCAGACTACTCTGGGAACATTGAAAACTTGCAGCTTTTCTCCAGCCCACTCCCCTCCTCCCATCCTGGAACACCATAACACTCAATAACTCAAGAAAGCAACAACAGGAACCACCCTTGCCTTTCATTTCAGGAATGTGGTAGAGTCCAACCCTAACATCAAGTCCAAAGTTAGGAAGTAGACTGGAAGAAAGCAAACAAACAAACAAACAAAAAAGAATTCTACCATAAAGAGTAATTATGGTGACAGAGAAGTTCAAGACACAAATACAGAAGAGAATGATGCCAAATTTTCTACAGGTAATGCCTTAGAGAAAAACATTGGTTGGGAACAAATTAGAATTCCTGGGAGAGATGAAGGCAAGATTTAAAAAAAAAGTTTTTGTAAATAAAACAAGAGCATTTGAGGAAAAAAATAGAAAATAAATGAAATCAATGGAAGAAAGAATTGGGAAGAGAATTAACTTGTCATAAAGCTTGTCCCTGAGATGCTGAAAGAACACAATACTCAATACCCCCAAGAAAGCAGCAATAGGAGACCCAGACCTTCCCTTCAGAAGTGCACAGAGATTGCCCTTAACATAAAATCCAAAGTCAGGAAGTAGGCACAAGAGGTATAAAACCTTGCCCAAGCAACAAATTTCCTGAAAATTAGAATGGACCAAATAGAAGTCAGTGCCTCCATGAGACAACAAGAAATATTAAAATGAAGCCAGAAGAATGAAAGAGAAGAAAATGTAAGACATAGAAAAAACAACTGACTTGGAAAACAGATCAAGGAGGAAAAAAAAATGTAAGAATCATTGGAATATATGAATGCTGTGTCCAAAATAACAATCTAGGTATCATTTTTCAAGAAATCTTAAGAGAAAACTGCCTAGACCTCTTAGAACCAGAGTGTGGAGCAGAAATAGAAATAATTTACTATTTACCTCATGGAAGAAACCTCCAAATAAAGAATCCCAGGAACATCATAGCCAACCTTCAGACCTTTCAGGTCAAATAAAAAATACTGTGAGCAGCCAGACAGAAATAATTCAATTACTGAGGAGCCACAGTCAGGATTAAATAAGATATTTCTGTCATTACACTAAAGGAGTGGATAACTTGGAATATGATATTCCAGAAGGCAAAGAATATGGGCTTATATCCAAGAATAACTTACCTAGTAAAATCAAGTATAATGCTACAGGAGAAAAAAAACCGAATCTTTAATGAAATAGAGGACTTCCAAGCATTCCTTTTTGAAAAAGACCATAGAGAAGTGTAAAAAGGTAAACATGAATGAACAATGAAGGTGGAGGAAGAGGTAGCACCTCAGCTAAGGACTTGACCTAAAATTGGAAACTGAGGAAAGTTCCACAATCATGTGCCTAGTGAAGCCTTGAAGAGATCAGATGACTAGCAGACAATTGTCCAGAAGCATCATAAAACTAGTAGACCTGCTATCTGGCAAAGACTCTATGTCATATCAGACCAGTAGGAAACAGATTAATTATACCACTAAAAGTCCTATGTCACCCTGTAGCATTGGTGGCATGTTTCCCTTCCACATATAGTTATACAGTTTATGAGTTGAAGGGGATCCAGGCAATATTCAGAACCCTCCACAATTCTCATTTTTGAAAAAACTGAAATAGAGGCTGTGTGACTCCCCTAAATTTGCATAGACAGTAAATAACAAAATGGAGACTCCAAACCAAGGAAGTCTAATTCAAAATCTAATGCTTTTCCACTGATATATAGAAGACACTACATATAATTACAGAGTTGAGACAGAAATTTGAATAAGATAAAGTTTTATCTGTGTCATCGTGAGATTTTCCCTGTCCTTTTGCAGAAAGGAAAAACTTGACCCACTCACTATGAGGCTTGAACCATTTAATGAAGATAATAGAAGAAAGATACACAGATAGTCAAGCCTCATCAGCCATTTAGCTATCTAGGGTTACATTATGCTTGACTCTGGGGCATGCAACAGGTTTGTCTAACAGGGAAATCTAGTACCTTTTGAGCCAAAGATCAAGATTGAGGTAATCTGCCACTCTTCATTGTTTATCCCTTTTATAATCTCACTCAAAAGAAGTGTCCATGAAAGTTGCATCAATTAATTATAAAAAATGTATTATAGTAGTTATTGATAAGTTTCTAAGGAGTTCTCATTCTTGAGTTGCGCACTTTCATGTTAACTCCATGTTAGGCTTATTTTCAGTATATGCAGTGATCCTCGGGCCAAAAGGAAGGGTCTACTTCTGTTTTTCTTTTCTTCAGATCATCAGGTAGGCATACAAATTACTATATTGTACTAGTACAAGATAATAGGATATATAAAAATGGCACAATGGTATATGGAAAGTAGTTACATATAGGAAATCTCATTAGGTATAGTGCTGTATAGTTACATAGATGGATATTTATTTGTACATATATATATATATATTTAGAGAGAGGCTTTTTTGCAGAATAGGATATGCATTTACACAAGAGAGCATGGAAACTAAGTTTCTACATAATACAATTCAGGAGAAAGAACAACTGTAACTTTTATCATTTCAGTGAAAAAAATTAACTCATTATTCCTCTACCAACATTCTAGGTAGTCTTAAGTAAAGGTCTTGATTTTGAAATCTTATCAGAAAGTTTCCAAACTTTAATGAATGCTATACATACTGTCATGCTGCTCTCAAAGAATATATGTTCTAGTTGGGGAGAAATACAACATGTGCTCTGGTGACTGTAATAAAGTAGAATGTGAAAACGCATGCTAGAGGTTTAAGTTATTGGAAGAGTTTGCAGGAAGGAACTGCCTTTAGATGAGGGAATGATCTCTTCCAGGAAGATTTCACTAGTTACTGCAGCTCAAATTAATCTCTCTTCTTCTGAGCTTCTTTAAGTCTATACCACGTACTTTAATAATCATGTACCATATTATTTGCTAATTGTTTTGTAACAACACCTTCAGTGCTACTTTCTCAACTCTCAGTCCTACTGTGTGCCTGGGGAGAAGCAAAGGAGATTTATTAAATGCTTACTATGTGTCAGGCAGTGTGTTATAAACATGCTTTACAAAGGAACAACAACAAATATCTCATTTGAATAAGGATTCTGTATTATAGCAGATGTTAGTAATCAAAGATTTAAATACACAAAAATTATCTTAAAGAAACTGGGTTGATTTCTAAAGGAAGTATATTGTCCAGTTATAACCTGAAACAAATGAAAGAAAAATGTAAATTTTTCTTTAATAGATTTCTGCAAAACTAGGATAACCCAATATAAGAGTACTGGATGGAGAGCCTCTTCAGTAGATCTGTGAAAATGCAAAGGCCTCCATTAGAGACCCCTTTTCATTTTGGCAGTGTTTGTTGGTGTTGCATGGCCTAAGGGCATGCACAGTGCAAATTGCTCAGATTTTGTTTCTGGAACAAGGCTGCAGTGAAGTTGTGATGCAACATGGGCAAGTGCACTGCCAGAAAAACCTTGGATTCATTACGAATTTGATTTTTAATTAATTTTTTGTCATTGTGCATTTAGAAACCTTTTACTGTTGCTAATTTTTTTTTTTTACAACATATGGGGTCAAGACCCACAGTTTAAGAAGCTCTGCACTTTAAGCCACAGTTGATAATAATGACTAGCATTTATATAGTTCTTAAAGGTTTTCAAATTTGCAAAATGCAAATAATATCTCATTTTATTTTCACAACAACCCTAAAAGGTAGATAGATGCCTTTATTATTTCCATTTTGCAGATGAGGAAAAAGGCTGTTAGAGGTTAAAGGGACTTGTTCAGAGTTACACAGATAATAAGTGTTTGAAGTTGGATTTGAACTTGGGTATTCCTGACTAAATGTTCAGCACTCTATCGAGTGTACTAGCAGCTAGCATTCTTTGGTGCAAAGAGTCATGCTCCTTGGAGCTGCTTCCTTCCACAATTAACTCTGTCAGGGTACACTCTGAGATGAAAACTGTAAACAATCTTGTTTACACATCATGTCCCCTGATTTATCATTTAACTCAGTCAAACTGATAAAAGTATGAGTGTAGAGCATTTTGTTAATTGAAGTGTATGTGTGTATGTGTGTGTTATGATGGAACTATTTTCCTTAGTGTCATAAGTGCTAATCCTATTTCCCCAACTAGATTGTAAGATTCTTGATGGCAAAGGTGTTAAAAAATATCCCCAGTAATACTAAGTATTGTTCAATAAATGTACACTGATTGGGGACAGAAAATTTGGGGCCTTTTGAACATTCTTCAAAATAGAGACTAATCATAATCTTTTAAAACAAAAATATGTATACAGGGACATGTTCAAATATGGATTTGTAAGGGTTATGGGATTTAAAGATCTTCCATGCCCCGTTGGACTTGCTGATGTAGCAGGAAGGGGTGGAGCAAGAGGAAGCAGAAGCCAAACTGTAGTTCCTGGTGTGACTGGCAGTGGTGGCAGAAGCAGCAGTGGCCAGCAGCAGCAGCAGCAGTAGAGGTAGTAGCCGAGGTGGAGGCAAAGGAGTGAACCCCTTTTTTGAGCCAGCCAGAATTTCTGCTATGGACTCCTGCTGAGGACTGCCAGGGACCAGAACTGTGGGGTGAAGGGGCTTTTGGGAGCATGCTTCCTGGATGCTGAGCAATTGCCTTGAGTGGAGAAAGGAGGACCTTTGCCTGAGATAGCCTGTTCTGTTTTGAAGGCTTAAGAATGTGGGTGTTTACTATGTTAACTATGTGTGCCAACTTCATAACTACTGTGATGACTTTGACTTTCTGGTTTTGGGACTCACTTTTCTGGTATTTTAATAAATGTTCTAGATTTATCCCCCATGTAGAAAGCCTGGTATATTTTGTGATTAATAACCACATCAGCATATTTGTAATTGCCATAGTCATTGTGAATATTGCATTGTTGATACAGGGTTCCATATTCTTTCTGGAACTAGATCCCCCAAATTATATGTGAGGTCATAGTGTGAGGAACCTCTCAGTATGATAGATTTTGAAAAACATGGGGAAGTGTCTCAAAGAAAGAGATATAGGGTTGGATGGAGGTTAAACAAAAGAAAGAAGAAAATGATATCTATGTCCTGATATATTTCATTCCCTCTTCTACCTCATTAAATTCCCTTAATGCTATCTGTGAGTGATTGATATGTTCCTCCTATTGCTGGAGAGACAAGAGTAGTAAATTAGGAGCTGAGATGAGTGTGAGACAAAGGGAAACAGAAGCTATTTGGGAACAGGTGCCAAGAACATTTTATCCCTAACTTGGTTCACTGTTATTTTCTCATTATTCTGTTTTGTCAAATGACTTTGCTTTGAATTCAGTCATGAAACTTGGTAAAACACACTGGTGAAAGCTTGTGATATCTTGGTTTGAATATACCAATACCCCAACAATACCATAGACATAGATGTAACCGAAAAGAGGGTCACCTGGCAGGCTACATATTGTTTTGGATCTTTCCCCAGACATTTAACTATTCTGCCACATAGGGTAAGGTTAAAATGGTTTGAGAAAAATTGGTACATTGTTCTAATTTCTCAGACTTTCATTTCTTGTATGAAAGGTTTCATAGAAAAATGAAGAAAATGGTGAATTATTTTAGTCTTGAATAATCTGATGTTTTGGAATGTTCAATTTCTGGAAATAGAGTCCATGACAGAATTTATAGTGAGATAGAGCCAACATATATAGAAGCAGAGGAAAATACAATATTCTATTGAAGTTTTGCTTCAGTAGTAAATTCAATCATTCAAATTGTTTTTTCTCGAGACCTAAAAATGCCAAAGCATTGTCAGCTTTCAGTTTATCCTGGAAAGGAAAAAAGACATTTTAAAAATGTTACTGGTGGTTGTTATGTCAATACATCAAGGACCTGCTTCAGCAAACCATCTATAATTTAGAGATTTAGAAAACTGCCTGAGTTTCAGGAATTTTAGTTGATATTAATAGTCACACAATTAGTAGTTATCAGAGACTGCATTTGAACCCAGGTTTACTGGCTTTAAGTATAACACTTTATCTACTATACTACACTTCCTTTTTTTATTATTTCTATTGATGATGATGATGTTGTTGATGATGATGATGACCATGATAACTGGGTCTCTATCTCATTCAGGCTAGAAGGTCAGTGAACACTTAGAGTCCCAATCCCACTGCTGATCTGTATTGAAGTTTTGACCCTATCCTTTTCTGACTTGGGCCAGTTTGCCCTTTCTTGGGTCCCAGTTCTTTGGGGCTCATCATATTGGTAAGGGACTAAGCTCACCAACTAAGCCTACAGTTCAGAGCTCCCAAGCTTAAGCAATCAACCAGCCTCAGCCTTCCTCAGTAGCAGGGTTATATATATATATTAAGTACCTATGGTGTGTGGAACATGTGCTACATATTTATAATTTTTTAAGACCTTGCTTCAGTATAAGAAAAAAAATCTTAGTGAATATCTTACCAAAATCCTATTGACTCATGATCTGAGTATCTGCAGGTGTGATAGTAATGGAATGTGATTACAGCAGGTTAGAACTCTGTCATTCTAGGACAAAAAAAGGATGAATTTGGAAGCTAAGATCCTTCACTGTGGTGGAAATCTCCAGAGCAATGTTTTCCTAGCTTAAATTAAACTATACTCTGGACTAGTAAAATGTCTAAATTCTCCACCTCAAAGTACTACCTGCTCTCCCTCCCTCTTTCCAAAGACCAGCTAGAGGGAGAAGAAAATCAGTTACACATATAGATTTATATTTAAATCTATATATTTACCCTGTTTGTTTAGCTTGTTTATCCTGTTTATGGCTTACTTGTATACATTTGTTTGTTTGTTGTCTTCTCTACTAGACTGTGAGTTCCTTGAGGGTGATGACCTTTTGCCTCTTTTTGTAACGCCAATGGTTTAGCATAATGCCTGGCATAGAGTAGGAATTTAATAAATTTTTTTTTGTCTGACTGACATTTAGTGCTTTAAAGTTTATACAGCACTTCACAACAACCCCATTACATAGATGGTATAGTATTAGTATCTTCATTTTCCTGATAAAGAAACTGAGGCATCAAACTGTGCTCATTCAGTGTGGCACAGCTGATAGATGTCAGAACCAAGAACTTATGCCTTTATGACTTGAGTGTAGGACCTTTGGTGGTAAAAGCTTTGTAGATCAGTGAAATAGTGTCTCATGGAATGCTCTTGTTCATGGGACCTGCATTTGGGAAACCTTTCTGGGAAATCAGGGAATGATAAGATGTTAGGACTGGAAGGGATCTTAGGAATGATCCAGTCCAACCTTTTATTGACAAGGCTCCAGTCACAGAGAGTGACTGTTACTTAGGCTTCTAGGATCCTGGGATTAGCAAATTTAAATAACATCATTTTACCTCATCCTTCTGCTTCTAAGCATGTCAATTTGTAATATACATTGTTTTTGTCTATTTGATCCTTTGGATGACTAAATGAAGATAAACTAATTTAGCTCGTCATAGGAAGAAATGAATGGAGATTCTAAGATAGGTATCAATGGGTATGTTGAAATTTCACCATAATTTTCACATAAAGTAGAAATGAGGACTAAAATCTTTCCTTAACCTTCCTTTTTCATCTGTGAAAGAGACTACATCAACCTCACCAAGAGAATCTCCATGACACAAGGAGTTTGAGAACTTCTTGCATGTTTGCACCTACACTCCCATAAAAGCAGAGCTTCTTAATCATTTTTATGTCATGGACCCCTCTGGCAGTCTGGTGAAGCCTGTGAACCCCTTCTCAGAATAATGTTTTTAAATGAATGAAATAAAACACTTAGGATCACAAATGAAACCAATTATATTGAAACATAGCTTTCCAAATTAAAAAAAAAGTTCATTCACTCTAAAAATCCCTGCCATATTGGGCATGAGGTCGGTAGGCAGTCTGTGGAGGATATTGATAACCTCTTAGATATAGAGTTGGAAGAGACTTTGTATTCCATCTTGTCTAATCCCATCATTTTATAGATGGGGCAAATGAAGCCAATGGAAATGAAGTGATTGGCACTAAGTACAGGCAGGGCTTGGACCCAGGTCTTCTTATTCCAGAGACAGAGTCTGCGTTACTTTGGATACAGCTATATATTATGACCACACACTTATACATGCCCACACAGACAGATGGCTGACAAAGTAGTTTACAGCAATTATGTCCCCTAGCCTCATCTGAGCTCAACTCAACTGACCCCTGTAGCTCTGAGGAACCACTTGCTTCACCTCATAAGAGGAGTTTGTACTTATTCTCCAGCAGTATCTTCAGATGGTGCTTTACTGTCAGGATTTTTATTTCCTGAAGAATGAATTTTTTAAAAATTATATTAAAATCTTAATTGACTAGAATGTTTGGGTAATGAAATTGATTTTATTTTCTGATTAACTGAATCTATATGGAAAACTCTTTAAGTTGTAACCCTTGTGTCTGAAACACTTCCTGTTTTCTTCTCCCTGCCCCAGTACAGTTCTTTAAAACATTATAGAATATTTTCCTGCACTCAATAAGTGCAGAACCCTGAATGTGATTCAAGAATTTGCAGTGCCTTGTGATTTTAATTGAAGTCACAGATTTAGGGTCATAAGACACTTTAGAAATCATCTTTTCCAACCCCTTCATTCTATAGTTGAGAAAACTGAGGCCTAGTGAGCTTATTTGCCACAGGTTACACAGCTAGTGAGTATCAAAACCAAACCATAGATCAGTTCAGAGTTGGAATGGATCTCAGAGGTCATTGGTCCAAATCCCTTCATTTATAGATGAGAAAACTGAGGCCCAGAGAAGTTACTTGCTCAATGTCACATCAGCAAAGCCAGGCTTTCTCTGCAGTTACATCCACTGATTTCAAATCCTAGTTAACGATACTTTACTATCTTCAATACATTTGTGATATGGCATTGTGGATGTAAACTTTGTAGGACACTAGGTAATTCTGTGCTAAAGCTAGGACATAAACCCTGGAAAAGGTTATTAAATACATCCTTAATAGGTCCTTGTTTTGTTGACATTTGCTTAAAAATAATGAAAACTTCAGCTTTTTGAGGGTTTTGATTAGTTGGTTTCTGGGTAGTCAAGGATTTAGACACTGGAGTAAAACAAACAGGATCATGGCAGTAGGGCTTGTTTAGAAGTTTGGGAGCTTTGAAACAGAAGTGTGAAAGATAGTTCACAAATTTTCCAAGGTTTATCTGACCTAGATATGTAAATTGAACATTAGGAGATGCTTCTATACAGTTAGTGGTTTATCCACTTTGCTTGTGATTGGTTGATTATTGCCTTTTTGCCTTCCTTCAAACCATGTGAGATTAGCTATCAATAATAATAATGATAATGATAATAACTAGCATTTTTATGGTGCTTTATGGTTTACAAAGCACTTCACAAATATTATCTCATTTGGTCTTTACAATAACCTGAAAGGTAGGTACTATTATCATCCCCATTTTACAGATGAGGAAACTGAGGCAGGTAGACATTAAGTGGGAGGGAAAGAAATAAGCATTTACATAGTGCCTGCTGTGTGCCAGGCACTATACTTTTTGCAAATATTATCTCATTTTTATCCTCACAACTAGCCTGCAAGGTAGGTAGATGCTATTATTATCCCTACTGAGATAAATAGAAGTTAAATGATTTGCCTAAAGTAAAACAGTTTGTGAAGTCAGATTTAAGCTCAGCCCTATCTGATTTCAGGTGCAATGCTCTATCCATTGGGCCATCCAAGTGTCCCCAGGGATAGAATAACAGCTTCTAATCTATGGATTATCAAACATTTTGATCTGGTGACTAATCCTGTGCTGTCAATTATCAAACACCCTATGAACATCACCTCTACACTTCTGTGACATTTTGTGGACATACTGTGACATAGTTATTGAAATTTTTTTTTTTTGTGAACTCAGTCCCAACCTGAATTAGAAGTATACTCCAAAGAAATAAGAACAAAGTAAAAATCAAAACCAAAGTTCAAATACCATACCTTCGTTTCATCATCAAATTCTTCTATAGACTCTATCAGTTTTCCAGCTTCTAGATCACCTAAGGGAAAGGGATAATCAGTCCCCAAAAGGACTTTATCCTGAAAACAGAAAAATGTGGTTTTAAAAAAATCTATAACTTCCTTGGATACCAAAGTACCTGTGAAAAATACTTCTTTAAAACAAGAAATTATGCCTACATTTGATTTATCCTCTTTCAGGCCAATGGAAATATAAAATATAATGACCATGATATTTTGAGACTGAAAAGAATTTTTACTTGTTTTGAAGGTTTTTAAAAATTTATTTTATCTCCAGTAGATGTCACCATGGTGTCTCCTAAAGTTATAAAACTGAGTAGTTTAAGAGAACTGGAGGAAAATTCTATATGACCACCTAAAAATAAAGACTTCTACCTGATGCAAAAATATGAATGACCTTGGGCTACATTAAAGCAATGTGATTCTATCTGATGATATAGTTTCTGAAAAAATAATTGCACACAAAATATATAGGATTTTTAAAGCTATAGGTTATATAGTCCAAACCCCTCATTTTACAGATGAACTGGAGCCCCAAGAAATAGAATGACTTATCCAAAGCCACATAGGCAGTCATAGAAGTGGCAGATGTAAAACTTGAACCCAGATCCCTTGACTTTAAATCTGGTGCTCTTTCCTTTCTATTCTATGTTTTTTCTTAAAACAACCAACCAACCCCAAACAAACAACTTTTGTGAAATTGATCTTTGTCTGGCTTTTGAATGATGTTGCTTCATTTTGTGAGGCTTTGTAAATCAAGTAAGTAGGATGGTATTAAAATTTATTACCTTCTTTGTTGAACAAATTACATTATCCTTAAGGTAATTTAACATATTTTTAAAGGATGGATTTCCCAGGTAAATATAAGAATAATTCCTTCATTGATTACAGTTCTCTGTAATGTGGTGAAGTACAACTTTTCTCTGTATCTGAAGTTGATGCTACTGATCATGTGGAATTATTTTTCCAGTAGTAATGATAGGCTTGACTCAATCCAACTGCATTCCTTCCAAGTTCTCATGATCAGGGCATTTTTAAGACTAGTGGACATGAACAAATAAGAAGTATCATCTTTGGTTTTGGAACAAAGTTGTAGCTTGTCAAGCAAAGTGATTACAGTAAAGAGAGCATTAGACTGGGCATCAGGAGATTTGGGTTCAAGCCTCTGTCCTGCTATAAACTAGATTTGTGACCTTGGACAAATCATTTATCTCTCTTGGTTTTCTTTCCTGTATGTATAAAATAAGGCAGAGGGGAAGGGGTAGTACAAGGTGAGCTTTAAGGAGTAGGTTTTAGGATTCCAAGAGACCTGGATAGCTTGAACTCCAGACCTTGGTCTCATTAACCACATGCGCTAAGTGTCTGAGTCATGCAGCCAAAGATACTGTGATGCCGGAATGAAGCATATAGTTTTAGAGGAGTTAGATTTTAGCTAAAAATAATTACAGGTTTTTAAGAAAAACGTGTCAATAATAATGGACCTCATTTCTAATTTAGGATGGGCCTGAGCTTTCATTGTATTGGCATAACACTGTCACTTTTAATTAGAATTGTATTCCTGGTCTTAATGCAATTGGATAATTTCATACAATGCACATGTCTGTCACATAAATTAACAAAGCATAACTTGAGAAAGAGAAAAAAAAGCAGGGCTATATTCAAATGTAAACCATTAAATATATCTTTTGCACTTTAATTTTGAGTAGTTAGAAGCCCAAATTATAGTTCATTTAATAAAACCCATGAAATCTATTAAGATTAAAAAAATATAATTTACATGAAATAGTTTGAAAGGACATTAAAGGCAAGGCATGATGGATCAACAAATCTCTTCCTGATTTCTGTGCTCAGTGCTATACCAAACCAAGCAAATTAACATTCTCAATTCCTGCTGATGGAAGTCCCCCAAAGACCAAAAGTTATGTTTCTGTACATCTGTGCAAACAGCTGATCCTTTCTTAAATTGCCTGCTGGGCATTCATAGGAGATTCATTTGTCCTTATTTCCAAGCTCCCTTAAAAAAAAGAAAAACAAAACCCAAACCCCAAAACCTTCACAACCATTTGTATTTGTAGTTCAAAAACCCTTCTATTACATTAGGCATTTAAAAAAAAAATGGAATGTTTATATAACATTTGTCAACTCCTTGCATGTAAAAATCAGGTTTAGAAATTAATTTATCTTTCTACTCTCTAGTGCTCCCACTCCTAGTGTTATGATAACCTACTTTGATATTAGTAATTTGCAGTCAGATCTATTCTTCTTTAATATAGAGAATACATAATTGAAAAGCAGAAATGAAAATTATTTCTTCTGAAAAATTTCCAAAATTCTATTCTTTTGCAGTAATTTCACAGAATTTTAACACCAGTAGCTACATTAGGGATCATCTGATCCAACCCTTTCATTTTACAGATGAGAAAATGGGCCCAGAGAGGTTAAAATACTTGCCTACATAGCTCGTTAATGGAAGAGCTGGTACTGGAATCTGGTTCTACTCATTTCTAATATGATTCTCTTTCTGCTTACTGATCTATACTTTGCCCCCTCTGCCTCTATTATGATTTTTTGGATTCATAATACAGGAAGCTGAAGTTATACCATGATTTTTTCTACATATTTTTTGGACCCCCACATTGTTCAGAACATGTAGGATTTAACTATCTAGTCTCAGAATTAGCAAATAACCTCAGAAACTAGCTTGTCAAACCCATATGGGAAGAAGGACCCTATGATATACCTCAAAACTCGTTATTCACCCCCCATTTGAAGACCTCTGGTGGAAGGGGATCTCCCTCAATTTGGCAGCCCAATTGAATTTGGGACAGTTTTAATTGTTAGAAAGAGTCCCCTCAAACCCTTTAAGGTGAGCTAAAAAATCTGCTTCTCTGTATCTTCTGTACATTAGTTCTAATTTTAACCTCTTGGGTCAAGCAAAACAAATTGATCCCTCTTCCACATGATAGCCCTTCGAGTATTTAAAGGAATGAATAATAAAACAAGCATTTATTAAGCATTTCCTCCATGCAAAACACTGTACTCAGCTTTGGGGATCTATACAAAAAAGCCAGATAGTCCTTGCTCTCAAGGAGTTCACATTCTAATAGGGGAGACACTGCATCCAATGTAGGAGCGGGATGGGTAGTTAGGTGGCACAGTGTATAGAGCACTAGGCCTGGAGTCAGGAGACCTGAGTTCAAATCCTGCCCTAGACACTAGCTATATGACCTTGGGCAAGTCACTTAACCTCTATTTACCTCAGTTTCCTCAACTATAAAATGGGATAATAATAGCATTTATCTCCCAAGGTTATTGTGAAGATCAAATGAGTTATTATTATTAGTATCTGTGATGATGATGATGGTGCTGAGGCTTCATCATCAAGTCTGAAGGACCCACTTCAGTTTATCAGTGATCTTCCTTATCAATGACAGCAAGAATTGAACACAAAATTCCAATTTGTGGTCTAGCTGGGATCTTGTACAATAGGACAATCCCTTAGTTACATTTAGTTAACAGTTAACATTTATACAGCATTTACCATGTGTCAGGCTGCACTAAATGCTTTTTGACTATTTTATTTGGTCCTTGTAACCCTTCAAGGTAGGTACTGTAATCTTCCCATGTATCTCAGGCACGATTTGAACTCAGGTCTTCCTAACTATCTGGGCAGCAAGGTGGTGCAGTGGATAAAGTGGTAGGCCAGCAATCAGGAAGACTCATCTTCCTGAGTTCAAATCTGACCTCAGACATGTACTAGCTGTATGACTTTGGGCAAGTCACTTAATTCTATTTGCCTCAGTTTCCTCAGCTATAAAATGAACTGGAGAAGGAAATCGCATACCATTCCAGCATCTCTGCAAAGAAAACCCCAGATGGGGTCACGAAGAGTCAGACACGCCTCAAACAACTGAATGACAACAGCTTCCTAACTCAAGACCTGTGCTCTGTCTACTGCACGACCAAGCTACCCTACCACGTGATGTTTTCTGGGTGCCTTATGACAGCCTTGAATCAAATTGAAGTCTTAGTCCCTTAAAACACTAGAATTTTTTTTTATGAGCTGTTGTTTACTCACATCTCTTCTCCCCCATCTATGCTCACACAGTTGATTATTAAAACATAATTATAGAACTTTACATATATACATATTGTGTCATTTTATTAATTTCATCATTCTTATCTTGTGAAAGAAAACTTTTGGGTTTTTAAGTCTCTTAATTCCATGTGTTAGCTATTCCTCTCAGCTGCGTTTCTAATCTGATTTAATAAACATGCTATCTATACTTTTATTCAAGTCACTGATAAAAATGTTATGTCTCTGAAGACCCTTGACAGTGGCTTTACTCTATATTATACTTAGGATGACAAAAAGAGCTAGAGTCCTTTCCAAATATACTATTTTAGGATTTGGAGGCCCTCAGCACCTTTGGATATGCCAATTATGAATAAACCAGACATGGATATACACAGGGCTGGGTAAAATTCCTTTGGTGCTCTGTGATTATACTTATGGATTCATCAGTCACTTTAAATGCTTCTACTTTTATGTCTTCAGTCTTTTCCTCTGGCTAGGGAAAAGGACCTGGTCTGACCAGACAATTTTATTTTGACAGCCTTAACCACCCTTTCCATTTAAATACTTATCTCTTCCTTCAGATTCAATAAAACAGTTCCTTTCTGGTTTTTCTCTTCTCTTGTACAACTGCTTCTTATCATCCTTTTCTCTTTCCTTAAGCCTGATATTCTTCAAAACTCTGTCCTCAGCTCTGTTATATATATATTTTTTCTATATTCACTCCCTTGGTATCTCATCTAATCCCTTTATTTTAATTATGACCTCTAACCAGATGACTCCAAATCTATGTATCTATCACCAATTTCTCCCATGAACTTAGATGTCAAATTACTGACTGTGTCTGTGGGTCATTTTCACCTAGATGTCCTCTGAGCACCTAAAATATAGAATATCCATAACTAAGCTTTTTTGCTGATTTTCTAGCTTTCTCCCCAGATCTGTTAATCCTCACAAATTGTCTTTCTGCTGATGGTACCTCCCTCTTATTAGGTATTCTGGCTCAAAACCTCAAGGTCATCTTTGACTCTTCTCTTTCTCTCACTTCTACATCCTATTAGTTGCAAAAGCGTGTGGATTTTACTTCCACAGTATCTCTTCCATCTATTCTCTCTTTTCAATAATATAGCTACCACGATAGTTCAATTACTTCTCTCCCAAATTATGACAGCTAACATTTATATATCACTTTAAGGTTTACAAAGTATTTGCATGCTTCACCTCTTTTGACTTTTACAAGCCTATAAGGTCGGTGCTATTATGATTCCTGTTTTGCAGATTAGGAAATGTGGCTGATGGAAGTGAAATGACTTGCCCAGGGCCACATAGCTACTAAGTGTCTGAAATGAGATTCAAACTCAGGTCTTCTTAACCTTGAGTCCAGTGTCCTATCCATTATACCATTTAGTTGCCTTCTAATTGGTCTTCTTGGTTCCAATATTTCCTCTCTCCAACTAACTCATCCTTCATTTCACACAGTTGCCAAAATAATTTTGGTTTTATACACATTTGACGATGTCATTCTACTTATCTAAAACCTCCAATGACTTCCCATTGCCTCTAAAATACAAAACAACATTTAAGGACCTTCACAGTTTGGCTATAAGCCACACAGGCTACAAATGATACTAATTTATGTATTCTACTGTTCCAGCAGAACTGAACTATTAGCTGCTCCTTGGTTTCCTCTTACCCGCTCTTCTGAACATTCACTCAGACTGTTCCTTCTGATAGGGACATACTAAAAATCACAGGAATTATTTCAGAGTTGGGACTCATAGGGTCACCTACTCCAACCTGTATCTGAACAGGGATCCCCTTGACATCATCTCTGGAAAGTGGGCATCTGGCTTTTGCTTGGTGATATCCTGTGGTGGGAAATCTGGAGATTTTAAGCATTATACCTTTAAACCTCATGTGCTTCTGTTGAAATCTCTCTCTTCTTTCAATGTCCAGGTTAGGTGCCCACCTCTTTCATATCATCCAAGATCCTTCCCCTCTGCTCCCTCAGCTAAAAGTGATTTTTTTCCTCCCCAAATTTTCTCAGAACATTTTGGCTTCCATATTTGTCCTTATCACATTCTACTTACCATATTTAATTGTGTGCCTATTTTATCCTCTTTAAATTGTGCCTTGCATATACTTTTTCATCTTTTTGTCCTCAGTGTCTAGCAGTACCTTGCAGTCAGTCAGGCAATAAACATTTATTAAGTTAGGTACCTACTTTGTTCCAGGCATTTTGCTAAGGGCTAGGGATACAAAGAAAGGGAAAAGACAATACATTCTCTCAAGGAGCTCACAGTCTAATGGGAGAGACAATGTGTAAACAAACATTTAAAATATAGGATAAATTGGAGCTAATCTATAGAAAGAAGACATTAAAATCAAGGAGGAATGGAAAAGGCTTTCTGTAGAAGGTAGGATCTTAGTTAGAATTTGAAGGAAGTCAGGGAAGCCAAGAGGTGAAAATGGGGAGGGATAGAATTCCAGGCATGGGGGACAGCCCATCAAAATTTCTGAAGTTGGGAAATAAAACTATTTGTGTGAAAAACAGTAAGGAGGTCAGTGTTCTTGGATCACAGAGTATAGTATAGTGAATCAAAATATTAGTTCAATTGCGTAGAACTGGATCTTAAACTGTGATTTCCCACAGTACTTTACAAAGTTCTAATTGGTAGTAGGTATTCAATAAATGCTTAATAATATTTAAAAAAATGAATTGTTTCTCAGTACTAATCTTGCCTCTTAATGTTATTAATAATAAAGGTGATTGTATTTTAAATTCATCTAGATGAAGGAAATTTGGAAGAGAATAGTTAAATACATTTGTGCTATTGTCCTGATGCAGTCAGACAGATGTAGTTTTGAGTAATTCACAGTCCTAGTACCTCATCCTTGCCATACCCCTTCCCCATCCAGGCATCTAGGGCCCTCTTGCTATCAGTAAGTCCCCTGATTACAGTTCCCTCTCTAGCAGTATTCTGGACCTTTGTCTTCTGCTCCTTATTCCCTGTTCAAAAATTATAGATAAGTACTTCATTACCTTAGTACCTTGAATGACAGATTGTTAATTTGATAAAATAATATACATTCATAGGATAATGGATTAATGTAATATATTTGTATATTCATAGGTCATATCTGTTGATGCTATTTTAACCCAAGAAGTAACTCTAATTATAGTTGGGAAATTCATGCATGATGGCAGCCCTTTTGGGAAGATATCTTGGGGGTAAGTTTATTCTCTCATTACCCTAGAAAGTAAACTTTGTTAACAGGCAGGCTCTGGGTTTCCCCGCTTACATGATTTTAAAATGGGGAATCCTGTATAATTCTACAGTAGTAGTAATTTAGACTCAGACTCTCCCCCTCCATTATTTTTGCTAATGTCAATGGCACATATCTCCTTTTGAGTTCAAGCACTTACTAAGTTCCTAATAATATAATTAAAAAACTTGTTAGTGAAAAGGAAATAAACTGCTTGCTAAACAGTTGAAGGGTCATTAGCTTGCTACCCCATTACATTTTTAGCATTCTCAAGTTGTATTTCAAATGTTCCAGGAGGTAACTTAATAAATATACTACTTGTCTGGAAAAGTTAATGCATATCTGTTATGTGAACAGGTGACTTCCTTATCATCAACAGATTTCATTAGAAGCACAAACAATAAACTCAATAGAGCTATAATAGAATGCATTCTGTTGTTATATAGATTTAAAGATGGTTACCATCTTCCCAGAAATATAACTATAAATATATACTCTAATAAATATAACTCTAGTCAGAAATAGCCTGATATTATTATTACAACTTTACTGATTAAGAAATTGAGGTTCAGAGAAGGTTTACATTTCCCCCCAAACTCAGAAATATAATTTATCAGTATAAAATTAGCAAAATCATGTGGGGTTGGGGAAGTTGCCTTTTTTTTTTTTCCCAAATAGATATTCTGGCCACTGTCTTTGGCATCTGTAGCCTGATGAGTAGCTTGTGAGTACCATTGGATGATGCATTTAATCCTTTCTTTGGTTCTTAAGCAACAGTGGCTCTCCTGAGTGTTCTCCTGTGACCGAAGTCTCAGACACCTGGGATATGAACTAATCTATTTTTGGAAAGGCTATTCATTCATGGTTTCAGAGAAGTTCAGAAGAAATTGACTTCCTTAGATGCCTGAGTTATTGGAGGAGAGGGTTACATTAGAGAAAGGTAGGTATGGGAAATTAAAAAAAATGATTAAGAAAATGGTATGCAAAATGAGATTATTCATTCAGAAAAGTTTAATAACATGTCTATATTCATGCAACTGGTAAATATGGAAAATGAGTTTGGAAGCTGGACCTTTGAACTCCAAGTCTAGTGCTATTTCCTCTATCGTTTCAAAGTTAAAACAAAGAGGAAAAAGAATCAGAAGAGGCAGAGGGCATTTTCTGTTTGTGTCCGGGGATTTGAAGAAGGTGATGGAGGGAAGGAAGGGAAGACAAATCACTTAATCTTTGGAACTGTGGAGTAGATTTGAGGTTCTTTCCATAAGGGGAGATAGCAACTTCTTTTGTCCTATGGAGGCCTGATGAGACTCAAGTAACGTTCAGTATGGAGTATAGAGAAAACATTCAGCATGGTATTAGGGAGATGAGAAAAGTATGGCGGTCGACAACTTCCTGATAAGGGGTCCGAAGGTGGCCGTGGCCGTGTGATGACGTAACATGAACAACTCAGACTTATGTTATCTCCCCTGGCTGTGTTTCCAGACTTTAGTAGAGAGGCTTGAGAGACTTGTGAAAGCTGAGGACCATTGCCTACTTCTAGAGATCCTTATAGGGACAAATTATAGCGAGAAGGAATCAAGGAAGCACTCCTGGTGACTATGAAATCTTAGGAAAGAAACTGACTTTCTTAGATGCCTAAGTTATTGGAGGAGAGGGTTACATTAGAGAAAGGTAGGTATGGAAAATTAAAAAAACTGATTAAGAAAATGGTGTGAGGGGAGGCCAGGTGGCTCAGCGAGTAAGAGCACTGGCTCCAGTGTTGGGATGACCTGGGGATCAAATCTTGGCTCAGATACTTAGCACCACACCCAGAAATAACTGGCTGTGTAACCTTGAGCAAGTTACTTAACCCCGATTGCTTTAAAAAAAAAAAAAGAAAAGAAAATGGTATGCAAGAATGAGATTTGTATTTCTGTACCAGGGCTTCAGGTACAGGGTTATTCTGAGGAAAGCACTTTATAAACAAATCTATACTAATCTGAGTTATTTTTTAAAAAACTTTAATGAATGTTCTATTAACATACCAACATACCAATAGACAATTTGAAGGGGGTGATAACATGCTAATACTATCCATTTCCTCAGAGAGTGTGCAGTACATCTGAAATATCTTTCAAGTGATAAGATGCCTTAGTAAATTTAGGAAATGGATTTCTCTTTTCACATTAGGGCTTTTTTACTTCATATTCTTCACAAAATCCATATCTTTCTTAATAGAAGCTTTTAGAACTGGAATGGTCTCAGTGACTATCTTTTCTTCAAAAAGGGAGCTCTTTCCAATGCCCAGTTCATCTCAGCGCCTGCTTTCCCAAGCAGCAAGGCCATGGAAAAATAAGAGCTCTTTGTTTCTTCTGATCTGACAGAGGAGCGTGTCATGACTCCCTTCTTTCTACCCATTGTTTCCGCAATAGAAAAGACAAATCTGGTACCGGCATAGGCCTTCTTTAGGATAGCAAGCACACCCTGCTCTAGCATTAGCTCTGACAACTTCTGTTCCATTCTCTTGGATTCTTCCTGTCAAGGTTTTCAACTGCTCCTCAGGAAATTCCACTTTAAGTATGCATGAGGGAGGTGATGGTCTTCCCTGCATGGTCACCAATGATGAGGACATTGACTCAAGCTGGATCTAAGATCTTCACTTCTGCAACAGAAGTATTTGTGCTGATGATATCCAGTGTTGCTCCACCAAAGATTTTCTTGAGGATTGAACACAGCTTTCTTTTTTAAACTTTCAGATGTGATTGGGATGTTAGAGTGGACCAGATTTGCAACAATACAGACTATGGCTTTTGGGCAATGTTTGGCAGAGGCAGTAAACAGCTAGAGCCATAACAATTGTAGTACTGATGTTGAAAAGGGCATCAGGAATCATTTCTGAATTTTTCTGGGGACTCCTGCAGAAATCACAACAATACCATAGCCTTTCAAGCAATCTGCTTCCATGTAACCTTTCATAGTCTCTGGTCTCAATATGACTCTGATCAGCTGCTATACCAGCTGTATGAGCAAGGTCATAAAGTGTTAGATGCCTCACTAAAGGGCTATTCTTCAAGAGGAGTGAAAGAGGTCACCTAGTTCCTCCAATAGCACCTAGCACACCTATGTTAGCATTATTCTGGGATGCTAAGACCATTGAGCAGGTGAAGAACAGCAATATGAAGACAAGAGAGGGCAAAGATTTGGTGTGGGGCAGAAGAGAAGTTTGTCACAGATATGAGTTACTATCAGCAAAGAAAGGAATAGAAAAGTTGTGATGGTGGTAATATACCAGATTATCCTGTCAGATGGAAGAAATGGAATAGGAGTTCCAGAAACATAAGACAAGCCCATCAGGGAGGCATGATATAGTTGTGATGGGGGATCACAATTCTCTGAGCATCTCTTAGAGTTCTTTTACAGAGAAAGTTTTAATTTTGGAAGGTTGATTTCAAATAGGTCATAGATAGGAAGGAAGTTCAGGTGAAATTGAATGCTCTCAAGATAAATGTAATGATACAAAAATTATTCTGATGGGGATGGCCAGGTGGCACAGTGAGTAAGAGCACCGGCCCCGGTGTCGGGAGACCCGGGATGGATTCCGGCCTCAGGTAGTTGGCACCCACACAAAAAATAACTGGCCATGTATCCGTGAGCAAGTTGCTTAACCCCAATTGCTTTAAAAAAATATTCTGATGACAAAGAAAAGGGGGAACTATTTCAAGAGAGAGTTATGGATTAATAAGGAGCTCACTAACCAACTAAGATTTTTAAAATATATGTACAATATAAGACTGAAGCAAAGACAGATAACAGGATGGATTAAAAAAAAGGTAGTGGTACAGTTCTATGAGAATGCTGTCAGGAACATTATCTCAGAACAGCTGAGGCTAGTGATCGAGGCTAACAACAACGAAAAAGACTTTTGATGAAAGCTGTGTAAGAATAAGAAAGAGATCAATATTCAGGAAAAATCTGTAGACACTTGCAGCAACTAGGGGGAGCAGCTGAGTCTGGGCAAGGAAACTGCCTAGGAACTCCAGAGTTTGGGGCACGCCTGTTGTGGATGGCCTGGTTCCTTGTAGATGCTGTATATGTGTAGCCTGTGTGGAAGTTGTTTTTATAATATTTAGATTATGTTCCTTTTGTGCTTTAGGTCATGAGTAAAGACCACATAGTTAAGTCATGCTTGTGATTGGCTTCATCATGCCTTCACTAGCACTCTCCCCTATTCTCTACTGGTTTTAGGATCAAATACGAATGCCTCTTTAAAGTCTTTCTTAACTGAGTTCCAACCTGACTTTCCAGTTTTACACATTATTCCCCTTCCTGTACTCTATGGTCAAGCCAAAAACGGGCCCTTTTGCTTTTCCTCAAACACAATACTATCTCTTCTCTGCACACCTTTGCACTGGCTCACACACCTTCCTCCAGCCCTGCCCGGTCCTGTGCCTGGAATACATTCCCTCTTGAATTTTGCCATTGAGAATTCTTCATTTCATTCAAGACTCCATTCAGAAAGACCCTTTCACATGAAGTCACTGAAGATCACCACCCCCAGCTGCTACTGCTGTCCCTTTCAAAATTAAATTGTATTTATTTTGTATATATTGTTTACACATGCATAATATATGTATATATGTCTCATCCAATAGAATGTAAGCTTTTTGAGGGTAGGGACTATTTAATTTTTGCCTTTGTCTCTCCAGAGTCTTAGCATAGTATTTGGCATATGGTAGGTGCTTAATGATTGCTTGTTAATTATTTGATGATCATGTGATTAGGGTTCTCTGAAATTCAGCAGACCAGGGAGGAAAGAATAGTTTTGAAGATAAGTGAAGACTTGAACTAAGATTCTAAATTAATAAATCCACACTGACCACACGCCCTAGATCAATAAGGCAAACAGCTGCTTGAGACAATGGAGGGAACAGTTCTTTGAAAATCATGTAGAGACTGGTGTCTTCCTCAAGTCCTTTCTGGTATTGAATATAGCATACAATTGCCAGGTGAGAAAAACATAAGTCTAGGCATAGCAGTGCCCCATGATGTGTTGAACATGTTGGATAGATCGGGGAAATTCTACAGACGTGGGACAGTTGGGTTTTAGCTAGATATTTGGTATCTAGATATTTAGCTAGATATTTGATATCTCTCATAATATGCTTGTGGACAAGGTGAAGGGATATGGGTTAGATAATAGTATTGTTTTTGTTTAATCATTTCCAGTTGTGTCTGATTCTGTGACCCTATTTGGGGTTTTCTTGGCAAAGATGCTGGAGTGGTTTGCTATTTCCTTCTCCAGCTTATTTTTACAGATGAGGAAACAGGCAAACAGGGTTAAGTGACTTGCCCAGCGTCATCCAGCTAGTAAGTGTCTGAGGCCAGATTTGAACTCATAAAAATGAGTCTTCCTGACTCTAGGCCCAGTACTTTATTCACTGTGCCACCTAGCTGCCCTACATAATAGTACAGTTAGATAGACTCAGAATTGTTTGAATGACTGCATCCAAGGAGTAGTTATTAATGTATAGATAAATGTCATCTAGCTAAGAGTGACCCAGAGATCTCTCTTTAACCTTATTTTGTTCAATCAAATATAAGCTCTCTGAGGGCAAGGGCTATTTTATTTTTTATCTTTGAAGTCTCATTGTCTAGTACAGTGCCTGGAGCATAGTAAGTATTTAATAAATGTGAGTTGAATTGAACCCCATTTTACTGATGAGAAAGCTAGGCTGAACTTAAATTACTTATCCAAGGACACTCAGTGAGTAATAATACTGGGATTTGAATATCAGTCTCCTGACTCCAAAACCAGGGCTCTCTCCATCACACCATACTATTTTTATAGAAAGAGTTTTATTAATATTTATTGTTGTGAAAGTGCAACATGATTTCAAAAAAAATTTTTTTAGTAGCAGCTTCCTAAAAGGCCATAAGATGGTGGTACAACTCCATGGGAGTAGGCCATATTTTTTCTTTTTACTGTAAAATGAAATATAATACTTTCTGCTTTTCAGATCAGAACATTTAGGTTTCTTATTAAAAATGAGGAAAAGATACAGATTCAAAAATACAAATACTTACAAAATTTTAGGTAGGAATTAAAACACTCTCCTCTCAGCAATGCACGGTTATAAGACAACTCCAAACGATTCATGATGAAAAGAGATATTCACATCCAGGGAATTAAAACACTTTCTACTGAATTCTGATTACATTTATCTTTCTTTTTTCACTTTTTTGAATCTAAAGAGTCATTTTTTACCCTCAGAATAATATTAATAAAAAAATAGATATTTGCTGCTCAGGTATTGACCAATATTAGGCCTCTATATTGTGGCAGCTAGGTGGTCAGGTGGCTAGAGTGCAAGCCTTGGAGTAAGGAAGACCTGGGTTCTAATGCTGCCTCTCACATACTTAGTTTTATGATCCTGGGCAAGTTGCTTAATCTTTCTGTGCCTTAGTTTCCTCATCTGTAAAATAGGGATAATAAGAGCACCTACTTCTTAGGCTTATTATGAGTTATGAGGATCAGTTGAATTAATATATATGTAAAGTACTTTGTAAACCTTAAATCATTATATAAATGCTAAATATCATTATTATTATTACATCTGTCTCTACCTTAAAAGAATGACTGGAACACTGAAGACAAAGCATCTAATTACAAACTATTAAGAACAAGTGAATTTGAGGAGTACTGATCTGCTTTAAGGTTCTACCTTTGGACAGAGATACCAAAAGAATCTTAGGCAAGGAAGATCTTTCATCAGGGGGCAAAAATTCTGCTTTTAAAGGTTAGAACCAGATTGTCATAGAGGAAAGGGCCCTGGTCTTGGAGTTAGAAGAAATGGATTCATATCCCAGCTCTAAAACCTACTATCAGCTATATAAATCTTCCTGAGCCTCAGTCTTGTCATCTGCAAAATGGGGATAATAATGTTAGCACTACCTACTTTATAGGTATGTTATAGAAAATTGTTATGTAAACCTTAAAGTGCTATATAAAATGTGAGCTGTCATTCTCTTTATTCCTGCAGCAGGCTAGGATGAACTATCTCTTACAACAGGAGAGTCTTGCTAGAATAACAATATGCTTAGAGCTTTCTCTTTTTTTCTGCAACCAATGTAAGGAACTAGACCAGTCACACTAAAAGGAAGGCTTATGGCTTTAGTTGTTATATTTATTCATAATTTTCATAATAAATATAATGTATACATGTATTATATTTAATTATTAATTATAACAAATTATAATATAGAAGTACAATGTGTTATATTTATTAAATAGAGTTTTAAGTTGTCTAGTCAGTTGAAAAACCTAGAATGGCTAAAAATGACTAAACTTCAATTTGTGTGACTGACTCTAAGTTTCATAATGGAAGAACCTTGAGCAATGTGTTTTGGTATACAAACATTTTCCATCAAATAAAGACATTTACTAAATAAAAGAAAGCACTCAAAAAAAAAAAGCCCATTGAAGGTAGGTACCAGATAGTCATTTGCATTCTTTTACACAGAATTTGTTAAGAAAAGTCTCAATTTAAAATTTTGCTTTGTCAAGAAATACATAAGCCAAATGTATATGGATGTTGGTTAATATATGGTATATTTTATATTATGTCCATTAGGTCTATCTATCTATAGCAGTGCTTTACTCATAACATGTTTATTGGATGAATGAATGTATAAAATGATTGCATGTTATGGTCTATTACTGAAAAATTTTCTCTACCCTTAGTGGAACTACTTACACAGCTAGGTGATGGGAAAACTGATAGAGTTCTGCCCTTGAAGTCAGGAACACTTCATATTCTGTCTCAGATAATTCCTAGCTGGGTGATCCTAAGCCTCAGTTTTCTCATCTGTGTAATGAAGATAATAATAACATCTACCTCACAGGGTTATTGTGAGAATCAAATCAAATGAGAAAATATATGTGAAGTGCTTTGTAAATCTTAAAGAGCTAGACAAATGTTAGCTGTTATTTCTATTATTGAGCTGATGGTGTGTGGAGTTCAGGATATAGGCTAGAAGGTTGTTGGTTTTTTTTTTTAGCTTCTCTTAATATTTGCTTTTTTTCCTCTTAGAAGTGGCTAATAGAAAAAAAATCAAGATAATTGAGAATTATGCTTAGTTGAGTTTCCATTAATCAAGGTTCCACTGTATTATCTTGTGTACAGCAGAGGAAAGCCTACAAAAAAAAAGCTTATTATCCTCAGTTATTTTATTTTAGTTAAACATTATGACATATTGGTTGAAATTTCCCTAGTGACCATCATTAGTTTAAATGAACTGGAGTAAATGTTATCACCACATCTTAGGGTTTACTTGACTTTGAACTATTCAAATTTAGTTTTTCTCCCTTGGGAAGCAGGAAGTTGTCACAGTTCTGTTTGAAGTAAGGTGGCTTTTAAATGATTTGTTTTTCTTTTGACACAGTAAATACAATACAAAGCTATTTTGTCATTGTTCCTCATATCATTAGTTATGCTCTTAACTCTAAACATCTGTCCTGTCTTTCTTCATTTTACTATACTCAGTCTTGTTTTTAACACCATCAAAATAACATGCCTTTAGGATGTTTTCTCTTACTTTTTTTAGTTAATTTCTCTTGCCTTTTCAAACCTGTGAGCCTATTATTCATTACCAACTATAATCAAGCACATAAGGTTTACATAGTTAATAACTTATTTAGTTCTCTAGAAGGAATAATTAAATTCTTTTTTATTCATTTGTTTCTAGATAAAAAAATACAAACTGATCTGAATAATATAAAACAACACAGGGCCTAGGAAAAGCATCATGCCATTGCCATGCAATATCATACAGCAAAACAACCAAAGACTATCTAGTCTGGAGAAACTAGGTAACTTGGAAAATCCACATCTAATTTCTACAACCCCTGGACTATGAGCAGCCCCACATATATGTTAACTAAGAAGATTAGGGGATTGCCATGAGGCATTGCCTTCACTCAGCTGCTAAGTTTCTCTCTTATTGCTTTGAAATTCTAGATAGTATAGTCACTTTTGCTGGATTAGATAAAAAGCCAATATTAAAATATAGATTACTTGGGAAAGAAGAGAGGGCTAGCCTAATTCCATACTACATCAGCACCAGAGATTAGTCTATCAGATGAGGTAGTTTTATTTTGGAAAAGAAAGAATTGGACTAAATGAGAATGGAACATAGGTCAGATAACTTTTGATTGGGTGAAAGGGATGCAGAGCAGGAGAGGTTTAGTTTGGAGTGCTTCTTAGGGAGACCAAGTCAACGGGAAGAATAACTCTGTGGGGCACAGATATTGAGCGTGGGAAGACCGGACCTCTTAGGGTAGAGTACATGGTGAAAAGATTGTATGTACTGCAGAACTCTGATTTTTTAGCTCTACAATTTTGCCCAGGAGTTTGATACAATTTAATATTTTTACAATTCCAGAATCATCAAATCTTGAACAACAGGTTGTCACAAATGGAAGATGTTTCAATATAGATAAATAAATCAAGCTTCTTGAGTTCAGGTTGTTTTATTTTTGTCCCTTTATTTCTAGTGCCCAGCACAATGACCGGCATATAGTAGATATTTTGTTGTGTTCAGTTGTTTAGTCAGGTTTGACTTTTTGTGATCCCAATTGGAATTTTCTTGGCAAAGATACTAGAGTGGGTTTCCATTTCCTTCTCCAGCTCATTTACAGATGAGGAAACTGAGGCAAACAGGGTGAAATGACTTGCCCGGTAAATAAATGTTTGTGACCAGATTTTAACTCAGAGAAAGGAGTCTTCCTGATTCCAGGTCCTGGATTCTATCTAGCACAGACACCTAGCTGCCCCAAGTAACTTAATAAACCCTTATTGAATGAATGGATTAATACATTAAACTAATGTTGTTATATGGTTAATACTAGAGCCCAGGTACAGGTTAGGTACCTCTCTGTTATCTGACTCCTTATTATGTGCCCATGACATCATGCAACTCTGCCTTAAAAATCCAATTTATGCATGAGTCAAAAGACACTGCCCATACCGTTTTACCTTTTTTACCTACCTCAAAGTCCTGTGGTGATGGGCAAGTGAAAAAGCATCTGGTGCAGATACAATAGGAGCTGTAGTCATAACCCTGCACATAGGTAGCCCAGGCCATAAGGTCATCTTCTCTCTGGACTGAAGCAACAGTAGGATTTGGCAATTCTTTGGGTTTCTGAGCAGCCTTTTTAAAGGATCACATTGCTTACCTCCAGGCATGAGAAAGGGGTTAGAAAAGGCACCCTAAAAATTGTCTGCTTTACTTAACCTAACCCTAGCCTGCTTACCATGGCAGATAGGGATCTTACTCTGTAGTCAAAACACAAAAAATGTACAAAAGCTTTTGCAAAAATGATTCCACTCACCATTGGTACACATGGAATGTGTGCACAATTATGGACAACAAGAAATCCAGTAGACCTGAAAGATGAACAACTCTTGCTGTAAGAGAACTCAGCAGGTATCACATTCAAATGGTAGCCCTGAGTGAAACAAGGATGGCAAATGAAGGCCAGCTTACCAGAGTTGGACTGCAGTGACTGCAGCAATAGGGATCACTGTGAAGGTGGCATAGGTTTCACAATCAAACTAATCTAGTCAACAAGCTTGTATGCGTCCCAAAAAGGAATAAATGACAGGTTCATGACAATGTGACTATCATCAGTGTGAGAGCATTCTAACCATGACAGACCCTGATGAGGTCAAAGAAAAATTTTATGAAGACTTGGAGACCCTCATCATTGATGTGCTGAAAGAAGATAAGCTTGTAATTCTAGGTGACTTTAATGCCAGAGTAGGCACAGACTGTCAAACATGGCAAAGAGTCTTTGGGAGTAATGAAGTTGGAAAGAGCAATAACAACTGTCACTTAACTACTGAAGACTTGTGTCTCATGACCTTCTCATCACCAACACTGTCTTCCATTTACCTAAATGCAATAAAGCTTCATGGATGCACCCTTACAGCAAACATTGGCATTTCATAGACTACGTCATTGTCAGTAGAAGAGACAGGATGTGATAGTGACAAAGGTGATGTGTAGGCAGAGTGCTGGACTGATAACAGACTTGTTCTCTCCAAGCTAAACATTCACCCTCAACAAAAATGGCAGGCCCCAAAGCAAGATGTCTACCAAAAGACTTAATGTTAACAGATTAGAGCACTTCTCCCTGCATGAATATTTTGTTGCTAATTTGGAAAGAAAGCTGAGTGAACACATGGTTAGCAATAGTGGAGCAGAAAAGGAGCAAGCAGCTTTCAGAGATTTGTCGCACAGTACCACATTTGCTTATCTGGGTTAGAACCCTTGCTCATATCAAGACTGATTTGATGAAAATGAAGGGGAAATTCAGAAGCTGCTTAATGAAAAGCAAGACCTCCACAGGATTTACCAGCAGGATAATTCATTCATCTCTAAGAAGGCAGCATTTTGGGGGGGCTAGGTGGTGCAGTGAATAGAGCACTGGCCCTGGAGTGAGGAGAACCTGAGTTCAAATCTGGCCTCAGACACTTGACACTTACCAGCTGTGTGACCTTGGGCAAGTCACTTAACCCCAATTACCCTGCCTTCCCCCCTCCAAAAAGAAAAAAAGGCAAAAAAAGAAGGCAGCATTTAACTCCATCAAAAGTGAAGTACAAGTGAAGTTTAGAGAGATGCAGGATTCTTGGCTCACTAAGAAGGCAGATGAAATTCAGTTTCATGCTGAGAGTAGCAATCCAAAGTGCTTTTTGTGAGAGCTACTTGTGGGCCAAAGACATATGCTGCATCTCAACTATTCAGTGCTGATGGAACCACATTGATTAGTGATAAGGACATGATCCTGGAGAGATGGACTAAATTCTTCCATAGTATTCTCAATAGAGCATCACTAACCACTGCTAAAGTCATTGACCATATAACTTAGTTTGAAGTTGATCTCTAGCTGAACTTTCAGTTGAAGAAGAGGTTTTGAATGCCATTAGACTCCTCTTGTGTGGCAGAGTGCCTGGTGCTGATTCTATTCCAGATGAGTTTTACAAGGCAGGGGTTCTACTGCTCATACAAAAGCTGACTGAAATCTTCTGGGTTATATGGCAAGAGGAGGGTCAAGGAGTTCAAGGATGCCCCCATTGTCCATCTCTATAAAGGAAAAGAAAATACATTGTCCTGTGATAATCACAGGGGAATCTCTCTCTTAGTCATTGTTAGCAAAATTCTTGTCAGAGTTCTCCTTAAGAGACTGATTCTCCAATTGGAATATGATCTTTAAGAGTCAGTGTGGCTTCAGTAAGAACCAAGAAATTTCTGAATGGTGTCTGCTACCCAACAATTCCAGGAGAGATGCCAGAAGAATATCTATACACAACGTTTGTCAATCCGACCAAGGCCTCTAATACTGTTAGTCGTTAAGGCTCATGGAAGTTCATGGCAAAATTTGGTTGCCTAGAGAAGTTGATCAGTATTGTACATTAGTTTCATGATGGTGTGCTTACATAAGTTCTGGATAATGGACAATGTTCAGTAGCCAATAGAATGAATCACAGTCATAAGCTCACTCCCATGCTATGTAGCATGATGTTTTCTGTAATATTGTCAGACACCTTCAACAAGGACAAAAAGGGCAATCAAGTCAAGGTCAGCTACCACACTGATGGTAAATTATTTAACTTGAAAAGGCTGCAAGCCAAGACTTAAAGTTGAGGGAGAGTTGGTACATGACTTTTTGTTTGCAGATGATTGTTCACTCAATGCAGGCTCCGAGGCTGAGATGATGAATATGAGTATGAGCAGAGTAATTCTTTGCTACTTGTGCTAATTTTGGTCTAACAATCAACACCAAGAAAACAGAGGTTCCCCATCAGTCAGCACCATACTATCCATAAGTAGAACCATCCGGTACAGCAAATGGAGAAATTTTGAATGCTGTGGATAAGTTCATTTGCCCAGACAGTACACCTTCCAGGGATGTATACATAGATGATTAAATCGACACACACATTGCCAGAGCTAGCTCAGTGTGTGGGAAACCCTGAAGTTAAGTGTAAGAAGAGGTAGTAGGCTGCCTACTAAACAGGAGGTTTACAGAGCTGTGGTGCTGACCTCATTGTTGTGTGCCTGTGAAACCTGGATGGTATACTAGCACCATGCCAGGAAACTGAATTGCTTCCATTTGAATTGTCTTAGGAAGATTCTGAAGATCGCTTGGCAAGATAAGGTGCTGGACACTGAGGTCCTTTCTTTTTTTTTTTTTAAAGCAATTGGGGTTAAGTAACTTGCCCAAGGTACATGGCCACTTTTTTTGTGTGGGTGTTAGGTATCTGAGGCTGGAACAGATCCTGGGTCCTCCCGACTCCAGGGCTGGCACTCTTACTCACTGCACCACCTAGTGGCTCCTGCTGAGGTCCTTTCTTAGGCTGAACTGCCAAGCATTCAGACTCTACTACAGAAAGTACAACTCCAATGGGCTGCCCAAGTTGTTTGAATGCCAAATGTATGTTTGCCTAAAAGACTATTCTATTTTATTTTTGTTTTATTTTGCTTTTTCAGAGGGGGGAAAGCAGGGCAATTGGGGTTAAGTGACTTGCCCAAGGTCACAGGGCTAGTAAGGGTTACTAAAAGACTATTTTACAGAAAACTCACACAAGGCAAGCACTTACATGGAGGTCAGAAGAAGCAATACAAGGATATTCTCAAGATCTCTCTGAAGAACTTTGGAATCAATTATGAGACATGGGAGACACTGGCAAAGGACTGTCCAGCATGGCATGCCTGTATCAAAGAAGGCACTGGTGCTCTATTAGTAAAAAATTGGGGTAGCTCAAAGGAAACATGAGATGTACACATTTAGAGATATCTTTACTCCAAAAGTTCATATAGACTATTTATACCTGACTTATGGTAGAGCCTTCTAAGCTCATATTGGTCTGATCAGTCACAGTTTGACACACTGTACATTGACCCCAACATTGTGAGGTCATTTGATCCTCTTTGAGTATAAAGGAAAACAACCATTCCTTACCCAGGTGGAATCTGGGAATTTCAGTATCTGGCATATCTCTAAAAGTAACCATCAGTTCTCCTTACTAGTTAGGCAGCTAGATGTTTTAGTTCAGTACACTGAATTTGGAGTCAGGAAGACCTGAGTTCAAATTTGACCTCAGGCACTTACTAATTGTGAGATCTTGGGCAAGTCTTAAGATGCATTTAACCTCTTTTAACTAAGAGAGCTTAGTTTCTTGATCTATAAATGAGGATGATGACGATGATGATAATAATAATACATTTTTGTTGTTTAGTTTTTTTAGTCATGTCCAAGTCTTTGAGACCCCATTTGGACTTTCCTTGACGAGAGTGGCTTGCCATTTCATTCTCTAGCTCACTTTGCAGATAAGGAAACTGAGGCAAACAAGGTTAAATGACTTACCCAGGGACACAATCTATTGAGTGAGGCCAGGTTTGAACTCAGGAAGATGAGTATTCCTGACTCCTGGCACTCTATCCACTGTGACCACCTAGCTGCTCCCTACCTCACAAGATAAAATTAGATAATATTTATAAAATGTTTTACACATGTTAAAGTGCTATACAACAAGCCCTCGGGATCATAATACTTCAAAACAGAACAATTTTATTTACAAAATAAAAGACCCCTTGGGGCAGCTAGGTAGTTCAGTGAAAGAACACTGGCCCTGGAGTCAGGAGGACCTGAGTTCAAATCCGACCTCAGACACTTAACACAAAAACTAGCCTGTGACCTTGGGCAAGTCACTTAATCCCAAATGCCCTCCAAAAAGCAAAAACAAAACAAAACACAAGACTCTGAAAGTACCTGTGTCTGAATCCATGAAGACTTGAATCTACACCCCCCCACTCTCCACTGCCATGAGTCCACCTCCCCCAGAAACCTAGTCAATCTTCATCACTTCTAGTACTGCCCTGGCTGGAGCCCCAACAAGAATTCATTCAAACAAACTGTGGGATATGATTGTGATGTAATATTATTGTGCTACAAGAAATGACAAGCAGGATGATTTCAGAAAAATCTGTTAAGACTTACTTGAACTGATGCAAAGTGAAGTGAGCAGAACCAGGAGAATGTTGTACACATTAACTGAAATATTGTATGATGAAGAACTGTGAATAACTTTGCTATTCTCAGTAATACAATAATCCAAGATAGAGAAAGAATTGATACCATTCGAATACAAATTGAAGTATGCTATTTTCTCTCTTCTTTCCTTCCTTCCTTCCTTCCTTCCTTCCTTCCTTCCTTCCTTCCTTCCTTCCTTCCTTCCTTCCTTCCTTCCTTCCTTCCTTCCTTCCTT
>NW_027187336.1:10715089-10782755 GCF_028583685.1 Petaurus breviceps papuanus | reverse complement strand
CTTCCTTCCTTCCTTCCTTCCTTCCTTCCTTCCTTCCTTCCTTCCTTTCTTCCTTCCCTCCTTCCTTCCTTCCTTCTTTCTTCCTTTCTGAATCTTCTTGTGATGACAAGCAATGAAGTACTTAGTGCCTTGTTTCAGCTATTTAATTATTTAGCACCTTGTTTCAGTTCAAATTACTTTCAAGCCTTGCCAATGATTATATCAAGTCTATGTTAAGAAACAGAACTTGTAGGGGTGGCCAGGTGGCCCAGTGAGTAAGAGCACCAGCCCCAGCATCAGGAGACCTGGGATCGGTTTTGGCCTCAGATACTCAGTACCCACACAAAAATAACTGGCTATGTAACCTTGAGCAAGTTATTTAACCCCAATTGCTTTAAAAAAAAAGAAACAGAACTTGTGAACCCCACAACATGTGAATCCCAGAACTTGTGAACCCCTGTTGCTGATGCACCAGGAAGGGGCAGAACAGGGAGGACCTTAATGACCATATATAAGGAGAAGCCCAAGCTGGGAAAGGGCAGAACTGAGAAGAGAGCACTTTTAGTGGCAGAATTGAGAAGCAGAATGGTTGTGGAGGCCCAGCACTCTGTTTGTTTGTTCTGTCTGTGTTTGTTTGTGTTTGTAATACTTTGTACAGAAGCTCTGGGGCCTTACTGGAAGCCCTCAAAGAGGATTTTCTTGTTGTCTGTTTATAGAAGTCCTGGAGGAGGCTTCCAGAGGCCCTGGGGCTTTACTGATAATTTCTATTGATCTCTCAGACCTTGTATGTGTGTCTGTGTTGATTTCACAGGCAGATAGTGAATTGATGATGGTGCTGGCAATGTGCATGAATGCTGTTTTGGCTCTGTTAAGCTTTGTCTTCCCAGGAACAGGAACTGTGAAGGACTTGAGGTGGAATGGACACTATGAACTTCAATATGGAACAGGAACTAGATGAGGAACTGGACGAGGAGATGGATGAGGAGCTGAGAGTTGCCTACCTTTGAATCCAGGTGACAGTTGGGCAAATTCAGGCAGAAACTGGGACTATGAAAGAGGAACCACGGAATCTGAGAGCCAGCTTGAAGTCAAGCTGAAAAGACCTCTCCTTGGGTACTTGATGCTAACTGAGAAGATCCTGATTTACTGTGACCTAGGGGTGGATAACTTTGACCTTTGTACATTGCCTCAAGGAGGCTTTCCCCTTAAGGATGATTGAGTTAAGGATGATTGGAAACTAATCTCTAGTCAAGAAGAAAGACTTTTTAACTGAGAGATTAAGACAATGTGACCTATGGGTGGAGAACTTTTATCTTTGTACTTTGTGTCCCTTAAGGAGGTGTCCTCCTTAAGGACACTGAGTTAAGGACTTACTGAATGGTATCTTTTGTTTAAAACTATGCGGCCACTTTAGTGATAAGTTGTTATGTCATAACATTGTGAATGCTGTACTTTGGTTTCTGTCAATGTTTCATCTTAGTTTATTACTGAATAAATAGAGAGTTCACTATAGTATGTAATCAGAACCTTGAAGCTGTTCACAGCAGCAGTTCTCTGGAAAGCTGCTCATGCTTGGCTTTACACTTGTAGAAAAGGACTAATATGGAAAAGTTTTTCATGGTTGCACATGCTTACCATCTCAGGGAAAGAGGAGGGAAGGGAGGGAGGGATAGATTTGGAACTCAAAACTTTAAAAAGTGTTAAAAATTGTTTTAACATAATTGGGGAAAAATAAAATATCATTAAACATGTAAAAAAAGGAATTCACTCTTCCACATCTTTGCTGTACCCTTTTTACTGAACCATTTTGTTCTTTTGCCAGCTGCTCTCATCTGATTATTTATCACCATTGGTAATTCAGTTCCACTTCAGCTTTTAGTCTGGTGTTCTGGATCCCTTCATCCTCATTCCTTTCCACTGTAGCTGCATAGCTCTCCTCTGGTAGATGGGGGCACATTGTCCCATCTCCCTAGAATTAGATCTTTCAAGCTGCTCCATGGAGAGTTTACTCTGATGCCTCCTTGGTAATGGTGGAACAGATCTTGTAGACCTCCAGCATTTCAAATCAGGTGACTTAAGGAAATTCCTTCTTTGACTGCATGAACAAGTCTCTATTATATAGTGGTCCAGATCATAGTTCCAAATATCTATTTCTAGCATTCGGACCTATGACTCAAAGGAAGAGGGACAAACCTGCTCTGAGGGTCACAATTTGTGTCCTTGTAATAGTATTATTAAAGAGATGACTTATGAGTACTTAGGTATTGATCACTAATATTGATTACTGTCAATTACTATAATATTGAAGTCTGTCTGGTTTCATCATGACTAGATCATGCAAGACTAACCTTATTCCCTTCTTTGACAGGGGTACTAGACTGAAAAGTCAAAGGAATGACATAGAGACAGTGTTCCTTGATTCAGCAAAGGATTTGATAATATCTCTCAGAATATCCTTGTAAATAAGATTAAGCAATATGAGGTAGATAGTAGTCTAGAATGTCTAAATGATTTGATCCGAAGGTTAGTGATAGATGAATGTCAATCTGGATAGAAGTGTCCCAGGACCTATCTTCTGTTCAGTATTTTCATCGATGACTTTGAAGAAAGGATGGATCAATGCTTATCAAATTTGTGGATGATGTAACTGAAAGGAATAGGTAATGTATTGGACTATAAAACTGACTGAGATCCAAAAAAATCTTGACAGATTACAAAGGCCTGATCTAATAAGAGAGAGTTCCATAGCATAAATGTAAATTATAACTGGGTTCAAAAATTGAATTGTACATATGAGATGGGATAGGGGGAGGTATAGACAATAGCTCATATGAAAATGGTTTAGGAATTTTGGTTTTCAACCAAAAAAAGGTGCAATCTTAGGTTTCTTTGATAGGAATATACTGTTAACAATGAGTAGAGAATAATCCCTCTGTTTTCTGATTTGGTTGGACCATGCTTGTAGTGTTGGGTGCTGGGTGCCACATGTTAGAGAGGTCATTGATAAAGCAGTGCACATAGAGAGGAGAGTGACCAGGCTGGTGAGGGTTTTAAAACTATGCAATGCAAGAACTATTCCCATGAGCTAGGAGGCTCATGGGAAATGTGACAACTGTATATAAATATTTTAAAAGTTGTTGTGTAGAAAGGAAATTAGATTTGTTTTCGTTGTCTCAAAAGGCAAAACTAGGACTAATGAATGAAAGTTGCAGAGAAGCAAATTTCATCAGGATAAAAGAAAAATCTTGCCAACCATTAGAGTTATCTCAGTGTAGAAGGAACTGCCTTGGGAGAGGTCTGCAAGCTGTGGCTGGATGACAACTTGCCAAATTGTTGAAGAGGGAATTCATTTATGTAAGTTGGACTTGGTGATCACTGAGGTTTCTTCTAGATCTAACAAAGGTGAAAAGGTTTTAAGCATGACCCTAGTCATGGATTATGTGTCTATTTTTTCGAGGACTAACCTGCCTAAATTTGGAGAATCTCCTGACTGGAACTTTGGTCTCCAGGTGACAAATTTTGTTGGGCTGCAAGATCTCATGAAGACCATCTTCTAAGAAGTAGAGGCCTTGGGATCTGTGTCAGTAGAGGAAATACCCACACTGATGAAATTACAGCTATTTTGAAGTATAGGAAAGAAAACAAATATCTACTACATGTCAAGTACTGTGCTAAGCACTTTAGAAATATTATATCATTTGAGATTCACAATACATGATCTCATTTCCTTCTTATAACCTAGCCAGAGGTAATCACTATTATTATCATTATTATAATATATAAATATAAAATTATATATATATAAATATACATAAAATCACTATTATTTACGGTTGAGGAAACTGAGGCAAATTGAAATGAAGTGACTTGCCCAGGGCCATAAAGATTATTAGCATGTTCGGCTACATTTGAACCCAGATCTTCTTGATTCCAGGCTGGCACTCTATCCACTATGTCACCTAGATGTCTACAAGTCAAATATTTAAGTACTGTGGTTTTAGACACAATTATAACAAAAAAATGAGCTACATATCCCAGTTTATCTTATCAGGTATACCGTATATCACAATACTAGCAACTACATCAGGGGTGGGGAACCTGTGGCCTCAAGGTCACGTGTGGTCCTCTAGGTCCTCAAGTGTGGCTGAAGTTTCGATTCAGTGAAAGGGCTGTACTTGAGGACCTAGAGGGCCACATGTGAGAGGCCAGTTGAGACCATAGGTTCCCACCCCTGAACTAGATAGTGGAAAATTCAGGCTATTCATGATTTCTGTTTTGTATAAATGAACTGTGAAACATACAGGGACAATTATTCAACACAAAGGATACAGAGCAACACAGATCTCTCTCTTTTCTCTTTTTGTGATTGAATCTAAGCTGTAGGATCAGGCATTTCTTTGCTTTCTAAGCCAACACCTGCTTTTAGGCTTAAAGGTAAATTACTTCCTCCTGTCAAAAGAACTATGAGCAAATGAGCTAAGATTATTTTCCCCTCTTACTTTGTCAGGATTTAATTTTAATGATAATAATATGGACAAAAGTTAATTGTTCTTTCATTTTGAAGCGGTTGAATGTTTCAGGAGAAAGTGAGTTGAAACATTCCATAGGAGAGTTACTGGCCAGCTTTCAGCTTTCCTCATTTCCCTGCCCACCCCAATTATATTTAGTCTCCAACTGCTGCATCCAAAGACAGGTAAATATAGAGCCATCAAATGTTAGAGTTGGAAGAAAACTTGGATATTATTTGGTGTGACCCCCTTATTTTAGAAATGAGAAAGTGGAGTCTGGTATAGTTAAGTGATTAGCCAAGGCAACATAAATAGCCAGGGAATCAATCTCATATCTTTTTTTTTTAACACTCTTTCTAGAAATGATAGACTGGCCTTCCTCTTTAAAAAGGCCAAAGTTCAGATGTTTTTATTGCCAATGGACATTTGTCAGAACTGTGTGGATAAGGTGAGATTGCAAAGTCAATTGCATTTAGTAGTCCATAAACAAACAAAATATGTTTATCCACTGTTTGCATGCTCCACAAAATCTTTTCTGGCCTTATTCAACTGTACATACTTTCTGAATCAATACTTAACAAATTGGTTGATATCCCAGGTCTGATTTTCTTGGTACCTTTTATCTCTTTTCCCTCCAATGCTATATGAACAGATTTGTAGGCAAAAGACCGTGGCTTAAACTTAGTGGACATTCAATTCTGCTCTGTCCTTTGGCATTGTGCTAAGTGATAAGGGATAAAAATAAAGGTAAAAGAGTATTTCTTTTCTCAAGAAACTCACATTCTAATGGGAAACAATATACAAGTAACCACACAGGAATAAGATGTATACAGGATAAATTTGAGGTAATCTCAGAGATAAGGCATTAGAACTAAAGCGAAGCATAAAAAGATTTTATAGTCTAATGGGGAGAAAAATATACATACAAGATACATAAAGTATAGATGGAAGACATGCTTAGTGGAGAAGGCACTAGCAGCTGGGATAGCTGGCCTCCTATGAAAGATGAAGCTCAAGGGAAAACATGAAGGACGCTAAGGACTTAAAGAGGCAGAAGAAAGCAGAATGTTTCAGGCTTGGAGGATAGCCAATGCAAGGTAGGGTGTGTGTGTGTATGTGTGTGTGTGTGTGTGTGTGTGTGTGTGTGTACTAGCAAAGAGGCTAGTATGGCCAAGTGATTGAGTGGTTGGAAGGGAGAAGTAATGTGTAAGGAAATGGGAAAGATAGAGATAAAGAAGATCCAGATTGTGAAGAACTTCCAATATCAAACAGAATTTGTTTTTGATCCTAGAGTTAATAGAGAGTCATTAGAGATTGAGTAAGGGAGTAATAAATTCTTTGAAGAGGTGGACTGGCTTTTTGTAATCTTTGTATTCTCAGACATGAAAATAAGTGTCTTGCATATGGTAGGCACTTAATAACTATTGAATTGAATTAAAAAAGATATAGGAAATAGCTAGGAATTGAGGATATAAATAATGAGAAAGAGAATAGGAAGAAATTAAACTATTATTTTATTATGAAAATATTTTTATATTATTAGGAAATTATTTTACTATAAATAATTATTTTTTATTAAAGCAAAACTATTATTAAAATTAAATAAAACTATTATTCATTAAATGCTGAACACTTTTCTGCTATGGTCTGCATCTGAAATGACACAAAAATCTTTGATCTGTCTGTTACAAGACAAATGTTTCCTCACTTGTACTTTCCTGGAGTTCTCTAATTTCAATGTTTTCTTTAGATCTACTAATGACTATGTTAGAGGAGGTAGGTTATGAGTAAGTTGTGGCTTATTATCTCCCCTGAGCTCCAGACCTGCATCTCCAGTTGCCTATTTCTACTTGGTAATCGCTGTGCCCAGCAAGACTTGGATACAAGATTCTTTGAAGGATTAAGAATAACTTTCATACGGAAGGCAATGGAGAGTCGCATTGGATCTGAGTATGACCAGACAACAACATATAACCAATGGGAAACTTAGAAGAAGAACAGGGATAAAAGATGTCAGCTAGTATTATAGGAAGAAAAGATAGATTGGTCACATGATGAGGGCAAGGGATAACAAAAAAGAAAGCCAGAGTACAATAGTAGGAGAAATTGAGAAAGGCCTCCAGCACAGTGGGTGAAGCTCTATAGCCAACTTATGGGAGGGCATGGACAAGAGTTGCACATGATAAATAGGTTATGATCTTCACTGTTAGAGAGACTTCTTAAATCAATGAAATCATAGATCAATTTAGTTATTCTACTGTCATCTCAAACTCAACATACCCAAAATGAATTTACTGTTTTCTGGCCCCCTCTAACTATTTTTGACTTCCCCATTTCTGTCAATGGAATAATTATTCATCCAATCATTCCTGTTCAAACCTTAGTGTTTCCTTTGACACTTCCCTCTCATTTCTCAAATGTAGCCTCTTACCAAGACTTAGTTAATTTATCTACAAAATATCTCTTGAATCAGTTCGCTGCTCATGACTATTCTTATCATGCTAATACAGCATGCATTATAATCTGATTGAAATATGTAACAACAATTTTCCAAGTTAGTTTTCCCTCTCCCATCATTCCTTTACATGCTGACAGATTAAGCTTCCTTATAAACAAATTTGATCTATGCTATTTCTCAGTTCAAACCCCTTTAATGACTTTATATTACTTATTAAATAGCATCCATATTGCTTTTGTTTGAATTCAAGGACTTAACAACCTGTCCCTCTTCCCAGTTGTATGCACAGAATTGGAGAACCAATGAGTTTCAAAATTGGAAGGGGCTTGAGAGCCCATCTAGTTCAACCTATACTTGAGTAAGATCCTCTCTATAACATAACTTGATAAGTTGTTATTCAGCATTTACTTGAAGATGTCTGGTAAGGAGGAATCCATTATATCTGGAGGGCAATCCATTCTGCTTTTAGATAATTCTAATTGTTGTCAAGTTTTTCCTTTTATCAGATCTAAATATGTCTCTGACACTGCCATTCTTTGTCTTAGCTCTGCCCTCTAGAGCCAAGCAGGATAAGTCTAGCAAAGTTTATTGATACTTATTTCTTATATCAGGGTTATTTTTCAATGACTCATCTTCCATATTTCTGCTTAATGGCCCCTCTGAAGAACCTGCCTCTGTAACAAAGAAAAATTACCAGGCAAAGCAAACATGTTGGCCTTGTCTGACAAGGTATGTTCCACTGGGTAGCTATCATCTATCACTCCTTTGCCAAGAAGAGATAGATTATATGTCAGTGCCAACCAGATTGGTTGCTGCCTTGATGAGAATTCTTATCTTTTGTTTAATCATTCTGATACTGGTTTTCTTCTATCATTGTGCAGATTGTTCTCCTGGTTCTGCTTACTTTGCTCTGTATCAGTTCATATAAGCCTTCCCAATTTTCTCAGAATGCTTCTAGAATATTTTGTTATTCTAATAATATTTTACTGGTATACATTTATTATATTCTACCTTTCTTTAGCTTTTTCTTTTCCCTCTTTCACATGTCCAAATACTTGGACAGCTACCATGTCTCTCCAGGTTAAACATCCCCAGTTCCTTCAATCAGTCCTCATATACATGATCTTTTTTTTTTTTTTTTACCATCCTGATCACCCTCCTGTGGATACTCTCCAGTTTATCAGTGTTCTTCCTAAAATCTGATGCCAAGAATTGAACTCAATACTCCATATATAATCTTGTCTGGCCAGAGTTTAATGGAATCAATACCACTCTAGTCATGGATACTGTGCCTTTCATTGAAGCTAGATGCCCTTTTATTATCTTTCTACTTATTTGGGGTTTTGATTCCTTGCCATCTAATTTTTTTCCTTTCCTTTCTAATCCAAAGTTAATTTTTCTTGGTAGAAAAAATGGAAACAAGCATCAAGGAGTTCTGCATTGTTTCTATAATTCATTATCATCTTATCCCTGCAGCATCCATATCCCTTTTTTAATCCTCCTCTTTCCCCCAACATAGCATACAACAGGCCTTCTTTGGTTATCCTTCACTTTTCTTTTCAGACAGTTCATTCTGACACCATTCCTACAGGATCATATTTGTTGAATGTTGTTAAATGTTGTGTATTTCTATCCATCCTTCATTATTTGCCCTCATTTGATCTTTTGTATATAGTTTTTAAAATCTAAGTTGGTCAATGAGTTTCCTATGCATCCATATTGTTCTTTTTTAAGCATTAATTCTTTTTGCACCTTATCAGAATTGTTCCTCTTTGGATCTTTAGAATTTCGTTGTTGAGAACTCTCTATTTTTCTTGATTTGACTTTCCCTGAAGGATTATAGTGCATGTTATCCTACCTATCTTTTCTCTGAACTTTCTGAAATTTATCCTCACAATCTAAGTTTGTGCAATACCATAAACATTTCTCTCTCTAGCATAAATTCTAGGATAGAGTGACATTTCTTTCCAGGGTTTCTGCATTTCTATTTTATTTTTTTTCTTTTCTGGAATTAGTAAGGTCCAGAATAAAAGCTGCTTTTGTTGCTTCCTTCACCTTTTGAAAGATGTAAACATCAAGGCAAGACTAAAAATAATTAACTCCTCTGCTTCTGGCAGAAGGAGAATGACAATAGATATCTGGATAATTAAAGGCCCTTATCATTGCTATGTTCTGCTTCCATGCCAAGTTTTCTAGGTTTCTCCAACTCTTCATTGATTTTCTTAGTTTGTCCACATAGCCTATAATATAATCCAAATGATAATATTGCTTCTGTCTCTGCCCCATAGGACTTCACCTAATACTCTCCATATGCCTCTCCCTCTGGTTTCTGTGGTTCCATACATGAGTTTACATTTTAAATATCCAACACTATTCCCCTCCTACCTCACCACATATTTTATCTATCTAGACCCTTTTGAATAAGGCATATGCTTCCAAAATCATATTCCAATTATAAGTTTCATTGCTCAAGTTTCAGTGATACCTGTGATATCAAATTTATCTCCTTGAATACAGATTTCTTGGTGCACCTTGGTTGTAACCCATACTTTGTGTAATTGTATATAGACATTTGTGGCCAAGGTTTTTATTGCTGTCTCCTTTCTTGGAATCTGTCTTCTATGAATTTCTGGCCATCTCTATTGTTTCTCTTCTTCATACATTATACCTACTATCTATAGTATCTAATTTGGTAGAAACATATAAGCATTCTTTACACTACTTCTTCCTTTTCAAGTTAAAGCCTCCCACTCTGCTTTAGGGGAAAAAAAAACCTCACTAGACTTGCAAGACTTTTGGCAAATACATTTTTTGTGTCCTTACTAGGTACACATCATCCCTGACCGAAAATTCTTATATTTTAAGCCATGGTTCAGCAATTCCAAGCCAGTTGTTTTCACACACCATTTTGTTAACCAAATTAATTTCCCATTAATTTCTTCCAAAATACAGAATTGATCTTTCCTTTTTCTGACTTCACATAGCACTTCATGCTCTTTCCACCTCCCTGCCTTGTCTCTGTCTCTCTCTGACAGTTTCAGTCTCCTATATTTTATTCTTCCCTTTAGATATTGTGTAGTGTGGTATATTTGTGTATGTGTCATACACCCTTTCCAAAAGTATAGGGACAATATCTTAATTTTTTTTGTATCTCCCAGTGCCTAGTATATTCCCCATAAGGTAATATATCTAGAATGGGAAGAGACCTTAAAGATAATCTAATCTAACCATCTTATTATTGTCATTATTATTTTTTACAAATGAGGAAACAGAAGTCCAGAGAGATTAAGTAACATGCATAAGGTCACACAAATAATTAATATACAATTGGGACTAAGAACCCAAGATTCTTTCCTCCTAGTCTTGTGTTCTTTCTACTAGATCATGCTGTCTATCCCACTTCTTTAGCTTCTGCTTGGGAAGAGAGGAGAGGATACAGCTGATTAAGCTGGCTAGGACTTCTTCAGAATGGGTAATAATTCCAAGGTAATAACATTAGGTCCTAAGAATTCTCCTTGTATGAGTAAGCCTGCACAGGAAGGCTGGATACTCAGATAGGTGAAAGAGAAAACAGAGAGAGATCTTATCTGCCTTCTTTCCCTTTTCTTTCATTGATGTTTCTTGTTTATTTTGTAGGAAATAGAGAAGAAAACATAGACAAAATCAGAAATCCTCCACTTCCTTCTTTATTTCTTCCCCAACAGCACAACTTAAGAGTATGTCAGCTTACCTTTCCTACAACATCTGTTAACAGCTTTAGGGCCAGAGGATCATGAACCAGGGAGTCCGTATAAAAAGAACCAAGGTATTTCTTTGGGTCAATTGCATTGTCTTGGGCACACAGATCAGGGCGCACATTGAATCCATGAGATATTCTCCCCACTGTGAATGGAAAAGCACCACCTACAAAGAAAGCTTCTTATTGAGGGGCTGTTTGTTGATTGGAAAAATACACTACAAAGCAGAGAGACATCATTGTCTTTATTGACAATTATGTACTGAGTATTAAACTTACAAGAAATGTAGGATTACAGACCTAGAGCTACAAGGGATCTTAGAGGTCATTGAGGTAAACCCCTTTATTTCAGTAATGAGAAAACTAAGTCCCAGTGACTTGACGAAGGGCACAGTAGAGGCAGGATTTGAACATAGATCTTCTGGCTCCAGAGACAAGAAATGAAAAATAGACAAGTCTGTTTTGAGGATCTTAGATTCTAATGGAGGAAAAGTGACAGATGAACCCTTATACAAAGTACTGTAGGAACACTTAGGAATAAAATATGCAAACAAGTATAACAGTAGTGAATATCTAGTTTTCTAAGTTCAGCCGTGGTGTTTATATTACTTGTAGGATCTATAACCAGAAGAGGCCATAAAAAATATCTAGTCCCTCCCACACACCCCACCTCATTTTTCAAAGGAAGAAATCTCCAAGGTCTCATAGGTAAAAAATAGCAGTGATCTGTATTGGGTTCTTCTCTAAGGTTTCCCTTAGTATATTCATGTATTTAAGCACATAGGGACAGTAAATCCTACTTCTTGTTGGGGATAAATGATGACACCTAGAATATAAAAATATAGTAGCACAATGACGGAAACAAAATGTAGATATGACCATGTTCCCTGAGAGTTTTGCTTTTTTTTCATCTGGGAGACCTTAAGGTTTTTCTTCTTTTACTTAGAAATGTGCTAAAATACCCTCCTTGTTGCAATGTGGAGGTAAGAGGATTGTAGGTTCTAAAGTAGTAGAGATGAGAGAAATTTTATTCTTTTCATTTCCTGTTTGAGATGCCACATAGCTAAAGTGACTGGACTGGGAGTATTGAACCTCTGTGAAATAGAATAGACTGTACAGACTATACAGGTCATCTGCTACACTCCTCAGTATAGGAAGGAGGCTCCCATGACATCATCTGACCAACTTCTGAATTGATTGCATAGATTTACTTTATATCTACAAGGTGTCCCAAAAGTCTTAGTGTGGTTTTAGGCTTTTAAAGATTGATGATGATAATGATGGTAATAGTTATAATAACTATAATAATAGTAAATTATAAATACTTATATGTGTGCATGTTGTTTTGCTTGATAGAATGTAAATTTCTTGGGAGCTGGAATTCTTTCAGTTTTTGTTTTTGTATTCCTCAGTACCTAATGTACTGCTTGGCAAATAATAGGTACTTAATAAATGGTTGTAATATAAATGAATGTTCAATAAGCATAATGAATAAGCTCCTTTACTCTTAGGCTTCCCCCCAAATCTATCAGTTAAATGAATCCATTAAACAATAGTACCAAAAGCTACAATAAATCATAAATTTGACATAAATTAGCTCAATTATCATTTAATATGTTAACCTTTCCTTCAGTTCCTTTTGGTAATTACTGTAGTGCGGTATTTCTGCTGCCTACCTGTCTTCTCCAGCCATGTTAGAGAATAAGCCACCTTTAATCAAGGGCTATTATTTTAGAAAGAAAAATCCTTCTGTTGGTAGTGCTAAGACAAAAAAAAACCCAAACAAAAAAAAAACCCTCTTAACTCTCCAAGACTCCTGTATCTACTTCCCAGCAATTTTCCTGGAATGATATTGCAGTTGGTTTTCCAATCTGTTGGGGTTAATAATCTTGGAAACAGAATTTTCAGAGCTTTAGGGGGCCTCAGCAGCCATGTAGTTTAACCCAAGCTTAAAATGAATTCCCATTGCAACATATTAAGTAAGTGGTCAGCCAGTTTCTGCTTGCAGATCTCTGATGGAGGGGAACTGCTTCTCAAAACAATCCATTTCCCTCATGGATCACTCTAGTAATTAGGAAAAATTTCCTGACATTAAGCCTAAATTGGTTTCTATTCAACTTCCAATCACTGTTCTGGTTCTGCCCTCTGGGGGCAAACAAAGGACTCTCCTACTTCCAGATGACAGCCCTTCTTATACTTGGAATAATTATCATTTACCCTTGAAGTCTTTACTTTTTCAGGATAAAAATATCCAGTCCTTCAACCAATCCTCACATGACATGGACTCAAAGGTCTTGCTGTACTGATTGCTCTTTTCTGGCCATTCTCCAATTTACCACTGTCTTTCTTAAGTGGTGGCAGCTACAACTGAACACCAGACTTCAGTTATGGGCTTACCAGGGTTTACCAGTACAGAGCACAGGGCTCTTATTCCTGAGAGCACCGCCTTTCAATGCAAACTAAGATTGCATTTACTTTTTTATTTATTACCTCACACTGAGTCATATTGAATTTGTAGTCCACTAAATCCTCTATTCCGCCCCCCCTCCGCAGAAAACTTCAGTCTAGTATTGTCTTATCCATTTTGAACTCATGAAGTTGATTTTTTGAATCTGAAACTCACATATTTCAAATCAATCCATACATGGTGAAGGCAGCAGAATGGAGTAAGAAGGAGAGATTGCCCAGTTGGAAGCCCAGCTTGGTTTTTTTCATTTCTTGTTTTTCTTTTCCATCAGGACAACCAATAAAATTGAGTACTATAGTTCTGCCTAAGATCAATTATACAGAGTGGTAGATATGGTGGATCAGGTCAGCTACAAGAAAATCTATGGCTTGAGACAGTCACTTAATCTGACCAATATTCTGTTCTATTCACAGAAGAGTTGATGGGAATGAATGTCAGTTGATTTTTTTAGTCATATATCTTAGAGTTGGAAGGGATCTTAAGAGATCATTTGGTTCAGCCACCTGCCTTTGGGCAGATAAAGTTTTTATTATGCCAATTATATAAATGAGGCAAGTAAGTCCCAGAGATCAAGTTTTTAATCATACAAGGTTGTAATCACACAGTGTGAGAAAAGATCATAAATCATAGAACTAGAAGGAATGATCTAGTCCAACTCCCTCACTTTACAGATAAGGAAACTGAGGCCAGGCAGATTTGATGAATTGCCCAAGGGCACACAGGTAGTATTAGAGGTAGGACTGGAAATGAGCAGCTTACAAGGAAAACAAACAAGAGTATAACAAACAGGAAAATGCACTGGACCTGGAATCAAGATGCTTTGGTTTGTGTCCTGACCCCTGATGGTGACACACTTTGTGTGACCTTAGATAAACACAAAATCTCTCTGAATCTTAGGTTCCTTAATTGCAAGTTGATATAATACTTGAACTACCTACCTTATGCACTAGTGAAGAAAAACTGTCCAAACCTTAAAGCTCTATATGAATGAAAGTTATTGTTATTAACCTGAGTGACATAGGAGGAGTCTTGTTGGGGGAGTAAAAAGAAAAGAAGCAAAATAGCACTGGACCAGGAATCAAGAAAATCGAGTCCTAGTCTGGATTCTCAACAGAGAGTTGAGAGATGTGTAGGAGGAATCACCTGACCTTTCTGAGATCTATTTGTTTGCTTTATCTGTAAAAAAATTAAAAGTTTGGACTTGATCATCTGAGGTTTTATACAACTCTAAAGTCCTGTATGTATAAATGAATGTTTACCTTGAATGTATAAAGAGGATCCATTTGATAAAAGACCTTGAAGTGTGGGCTTTGGGTTTTGAATTTATTCCAATAGGAAGCCAGTTTCCAATTGTCTAGCAGGAGAATCATACCATGTATTGGATTTTGTCTTTTGCACTGAACTATAAACTTCTCCAGAGTAGAGATTATGTTTTCTATTCCAGATTACAGAATTGAAGCCAAAGTGTGCTCTGTCCATGGTGCTAATGAAATGTAACTGGTTCTGTGGTTGCCACTCTGTGCTCCTTGACCCAGACTGGCATGTCCATTTAAGTGCCGTGACCTTAAAATGATAGAAAACATTTCAAAGCTAGATACATTAGGGGCACAAATCAGTGGTGGTGATGGTGGGAACAAGGAGATCAATGATCAGGCATCACTTTTTCTGATGTGGAGGCAAGTTTTCAGTATAACCGTGTGCAGAAGAAAGGGAATAAAGGAAGAGAAAGGAATAAGCATTCATACAGCACCTACTATGGGTCAGGCACTGTCATGCATGCTTTTTTTGTACAAATATTATCTCATTTGCTCCTAACAACAATCCTTTGAGGTAGGTGCTCTTACTCCCATTTTATATTTGAGGAATTTGAGGCTTAAGGTTAAGTGGTTAAATGACTTACTCAAGGTTATACAGCTAGAAAGTTTCTGAGTCTGGATTTGAATTCAGGTCTTCCTGACTTGAGGCCCCATGCTCTATCCACTGAGCCACTAGCTACTTTCTTGCTTTAACTCCTATGAATACAATTATTTGGCAAATGATGACCCCCCAGGCTCTTACCTCCATGTGCAAAGCACACTTTAAGTTTAGGAAACTTCTTAAAGATTCCTCCCATAATCATGGAACAAATGGCTGTGGTGGTTTCTGCTGGCATGCCTGAAAATAGCAAGCAAAGCATAAAGATGCAGAGCTTGTTAGAATGAATCAAAGCTATTGCAGAGGGATTAATTTTTTTTTTCTTACCTGTCCTTCAGTTCAGTAATCTCTTAAATTTAATGCTCCCACGACTTAAATACAGATCTTAAAAATGCCATTACTTTGGAGATAATGTAAACTTACTATTTTTAACTTTTAGGTTGGGTTGTTTAGGGATTTAAACTAGTTTTAAGTCAGAAGACCTAGTTTGAGTCCCTGGGTCATTTGGTAATTTATGAACATGAATGGCAAGTTGAATTTAGTCTACCTGTCTCTAAAATTGGGATAACAGCATTTGGTTCCCTTCTTCTTCCTGTCCTGTCTGCCCCCAAGAGATAAGGCCAAGGCCAACTAGTGTAGATTAATATGAAATCTATGAAGTTCTTTAAGATCCTTGATGTAGTTGCTTCACACAAAATGCACTGATTAACTTCCCTTCTTTAGACAGACATTACAAATCTTGTTAAGAAGACCTTGAGAAAAGTTCAACTCCATGGAGTCCAACAGGCACATTTCTGAGTTGTCAGGCCACTAGGGTATAATTCTCAGGGGGGGTGGCAGGAAGCTTCATCATCTGACATTAAAAAAAACAACAACTATGCAGGCTGCCCTACAGTCCTCAGAAGAATCAGAGTCAACTATCCTGAAATCTTCTCTTATTGGACCCCCCTTTATAAGAAGGGAGAGATTTGTGATCATCTTAAGTATTGTTAGGGAAACTATATAGTCTCTGCCCCTGGAGGTCTTTGAAAACTATATGGATATTCATTAAGACTTGTTGACAGCTGTGAATTTCAACCCTTTTCCTTTTATTACCAGGATGATAACAAGTAACCAAATAAGCCCAATGAGTATTACTTCCCTTTCCTTCTGTGGACTCTGGTCCATAGCAAGAGGTGATATGACTGAAAATATGTGGAGGAAGAGAAGCAGGGGTCTGGATAATGTATTACAGAGTGTATAATCAACCCATTGAAATTTGGCTTCCTGGTTTATATTACTTGGGGGATCTCACTAGATTACATTGAGGATCTCAGTTTTAGGAAAGGAAGCTCTAAGATTAGTGGAATGGATTTCTTCCTCACCTACACCTCTTAGAATCTCTAACTCTCCAAGACTCAGCTCAAGCTCTTTCTTCTACATAAAGCCTTGCCTGATCTCACAGCTTCAAGTACCTTTCCTTTTTAAATTATCTTGTATAAATTTTGTAAAAATCTATATGTGTACATGTCATCCTGACAGAAAATAAGTTCCTTGAGGGTAAAGTATTGTTTCATTCTTTTTCTTTGTATCCTTTGTGCCTAAAACAATGCCTGGCATCTAGTAGGCACTTAGTAAATGCACTTTATTGATTGAAGCTACTATTAGGTTATAAAATAATCTGAGAGTCACTGGTTGGACCTAATAGAGGAATCTGGTCCTTGGGCTCTATTTTATATTCCCATTAAGGATTTAAATTTGAAACCCCATGTTTTAGCTGATGATTGGAAAAATGTGAAGCTATTACTACATTCCAAAACCAATACAAACCCACTAGCCAGGGAAGCCAGTACTTGGCCATCCGTCCTTCTGTCTGCATGTCCCAGGGGTGTACAAACAGGGAGCAGTTCAACTGTTCTGCAGCCTTCAAGGAAGCAAGCAACACAAAAGAAGATATTTTAGAATGACCAGAAGCAAAATATCAGCCAAATTTACATTTTCCTGTAGTGTATAAAAAATGACCATTCTTGGATTCTGAATACAGTAGTGAACTGAATAAATTCAAGGAATTAGGAAGCCACTTCTTGACCTAGGGGACACATTCATTGATAAGTTCTGCTCCTGCAAATAAGACTCCCAGGTTGAAGAAATACAGAAGGGAAGATTAGGATAAAATCAATTTAGAATTAAAATTGATTTATATTGGCAAAATAACCTATCAAATACATACTCAGAAGTCAAAAGTATGGTTGAAGGTTAGAGAGATTTTATCTCATAGACCCAATAGGGGAAGGAGATATAGTCTCATAGCCTAGGTATTGGCAGAATTTTCCCTGCTTTCTCCCATGGGTCTCATGGGGTAGAGAGTTCTGTCAGTCCTCAGAGAAGCCTCCCTAGCTTCTACATCTCTATTTTTTCAACATGCCAGCTACAGAAATGGGAATACCTTGCATGAGAACTGAGGGAATTATGGGGCATGATTCTCAGATCCAGGGCAGACTTATAATATGATCTCTGTCAGGGAGTAGCATTCTGCTGGCTATGGTGGCCCTGGGCAGTATACAAAGAGAGGAGGAAGTTCAGCTTAGAAGCAAGCAATGGTAGCAGTGTGGCCCAGACCTCAGGTTCAAATCAGAGACTCACTTTCAGCATCTAGCCCAGATTATGAGAAATAATCAGGGTGGGAATCCTAGATCAAAGGGGGAGTATAATTCTATTGTTCTAAACCAATAGATTTTCCCAGCTGGTTGATAGGGCTAAATATAGTAGCAATCTACTCTTACTCAGACCTAAACCCAAGTCAGAAACTTGAATAGCTCAAACAAGGGGGTCAGCAATTATACTTTGCCCTGGAACAGACCACTCTGGGAACATTAAAGTCTTGTAGGTTCTAAGTCTGTTCCTGAGATCCTAGAACAACACAATATTCAATGCCCCAAGAAAGCATCAATAGAACCACTCTAGGCCTTCCCTCCAGAAGTGCCTCAGAGCCTTGCCCAAAAATCAAGTCTGAAGTCAGGAAGCAGGCTAAAATAATGGGAAAAATATAAAAGAATCCCAGCATAATGAGCTATTGTGTTGGCAGGAATGCTCAAAACACAAATGCAGGAGAAAATAACTCAAAACATCTACAAGCAGTGCTTCAGAGAAAAATACAGGTTGGGCACAAACTTAATGAGAATTAGCGGAAGACATTCTCTTCCACCTTCTCCCTACTATATTGGGACTATATCAAAATGTGTATCTCAAATAGTCTGTGTAACCATTTAGTAAATAAGAAATGATATGTTCTTGTGAGTTAGAAATTTTCAGCATGGCCTTAACATTATGATGCAGTCTTAGGAACTAAACTGTGTACAGTGTCTTGAATGATTTTTCCCCCCTAGGGGATGGGGTGGGGTTGAGAATTGTGAGTTCATCTTCATGGAAAGCTCCCTTTTAGTTAACTCCCTCTACCAATGCAAACCAACACCCTCTAGTCCTATAAGTATTGGTTGGAGGACACTGTCAGGTTATGGAACTTGCCTAGTATCACATAGTCAATATGAATCAGAAATCCTCCTAACTCTGAGGCTGGCCTTCTATGTACTACACTATATTGCCTTTCTCCTTGAGCATAGCAAAAACTTAACGAACGCAAAGGAATTGCAAAGGGGAAAAAAGAAGCCATGATTATTGTTTTTTTTTTTTTTTGCTTTTCTTTGTGTGTGGAGGGCAATTGGGGTTAAGTGACTTGCCCAAGGTCACATGGCTAGTTTTTTTTGTGTTAAGTGTCTTAGGCCAGATTTGAACTCAGATCCTCCTCACTCCAGGGCTAGTGTTCTACTCACTGTGCCACCTAGCCGTCCCCTTGATTATTGTTAATATTCATCTTGTAGTGGAAAGAACACTGGTTAGCACCTCTCCTACATACTACCTGTGTCACCATGGACAAGATATTCTCTTGTCTGTACCTATAAAATGAGGGGATTGAATGAAGTCCCTAAGGTCCTTTTCTTGTCTAACAACCTATGATCCTGAGGTATCATCTTTTGATAATTACATTTACAAACTGTAATGAATCATCTTTCTTTTTCATCTACCTTAAATATCCTTAGAGTAATCAGGCTGATGACTCATGTTTATCTGCAAATAGTTGATGAATGAATAAGAGATATCCCTAGAGTTCCTCTCCAAAATATCTCCAGGGAGCCCCAAATGACTCTACATTTGGAATATAGAAAGATTAAAAGGGAACCCAGGTGTCTGAGTGAGACACACAGGACACTTAGAAAAAAAGAAAAGAGTATTAGTTTAATAGAGGTTCAGACTAGAAAAAGGCATATTGCCTGAGAAATGAGAAGAGAGAAGTTAGGCCTGAGGGGGAAAAATGTAGATCAGAAAAAGGATAGATGTGAGAAACTAGACAGGAGGACCTTGACCTCCACGTAGATTAGGCCCAGGTGTTGGAACAAAGACACCCAGATGGCAATGATCTCATAGGATGAGTTAGAAAAAAATCTTAGAGATCATCTAGTCCAGCAAACTTATTCTATAAATGAAGAAACTAAGGTCCCCAGGGGTTTAGTTATTTGCCCAGGGTTACACAGGAAGTGAATAACAGAGCAAAGGCCACTAATGGGAGACTTAATTCACTGCAATACATACTATATAGAAGCAATCCCCAGCCTAGGAAAGGGTTGATTCTAAGTTTGATTTGTTGTCAATTGCTTGGAATTTAAGATGCCCGTTCCTATGAAAAGAGTATTAGAGGAGCTAGTCAGATTTCTTCTAAAGCCTGTTTAATCCCAAATTAAGGCACAGGTTGTAATAGTGGCCCAAAATGCAACTACATTTTTTATGACCTCCATAGAAGTACATCAACAGCAGAGGTAACACTTACTGACAAGAAGAAAGCTACATGATGCAGTAGATAGAATGTTAAATTTGGAGTCAGGAAGACCTGAGTTTGAATCTTATCTCAGAAATTTACTCCTAAGTAATTTTCTTCTAGCCTCAGTTTCCTCATCTGTAAAATGGGAATAGCAACGGTATATACCTCACAGGATTGTGAGGATCAAATGAGGTAATATATTTGCATTGCAGATCTTAACAAGCTATATAAATGCTTGCTATTTATAATTAAAGCCTTTGGGTGAATGGTCATATGTAGTGACATACACATTTCTTTCCATAATGATGTGGAAATATATAAGCAACCTTGGGCTATCAGTTGCACACAGAATTACTTAAGGCTATCACAAAAGGCAGACAACCATGCAAATGAATATATTGCCAAATCATTTTGAGTAAATGAAGCCCAACTTGGACCACAGGAATGAAAAAAAAAAACGCTTTCCTTGCAATGGAGAAATTTACAGCGAAGGAAACAAGGATGGGTAAACACAAATCTCTGGCCCACTTCCTCCAAAAGTCATCAAGTAGCCTGAAATATATCTGGCAAAACCTCCCAAAGCTCTTCTGAGCTCTGTGACCTGAGGAAGGTGTCCTTTTTACCTTCTGATGTGAGCAGTAGAGCTAAAGCATAAATGAATGACAAAGAAGTCAGTTATGGGTGGGCTAGATGATTTTCTGCTACTCCTTCTGATGCTGTGATTCTGTGATACTGTGTGCTTGCAATGAAAATAGTTTAAAATTATGCAGTCATATTACTAGTAAATAAAGTGTAAAAACAAAGCATTTAATTATGAAATAGCTTTTTAAAACTGGTGTTTTAGGAAAAGTTAATTTAAATGGAGAGGAATAAGGAAGTTGATGAAGTTTTCTGGAGCTAATGAGACGTCAAAAGGAATTACATCTCAAATTTATGACTTTCCTTTTTCTTGACATATTAGATAACTAATAAGAAAGGGTCTTTCTCTGTAAGTTAATCTGCCTATCTGTGTGTCTGTCTGCCTGTCTCTCTAGCTCCCAGTGGGACAAAGAAAAAGAGAAAGAGGAAAAAAAGAAAGAGGAGAAAGTAGGTTAAAGGGGATTGTGAACAGACAAGAAAGTAATTTCTGGAGATAGAATTAACTGAACTATGAACAACTCCACAGTTCATTCAGAAACATACAAGATCAAGGTCAGCCTGAAGAAGAAATGAAATGGTGATGAAGAATCACTGGGTGGGATAGTTCCCCTACTCTGGGCACTTCTCTTCCCCTTCTTTGTCCTTTCAAGTCTACCCTAGGTGTTCATTTTTAAGTCAAGAACACCTGTGTAAAAATGTTAGGGGTGTTATTGAGTGGTGGAGAGGGAAAAGATTCACACAATGGATCGCTGCTGTGCCTCTCATGGGATTGTCAGACCAGTCTCTTCTGGGCCTCAGTTTCTTCCATCTTTAAATTGAAGGGATTTGTAGCTTATTGACATCTAAAGTCCCTTCTAGCTCTAACTCTAGGGTCCTCTGATATAGTGACACCAACTTTTAGACAAGTCATGATCCTACAGCTGAGGGAGAACATTACATACCTATAGGAGAGGTGTCAAACTTTCTGCCAAGGGCTTCAAGCACCTGCAACACCCTGGCACACAGCCTGAACCAGATGAAAATGTAATAGGAAAGTGTTTAACAAATAAAAGTACAACTCAACATAGATAATGTTAATTTGTGATCTTTTTAGGACAATGTGAAGGCCCAGAGATCCATTTCTATTTGAGTTTGACCCCAGTGACTTACGGTATAGACAGGGAAGAGCTCCTTAGAGTTCAAGTCCCATTCATTGATGTGGGATCCAATCTGTATCCCAGGAAAACCCAGCTCCTTCACACAGCGATGCATCTCTTTCACTGCCAGGTCTGGAGCCTGCATTGGCAATGTTCCCAAGCCAACAAACCTCTTTGGGTACTTTGCAACAGTTGCAGCTAAGTCGTTATTTAAAATCTGGCACAGGTCTAAGGTATCTTGAGGTTTGGCCTGGTAAGAAACAAAAGGGGATGAATGAACTAGTTGTGTATCTCTAGATTTCTCTATCTATAGCCCTAGACATGTGATTTCATCGGTGGGGAGAGGAAGAGGAGGGAATAAGCATTTATGTCATGCCTACTATGTGCCAGGCACTGTGTTAAGCCCTTTACAAATATCATATTTGATCAGTGAAGGATCTCCTGATATGAAAGCTGCTTCCACTAGTTCAACTTGTCTGAAACTTAATATTTTAAATCAATGCCTGGAGCACTGAGATATTAGGTGATTCAGCCATAGTTAGAATATATCAGGAGTGGAATCTGAACTCAGATCTTCCTGACTTCAGGGTTGGCCCTCTAAATACCATGCCAAATTGCTTCTTACCCTGTAGTGAAAATTTAACAAATATTTCCTTAATCCAAGTGAAATATCTCACCCAGTCAACCAGTGCTGTCACCTGACATATTCAAATATCCTGAGGACCTCTGAGTTTTGTCGTTTGCCTCATGGAAACATTCTTGGGACTTTGGGGCTTTTCCATTTGTTTTGCAGCAGAACTTTACTATTATGGGTTGTTGCCTCCCCCTAATTAGAGTGAGTTCCTAGAGTGCAGGGACTATCTCAATTTTTCTGTTTGTATCCTTAGTGCTTAGAACAGTGTTTGGTACATAGTCACTATTTAATGCTTTTTCATGCATATATAAATTAAGTCATTCATGGTTTCTAAAGTTATCAACATTAGACACCATTTTTTTGGTTAAAGTTTTCTAATTCTAGGAGCTCTCCCTTTCAAATGTACATTTCCCTAGAAAGGGTAATGCTAATGCATTTAATAATTATTTTACTCTTTAACATGAATGGGTTAGTTTAGATTACCAAATCAGTCCCCTAACAAGGATCTCTAGAACTGAAAGGACTGGTAAATTTTGATGGAAAGAGAGAGGGGAGGGCAAGCCTGTCAACATCTTTGCTTCTAAAATTTTACTCATTCTGCTCCTGGTTCTGTGTGTAGAGGAGCAGCCACAAAGGGAGAGGGTAGATGAAGGGAAGGAGGTTTGTGGGAAGAGGGTTGTTAGTATTGAAGACTCTAATTGTACCATCTACCAAATGGTAAACTATTAGCCTTTAAAATGGACAGTTTAAAGCTTCATACTTACCCAGTAGCTAAACATAACAGGGACTGTAGAAAGGGCTTGGACAGTTACTCCTAATCAAGAAAACAGACCAAACCAGAAAAAATGTCAGTTCTTTATATTTCTTTGTATGTCATCCATTCCCCCAAGCCTTACCTCCCTTTGAATTCCTATTAGAGTCATCACTTTGCACATTGGTTGAATAACACCTGGGGCAAGCAGCATGAAATCTATCAGCACTTCAAATCTATAATTCAAAATTTTAAATAGTACAAACTGGGGGATGGGTGGGATATAAGGTAGGAGAGACTCCAGGACACTACCTTGTGGGAGAGAGACAGAGACCCTGGGTCACTGGCTTCCACTGGGGACCCCATACAGGTATTAAGAACCTTGCTGGTGAAGGTCATTCAAAATTCAGGAGAAGGGAGCAGGGTAGAGGTAGGCAGGAAGGAGCTCACATATAGCAGGGCAGGAAGATGTGTGCTTCCTAATAGATTACTATTTTAAATTATTATTCTGTTTCTGACTAGGTGCTAAAGTAGCTGTTCTATGTTGCTGAAGGAGTGTGGATGTTGTCAAAATGTAAATGTAACAAATTGAACAACTGAAAAAACTTTAATCAAATTAACTAATAGCTTATCTATATTATCGATCCCCCCAAACCAGCTTCTAGTTTTATTTATTAGTTAATTTTTTTAACTTTCAATTTTATTAATCTCTCCTTTGACTTTCAGGATTTCCATTTTGGTATTTAATTGGGAATTATTAATTTGTTATTTTTCTATATTTTTTTAGTTACATGCCCAATTTATTGATCTGCCCTACTGAATTCTTTCTTTACTCCACCATCTCAGTTCTGCCCCCTTGCACAATCCTTAAAAGTCATTATTTTGAAATTTTATGCCCTCTAAATTTTGGTATCCCAAGGACAAGATTTAGTCTCCCTTCTCTAGTTACAGTTCTGGTTTCTCCTTTTCCCTGCCTCCACATGGATCCAGATTCCTTTATGTTGGGTTTAAAGGGAACTCCTCTAAACACTCAGAAGTGAGCTCAGTGCAGACTGCCATTTCATTGGGAAAGCTCATGGGTAAGGCCACGCCTACTAAGTGGGGTTTGAAATTCCCAGTTTGAAATTTCCCATCCTGTGAAGAATGTCAAATACAACCTCCATGACTCAAATAGTGCCAAGTGTGGTGGTGGACAGGGGAATCCTCACTCTAAAAGGTGAAATGCATTGACACTATTCTCTACTCACTCAGACTCCTGGAAACAGTCAATACAGGCAGCAGGTATTATGTCTGGGGTCACTTTTAAAAGGACTCACCTATCACTGATTTTCTTGTTAATGTAGTGAAAAGACTGGATTTGGAAGCAGAGACTGTCACTAATACCTGTGTGGCTTTGGGCAAGTCACTATATAATATTTCTCTGGAATACTTCCTTCCCCTTCAGTGGTATTCTATGGTTCACTTCTCTCCTGACATGTCCTCCCCCAAACCCCAGCTGCTAGTTCTTCAGCATATACTGTACCAAGACAGGCTTCTGGTAATTGTAGGGGGGTGGAATAAAGATGGTGGAGTAGAAACAGGACTTCTGAGGGGCTCCCACTCCCACCTCCTCCAATTCATGTAAAAAATGACTCTAAACAAACTTTGGAGCTACAGAACCCACAAAATGATACAGAGAAGCTAACCTCCCGCTGCAGAAAGTCTGGCAGTCTGGCAGGCCAGCAGGAAGGGGCCAGTGCAACACTCTGGGAGCCAAGCCCTGCCCTGCACCAGCCCGAGGTTTTAGCCCCAGGGTGGCCACAACCAGCTGCCAGCTGGAGGATCTTCAGATCACCAGCAGCTGTGATGGTTTCCAGAATTATCAACCCATAGATGCTAAGGACAAAGTGAGAGGTCAGTTCAGTGTGGACTTTGGGACCCAGGAGTTCGGGAGTGCAGTCTGGCCTTTGCCCAGGGGCAAGAAGCAGGTGAGGAGTGGTGGCCATCCAGCCACTGTCCAGCTGCTTCAGAGCTTTGAGCCTGCAGATTGTAGGGGGACCAAGCAACCAGTCTGAGGGGGTAATCACTCTTGCTTTAACCTGCTTGGATCTGGATCACTGTCTGGGATGGAGGCCCTGGAGTGCGTAACTAGTGTGCCAGAGCCTGTGAAGGCTTCAGAGAGGGCAGCCAACTAATAGTTCCAGCAGCTGAGAAAACTCCAGCAATTGAGACAATCTGCTACCCTCTGGTAGCAGAGTTCTACTGTAGCAAAAAGCTCAAAAGTCAAGTAATTGAGTGGCAACATGAGCAAGTGAGGAAGCAAGGCAAGCAAAATGGTCCGACTTTGGATTCCTTTTTTGGGGACAAAAAGGATTGGGACATGGAACAGGAGGAAGACAGCGAAGTCAGAATTTCTGCACCAAAAGTTTCCATCAAAAGAATAAGCTGCTTACAGGCCATAGAGGAGCTTAAGAAGGATTTTGAAAACCAATAAGAGTAGTAGAGGAAAAATTGGGAAGAGAAATGAGAATGATGCAAGAAAATTATGAAATTAGAGTCAACAACCTGACTGAAGAAAATAACACCTTAAAAAACAGACTAACTCAAATGGCAAAAGAGGATCGAAAAGCCAATGAGGAGAAGAATGCCTTAAAGAGCCGAATTTGCTAGATGGAAAAAGAATCTCAAAAACTCACTGAAGAGAATCATTCCTTCTGAATTAGATTAGAGCAAATAGAAGCTAGTGACTTTATGAGAAATCAAGATACTATTAAATAAATCCAAACAAATGAAAAAATAGAAGGCAATGTGAAATATCTCATTGGGAAAACCACTGACCTGGAAAATAGATCCAGGAGAGATAATTTAAAAATTATTGGACTACATGAAAGCCTTGATCAAAAAAAGAACCTAGAAATCATCCTTCAAGAAATTCTCAAGGAAAACTTCCCTGATGTTTTAGAACCAGAGGGCAAAATAGAGGTTGAAAGAATCCACCAATCACTTCCTGAAAAAGATCCCAAAAAGAAAACTTCTAGGAATATTATAGCCAGGTTCTGGACTTCCAGATCAAGGAGAAAATATTACAAGCAGTCAAGAAGAAACAATTTGAATACTATGGAAACACAATCAGGATAACACAGGATCTGGCAACTTCTACACTGAGGGATCAAAGGGTTTGGAATATGATATTCCCAAGGTCAAAGGAGCTGGGATTAAAACCAAGAATCACCTACCCAGCAAACCTGAGTATCATGTTTCAGGGGGGAATAAAGGACTTCCAAGCATTCCTGACAAAAAAAAAAAAAACAGAGTTGAATAGAAAATTTGACATTCAGATACAAGAAGCCAGAGAAGCATGAGAAGGTAAACAGGGAAAAGAAATCATAAGGAATTTATCAAAGTTGAACTACTTATATTCCTACATGGAAAAACGATACTTGTAATTTATGAAACTTTTCTCAGTATGAGAGTAGTTGAAGGGAATAGAAATGTGTGTGTGTGTGTATACACACACACATATATACATTTATGTCTATATAGGAGGGTATATGGGCATATGAATACATATGTGAGTGTGTGCATATATGTGTACAGGTATACATAGACAGATGGCACAGGACCAATCAAATAGGAAGGGATGATACTTAAAAGGTGAAATTAAGAGATGAGAGAGGAATATAATGAGAGGAGATGGGGAGAGATAGAATGGGGTAAATTATCGCATATAAAAGAGGCAAGGGAAAACTGTTACAATGGAGGGGAAGAACAGGAAGGTAAAAGGGAATGAGTCAACCTTTTTCTCAATGAATTGGGCTTAGGGAAGGAATGGCATACACACTAAATAGGGTATCTCACCATACAGGAGAGTAGGGTGGAAGGGAATGAGAGAGGTGATAATGCAAGGGAGGGCAGGCTGGGAGAGAGGGAACAGGGATAGGGTCAAAGTAGAGAATAGAACTAGTGGGGGTGGGATAGGATGGAGGGAAATATAGTCAGTCTTTCACAATATATCCTCTATGGAAATGTTTTGCACTAGCTACACATGTATAACCTATATTGAATTGTTTATCTTCTGAATAAGAATGGGTGATGAGGGAGGTAGGGAAAGAATCTGGAATTAAAAGTTTCAAAGTCAAATGTTTAAAATATATTATTATTATTTATTATTATTATTATTTTACATGTAACTGGAAAATAAGATATACAGGCAGGCACTGGGGCAAAGAGATCTACCATGCCCTACTGAAAAGTTGGAGGGGTGATGGGGGAAGATATGGGAGAGAGCAGATTGGGGGAGGGGATATTCAGTGGGATCACTGTTTTGGGGTGGTGGGTAGGGGAAAAATGGGGGGGGAAATTTGTAACTCAAAATCTTGTGGAAAGGAATGATGTAAACTAAAAAGAAAAAAAAAGACAGTCTTCTTCCTCTCCCAGGCTATATCTTAGGCAAACCACCTTTTCTACCCTTCCAGCAAAAATTGCACCTGGCTCTGTTAGGTGATAAACTTGTTGCTTCCTTTCTGCAGTTCTCTCCTTCCTCCTCCTTCCCCACCCCCCACCAGGGTTGGATGGGTTTACCACTCCTAATACTGTTCTTCAGGGCCTAATTCCCACACCAGTCCCAGGCCCCTTATTATTCCATCCTTTTTCAGCTTTGCATTGGGGCAGGGGTGGAGTAACCCTGAGGGCACTAATTAAACTTTTCTTCCCATGAATATGACTCAGAAAGACTAAAAACTCCTTTCCTTAGAGCTTACCATTTTATCTCTTTGTCCCAAGGACAAAGGAACACAGAGTGATGAAATGAAATGTAATTGGAGGAAGGGGGGGCGGTAGAGGGAGAAAAGCAAGGAGCATATTTTAAACTTAAGTTTAATCATAAACAGCTGGTTTATGACACTAATTACTCTGAGTCCTGTCTTCTTGAGTTTTCCCTTGGAGGGCAAGAGATTTGAAGTAGTTTCACTTGAAATCAAGTCTTGCTCCTCACATCCTGGGAAAGGCTTTTTGTCTTTTCTTTCTAGGTAGGCTTCTAAAGCCCTTTTTCCAGAAGCCATTGCTAATGATATTTTCTGCTGTTCATTGATTTTAAGCAATTAGGCTAGCACAGGGAGGGCTTGGGGAGACTACCTCCTCAATGTGCCTTGTAAACCTGAAAGCCCAATAGTAATGTGGAGTTTGCAATATTATTTGATGTAGGTGTGAAAGATAATTTGCAGTCAAGTTTCTCCATTCTGAAAAATCAAATCTAGAGTGGCTTCAACATCCATTAGGCCTAAGTTTAGAAGTCACCTGACCTTGCAGGAATATGGGATTTAGAGCAATGGAGACCCTCCCCAGTGCCACCTCAGCACAAGATATGCCAAATAAGGACAGAAGTACTTTCTCAAATGTATATTGGGTGATCTACTGTTTCCTTGCTCTGGTACTTGAGGTGGATTGCTACCCTTAGATTGTACACCTAACTTCCAGCCGATGGAAGAAAAGAGTAAGGAGGAGGGTGGGGGAGAATTCCACATTAGGGCTTTGTAATTTCTTCATTTCCTTTTGTAAATTGCTTCTCCTCCCTCACCATTTGTCAGGAGGGTGGCCCTTTCTTGAGATTGTATTAAACCATTTTTTTTGCTTCCTACCTTGAGAAACCTCTGAGTATTATTTGGGTAAGGATTTCTGTTGCGCACAGTTTTTGGGGTGCACACATAGACCTCCCTACAGAGGGAGGAGGAACATGGAGCTAGAGACAACCAGAATGACTGATGAATATACTTGAATACAGCTTGGACTCCAAAGGAGTTCTGCTAGCCCTGTGTTCAGGCCTGTCTCACATATTCAAGGCTAGTATAACTGAAGGTGTTCTGGGATTTGCTCACCCTAGATAGGAACATCCAGTTCATTTTGTCTACACTGATATGATTCTACAATCTCTGCATTCCTCTAAAGAGAAACATTTTTGGTCTAAATTTTCAATTACTTGCCTGGGATTTTAATAATAACAACAATAATAAAAATAGCTAACATTTATATAGCTCTTTAAGTTACACAAATATTTACATATACTATCTCATTTTATTGTCACAATAACCCTATAAAGCAGGTGCTGTTGTGATCTCTGAGTTACAGGTGAGGAAACTAAAACTCATTGATGTTAAAGGATTTTCCCAGAGTCATAACAGCTTATTAACGTCTGAAGCAGGATCTGCATTCAGATCTTTCTCATCTCAAGGACAACATTCTGCATATATGAAGCCTTACTTCACTGAACTAAGTCAAAGCAGGGACTTGGAATGGGGGTAAAGGATGGTAGGGATACATAATTTCTTGCACCTTTCCTATATTAATCTCCCCCAGAGTATAGTTTGCTTTGAATCCCCATGGTCAAGTATAGTGCCTGAAATATAGTAGCCACTCAATAAATGCTTGCCAAGAGTATGTTGACATAGTAATATAGTAATTTTGCAGTTAGTTTGAAGAGGCTGTAGCCAAATCTGTTCCTTGAAATCCCAAACTATTATTGTTGTTTGCTATCTCAATCAATTAACTTCTAGAGTTAATCACAAAATAGTAACTTACCCATTTGATCCATTTCTCTAATACGAACTATTGGGTCCCAGCAGTTTTCTTGGACAATTCGAAAGAGCTTTCCATCTTTCATCATTCTGGCTTCTCCCTAGGGTGAAAAATTTTGGTCAATAGAAAGTGAACCAAGATGACTGGTGTGCCTTTGGAATAAAATAAAAAGGCTACAGCTATAAGTATTTTGCAAGGATTTTCCCCTTAAAAATTATAGATTTTTGTAATCTTCAGTTTTGTTTCTCTCTAGAAGTGGAAATGTATTTACCTTTTTACCAAAAGCTTCCTGCCTACATAGTTGCTTGGAAGTGGACATAGACTCTTAAATTCTATAGCTAAGTTTGGGACACATAACTCATTTGATTAAAGCCAGGTGACTGGGGGCGGCTAAGTGTCATGGTGAATAGAGCACCGATCCTCGAGTCAGGAGGACCTGAGTTCAAATCCAGCCCCAGACACTTAACACACTAGCCATGTGACCTTGGGCAAGTCTCTTAACCCTAATTGCCCCTCCAAAAAAAAAAAAGGAAAAAAACCAAACCCCAAAACCCAGGTGGCAGTAAGGCCAAAGTTAATCTTGAAGGTGTTCAGAAAGCTTCTCTGTGTTTCTATAACTAAATGTGGCTAGTCACAGGATCATTAACTTAAAGTTGGAAGGGACTTTAGAGTACATCTAGTTTAACACCCTCACTTTTTTTTGAACCAAAAAACTGAGCTACAGAGAAGCAAAGTGACTTGCCCAAAGTCAAGTAACAGGATTTAGAAGAACAATAATTAGCATTTATATAATGCTTTTTGAGTTTTGCAAAGTTCTCCCCAAATAGTGTCTCATTTTCTCCTTAAAGCAATCCTGAAAAATAGTTGCTGTTATTGCCCCCATTTTACAGATGAGGAAACTGAGGCAGATGGAAATGACTTACTTTAGGTCACATAGCTAGCAAGCATCTGAGGTAGAATTTGAATTCAGGTCTTCTTGATTCCAAGTTTGGCACTCTATCCATGGGGTCAAGTGACTCCTCTCTTTTTAGGGGCAGCTAGATGATGTGGTGGATAGGCTGCTGTTTCTAGAGTGCTATATAAATGCTTGCTATTATTATTGTCACAGTCATTTTGCAAATGTTAACTTTGTCATAGGAAAAGATTAGGCAAGTGTGTGAATGGATCATTGGAGCTGGGAGATGCCTTATACCATGTAGTTCAAGCCTCTTTTTTTATACTTGAGGAACATGAGAACCAGAGAAATCACAGGATTGGAGATTTAGAACTATAAGGGACCTAGAGTCCATTGAGTTTGACTCCCTCACTTTACATATGAGAAAACACCGAGGCACTTAGGGATTAAGCAATTTTCCTAGTCACATAGCAACAAAATATCTGAAACAGGATTTGAATCCAGGTCTTCCTGACTCCAGTGCCCTCTCCACTCTTCCAGGCTGTCTCTCATGCTGAAGAGTCTTGCCTGAGGTTACACTGCTAGTTAATAGAAGGACTAGTATCTTTTCATGTTTCCCTTTTCTTTCTGGGCACAGTGCCTTTCTGAAAGTTATTTATGTGATACCTCAAAGACTAAAGAATGACCTTTGAATCCCTAGTGGGAGAGCAAAATGCATGTGAGCAGGTAGAAAAAAAACCCCACTGTCCTCTGATTGGCTGTTTCCTCCCCTCCCCTCTCCTATGTCCTTCTCCTAACAAGACTTAATCCTGAGCTCTATTCATATCCAATTTGAGCTACAACTCTTTGTTTTTTCCTTTTCTCTTTATGTACTTGCTCTGCCCCAACTCCTTCATTTAAAGCCCAGGCTACATTTCAACCACAAAGTGAATTCAGGTCTCTTTAACAATGTTTGTGGTTTTTCCATGACCAAAACTCTTCAGAGTCATTGAGCAAGTGACTTATGAAATCATGTCAGGGAGAACAAACATAACAGTTATTTACATCAGAGAATGACTGTGTCCTGGTCATCAGCACCAGTATACTGGTGGGATTGATTAGATTTCAGCTGTGAAACCATGAGTGAGTTATAAGCTTTTTTAGGGGGAAGAGGAGAGGAGGCAAAATAAAGAGATGGCATTGAAGAAAAATATCTGGGAAATGCATTTCATTTGTCATGTGGAGGATTCTCTCCTCTTCCTCCTCCTTGCTTAGTATTTGAATGCTCTTCAGTATGAAAGAGTACTTCAAAGTTTTCCTCCAAAGGAGGGAATTATTCATATAGAGACTGTATTTATCATTGTATGTGTCCAAGGAATGTTAAAGCTGGAAGGAAGCTTGAAGATCATCTAGTTCTCTGCTTCTCCCACAGATTTATTATTATTATTATTAAAGCAATTGGGGTTAAGTAACTTGCTTAAGGTTACATGGTCAGGTGTGTCTGGGTGGGTGCTAAGTGTCTGAGCCTGGATTCGATTCCAGGTCATCCTGACTCTGGGGCCGGTGCTCTTACTCGCTATGCTACCTGGCCGCCCCCTCCCACAGAATTATAGTCATAGAATTTCAGAGTTGGAAGGGAGAGGAGTGATTTGTCAATTCATTAACCAACAAGAATTTTATGAAATACTTAGTATGTTCTAGGCGCTAAGGATACAAAGACAAAAAAATGAAACATTCTCTACACTCAAGAGACTTAAACTCTATAGGAAGGAGTCAATGCTACTAAACGATGTAGAAAGGTAATTTTAGGGAAGAGAAATTAGCTGCTGAGGGAGGAAGAAGTAGGAAAGTCATGGACTTTTGAGCTATTGTGAATCAATTGATCAATCAACAATATTTTTTTTATAGTATGTAATAATAAAAAGTATTTATTAAGATCTTACCAGACGGTTAGGTGGCACAGTGAATAGAGCACAGGCCCTGGAGTCAGGAGGACCTGAATTCAAATCCAGCCTCAGACACTTAACATTAGCTGTGTGACCTTGGGCAAGTCACTTAACCCCAATTTTCCTGCATTCCCCCTTCCAAAATGCCAAATGCAAAACAAAAAACATCTTACTATGTGCAAGAGGCATCATGCTAAATTTTAAGCATACAAAGAAAAAGCAAAAGTAGTATTTGTCTATAAAGAGCTTATACTCTAATGGGGGAGATGACATTTACATAAATAAGATATATAAAAGATATAGATAGAGTAGATGGACAGTAAAGTGGTATTTGAACTGATTCTTGAAGAAGCAAGGGATTCTAAGAGGTGGAGGTAAGAAGGTGGAGATTTCCAGGTAAGAGGGGCAGCAGACAGGGCAAAAACACAGAGGTATATTCTGTGTGAGGATCAATAAGTAAGCCAGTATGGCTGGACCATAGTGTATATATGAGAATACTATTTTAGTCTTCCTATTTTCTGGGGTCTCTGTCTCTCTTTACTGCCAAATGAATTTACTTAAAAAGTTGACTTGACTCATTGTTCCAGTGCATTTTGTGAAATTTGCTTCAGGAAAGTTATGAAAATGCTAGTTATGATTCTGAAGTCATGACACCTGGATTCTAGTCTGGGTCTTCAATTTGCCATGTGAATCAGTCAAGTAATTTCTGTGTTTTAGTATCCTCATCTTCAATGAGTGGGGAATGAACAAGATAATTCTGAGGTTTCTATGCTATGGAAAGTCATCAAAACTAAAATAATCTAATTAGCCAGTATTCTATTCAGTTTAAATACCTGATATTTATTTATTATTTAGAAGTTAATTACTGTTTTTGGTATTTCACAGTCTCATTGACTATATCACAAGGCAAACAGCTGGGATGACTTGACTGAAGAAGCAGAAATGACTGAAATCAGAAATTAGTCATCTTTCTGAGACTTTCTTAGGAGACTTTTACAAATCTCTAACTGCCTTTTGGATACATCCACCTGGATGTCTTGTCATCACCTCAAATTCTTCATGTCTAAAACAGAACTCATAATTTTTACTTTGAAAGAATGAACTATCCAGTTCCTTCTATGGACTTTCTTAATTTTTTTTAAAGCAATTGGGGTTAAGTAACTTGCTTAAGGTTACACGGCCAGTTATTTTGTGTGGGTGCTAAGTATCTGAGGCCAGAACCGATCCCGCGTCTCCCAACTCTGGGGCCGGCGCTCTTACTCACTGCGCCACCTTGGACTTTCTTATTTCTAACAAAGAAAATAATTATTTCAGCCAATCAAGTTTAAACCTTGGATTCATTCTCAATTCTTCCCTTTCCTACTCCCTTTACTTTCTTCTTCTTCTCCGTTTCTCTTCTTCCCACATACAAGTTGTTCATTACATCCCTCACACTGATATTAGATTAATCTTTCTTATGCATAAACTTCCTTATGCATGTTAGTTCTCAGCTCATGACTTTTCAATGAATCCCTATTGTCTATTAAGTAATTTAAGTAAAGTTCAAATTCCATTGACCTGGCATTCAAGGTTTTCTACAACCTGATTTTATCCTACTGATTTAGCCTTATCTGGTAGTACCCTCCTATACATACTCTATACTTTATTCAAACCTTTGATTCTCCCAAGCTTTCCCTTCATGCTTCTGCTCATATTATTTCCTATGTATGAAAGTTGCCTCCTTTTCCCCCTGTACCTGTTGAATTCCTTTCATCTTTTAAAAGCCAACTCAAATGCCACCTATATAGAAGTTTCCTTTATCCTTCTGTTAGCAGTGACCTAAATTTTTACCTAACATGGCACTTTATTTGCATCTTTAATGCATTTAACTTATACCCTTTTTTATTATAGTCATTCATGTATGAATTATAGCCCTCCCCCCGACTAAGTTGTAAACACTTTCAGGGAAGGGACAGTGTTTCATCTAAACTTTGTTTCTCTCTCAGGTCTAACACTGTACTCTGAACACATAAAGCACTTAATATTTGTTGAATTTTCAACAGTCAACAAGTCATTTCAATTCTTTTATAAAGTCTTTCATATCTACCTGCCCTTCCCATTCCCATTGCTAGCATTTTAGTCCAGGCCATTAGCACATCATGCTTAGTTGAATGTAGCCCTCTAGTTAATTTTTCTGCCTTCAATCTCTTCCTACTATAGTCAATCCTGTACAGAAACAGATTAATCTTTTTTAAATACCATTTTTATCATGTTATTCATATGATTAACCCCCAAATTTCTATGATTGTCTCTATGGCCCCTACCCACTTCTACTTAATCTTGCTACATGGGTTGTAACTAGGATAAGGCTATGGGGTGGGAGGTGGGATTTGTCCAAGGGTGGGAAATTTGTCCCAAAAAAGGAGATTTTTAAAGAGTTGAAGATGAGATTGTATTCCTCTAAGTAAGAAGACTGTGTTAAGACTTGAGTTAAAGAATGGTTGGAGCTGTGACTTTGTGGAGCCCATGATAGGATACTGAGAGTGGAGACAGGAGCAGAGTACAGCTGGGTTCCCATCTTGATGGTTTTTTAGGAGAATACTAGGTGTGGTGATATCTGGTCTCAACAATGAGAAGAGAGGCCAGCCCTGGTGTAGAAAGTTCATCATCTCACTGTCAATTGGCCACCTCACAACATTTTTTCAACTCAAGTGTATCCAGGGTACCAGCAGAATTGATCTATGGCAAGTGAGACCATTCATTTGAATGGCAAGGTAAAATAAGTGAGACTGTTTCCTTCATAACTATGACTTTATCCTTCCTTAAAGCATTGTTAAACTGCACTAATTAAAAATTCCTGAGGAGTAGAAGGAGGACCTTAAATGAAATGGATTTGTGGCATAAGGTACATGTGGAAGGACTGAAGAACCAGTCTCCTGATTAATTCTTTATCATGAAATAAGAGACTGATGCCCTGGAAGAGCAGTTGCCACTCTGACCACCAACTCTTCTGTTCCTGAGAGAAATCAGATTTGAATTTGTTGTTGAGCAGTTTCAGTCCAGTCTAACTCTTTATAATCCCATCTGAGGTCTTTTTGGCAAATATATTGGAATGGTTTGCCATTTCTTTCTACAGTTCACTTTTAGAGATGAGGAAACTCACGTTTAGAGATGAGGGTTAAGTGACTTGCCAAGATCACATATCTAGTAATTGTCTGAGGTTAGATTTGAACTTAGGGAGATTGTAGAGGACCACAGGCCCATGGGACTCTGACCCTGATGGTTGAACAAGCCCTCTCAGGTAAAGAACCTGTTGGTGGGACTGGTTAGGTTCCCCACCCCCCAGGAAAGAGCTCAAACACATAGGTGTGAGGATTAGGGCCTCAAGATAAGTGTGGCATTTACCCCTGGGAACAGAGAAGTGTGCAATGTCCTCAGGGGAAAACAATTAGGAAGGAGTATCATGGCTCTATAAAGCTTGTGCCTGGAAGAATAAACATTGGCTCTCTACTTTCACCATTTCGGGAGTCCCATCTCTTTTTATGCACCCACTAGCAACTTCTGGGTCACTGATTCTTTCTCAGCCCTGCTTGGGGACGGCAGGGTTCCCACACTTTCCCAGTCCTGCTGAGGGACAGCAGGTATCCCCATAACTGGCTCCCCACAGGAGATATCTTTCTGACTCCAGACCTGGCACTCTATTCACTTCATCACCTAGCTGCCCCTCAGATTTAAATAGCTTGGATGAAAGAGCTCTGGGTTGGAAGATAAGAGAGGAAAAGATTCTAGTCTCTGCTCCTATTAACTCTGTGTCTTTCTTTTTCTATTTTGTAAAATAAGAGGTTTGGACAAGAGGATCTCTAATTTCTTTTCTGTCTTCACAGTCTTCAAGTCTGTGAGATTTTGATTTATTTGACTGTGATCTTGGGCAAGTGAATTCCCCCTCTGGGTTTCAGTTTTCTTCCCTCTTAAATGGAGGAGTTTGACCAGATGATCCTTAATGTCCCTTTTAGCTTTAATTCAATACTTTGAGGGAGGACAGCTACATGGCACAGTGAATAGAGCACTGGTCCTGGAGTCAGGAGGACCCGAGTTCAAATATGGCCTCAGACACTTAACACTTATTAGCTGTGTGACCTTGGACAAGTCACTTGAGCCCAATTGCCCTACCTTCCCTGCTCCCCCAAAAATACTTTGAGGGAACTGTAGGGGTTAGTTTAAAGTCCACTTCAGCCCCCTCTCCAAAAGCATCCATCTTCTTTCCTTTACTATTCTACTTCCCATCCCTAGTAGTTAGGCTTAGATGCCAAATGTGAAGAAACAACTCACCCTAGCACCCTAGGTAACAAGAATAATCAATTTATATAGTATGAATTTTTATTCATTATTTAATCCACAAGTATTAAGTACATACTATGTGCCAGGCACTGTGTTAGTTATTGTGCATGCCCTAACTTTACAATTAGATGGTAAGGTCATTGAAAAGGACTGTCTTTGCCTTTATATGTTGAATGCTCAGCATATAGTAGTCCTTCAATAAATATCTGTTGATGAGAATGACCCACAGATATGGAATGATTTTTGTTCTATCCCTCCTGTGTCATGTATGGTCCCTGAAACATTCTCATGTTTTCAGTGGCCAATGTCCCAGTGCACCAAAGGTGGCTGTATGAATCAAGGATTTGCCTGCTTCCAATATATACCAATTAAAGGAGAAATGAATTGCTCTTTGAAATCTTTATAAAGCTTTACAATAACAAACAGATGTCTCTGGAGCTGTTTCAGGACTATTAAAAAATTAAGGACTGAGAAGGGAAACAGAGAGAAAAATACAATTGTAAAATGTTTCAGGAAGATCTTTTGGGAAGCTCAAATCTCTGCTAAATTAGTTATTGAGACCACTTGTCCCAGAAGATTTTGGTTCTTACCAAATGAATGTAGAAGAATGAAAACGCATTGTAAATGAAAAATCCCAGATTTCATTGTTCCTGTTTACCTGGGGAAGGTGGGAGGAGAGTGGTGTCATACTTGTTATATTGTTTCTGAGTCAACTTTTTGGTGTCAAACCACATTTGCTTCATAAAAGAGTTGAATTAGCATGCCATTTTTATTATCTTTAGAAAGAGTTTAGGAATATAGAGATCATAAGACATTTGAGGTTTGGAAGAATTCACTGATGAAACCATCTGGTCTTGATGCCATTTGCAGAGAAGCTTGTTAATGACTTATTTGATTTCTCCTTCTGAGACTGGTCTATTGAGGTTAGGTTTCTTATTTTCTAAGTTCAAGTATTTTATTTTATTTTATTTTTGTAGATATTTTCCTTTTTCCTTTATGTTCCCATTTGAATACATATGTACATATCTCTGACTTTCCAAGGGTCTATTGATGTGGACCATCAATTGTAACCCCTCATCCCTTGAACCAATTACAACTCCTTAAATAACTTATAATTTTAGAGTGTTGCTTGTGGCACAGAAAGGTTGAATGACTTGTCCATGGTCATGAAATTAAGTATCAGAGGTGGGATTTGAACCCAGATCTTTCTGTCTTCAAGTACATTATTCTATTGATTATGCCACTGTGCTGCTCAGACTGCTGATAGTTCTCTTTAGCAATAATCAACACTTATTAAATTTCCTGATTGCTTATCAGTATTATGGACATTCTTGGCAGCCATGTTTGGGAAGGACAGCTGGGACAACTAGGGAAGAATAGGGCAAATAGAATGGGGAATGACCTGATGTTGGTTCAACAGGATGTGAAAACTGTTATCAAATACAAATTGGTCTATCATGTGAGAGATAAGATTTATTCACTTTGGCCCTAGGGGGCAAATGGAAAAGCAATGAATGGATGGAAATTACAAAGAGGCAAATTTAGGCTTTAGGTAAGAAAAAACTCTCTTATATTAGTAGGAACCCCAGCCACCATGCTCTGGTCTTCTCTACCTCTCCAACAAATGCCTTGCCCTCTGTCACTATCATCTTAACTTTTCCAGATCCTTTTTATATTTTGTTTTTCTCTTTTGGAATGTAAGCATTTGAGAATAGTAATTGTTTTGTTCTCTTGTTTTGGTATCTCCAGTACTTAGCACAGTGGTTGGTGCAGAGTATAAATACTTTAATAAAGGTGCTACCTATCCATAAATCTCTCCCCCCACTTTCCCTCCCCTCTCTCCCTATCTGTCTGTCTGTCTGTCTGTCTATCTATCTATCTATCTATCTGTCTATCTACCTATCTACCTGTCTGTCCGTCTGTCCGTCTGTCTGTCTGTCTGCCTGTCTGCCTGTCTGTCTGTGTGTCTATGATTCAAGTTATCCAAAACCAAAATAGTCAGCCTGGGGAGGTAGTAGGTTCTCTTTTATGGAAGTTTTGCCTAAAGCTGGATGACTATTTGTCAGGTATGTTGTAGAACAAATTCTATTTGAGATGGGGATTGGACTGAAGTTGTCTTTTTCCTGGCCAGTGCAAATGCTTAAGTAGAGTTATTTTGCATATTTATATCCATTAGCATAACATAGAGATGATCTTGCAAATAAAGAAAAAAAGGAGGGGGGGGCTAACACCTTACTATTTAAAAGATATTAGTCAAAGGGGAAAGGGAGCTATGTGCATGTGTTAAGAGTGAGAGGATGCTGTGGCATGGTATAGTGATATTATTCTCACTGAGGTCTTTAGTATTTTTATTTATTTTTGTGTTTCTATAGCTCATGTGGCCACAACTGCAATGATTTCCAGAGTTCTATTGATGTGGACCACCACTAGGTGGTACAATGGATAGAGTGTCGGTCCTAGAGTCAGGGTAGCTCTGAATTTAAAGCCTGCTTTTAGACGCTTATTGGCCGGGTGACCTTGGACAAATCTTAAAACTCTTTTGACATCAGTTTACTCATCTGTAAAATAAAGGTTTTGAACTTGATGGTCTGTAAGTTTCCTTCCAGCTCTAAATGTATTCCTTTATGATCCTAATAAAGCCCAGTCACCCTGATGACATTATTATGCAGGTGCATAATAAATGCTTGTTGACTTGACTTGTCCTTTGGCCTTCCACCAAAATCTTCCTAGAGCACATTATTATGACATGAAAGTGTCTGTTGCTTCCCAAAGACAATTCCAGCTGAGTGCAGCCTATGGCTGGTCCCTTTCAGCTAAGGAAGGCATTGAGTATGGATCCAGTGACATCTGTTGCCTGAGGACCATCTTAGCTAAGTTTGGAGAGGGTGATCCAGAGAATATGAACAGAAACTAGGGCCTAGGAATACAGATATAGAGTCTATTACAGGGGAAATCAAAGGTTTGAGTCAATGTCAATTAAGGAGACAGAGGGAAAAATAGGAACCAGATATAAGAATCAAAACAGAAGGGAGCCAGGGCTCAGACTCTTCTAACACTTGGCACTAGAGGGAGCTAGATGGCACAGTGGATATAGAACTAGGCCTGGAGTCAATGAGACCTGAATTCAAATTCCCCTGAGACACTTACTATCTATGTGAGCCTAGACAAGTCACTTAACCCGTGTCTGTCCCAGTTTCCTCAACTACAAAACAGGGATAATAATAACACTTATTTACAAGGTATTAGGAAAATTAAATGAGATGGCATTTATTTATTTATTTATTTTTAAGCAATCAGGGTTAAGTAACTTGCTCAAGGTTACATGGCCAGGTGTTTCTGGGTGTGGTGCTAAGTGTCTGAGCCCGGATTTGAATGCCAGGTCATCCCGACACTGGAGCTGGGGCTCTTACTCGCTGTGCTACCTGGCCGCTCCCAAGATGATATTTATAAAGTGCTTAACACAGGGCCTGGAACATAGCAGGCACTTGATATTTCCTTGTGTCCTTTTCATTTCATCATTTGTGAATCATCCCTGTGTACAATCACCATTCCTAGGTGTTGTCCATCCATACCATTATCAGTAGGGCAAGGTGAGCAGCACATGTTATATTGGCCAGAGAGTTCTGTGTCTCTGTGTTATGGACATCATTAATATCAGAGGCACCATTGGAGCACTCCACCTTGACCTCAAGAGACAAGATGGCTCTGAAGCATGTCATCCAACCAATCCTTCATATTACAAAGTGGAGGCAGGTGGCACAGTCCTTCAATATTAGCATTTATTTATGAAATTTAAATCTCTGAATGACTCATGAGAAGCTTACTTTTAATGATCTCATGTCACTAAATGTTTTAGGGCTACGAAGAGCTGGATCATGGCATTGCTTATTGCTGCTACCATAAAACAAACACTCCTCTCTGTCATTTACAACCTTTCCTAACTTGGTCCTGACCTAACTTTCCAGGCTATTTTTGCTTTGCTCTCCTTCATGCCCTATGAACTGGCCATCTTGCTATTAATCATTCACACATTCTGTCTTTTATCTTTGCACCTTTGTGCAGTGTGTTCCCCATGCCTGGAGTACCTTCCTTCCTCACTTCTGCCTCTTAGAATTCCTAACTTCCTTCAGAGGTCTTTTCTGATTTCCTCCAGCTATATCTCCAACCCCAACCCCAACCACCTTGTCTATGTTTTATGGAGACTTTGGTCTCATTTTTCTCATTTGTAAAATGATAGGGTTGGACAAGATGATCACTAGTACCTTTGAACTCTAGCATTCTGAGATTTTACTTGATTTGTGTCTTGGGCAATTGACTAAGTGATGCTACCGAGGAGTTTGATTATAATGCAATAATAAGGTTTTGGCAAAAATAAGTGCTCTAGGCAACATTTCAAATGGTATGCTTATATCATCATTGATACAGCCCCCTACAAACACCACAGTTTCCTTTGTAAGATGGTATTACTTATTAAAAAAATTGACATGACTCCCTACATTCGGGTACAAACCAAATATTTATGGATTGACATCTCTGTAGCAGACTTAGATTTCCAGAGCAGTTAGATTCTGTTCTGGAGTCAAGCTTAACTTTAAACGATAGGATAAAAATCAGGCACTAAGACCCTAAGATTTGGGCCACTTGGCAGCCTTAAAGCATTCTCACCTGTGTAGTACTTCAACCTTTAATAAAATAGCCAGCCAGTTCAGGTTGTGGACTCTGAACAGCTAGGGATAATGCTTGCTTTTTGCTGTATCCTACTTATGCTATGTCTCCGAACAAAGCATGCCCTGGCACTTTATATCTAGGATTCAGAAAACCCGAGGATATGGATGAAATGCTAAGCAGGCTCGGTTGTGTTAGTGATGGCTCATTATTACTCTATGAATAAAGTTAGGGGATACAGTCTTTCCCAGGGCCAGATTTCTAGCTTACCCTTGGGCCTAATTATTTGCAAATTGGATTGCCTGGGGGTTCCTTCTCCTTCATTTCTTTCTGCTGTTATCAAACCCTGGCCCCAGTGAAGGCTTCTCTCCTTTGCCTCTGATGTTTAATTTCTGTAACTTGCACTGGAATCCAAAATACTTCATTTATTTAGCCTACCTTAATACACAGTAATGACCTGTGGTGAGGACTAGGTCAGCTTCTAACGGCAGCATAATAAATGCCCAAATTGGTTCCAGGGCAAAAAATGTTTTTTTTTAATAGCATCTCAAACTACAGTTTTATCTTTTAAAATGCTGCTCTTTGAAGGCAACCATTTTTCCTAATAACTCTGAGAAATCTCCCTTCCAATCTCCCAGTGAATGCAAAGTTAATCATGGAGACAAAGGAACTCAGGTGTCTGGAGGTCCTCCTTTGGCATCATACACGTTTCTGTAGGTTCTATGCTGCGTTGGTTGCTTGTAGGGGACTAGTAGGTCCAGAAAATCTGATAGGAAGAAGGGCACCAACCTTGCTGTTGTGATGGAGCTGCACCCATCCTCCATAACCATATCTCTGTGGAGGGTAGAAAAGCACAATTAAATTCTCAAAGGGTAGAAATAGAAACACAACCATAGTTCACAGATAACATTTAATTCAAGGAACATTGTATTTAAATTCCTGGAAACAAATCACAATGAATATGACATGAACTAAATACTCAAATAGAAATGAATTAAAACACTCATATAGATCTGTGATCTCATTGATCCAGAAGTTCCTTCCAACACAACTCATCCACACCTGTCCATCCTGTGCACTCTAGTCTTCATCCTCTGAGATTGACACAGGGAGTCTTCCTCATGTGCTGGAGGTCTTTCTTGCTGTCTCCTGACATCACAAGGGTACTGGTGGAAGATCCTGGCTGTGTTCCTGTCATCCTCTCTCTTCCCACATGGCTAGTCCATCTTCTCTTCCCCTCATGAGTTCCTCAATGACATTATTTCCTCCTTTTTTGGAGTTTGTTATTGGTTATATATTGTAGTGAACTATATTTGACTCACTGTTGGAAACTACTTGATAAGCAAAGATTTAAGGATGTATAAGGGGATATACTTTGTGTGTGGGCCTAATGCTAGGAACCCTGGCTTTAAGTCCCAACTCTGACCATGTCCACCCATTTGATCTTGGGCAAATTTTTCTTCTCTCTGGGCATCAGTTTTCATTTGTGAAATGAAGGGATTAGATGATCTCTAAAGATACTTCCAACTCTGATACCTATTTTAGATTTCATCTCAGTTCCCTGGGTTTCCACTGAAACCTTAGGTGATGTTACATTTTCAAAAAATTCACTTTTTGCTCTATAATTCAGACTGTAGAATGGCAGTGTGTTCTCTTGCCATTCCTAAGGTAACATGGAACAGTGGAAAAAATACTGGATTGGGAATCATAGAACCAGTGCTTAAGGGGCAGGAGGAAGCATCAGCATATCCTTGAATGGCAATAACTACTTTTCAAGGTTCATGCAGCTGCTTGTATAGATTTCTCTTCAGCCTTATTGCTATTGTTTATTAGTCTCTTGGCCATTGTTGCAAGTATTTCAACAATTTTACTAGTTGGTCCAGGGCCCTTCTCTTTGCATCATCATCTTCTGTGGGAGATGTGGGAAGCAGTGTGGTATAGTAGAAAGAGCACTGAATTTGGAGTCAGAGGACCTGAGTTTGAATCCTAATTCTGCTACTTACTTTCTGTGTGACCTTGGACAAGTCATTTCATTTCTAGGTCTCATGTTGAGAGCCAAAATATTTGATTCAGATTGACTCCTGGGGGATTGGCCCCTAAGCAGATGTTTTTGATGACTTGGCTTTGGCTTCAACTTTGAAGCCTGCTCCCAGAGCATCCTTTGTAATGTGACTGCATATGAAAGGAGATAACTGACTTTTCCTAAGACTTTTTGGCACCTAGATAACAAAAGCCTTATTTCTGCCCTACTTCCAGGATATGACAGACTAAGATAATGATAAGAATACCTGAGTCTTTTTTGTCTCATTGCTCTATAAAAACCTTGTCCTAAGAATCAATAAATGGAGTTCATAGTCCTTCCTTGAACTACCCACATGGTCTGGTCATTTCTTATTCACATCTCTGATCATGCTTAGTGCTGGACACTGAGCAGCCCACAACAAATGGTGCCCACACGGGACCCAAAGGAACCTGCAAGGAAGGTCCAAAGTGGAAATGGCCCTTACAAGCAGAAGGAGCTCCAAAAATCAAAAGTCACACGGTAAGGGAACTTTTTTCAATCAATTCTTAGTCATTCCATTACACCAGGCTGATATAAGAATTTTCAAACTTTCTATCACCATGGGTCAAATGCATAGGGATTTGGTAGGGGTTCAAATTGATAGGGGTTCAAAGATCAGGAACAATATTTTCAAGTATTAAAGAAAGTAGTGAAAGAAAGAGGGTTTGTTATTATAAAGAAACAGTTAGAGGAATTTTATTTAGTGTGTTTGGAACATTGTAGCCCTGGGTTTCCAAAGGGTGGTGTAATAGAATGGGAAACAGAAGGAAAACAGATAACTGAGAAACTAGTAAAAGAAGGAACCCAGCATTTCCCCATTTCTGCCTTTTTTTCTATGGAATATATTAAAGATATGTTTAACATCAGAAATGAAAGTGCCAAATGTGGCACAAACAATTAAGTTTAATTCAGCTGTCTTTACACAGTATTTATAGCAAGTCAACAAAGTATATAAGAAATATCAGGATAAAAATTTAAAAATATATGTATAAATTACTTGCATGAAAAATGTAAACAGAAGTTTTAAGGTTTAAGGGTCTCCTTTCCTCCAATCCAACTCTGGCCAAGTTTGATTGAAGGAAAGGCCATTAAAATAATGTTAATAAAAACAATAAAAAATAAAAAGGGAATTTTTTTCCTCAGATCAAAGAGGCAGACTAACAAGCATTTAACCATTTTCCTGCCTCATCTAAAAGAGAAAAGTTTTGTGTATGAGGATGCAACCAAAGGTTAATTTCATTTGGCACTAAGGCAAATTTAGAACATATAAAGATCTGAAAAAGAAATACTTCAGGGGTAAAAGCTTTTAACTCTAGTACAGGATTGGTGCCACTGGACTTTGTCCAGTTTCTCCACACTGTAACTGGATGTTAAAAGCCTTTTGCTTTCTAAGAACATTTTATTTTAGGAATCACTGAAATTCTCAGTACAGGTTAAATTAGCTGGAAACATTTTTTAAAGTCTCTTGTTACCAGAGGAGAGAGTGCTGAAGAATAATTAGGGTGTTTGGGTTGCCCTCCTCAATATGGATGGAGGGATGCATAGTGAATTGAATCAAGGGCTCCACAAACAGCAGCCCTGAGGGCCTACATGCCACCCCACACTTACTAGGCAACCTGAATTCACCATTCAGACCTTGCAAATCTGAAAAGAGGAGAAAAAGTCTCTGTAACTCTGAAAAAAGGAAAAAAAGCCTAAATTCTCTATCAATAATTTTTGCGTGTGATGATTTGAAAATTCTACTAATATCATAATGTTATTGTGATCTTCCTGAGTTGTGGTACAATTCTATTATATAGTAAAGATTGGATAATCATTGTTAGCCAGAAATAGTATCAGATAAAACAAAATTTTTATCTGAATTTTGTTGAAACTAAAAAGATAGAAAAAAAATTGTGTAGAAACAGTCATATTACTTTATCAGTTCTGCTAAACCCTGTCTTATAATGTTTGTATCTTCCATACAGAAAACCAGGTATTTACAAATTTACCTGTAGTTACAAAAGGACGTTACAGGCCCTCCCTCTTGTGGCTAGAGGGTATCTCAATACAGTTGTATTAACTTCTTTAATCTTAGATCAGATTAGGAAAAGAGAATTTTACCCTTCCCCACACACTTACAAACTCACCTTCCCCCACTGGGCAAAGGAAGGAGGGGGAAGAGAAATCAGTTACCATGAGGGCCTGGCTAATAAAAGTTCTGAGCCCCTGATACTCATAAAGAAACCAATAGTTGTCTGTACTGGATAAGAAAATCCATCCTTTTTATCAATCATTTTATATGATCTAGGAATACAACTGACTTCATTTGAAGCTTAATGATTTTGTTACAGCTAAAATGATTTGGCTGTCACTTATGGAACTTGTAAAATTGATTATTTACTGTTTTAATGCTAAAACCTAGAATTGTCAATTGATTACTGTATGTGGAAAAGAGGAAACTGGGTAAAAACTTTATTACATTCCTCCTGTATGTATGAGATTTAGCAAAGCGGGAGCATCATTCTCAGCCCCTGGTCTATATCAATTCCTCTTATTTTTTAATAATGTCAAGACCCCTGGACACTATCTCTATAGGAAAAATCATCAGACTAGGGATAGGAACTTGTTTTAGTTAATGTAGTTCTTTTTTTTTTTTTTTTTAAGCAATCGGGGTTAAGTAACTTGCTCAAGGTTACACGGCCAGTTATTTCTGGGTGTGGTGCTGAGTGTCTGAGCCCAGGATTCGATCTCCAGGTCATCCCAACACTGGAGCTGGTGCTCTTACTCGCTGAGCCACCTGGCCATCCCTAAGCAATTGGGGTTAAGTAACTTGCTCAAGGTCACATGGCCAGGTGTTTCTGGGTGGGTGCTAAGTGTCTGAGCCTGGGATTTGATCTCCAGGTCATCCTGACACTGGAGCCGGTGCTCTTACTCACTGTGCTACCTGGCCTCCCCAGTTAATGTAGTTCTTAAATAATGAACCTAACTTGCTAAAAAATTGCAAAAGATTAATAAGGATTTTTAACAATTGGCTTTTACACCAAGATAAGTTAAATTTGGGAAAGAAAAATGTTAACTAATATCCCTTATGTATTAAAAGACTTAGTAGATCTTTATTGTTTTTAACAGCTGCATGAGAATAAAATTAAGTAATTAGCTCTAAGCTGTGATTGGTAAAAATTGCTGGTTAAGATAAAAAGCATTTAAGACCATATTCACATTCCTACTCTTTTTTTCTTAGACCTGATTCCTATGATCAGACTAAATAATCAGTAACAGATATGAACTCTTTTTATATTAGCTTATTGGAAAATTTAATATTTTTTTACCTAAGATTAGAACATGTACAGAAGTTTATACAAACCACGTAAGCTCACCTTAAGATATTCCCATTGACTAAAGAAATTTTAGAAATAATAGCTTTTAAAAATATGTTGATCAGCTTCTTAATTGTTTGAGATTCAATTTATATACACATACACACAGACACACACACATATACATATACATATTGGGCTAAAACACTCTGATAGCTAAATTAGTTTTGTTAAGTAATAAGTCAGGAAAATAGAGAATGCTCACTGACCTCTGAGCAATAAATGAAAAGGTAGACCATGGGAAGCCCTTTAACCAGGCTTCCCTGCTCCCTCTATGATTTCAAAAGAATGGCCTCTGTGGATAATTGATTTAAAAGGTTGTTTTAAAACTATCCCATTCCATAAAGATAATTTGTCAGTATTTTGCTTTTTCCATTCCAACACAAGGGATGAAAAAATAGAACTCCCATGTGCTAAAAAATTTGTTGCACAGGCATTACAAACTATAAGAGATCAATATCTTTGTGCATATCTTATCCATTATATATGAATGACACCTTGTGTGCACATCCTTCAAAAGAATCTTCACAACAAATACTTCAAGCCACTCAGGTTAGTTTATTTCAATATGGGTTAGTCATAGCCCCTGATAAAATTTAGTTGTGATCTCCATACGATTATTTAGGACATAAAATGAGAGATAAAATTATTGAGCCTCAAAAAAATAGTAATTTGAAGAGATAACTTGGAGACTTTGAATGATTTTCAAAAATTATTAGTTGATATAAATTGGGTTCTTAAGATAGTAACACACCAGCTCACTACTGGAGATCCAACCCCCCAGCTCCCCTAAACCTTAACAAAAGACAACCTGCAGTTACCTGCTCAGACTCTCCCTTATCCATATTCAGCAACCTTATGTTAAAGTCCAAATTGAAATGCTAAGCTAAGAAGACCCTTCCTGGTAAAGTTACAGTTTATTACAAATAGCATCCTTCTCTCCTCTTTTAAAAAAAGCAGATAAGGCTTTTACTAAGGCCTCAAGTAAACAGATAGCTAAAAGTGTTATTTCCACTTCCTTTTCATCTACCCAAAAGAATGAAATGTTTGCTATTGTATGTCTTTTAAAGGAACAATTTCAACTTCTTAACATTTTTATGGATAGTAAATATTGTTTTTATACTTTAAGAAACATTGAGACTGAAAATATAAGATATTCTAACATTCAAGAATTATATAAATTATTTTTACAGTTGCAACAATTGGTTAGAAAAAAATCTTTTTTCTATTTCTCATGTTTACTCTCATATATCTCTGCCTGGGCCCATTCAACAAGGCAATACTTTAGTTGATAAATTAACAATACAAACTTAACCTTTGTCCTTTATCTCTGAATTCAGAATGCAAGGACGTTAATAAGTAATTTCACGTTTACTCGAGAACAGTCCAGGCAAATAGTTAATTCATGTACAAAATGCCTTCCTCACATACCTCCCCACACTTCCACTGCTATTAATCCTACAAGTTTAAAACCTAATAGTCTTTGGGAAATAGATGTCACTTCTTATTCTACCTTTAGAAACTTACAATATATCCATGTAACAAGTGAACACTTTTTCCTCATACACTTTTGTTTTGCTAACTTTGAAAGCGGGATAATCTTTGCTGTTTAAAGCTAATTAAGAATTGAGAAAATCAGCTACCAAATATTTACATTCATAAGAATTTGCACATACTGATATTGGAGTGAGATAAGTAATATCAAGCACAGTTTAAATGTGTGATCTAAGCAATTTGAACAGGAAAGTTTAGTTTTCCTGAATCTAAAACTTCAATTTAATTTTTTGAGCCATATGTCAGCTTTATAGTTCTTTTTAGGTTGAAGGTTAACAATTGATCATAACCATGACTTACATACCTATTTAAGGAGAATAAGAAATGGGAAAGAAAACTTTCAGTGTATTACTAGAAGCCTCTAATTTAATTTTTATTGTTTCCATTTCTTCAAGAATTGACTTTTTTAGAATGATATTTTTTCTCTAACATAAGATACTATGTAATTGTGTATTTAAATAATGGAGAGTCCTCTCCCTGTAACATCCCTCAGAAATGAAAAGACAACAGTCAATGACTATATTTCCATTCAAAAAAAAATTTAAAACTTAAAAACATTTTAATCATTTTCTGTGGAACCTCCCATTCATTTAACTTAATAAGGCTACATTATATGGACAGAGCAAAATTATTGTCCTTCAGTTTTATATGTTGACACCTGTAACTACAAGCATTGTTTTTTCACTCCATTTCCATTGTTCTTCATTCTTAGTGTAGGGTATAAAGGAGCTAGGCAGAAATCTCCAAGATTAAAATTAGAAGTGGATTTTATTGCTGTGGGACTGCTGGGGTCACATACCCAAGTCAGACAGTGAATTGGCATGAACAATATGCTGGTTTTTAAAGAGATTACAATAGTCAGGTTATGTAAGCTGGAACTACAATCAGTGATTGGTCAGTGTATATTTGAATTTTCCATTCCCTCGAAGTTTTTCCCTAGGCTGAGGGACAGGGAACCCAGAATTGGTGGAGATGGGGAACATTGGATTGGGGGGTGGGGGAAGAATAGAGCAGGGATTTTACCCTAGGCTGAAACTCCCGCCCAGCCCACAGATCCATTAGGGGAGGGAAGGGTGGAGTTGTGTTGAAATTCCTGCTTACAGATCAATTAGGGGAAGGAAAGGGTGGAGTTGTGCAGAAATGCCTGTTTACAGATCAGTTCCGGGAATAGAAGGTGGGGTTGTGCTAAAATTCCTGCTTACAGATCAATTAGGGGAATGGAAAGTGGGGTTGTGTTCAATATTAGGTACCCCTAAAGAAGCAAAAACCAATAATGCCCCTGCCTACGCTGGCAAATCATTTCTATCTTTCTGTGGCATCTATTTACAAAAATAAAAAGGGGATTTGGAATTGTACCAATATACCACAAAGGCAATTAGCTGGTGCCTTATATACCCTAAAATTTTTAAGCATCATTAAAAGTGGGTATACACCAGCAGAATAACATTTGAAAAAATACATATTCCCAGGTTAAGTAATGGAAAAGACTTGCCCCTTAATTATGTAGAGGCAAGGTTGTGTTTGTATTTTTTTAGACACTAATGAATGACCACTGAAGATGTCAACACAGAATGTCCAGGTGTGTTCCAAGGCTCAACTTTCAGATGCAGAAACAGAGAAGAGGATCAGAGGATCCCTCACAAGGACAGCCCAAGAGGAAATGGCTTGGCATCCCACCTTTTCAAAGAATGATACAGTCTCCCAATGGAACATTACACAATGACAGACTTCAGAGGAGCCTCCACTTCAAGAAATATCTGATTTTCTAATAAGAGCTGATTTTTGGACTTTTTAAATCACAGGGCTAATTGCCTCCCTCTTAATATCAGCAACTGTGTCTTCTATTTCTCTGCTAAGTGGGATACAAACTGCTCAATTTGTGAATGAATTGGCAAGGAATGTTACCTTGGCTTTGAAAACCCAAGACTTTATACATAAGACATACTATCAATTTGTTATAAAATCAATCTGTTGGAACAATTAGAAACACTTAAGACCAGACTCCTTCTCCAATGTAATTATGGATACACCTATCTATGTACGGATTGTTAATTGCATTGATTTTACTTTTGTTCAATGTATATCTAGTCGAGATCTTGTTGAACAATCTTTATTTTGATTTTTTCAGCTAATTTCACTTATGCTTGATATCAAACATCAAGGGTAGATGTATTACATAAAATTTTTGATGTCTTAAAAAAGGGGGAAAAAGGTTTGTCAAATTTATTGTTACTAAATTCACTGCCCTAATATTGTTAATGGTTTCAACTGCTGTGTTTGCAATCCAAACTGCACAACAGGTTAATGACTTATCAAAAAAATGTTTCTGTAGCCTTTAAGACACAACATCATATAGATAAGGATCTTTTGTATAAGATCAATTTATCACAACAATTAGTATTTGTGTTTAGGTGATGAGTTAAAAGCATTAAAAACTCAACTGTTACTTAGATGTGATTATAAATATACATATATTTGTGTCACCCCTAGCTTATGTAGTTCCTCTCATCACAATGCCACATGGGACAGGATCAGAGCCTGCTTATTGGGAGCATAGCATAATTCCAATATCACCTTGGAAATAAAAAAAGCTTTCAATCAGATTATTAAGATATTGGACATAGTGAGATCCCTGGGATTGATCCAGAGTTACAAAAACAATTATTGATACATTGAAAAAACCTCTATGCATCTGCTTCCTATAGTAATCATTATAATAGACTGTTGTATATTTGGACCTTGCATTATACACATTATGACATGCAACATTAAAACTTTAGGTGCTGACTTATATGCCTTTAAACTTTTTAAAAGGGGGAATTTGTTGAGAGCCAAAATATTTGATTTAGATTGACTCCTGGGGGCTTGGCCCCTATGCAGATGTCCCTGATGACCACACTTTGGCTTCAGGCTTGAAGCCAGCTCTCCAGAGCATCCTGTGTAATGTGACTGCATATGAAAGAAGTTAACTGACTTTTCCTAAGACTTTTTGGTGCTTAGATAACAAAAGCCTTATTTCTGCTCTACTTCCAGGATATGACAGACTAAGATAATGATAAGAATACTTGAGTCTTTTTTGTCTCATTGCTCTATAAAAGCCTTGTCCTAAGAATCAATAAATGGAATTCATAGTTCTTCCTTGAACTACCCACATGTTCTGGTCATTTATTACTCGCTTATTGCTGGACATGCTTAGTGCTGGACACTAAGCATCCCACAGCAGCCTCAGTTTCCTCATCTGAAAAAAAATGAAGGGATTGGGATAGATAACTTCTAAGGTCATTTCTACATCTAAATCTAGGGTCCTCAAGGCTTTCATTATTCATGTTGATAATCCTTCTAAAAAAAGCTCTGAATTGTCATGATTCCTTAACTTCCTAAATTTTGGCTATCTTCTTCATCCCATTTCACCCAAAAACCAACAGAATACCATCTAAGGCCTCAGTATCCCTCAAATTGTACCATCACCAAGATCTGGAAATTTAAAATTTAGCTCTGACTACAGCCTCTTATATACCATACCTCTCTTAGTCTCTCAGTAAACCTATGCTTTGTACTTTTCAATACCTTCAGTCTCTTGATAAATCCTTATTTTCCAGGTCTATTCTCTCTACTCTAGCACAGTTCTTGGCACTTAGTAAGTGCTCAATACTTCTTAATTCATTTATTAACTTGCTTCCATACCCAGTTTTGATCCAATGGTATAAAATATTAAAGTTTAGTCAGTTGACAAGCGTTTATTGGGTGCTTACTATGTGCCAAGCACTGTGCTAAGCCATGGAGATACAAATACAGAGAGAGAGTCCCTGCCCTCAGGTATGTTACATTTCTTTTGTTTTAAATGCTTTATTAACTTCTGATTTACATCATTCATTTCCGCCAGATTTTGAGTTACAAATTTTCTCCCCGTTTTTCTCCCACCCATCCCCCCAAACAGCAGTCCCACAGGATATCCCCACCTCCAATCTGCTCTCTCCCATATTTTCTCCCATACCCGTTTCGACTTTTCCAGTGGATCTCTATGCCTCAGTGCCTGTATATCTTATTTCTTAATTACATGTAAGATACTATTAATAATAGTACACACACACACACACACACACACATATATATATATATTTGAATATTTGATTTTAAAACTTTCAATTCCAGATTCATTCCCTTCCCCCCCTGCCACCCACCCCCACTGGGGAGACAAGCAGTTCAGTATAGGTTGTACATGTGCGGCTAATGCAAAACAATAACATAGTAGATATATTGTAAAAGACTGACTATATTTCCCTCCCTCCTATCCCACCTCCCACTTGTTCTATTCTCTACTTTGGTCCTGTCCCTTTTCAAAAGTGGGTGCTTCCAACTTCCCTCCCCCCGGCCTGCCCTCCCTTCCATCATCCCCCTCTCATCCCCTTCCCCCCCTACTCTCCTGGAGGGTGAGATCCCCTATTTAGTGTGTATTTCCCTCCCTCCTCAAGCCAGATTCAATAGGAATAAGGTTGACCCATTCCCTTTTGCCTTCCTATTCTTCCCCTCCATTGTAACCATTTTCCCTTGCCTCTTCTATATGAGATAGTTTGCCCCAATCTGTCTCTCCCCATCTCCTCTCATTATATTCCTCTCACCTCTTAATTTCACCTTTTGAGTATCATCCCTCCCTGTTAAATTGGTCCCATGCCCTCTATCTATGTATACCTGTAAACGTATATACACACATATGTTTTCATATGCCCGCATACCCTCATATAAAGACATATATATATGTATACACACACATATATTTCTAATCCCTTCAACTACTGAGAAAAGTTTCATAAGTTACAATTATTGTTTTTCCATGTAGGAATGTTAATAGTTCAACTTTGATAAGTTCCTTATGATTTCTTTTCCCTGTTTGCCTTCTGATGCTTCTCTTGCTTCTTGTATCTGAATGTCAAATTTTCTATTCAACTCTGGTTTTTTCAGCAAGAATGCTTGAAAGTCCTGTATTCCACTGAATGACCATATTTTCCCCTGAAACAGGATACTCAGTTTTGCTGGGTAGGTGACTCTTGGTTTTAATCCCAGCTCCCTTGACCTCTGGAATATCACATTCCAAGCCCTTCAATCCCTCAGTGTAGAAGCTGCCAGATCCTGGGTTATCCTGATTGTGTTCCCACAATATTCAAATTGTTCTTCCTGGCTGCTTGTAATATTCTCTCCTTAATCTGGGAATTCCGGAACCTGGCTATAATATTCCTAGGAGTTTTCTTTTTGGGATCTTTTTCAGGAGGTGATCGGTGGATTCTTTCAACCTCTATTTTGCCCTCTGGTTCTAAAACATCAGGGCAGTTTTCTTTGAGAACTTCCTGGAAGATGCTTTCTAGGTTCTTACTTTGATCATGGCTTTCAGGTAGTCCAATAATTTTTAAATTATCTCTCCTGGATCTATTTTGCAGGTCAGTGGTTTTTCCCATGAGATATTTCACATTGCCTTCTATTCTTTCATTTGTTTGGATCTGTTTAACAGCATCTTGATTTCTCATAAAGTCATTAGTTTCCATTTGCTCCAATCTAATTCTGAAGCAATGATTCTCCTGAGTGAGCTTTTGAGATTCTTTTTCCATCTGGCAAATTCGACTTTTTAAGGCATTCTTCTCCTCATTGCCTTTTTGAGCCTCCTTTGCCATTTGAGTCAGTCTGTTTTTTAAGGTATTATTTTCTTCAGTCAGGCTGTTGACTCTCATTTCATAATTTTCTTGCATTGTTCTCATTTCTCTTCCCAATTTTTCCTCCACGTCTCTTATCTGCTTCTTAAGGTCCTCTATGGCCTGTAACCAGCTTGTATTTTCCTTTGAAGCTTTTGGTGCAGGAGTTCTGACTTCACTGTTTTCCTCCTGTTCCATGCCTTGCTCCTTCTTATCCCCAAAATAGGAGTGTAATGTTGGAATCTTCTGTCTGCTTTGTTTCCTTTGCCTGCTCATTTTGCCACTCAATTATTTGACTTTTGGGCTTTTTGCCACAGTAGGACTCTGCCACCAGACAGGGGAGTTTTTGTCCCAAATGCTGGGGTTTTCTCAGCTGCCTGAGGTATTAGCTGGGTGCCCTCTCTGAGGTCTCCACACGCTCTGACAAGCTGGACACACACCCCAGGACCTCCACCCTAGACTGCAATCCAGATCCAAGCAGGTTAAAGCAAGAGCGATTACCCCTCAGACTGGTGCTTGGTCCCCCTACACTCTGCAGGCCAGGAGCTGAAGCCGCCATGTGGCACTGTCTGGCTGTGCCAGCATCTCAGCGGTTTCTAGCCCCAGGAGTAAAAGCCACGCACTCCCACTTACTGGTCCCAAAGTCCAGACTGCACTGGCCTCTCACCTTGTCCTTCGTATCTATGTATTGATAAATCTGGAAACGGCCACAGCTGCTGCTGATCTGGAGTCCCTCTGGCAGGTGGCTGGTCAGGCCCGCCCTGGGGCTAAAGCCTTGGCGTGATGCTGGGCTGGGCTCCCAGAGGGCTGCGCTGGCTGATTCCTGCCAGCCTGCCGGGTTGTCCTCAGTGGGAGGTTAGCTTCTCTGTATCATTTTGTGTGTTCTGCAGCTTCAAAGTTTGTTTAGAGTCCCCTTTTTACATGGATCAGGGAGGGTGGAAGCCAGAGCCCTGGGAAGGTCGTGCTTCTACTCCACCATCTTGGCTCTGCTGGTATGTTACATTTCTAATGGGGGAAGATAACACACAAAAGGGGGAAGAGCATGGTGGAGAAAGTCCTGAGTGCATGCAGCCTGGTCGGGAATGAGCAGCTACTCTCCTAGAATCCCTTGTATTCCCTGACTGTCTATCATTCTTGCCTGTGAATCCTTCCTGGGTGACCCCTACATGGTTTCTCCATTATTGCTTCAAGGCTGTTGAGTATCATTAGATAAGGTAAAGTAATTTAGTTTGATTTATATACTACAAATACAGTAACCTCAACTAGATCTTTGCTCACTCTCTATAATCCTTCAAATGAACCTTATTGTTCTTGTTCAGTTGTTTTTCAGGTGTTTTCAGGACTCTTTGTGACGCCATTTGGTTTTCTTGGCAAAAATATTAGAGTGGTTTGCCATTTCTTTGACCAATTCATTTTACAGATGAGAATGAGGCAAACAGGATTAAGTGACTTGCCCAGGGTCACACAGCTAGTAAGTGTCTGAGGCTGGATTTGAACTCATGAAGTCTTCCTGTCTCCAGGTCCAGCATTCTAGCCACTGTGCCACTTAACTATCCCAAATGAACCCTTCCTGACTTTTTAATTTTAACTTTTTTGCTTTTTTTTTTTTGGAAGGGGGAAGGTAGGGCAATTGTAGTTAAGTGACTTGCCCAAGGTCACGTGGCTAGTGTGTGTGTGTGTGTGTGTGTGTGTGTGTGTGTGTGTGTGTTTGTTAAGTGTCTCTTAAGCTCCTCTTCCTAACTTTGAAAAATCTCATTCTCTTCAGTGGCTATTCCAAATTTTTCATTCTCTCCCCTCTCAGAACTGAACTTCCAACTCCTACACTTATAAACCATTCAGTTTAATGGAAAGAGTGCTTGATCTGAAATCAAGAGGGACTTGGGTTAGAATCCTGCCTCTCACGTTTACTAACTGTATGGCTAGAGACAAATGCAGTACAGTAGAGGGCACTGGATTTGGAGGCAGAAGATGGGCTAAAATCTAGTTCTGCCACTTTTACCTGTGTGACCTTGGACAAATAATTTACCTTTTATACATCTCAGTTTCCTCATCTATAAAATGAAGGGGTTGGGCTGGATGACCTCTAGGGTCCCTTCCACTTCCAATCTGTCATTTTAAGTCATTTAAGCCTCTCTAAGTCTTGGTTTCCTCACCTGAAAAGTTTGTATAATAAACTGTAGTTCTCACCACACAGGGCTATTAAAATACTGTTGTTGTTGAGTTGTTTCAGACTCTTTGTAACCCCATTTGGGATTTTCTTGGCAAAGATACTGGAGTGATTTTCCATTTTCTTCTCCATCTCATTTTACAGACGAGGAACTGAGGCAAACAGTGTGAAGTGAATTGCCCAGGATCATACAGCTAGTAAGTGTTTGAGGCCAGATTTGTACTCATTAAGATGAATATTCACAACTCCAAGCCCAGTGCTCTATTCACTGTGCCACCAAACAAACTTTAAAACAGTATACAAATATTGGCTTTTGTTATCATAGCAGATAACCTAGCCTCCTATTTTATTGAGATTATGGTCAAGTAGGTGATGTGAACAGAGCCCTGAGACTGGAATCAGGAAGACTTGAATTCAGATCAGTCCTCAGACACTAATTAGCAGTTCAACCCTGGGCAAGTAGCTTCACCTCTGTCTGCCTTTCCCGCTTCTTCAAGTGTAAAGTGGGGATAATAATAGCAGCTACCTCTCAGGGTCATTGTGGGGATCAAATGAGATAATATTCATGAAGCCCTTAGCATAGTGCCTGACCCATAGTAGGTGCTATGCAAATACCAGCTATTATGATTGTTATTATTATTATAAGACCTCCAGAGAAACAGATCTTATTCACACTAAACTCCTGTTGAATCTACCCAGAAACACAAGTAGCCAGGCACACATAAAATAATATCAGCGAAGGCAGTAGAAGAAAATCCTAGACCCCTGCAGCAAAGCAACCATGAATTTCATGGAGACTTTGCCATCATCCATTTGGTCATTCTCTCAGAAATCCTTCCACGTCCTGGGGCTTTCCAGACGAAGATGTGCTTGCATTGACTACTGGCTTAAGTGCCTACTTGATGTGAGTGGAGTTCGTGGTGATTGCTTCAGGTGCTCGGTCTTAGCAAAGCTGCTCTTTCCCTTCCTTTCTATGCTCTCCTGTTACTTTTCCTCCCCTTTAATGAAGGACTCCAGTTGAACTCCGTTTACACTTGTTGATAATATTCTTTGTATTTTTCCTCTGTAGACTACGCCATGGCATATAACAGGTTCAAGAGTTTTATTGAATCTTTTCAGGCATTTAGAACCACTAGAGACTTTCAAGGCATTTTAATTTGGTGCTTTAACTTCAAAGGAATACAACAGTGATTTTACTGAGTTACCTGTACATTAATTTTTCATAAATTGAATAACACTTTCTAGAACTCACCACTTAAATAGTAATAGCTTACATTTATGCAGTAGTTTAAAGTTTATAAAGAACATTCTTCACAACAACCCTGTGATATATGTGACATAAATAGTATTATTTTCTTTCTATAGATGAAGAAACTGAGGTTCAGAGAGATGACTTTTTCAAGGTTCAGATATATAACCAAGGAGTGACTGGGACTTTGTTCCAGAGCACTACAGTTAGAGGGTGCTGAAAACATTCAAAAGATCATAGAAACAACAGCTCAATGGCTAGTTTGCAAGGTAATTTGTGTAGGAAACTGTGGCTAGGTAGAGCTACAATTTTTCCCCCAATACCTTAAATGATAGCATCCTTTGTATTCTTTCCTCCATATGCAAAAATTCCTAGGGGAACTGCCATATAGCAAATAAGAGAAAGAACCTGAATTCAAAGGATGTTTAGAGTGAACTCTTTCTGTAAAGTTAATAGCAAATAACCTCTAATTTATTTTCTTTGTGAAAACCAAACTTTCATGTATGGTATTACATAAAATCATGATATGTTTATTATGTTTTTTTCCTCCCTAAAAACTGAAAGTAGCAAAAGATAATTATTAATTAGCAATTAATTTGTACTTAGCAGGTGAGAATATACATATATAAATTAGAAACAATATCCTTAGATTTGCTTGATTTCCTTTGAGCACATTAGAGGAGGGGATCCTTACATGTTGAGGTTATCTTCTATATAATTACTTTGTGAGTCATAGGATTATGAATGTAGAGTTAGTGGGGACCATAGAAGTCATTCTCATTTGACAGACAAGGAAATTGAGGTCTAAAAAGGAAAAGTGACTTGCCCTATGTCATAGGGGTGATAAGTGACAGTTCCAAGATTTGAACCCAACTTCTGCCTCCCAATCCAGTACTCTTCCCAACACACCAAATATCACACACAGTTCTCACTGTTACTATTTTTTTTTTGTCAGAATCTTTATTTTTGGTCAAGATGGACTTTAGTGAATTTGTGATAACTCAAATGCAACCCATGAAATCTGTCTCTCCTCACGTGGGATGTTTCCCAAAGTCTCAGCAATAACCAGTAAGCCCAACAACACTATTTTCTAGAAAAAGATGAAAAGTACATCCTGTTTCTTTGATCTCTCTCATTTGCAATCAGCTAATGATTAGCCAGTGCCTTGTTGATTCTGCCTGCCCCATTTCCTCCCTTCAGCTACAAAGTGAAGGTCACCTTGGTTTGCCTATTAATATTTAAAAAGAAAAGATGGGCTTAAAAGAGGCATTGATTCTTTCAATGAGGCCCAAGGTTCTAAAATGATACCTAAGACCATATTATTCTTTTAATGCCTTTATTAAGGAGTTTGCAAAAAAACAAATGGAAAAGAAAAAGAAAGGAATGGTAAGAAAAGCAGATGAAAGAGAGGGAAAGAATATTCTGCAGTTGCATTGTATACTTCAAGAAATATATATGTATCTATCTATAAAGCAATTGGGGTTAAGTAACTTGTCAAGGTTACATGGCTAGTTATTATTTTTGTGTGGGTACCCAATATCTGAGGCTGGAACTGATCCCGGGTCTCCTGATGCTGCGGCCGACGCTCTTACTGCGCCACCTGGCCACCCCAAGAAATATTTTTAAAATAAAGGAAAGCCTTTATGTTACATCTAATATACTTTATACTGTAACCTCCCTAGGGTCCTTGAAGAAGGAAAGTATGATATTAAGTTTATTTGTGTCTCTGGCATCTTTATTTGCTCCATTAACCCAAGTTTGCACATGTATTTAATGTTATTGAGTTTCTGGTTATGTGCCTAGTCATTGAATTTGTATTGATATCTGTGTTCACAATTAGAAAACTGTTATAGAATAAGTTTGATGGTTTGGTCCATTGCTTGGAAATCAAGCTGAAGTCTTTGAAGAAAAACTCTTTGTGGATTGACATGGCAGAAGTTCAGGAGAACATTGTGGGATATCTTGAATGAAGCATCATGTTACTAAGATAACTAGACTAGTAGAAGATCTGAATTCTTTTAAAAAGGTTTCTTAACTTTGAAATTTATGAAATAAAATAAGCATTTCCATAGCATAATATAGTAAAAAAAGATGATTGAACATGCAACTGCAAAGCATTATGTACAACTTTCTATCCCTTTTAAATATATAATGAAGTTATCATGTAATTTTCCATTTGCATCCAGAGAAAGAACTGATGAAAAGAAGTATGTACACAATGATTTTACACAAACACACACACATCATGTCATGGTAGTCATCTCTAGGGTTGGGGTGGAGGGGGGGGAGAAAGGAAAAAAATGTCTGGATTCTAATACAGGTCTAATACACACAGATGATGTGTGATGATAAGCAAATGGAAAGCCTACTGATTTTGCACTCAGGGTACCTGGGTTCCAATTCTTTTCCTTCCACTTCTTTCTTCCCTAGTGTGGGGAGCTAATCAGAAGAAGCAGTGGACATGAAAGAAGCTAGTCACATAATGCTATTTAGTGTCATGATTGAAAGGGAGCAGGGGAAAGTTGGACATGAGATCAATCTTGCATGTATTGAGGAAATTATTTCTGGTATACAGTTTATGGGAATATGCTCCCCCAATATTTAAGCCTCTAGCTTCTGGTTATAGAAGTCTATAACTTACAGTGTTAGAGGGTTGTTTGAGGCTCATAGAGTTTGAGTGACTTGTCTGTGGTTATAATGACAAGCACAGAATATGAATCCAGGTCTTCCTGATTCACATCCAACACCCTATCTACTACATCAGTCTGGCCCCCCTCTTAAAAACCCAATTCAGGTTCTGTTTTCTCTTAGTATGTGGTTGATAACTCTCTTGTCACTTATCCCATTTGACTTTTACTTATTTACTTGTTTTTTCTTCTCTACTGGGATATAAGCTCCTTGAGGGTAAAAATTCATCTTAGTAACCCATAGTACCCAGAACAGTGTAAATACTGAATGGATTTAAATGTTACTATTTAATTAGCTGCCAACCCACAAAGTTAAACTGGGTGGTTTATGGGGTTGTGGGGGAGTGGGGATGGTTATAGACTGTGTTTAGCCCAAAGTTTCTGGGAGCTATGGAGAACTGGATGCACAAAATGGATTAGCATATGTTGTAAGTCATTCCCGTTTGTATTGTAACTGCTCCCATTGACTAGATTCAGAGAAAGGAGCTTGTAGAACCACAGATTTAAAGCAGAAAGAGACCTTAGAGGCTATTGAGTCTAGCCCTTCATTTTATGGATTAGCAAACTAAAATATGTAATGCTTAAATGACTGGTCCAAAGTCACACAGTTAATAAGTGTCTAAAGCAGGAACTGATTCCAGGTCTTGCTGACTCCAGGTCCCGTGCCCTATTTATGCCTCCAGACTGCCTCAATTAGAGTGTTTCTTAGGATTCAGAGAAGCGGAATTGCCTAGTTGTTCACTTATTCTGACACATTTGAATATCTTCTTTTCCTTGCATTTGATATCCTGGCACTGGGCCTCTTAAGTACATCAGCAAAATCACACCTCCTCCACAGTCTCCCACCTGCTGGCCTTGGCTAATTATCAATGAGGTCAAATCTGTTTTCCACATTTGTCCTACAGTTGCTCAGTGTCCTCATACTACCAGTCAGTTGTTCAAAGTCCTTTCTTGAATTATCTGACTCAGGCTTACTTTCTATTCCATCCTGTATTCCTGTTCCAAAATGATTTTCTTCCATAGGATCATAGAGCTTTAAAACTACAAAGAATTTATGTTTAGTTCACCCATCATTTTATAGAGGAGTTAAAGACACTATCTGTGGGACCCTGAGCAAGTTACTTAACCTCTGTTTGACTCAGTTTTCTCATCTATGAAATAAGAATAATATATAGCATTTACTTCCCAGCGTTGTTGTGAGGATCAAATGAGATAATATCTGTAAAATGTTTAGCATTATGCTTGGCACATGGTAAGCTCTATGTAAAGTTAGCTATTATTATTACAATTATAATGATTATGAGGACATGGTCAACATCACACCTTGAGTTAATGGAAGAGCCTGGATTAAGACCTCAGACTTCTGATATGTATGTGTGTTCTTTCAATTATTTATGAACCATCCATGTATGCTTTATGCAGCACATAGCATCTTCTCCTATAAAAATTCTTATTCCCTCACTGTACAATCTCAGCAAAATATTAGAAGGAAAGCAAGCAGACTAAGTTAATTCACACTAAGATGTGAATGACTGTTAAGTATTACCAGGTTCTGAAAATGGATTATATTTTCTTCCCAGAGCTTTTAAAAATATCATTAGCAAATGGCCCTTTAATATATAGAATTTCAGGCAGGTACCAAGCAGAGTGTTATTGGGGAGAAATTTTGAGGCAGGGGACATTTCAGTGCCTGCTTAAATGATAGCTGTGGGAAAAACTGGCACCACTCTTACTCCTGGGGCCTGTTCTTAAGAGTCTTTGACCATCTTCCCTTTTACTCAAATGAAAATTGGTATGTAAGAATTGCTTAAAATGACCTTAGCAATGTGGGGCCTGGGATTTTCTCATCTTTCTGCTTCTGCAATGTTGCAGATTCTTCTGGCTCTGTACATTTGGGAAGCAATGGACAATGATAGATCTTGTGAGTCATTTCAGAGACTCTCAACTGTGTGATATTCCAGGGCAGGATAAAGAGAGTTAGCTGTTATTGGAAGTTCTTAGGATTTATTTCCCAGTGGATGGGAATCTAGTTTTGGAATTTGGTGATACTGGACTCCACTATAGAGAACTGAGTTCACTGCTTATTTTTCTTGTTTTTTTTTTTTTTTTGTATGAATCAAACCAGATCTTCCTAGTATCTAAGCTGTTCAAGGTAAAAAAAAAAAACACCAACAACAAAAAACTGTGATGTTCAGTCATATAGACTGCAATAAAATTACTAATATTTCCTAGCTCTAAACGCACTGAATACTATCCTCCAAGCAAATATGTCTAACTGCTCCTGTCTTAAAAACGTATGAATTGAGATCTTTTAGTGCTTGTATTTCTTGAAAGAATTAATATCGAAGAGAGTCTACTTATCCTTCAGGAATACACACCTGGGGCAAAAGGACCCCAAGGAGCAAGTTTTCAGCAGAGATGTCATAGCTACATTATTTTTGTTTGGTTTTTGTTATTAACTAGAAAGGTGGTAGGGAGGAAGCAACTTTCAAAGACCTCTATTGATGACAGTTACAAAAATGTGTAGTCAGGGTTTGTAGCTTCTTTTTTCTTTTTCTGCCTTTTTTTTTTGGAGAGGGGAAGGTAGGGCAATTGGGGTTAAGTGACTTGCCCAAGGTCACATGGCTAGTTTTGTGTCAAGTGTCTGAGGCTGGATTCGAACTCAGGTCCTCCTGACTCCAGGGCTGGTGCTCTGTTCACTGTGCCACCTAGCTGCCCTGGTTTGTAGCTTTTCTTAAGATTTTAAAAAAATTGATGTTTTGATTATATATTAAATTCATTTGAAACTAAGAATAAAAAAGGAAGAATTTTAAAAACAAAGCATTTGAGCAAAACCAATCATTCCTTCAACATATAGTGTGGTAGTATAGGTAATATTTCACATCCCTCCCACTTCCTCAAAAAAGAGAGAAAGGTACATTTTCTTATCTCTTCTCTAGGGCCAAATTTCCAGGTCATAATTTCATTGTTTTTAGTTTCTTTTCCCTTTCCCCCCATGTGTTGTTAGAGTCATTTTTCTATGTTCTTTTCCTAGTTCTGGTCTACAACATTTCAAAAGGGGCCATTTCAGAATTTAATCTCTTGGCTGCTAGTATTGGGGAGCCACATGTTCCTGAGTAATTAATTCTTGGAGGGAGGTAACATTTTGAGCTTTTATCTGTATCATTATATGAAAGAAAATTTAGGATTACCACTCCTCCAGAGCACATGGTTAGGGAAAAATAAGTTTACTTGTGCCTGGAATAAAATTTAAATGAGATTTTAGAGTTAGTTTATTTTTTCTTAACTTGAATTAGAGGAGGTAGACTATTCTCAGTAGTGTAAAAATTCTGGAAGATTGCATACTGTATTTTAAAAAAAGAGTGAAAGGCTTATCCCAGCTTAAGCTAAGATGAAAACTATTTTAACTTCATTAAAAAAAAAAAAACTACTTCTCTTCTCTGACTTCACTAAAGAACTTTCATTCACAAGTTCATTGCAAAAAAAGGAAAGGCAAATTTTGGACTTTAGGAAATCCCACATTGTACTCTTTAGACAAACCTATTTTACAGAGGACATGTCCTTTATTTTAGTTTCTGAGATTATAGCTTCTTTATTCTTCATAACAAATCTATCAAGCATAAGGCAAACAGAAAAGCAAACTAGACAGGAATGGGATTTAGAGTTGGCTGAGACTTTAGATTCAGAGGATGTTGAATCCACCTCCCTCATTTCCAGATGGGGAAAAACCAATGCCCAGAAAGGAGAGCTGGGATTTGAACCCAGGTTTTCTGCATATAGAATCAGAAAACAGCTTTCAGATCCTGGCTCTGTGACTTTCTTCCTTTCTGACCTGGTGCAGACAACCTTTCTAGACTTTCATTTTCCCCACTTGTAAAATGAAAACGGACTCTATGATCTGGGAGAACACTCTCAGTTTCTAATCTTATCATCTGAAGTTCTGCCAAAAGCCATGGGCAAAAGATGAAAAGTCCATGCACCACTCTCTAAAAACTATTACCCAAACCTTGTAAAACAGCCAGGCTTTCAATGTTCTGGGAAGATTACGCAAATGAATTTGATGGTCATTTACTTGCAAGTCCCAATTTTCAATTCTGCAGCTGTGACACATCCCTGTGCATCTGTTTGTTCATTTACAATTTGATTTAAACCAAATAAAGCTGTTTGACTTCTGCTAGACAGATTTGTGATCCACAGGGGGTGAGATTTGGCAATAATAATAATAATAACAACAATAATGACAATAGTAATTTGAAAAGTAGTAAAGCTCTGATTCCTTGACAAATTATTTCTCAAAACAAATGTTAGAGGTGTGGAAAACAAGCTTAAAATCAATAACAATGAAATCACACAAAATTAAGAAAGCCTAACATCTTATTCCCACAGAAAGAGAGAAGATTATAACATAAACATGGAAAAATCACAGAGGGGAATAGGAGCTCAGCAAGGTCAATTAAAGTTACCTTTTTCAGGTCAGGCCATTCTTTAGGCAAAATATGACTGTGGATGTCAATTTTCATCTCCAAAGTTTCAACTGAAGACACGTATTAAAAAGAAGATGTTGTTTTGTCCAATGATACCTGTGCAGGCCATTGAGTTAATCAAGTTCCTTGAATTTCTACAAAGATTTAACCTCCCTAGCCAATCAGTAGCTTGGGTCTCTTGAGCTGGAATCTCATTGGAGCTGTCTCATTCGAGTTAAAAGTATTCACTGTTTGTCAGATCTGCTATGGGTCAGCAACCCTTAAAGCAATTCTCCCTGTGCTAATTGTTAAAATCTGGACTCTGGCTCACCTCACAAAGCTAAAAATAGAGTAGGCTGCTTCAGGTTAGAGTAGGATTAAAAAAAATGCTTATATCATAGAAATAGAAGGGGTCTTAGAGGTTGTCTAGTTTAAGTCCCCCATTTTACAGATGAAGAAACTGAAGCTCAGGGAGGTTAAGTGATTTGCCCAGTGTCACACAAGAAAGAAGAATCAGTGGTAGGATTTAAATACAAGTCCTCTGATTCCAGAACCAGTGTTCTTTCCACTATACCACACTGATTTAAAAATGGATTTATATAAAAAAAAGCAGGTTAGAAACATTTTAGGGGATATTTAAAGTATTTGAGGAGTTCATTTTTTCTATCTGTTTTATATTTGTCAATAGGCAAGGGTAATACATGTAGGATAAAAGCTTCTGTTTTAGAACACTTAGTATTAGGTGGATTTGATGTAGAGATTGACCAAGAGTTAAGAGCTGAAGCTGACTTCAAAGTTTTTGAGAAATAGGTATATATTTTCTTCTATTCCCATTCATTAATCACAAGAGATTTTTTCTAAAATTCTATTAAGACCCTATTTTTTTTTTTGTCTTTTTGTTAGATTTGTTTAGGCCTTAAAAAGACACATTAAGGTTTCCAACTACTCTAGTTTTTATGCTTATTTTTCCCTGTAAATCAATTAACTCTTCCTTTAAATACTTGGATGCTATGCCATTTGGTACACATATATTAGCTATTGATATTGTTTAATTATCTGCAGTGCCTTTAAGCACAATGTAATTTCTTTGCTTATCATCTTTAACCATTTCAGTTTTTAGTTTTGTCTGTCTGAGATTATGATTACCACTCCTGTTTTTTTTTCCCCTTTTGGAGGGCAATTGGGGTTAAGTAACTTGCCCAAGGTTACATGGCTAGGTTTTTTTGTGTGGTTAAGTATCTGAAGCCCGAACCGAACTTGGGTCCTCCTGACTCCAGGGCTGACGCTTTACTCACTGCACCACCTAGCCTCCCCGACTCCTGTTTTTTTGAATCCTCTTGAAGCATAATAAATTTGTTTCCAGTGCCGGGGAATCTTTATTTTTCAAGTTGGTTTCTGCTTTCTAATACATTATGCTACCCTCTTCTGGAGTATGGGTGAGTTGATTGTATATTTCTCTATATTCTAACTTTGTTTACTTTTCTCCCTCTTTACAAAGAAGAAAGAGGTGAAGAAGCAGAAGTAATTAACAAGCCAGACATCTATAACCAAAGTGCTCTTTTCCTATTCCTTTGCCTTTCTTCACCTGCCTTCACCAAGCCCAGACTCTGCTTTCTGATTCTTACATGCTCTTTCTGTCTTTTAGATCTTCCCTTTATGATATTCTGAAGGTGAAGAGGTGAAGTTGATTTTGCTTGTTACTATTTCCTCTCTGACTGTCCTCCTCCTTATAACTGTTCCTTCCTCTTTCCCTGTCTGTATTTGCTTCCCCATCGAACTTAGCATATATGTTTAAGCCTCCTTTGTCCATTTCAAATGCAAATGAATCAGGATCATGAGATGTCCGCTTCCCCACCTTTCTATGTTTGTATACTCTTTTTCTCATACATTCCTTTTATGTAAAAAAATGTTCTTCCTCAATCTTCATTACCTTTTTAACAACCCTTCCCCTCCCAAGTATATTCCTTTTCTCTCCCTTTTATTTCCTCTCTTAAGGCTATTATAATAGAACAAACTCATCACCAGGTCCTGTGTTTTTGTCTTAACTCCTTTTGCAATCCTTAAAGACATCGTAATTCTGAAAGAACACTTGCCTCTTCTCCTTTATTAGAATATAGGCAAATACTTACCATATATCTCTTTCCAGTTGTTCAAGTGTATTTACTTTCCTAGGTTTCTCTGGACTCCTGTATTTGAATTTGGAAGTTTCCATTCAGCTCTGGTCTTTTTTCTTTTTAAACCAAGAATGTTTGCAAGTCTTCTGTTCTATTTAAGATCCCCTACCCCACCTTCCACTTCACCCCCCACCCTATTTAAAAGCAGTTTTTAAAGAGTGGCATTCCTGGTTGTAAACCTTTATGTTTTGCCTTTTTGAATATCATATTACAGATTTTCTCTTCTTCAAGTAGTTGTAACATAGTCTTATGTGACTTAAATTCTTCCTGGCTGCTTATAATATTTTTGTTTTTAGGTGAAAGTTTTAGGTTTGGGCAGCTAGGGGGTGCAGTGGATAGAGTGCTAGCCTGGAGTCAGGAAAACTCATCTTCCTGAGTTCAAATCCAGCCTGAGACACTTACTAGCTGTGTGACCTTGCTTTCACCCAGGATAGAAGCTTGAGAACAAGTCACTTTAACCCTGTTTGCCTCAGTTTCCTTAACTGTAAAATGAGCTGGAGAAGGAAATGGCAAACTACTGCAGTGTCTTTGCCAAGAAAACTTCAAATGGGGTCATAAAGAGTCAGACACAAATGAAAAATGACTGAACAACAACAATTCCTGGGTGTTTTCACTTTGAAGTTTCTTTTAGAAGGTGATCAGTGGATTCTTCCTATTTTCACTTTGCCCTGGTTCTATTAAATCTTGTTAGTTTTTAATTGATATTTTCTTGAAATATACTACTCTGGTTTTTATCTACCAATCATCCATCCATCCATCCATCCATCCATCCATCCATCCATCCATCCATCTATCTATATCTATCTATCTATCTATCTATCTATCTATCTATCTATCTATCTATC
>NW_027187336.1:10570781-10715079 GCF_028583685.1 Petaurus breviceps papuanus | reverse complement strand
CTATCTATCTATCTATCTATCTATCTATCTATCTATCTATCTATCTACCTATCATGGCATTCAGTTCATTCCTAAATTATCTCTCTGTAACCTATTTTCCAGCTTAGATGCTTTTGATAAAATATACTTTACATTTTTTTTTGCTTTTTTGGAGGGGGGGAAGGTAGGGCAATTGGGGTTAAGTGACTTGCCCAAGGTCACATGGCTAGTAAGTGTTAAGTGTCTAAGCTGGATTTGAACTTAAGTCCTCCTGACTCCAGGGCCGGCACTCTATTCGCTGCACCACCTAGCTGCCCCCCCCCCCTGCCATTTTCTTCTTTATAAAAATCTTTTTAATTTTTTCAAATATTTCTTGTTGCCTCATGGTGTCATTGAGTTCTTTTTGCTCCATTCAGGTTAGATTTCCAGTTCTTTGTTCTAAGCTATATATTCTCCTTTTTTTCCCTCAAATTTTCATTCATTTGTAATTTTATTTTTATTTCTTGCTTCATCTCTTCTAGTCATTATGGCTAGTACATTTCCCCCTCTCTGAGTCTCTGCTTATAATTTTTTGTGGAGTTATTCTCTTCTTCTGGTTTAGCTTTTGAGCATTTCTTAACTCATAGTATTTCTTCATTGTGTTTATAATTTTCTTTGGTTTACTCATACTTTCAGAATTAGATCTTGGATTAAGATTTTGTTCTCAAGCTAGTCACCTAAAGTACTATTGGATGGATTAGTCTTGTTTGGTCTTGTCCCCTCTACAGCCATTTGTTAGAACCCTCAATAGCACAACACCTCTGCCATCCTTTGTCAAATTTAGTTTTTTGTGTGTGTGTAGTTATGAATGGATAGAGAGAAGCTTACATCTGCTTCTTTAAAAAAAATTGTCTTTCTGGTGTCCTTTTCAGGTATTTGCTGATGTTTAACTGGGAGAGCTGGACTTCTCTATGACTTTTCAGGTCATCATGTTATTAATAAACTTTTGTTCTAATGTTTCTATCCTGGGTGAAAGGAATATCCATGTTGTGACTAACAGGAATGGAAAATTTAGAAAGGAGAATTGAGGGGAAGATGATGAGTTTAGTTTGGGTTCGTTAAGTTTGAAGTCACAGTATGAATTACCCAGTGGAGACCTTCTAGAGCATTTGGAAATATGGATTGTAGTGATGACTGATTCTGTTGGTTTAAAAATGGTCATCCTGTCTCTGACTTCTATTTTCTGAGTACTCTAATACTCCATTGGATCTGTGACCTCATTGACATGGTTACTCTCTCCACTGATACAGACAGATACCCATCCTTGTCTGCTCATTCTATACAACTCTTTCCTCCCAGAAATCTACCACCAGAAGTTCATACAATATGTTGGGATATTTTTTTAGTGTTTCTGACCTATTGTCAGTATAACTGACCTATTTTCTTCTGGCCTTTCCCTATCTGAAGCAAATAGTTCTTTGCAGATGTGCTGGTATCATTATTTAGATGATAGAGATTGCTCTGTGGCAGCTGCTGGCCAGTCTTACCTCAGGCAGGGCCAGGGCAAAAATAGAGCAAGCAGGAGGCCAGACTGTAGGAGATTAAGGAGGGAATGGTGAGGGTGGAAGCAGAGACAGGCATTAATGAGTTCTAGGAGGCTGACAGCATAAAAAAAAAATAAAAGAAGCAGATTGACAGCTAATGGCTGGCCAGTAGGGTTGAACAAAGATTTTATTGTTTGTTTTTAAAATGCATTCATTCATTCAACAAGATTTATTAGTTACCTATCTGCTAGCCTCTTTGCTAGGCAACAGTGATACAAAAACAACACTATCCCTGCTTTATAGGAGCTTACATTCTATCAGAGGAAACAACTAAACAAATAAAAAAATATGAAATAATTGAGCATCTTTGAAGGCAACAGAGCAGTCTATGGAGAATAAATGGAAAGTGTTAGAAAAGGGGAGGGAGATAGTTGGGGGAGTGAGGAGGACTGACCCCCGTTCACATTATGAAGTAGGGAAACTTTGTACTTATAGTACTTACCTCACAAGGTGTGAGGATCAAAGAGATGATGCATGTAAAGCATGTTGCATTATTATAGCCAAGATGGAATTCATAGATCACCTTTTCTGCTTCCTTCTGCTCCTCTCTTCTGTTTTCCATACCAGTCACTCCTAGGTTCAGTTTGAGTTTAAGTCACTATAGTCCATGTTCATGTAGTAGTGGATAGGAGCTAGCAATGGACTCCAGGTTCAAGCCCCACCTCTGACACAAATTTTGAGTCCTTGATTTCCTGAAGCCACACCAACCAAGTAGGATTATTCCATTTTATGGGAAAGGTTCATCACACAATTCTATGGAAGGGTCAAGAAGTGATAACATTTAGAACTGAGCTGGAGGCAGAGATGTACCCAAGTTGGCACAAGTATGGCTTTGTCCTAGATGCCAACAAATTTAAAGGGCCATGTAACCTTTTCTTTCCAAGGGCTTATTGCACCCTCAACACCCTGGCATTGTAGAGTTTGCCAAGGGGTATAATGGATTATAAGATTGTAAAAGTGGGTTGGAGCCAGGTTTTAAAGGATTTTGAGTGTCAGACAAGTTTATGTTTGACCTTAGAGACTATAGGGAGCCAATGGAATTTATTGAGTATGGGAGAAACATGGTTTTGCTCAGATTGAGGCCAATGGGATTGTGGGGGTGGGAATCATGAGTGAACCTCCCCAACCATCTTCAAATCTTCCAGCTGGGAAGATATTTGGTATGTGGGCATGTGGAAGGGAGTAAGCAAGGTTTGCCTAGTCACCATATGACAGGCTGTAGCTGGACTTAGGCCATCTGTCACCCCACTTATCCTGGTGCCAGTTTATGTCTGGCCCAATTAAGGGGATAGGGAGGCTTGGACAGGGCTGTGGACCTAGAATTGGAGTGCCTCTTGTGTAGCAACATCTTGTCACTGGACCATAGGGAATCTTTATGGGCCCCATACCTGCAGAGGTGGTAGGTATTCTCATTCTTCACACAGAGGGCTGGGGCAAGGGGCCCTCTAATTGGCATTGGGCACCTGACTGCTGTAAACTTTCTTATTCTCATACCTGAAAGTTTTCTGGCTCCTTTCCTTTTCAGCCTCTCATAAGAATGGGAGGAGGCGTTGGGGGCCTTATGTTGACAGCGGAGTAAATGGAAGACAAGTGTGTAGTTGACGGTTCATGTCTCTCCTTCCCCTGTCTGTTGTCCATCATGGGGTCTGGCAATGACACACTCCCTTCTGCTTTCTCTCTCTCTTCTCTCTCTCTCTCTCTCTCTCTCTCTCTCTCTCTCTCTCTCTCTCTCTCTCACACACACACACACACACACACACACATACACACGGGGTCAAGACCTTGGGTTACACATCTATTCGGTTAAGCACTTTGTAGGTTTCTATGTTGTACGAGGGCATACTTTCCTTTTCACTCCCTCACTGTTTTGCCTCAGTGGAGCATTTTTCCACTTGCTCTTTCCCCACCTACTATAAACTTGAATAGAGAGGGACAGGGGCATGTGGCTCAAACCTGCCTGAGGACAAGAACTGTGGTGATGGAGTAGAAGGGACCTCAGGTGAATGGGGGAAAGGACCTCCTTCAGTGCTGGCATCTTGGAGTGTGTCCATGTGTCCCTCATGCTCATGTAGTTAGACAAAAAAGAATTAATGAAAACAGGAAGCTATGAGATAATTTGTCAGGTTAAGATCACCCCTACCAACTTGTCCACCTCACACTGGTGTCCTGAAGTAGTGATCTCTTCCACCATTCAACTGTAGGCAACTTTCTAAAAATCCCTAGTTATGAATTTGGATGAAGAACTTGACATCAGTCTCTAGGAAAGATATTCTCTTCCTCTGAGACACTAGAGAATGATGGGAGGACAGGTGTAAGGACAGTAATAGGTGGGGAGAAAGTTAATGGAACTCAGCTGCATGACTGCGGCCACCACTTAGAGCTGGCTGTTACCATGGAGAATAGTGAAAGTGATAGTCAGACAAATGCTTCAAAGAAAGAGAATTCAGAAGAAGCTGGAAGTCACAGCTGGTCAGGCAGAGCAATGCCCCAAACATTCACATGCTAGCAAGGCTCTTGATGGCTCAAAAATTAATAAAGTGTTTGTTCAGTGATACCTTGTTTTCGTCAGCAGTGAACTCACTTTAGTACCTGACCCTTTGCCCCTCATTGGTTCCCTTGGACTTGTCTATGATCCTGTTTCTCTCTTAGACACTGTTTAACTGCTTTTTGGCAGTGTGGGGTAGTAGGGATAGTGCTGAGTGGGGAGTTGGGAGAGACAGGCATGACTCCTTGCCTTGACATTTATTATTAATTGTATGATGCTGGACACACAGTTTTTCTGTGTCTCAATTTCCTCACCTGTAAAATGAAGATCATGGTACTTCACTATCTACCTTTCAGGGTGGTTGTGAGAAAAGGATTTTACAAATCTTCAAGCTCTATCTATGCAAATGTTTTGTTATCTGATGCTTAGCACAGTGCCTGGCACACAGTAGGCACCTATTAAATGCTTCTTGACTTGACTTGTCATTTTGGACATTTAGTTACATGTACTAGGCTTAGCTTATTCTCATGATAGTTCTGCCCACCCTAGTTGTTCAGGAACTGTACTGTGACCAACTTCCATTATTCTATACCTGGATCTTTCACCCCTGCCTTGGTCTCCTAAATGGGAATGCATCTACCAAGGTCATTGAACCCTCTGAGTTGCATTGTTGTAAAGTCAATCATGAACAGCTCTCCTGAGGAATGCTGCTGTGAATAACTTTAAGGATCTAATCCTCATAGTAGTGAACTCTCTATTTATTCAGCAACAAACTAAAGCAAAACATTCAAGAAACTAAAGCACAACATTCACAACAATATAACAACTTATTACTAAGGTGGCCACATAGTCTTAAACAAAACATATCATTCAGTAAGTCACAATCTCCCCAATCAATATGGACTGCCCAAGTTAAGTCTTCTTTCATCTTGATTCCAGACTGGCTTCCAATCATCCTTAAGCCAATCATCCTTAAGGGGTAATTATCTTTAAGTGAATCATCCTTAAGGGGTAGCAGAAAATACAAACACCATCCACTCCTAGGTCACTGTAAGTTGCAATATCATCAGTCAGCACTGAGTACCCAAGTAAAGTCTCCTTTCATCTTAACTTGAGGCTGACTTCCAAATTCCACAGCTCCTCTTCCATGCTCCCAGATCTTGCCTGGATTCACTTGACTGTTGCTTGGATTCATAGGTAGGCAGCTCTCTGCTCCAGTTCTGTCTTGCAGCTCACAGGGACTGCTCCACTCCAAGCTTCACAGTTTTTGTTTCTAGGAAAACAAAGCTCAACAAGGCTACAACAATATTTACACACATTACCAGCACTATCATCTCAATTCACCTTCTGTCTGAGAAACCAATACAGAACAGTTGGGTTCCCGGTCCCAATTCCGGCCTTGTCTTACCTCATACCCGGTCTTCGGACGTCCCCAGCTTCTTGTTTCCAAGAAGAACTTACCCCCACAGAACACCCAGGACACGGAAAGTATGATGCGAAGCTGTTTATTCCGTTATAGCTTAACAGCACGATAAGCAAGCACAGGAACAGGCACAGGAACTAACTCACTTCCAGGCGGGACTGGAACTAACTGAATCCCTCAACTCACTCCCTCAACTCGCGGAACTCCCTCAACTTCCTCTATTTCCCCTATTTATATGCCTTGCGGGGCCAATCATGTTCTTTCCCGAGTACATTGTAAGAGACCAAGGAGCAACGTCCTTCCCGGAAGTCCTTTACGCACTGCCACGCAGAGTATCACTCTCGCGTCACTGCGCCCAAAACTCCCTTATCCCTGGTTCGTTAACCTCCAGGCAAAGCTGTCCCAACAACGTCCCTCAGAAAGCCATGTGCACCCCCTCCGGCCGCCCACTTGTCACCTGTCATGTGGGAGCCAATCGTGCACGCTCCTGAGTGCAGGGCAAAGGAATATGTGTTAAGAGGAGTCCGTGTTTATGGGGCACGCTCAATGCCATGTCGGCCTTTCCCAACCAAGCAGAGTCAGCCCCCACGACCCTGCGCTCAATGCCATGTTGGCCTTTACGGCCCGGCAGAGTCGGCCTCCACATCTCCAAGCCCCTGCTCCTCAGAGGTCACGTGCACTCCCTCTGTCATCTTGTGACTGCCACAGCGTCTCTCACACTCGCGGCTCTAACACAGAACAACAGACAGGACTTCTGTCTGAGAAATCAACACAGAGTGCTGACATCACACATATTCTCTCTCTTAGTTCTGCTTGGTCCCAGCTTGTGTTCAAGCTTTTGTCTGCTCTGCTCCTTCCTGTTCTACCCTTCCTGTACTGCCCTTCCTGTTCCACTTTTTTGGCAAGCTCTTCCCACTGTGGGCTCCATGTGATGACCTTAGGCCTATTAAGGGCAGGGAAGGTCTCCAAACTCCCTTAGGTCTATTAAGGGCAACACAAATGTATACTGTTTCCAACAAAGACTTGACATAACCAAAGGTGAGGAAAGGCATTTAAATAGCTGAAACAAGCAGCAAAGTATTACTTTGCTTGCCATTAAAATCCTATGATGAGTCCTCTCCCCAGGGACACCTAAAGAAAATAATATAGATCATATGCATACATTCTATGCAGTGGGAGGTAAGTGCATCTTCTAAGACTGAAATGGCAAGCGCAGGAAAGATGGAAAGGGCCAAGGAGAAAGGAGAAGATGAAGAATGGCAGCCAAAAACAGTAATAAGTCAAATGTCAAGAAATTTTAATGTGTTAGGTCTGCACCACTGTTCAAAGCCAATAGGGCAATTGCTTGTTACAACCACACAAAAACACACACACAAAGTCATATACACACACACACCAATCATCATCAATGGTGCTGTTTTTGAACATAAAAATGTCATGTATTTTCTTTTTGGGTAGCTAGAGTCATAAATTTATAAGGTTTTCTTGTCACATTCTAACACCTTACATGCAATGTGGGGGAGCTCTCCAGTAATTGTATTTCAACAATTTGCCACCACAACTGAATAAATAACCCAACTGCCCCAGAAAAACAGGCTTCTGCAATACTGTTAATTTTCTTTTGTTTTCCCTCTCAGCTGCTGGAACTCAGATATAAAGCTAAGTTTAGGAGCCCAGCTGATTGTATTATTGTCTTGTCACATCAGAGTAAGTTAATAAGGCTCCATACTCTGCAGAAAGAAGCTATTACTGACACATAGGGAAAACTAGGGGCTCATTCACAACCGCATGCAGGCATGTCATCTTGATAGCCAGCGTGGAGCTTGCATCTTTCCATCTATTTCATTTTTGAGTCATGGCTTAGACCCCTCTTCTCTTTCTATCAAACCTCTTCAATCTCTGTTTCCATAATTAATGTCTAATTCAGGGATGAGGTAGTATGCATTTGCATAATGGGCAATTACATACCATTCATTCATAACACAAGAAGTTAGCATTGCCAATCAGTCTGGTACAATTAGAGTGCAGGGGAGGTGAGGGATTGAAAAAAAATGACTTTGTCAAACCCAGCACTTGAAGTTTGTTTAAACACAGAATGAATCCTACCAATAGACACATGTGTTGACTCTCTTAAAAGACTTGATGATGCACAATAAGCATAATTATTTCCCCTGGAGAATTGACACTGGGCTGTCTTAAATATATGTAAGGATTCTTTTATAGGGTGGTGTGGGTAGTGTGATGGGTGGAATACTTTCCTTTTCATATTCATTCACAAATGTTGCAGTGTGATTCTTGGTTTCCACATTGTCATGTGAATGATAGGAGAAACTCAGAGTTCATTACTGATGATAAAAGAGATTTCATGCTTAGAACAACCCTGTGAAGTAGGTAATAATATCTGATATTTATATAGGACTTTAAATTTTGGAAAGTGCTTTATATACATTACCTAACTTGATCCTCTGAATCAATATATGAAGTAAATGCTACACAACATATCATCTCCAATTTGTTGTTGTTTTTGTTCAATCATTCAATCAAATTCAACTCTTCATGATCCCATAGACCATAGCACACCAGGTGCTTCTATCTTCCACTATCTGTCCAAGTCTGTTCAAGCTTAGGTTCATTGCTTCCATCTTTCATGCTTCCCTGACATCATCTATCCATTTCATCCTCTGCTCAGAGTCCCCTTCTTTTCAATTCAATCTTTCCCAACATTAGGTTTTGTTCTAATGAGCCCTGTCTTCTCATTATGTGACAAAATAAGTTTCAGCTTCAGTATTTGTCCTTCCAATGAATATTCTGAATTAATTTTTTTTTTGCCATTGTACATTACCAGCCTACTCTGGAAACTTCCAGGTGGTTGACTGATATTTATTAATTTAAAAAATTTATTTATTTATTTATTTTTAGTTTTCAACATTCATTCCCACAAGATTTTGAGTTACAATTATTTCTTTCCCCACCTTTCCCCTCACCCACCCCAAAATAACAAGCCTCCTAAATATCCCTTCCCCAATCTGTTCTCTCTTATATCATCCCCCTAAACCCCCCTAACTTTCTAGTAGGACAAGATGGGTTTCTATACTCCAGTACCTGTATTTCTTATTTTCCAGTTGCATGTAAAAAAACAATTTTTAAACATTTGTTTTTAAAACTTTGAGTTCCAGATATTTTTCCCCTTCTTCCCTCCTTACCCACCCCTACTGGGAAGATAAGAAATTCAATATAGATTGTACATGTGTAGTTATCCAAATCATTTCCATAGTGGTTATATTGTGGAAGACTAACTATATTTCCCTCCATCCTCTCCCGCCTCCCATTTATTTTATTTTCTCCTTTGACCCTATCCCTTTTCAAAAATGTTTGCTTCTAACTACTCTCTCTCCCAATCTGCCCTCCATTCTATCCTACCCCATCTTATCCCCCACCCCTATATTTTCCTGTAGGGTAAGATACATAATTGAGTGTGTATTTGTGTATTTGTGTGAATTTGTCCTCCTTAGGCCAAATTCAATGAGAATTGGGTTGTCCCATTCCCTTTCACCTTCCTGCTCTTCCCCTGCATTGTAACAGTTTTCTCTTGCCTCTTTTATATGAGATAATTTACCCCAATCTATTGCTCTCTTTCTTCAATAAATTCCTCTCTCACCTCTTAATTTTATTTTTTAGATACCATCCCTTCATATTCAACTCATCATGTACCCTCTGTCTTTGTATACATGAACATACAAATGCCCACACCCACACATATATTTATATACATGTACATGTTCCTATACATATATATACACACATCTATTCCCTTCAGCTATTCTCATACTGAGAAAAGTCTTATGAGTTATAATGATCATTTTTCCATGTAGGAATGTAAATAGTTCAACTTTAATAAGTTCCTTATGATTTATTTTTCCTGTTTACCTTCTCATGCTTACCTTCTCTTACTTAACCTTCTCTTGCTTCTTGTATTTGAAAGTCAAATTTTCTGTTCAGCTCTGGTTTTTTCATCAAGAATGCTTGAGAGTCCTCTATTTCATTGAATAGCCACATTTTTCTCTGTAGCATTATACTCAGTTTTGCTGGGTAGGTGATTCTTGGTTTTAGTCCTAGCTCCTTTGACCTCCAGAATATTGTATTCCAAGCCCTTCGATCCCTTAATGTAGAAGCTCCTAGGTATTGTGCTATCCTGATTGTGTTTCTATAATACTCAAGTTCTTTCTTCCTGACTGCTTGCAGTATTTTCTCCTTGACCTGGGAACTCTGGAATTTGGCAGTAATATTCCTAGGAATTTTCTTTTTGGGATCTTTTTCAAGAGGTGATCGGTGAATTCTTTCAATTTCTATTTTGCCTGCTGGTTTTAGAGTATCAGGGCAATTTTGCTTTATAGTTTCTTGAAAGATGGTATCTAGACTCTTTTTTTGACCATGGCTCTCAGGTAGACAAATAATTTTTAAATTATCTCTTCTAGATCTATTTTCCAGGTCAGTGGTTTGTTCAATGAGATATTCCACATTACCTTATATTTTTTCATTTGTTTGGATTTATTTTATAGTATCTTTATTTTTCATTAAATCATTAGCTTCCAATTGCTCCAACTGAATTTTGAAGGAGTTATTCTCTTCAGTGACTTTTTGAAATTCCTTTTCAATCTGGCAAATTCAGCTTTTTAAGGCATTCTTCTCCTCATAGACTTTTTGGGCCTCTTCTGCCATTTCAGTTAGTCTATTTTTAAGGTGTTATTTTTTTCAGTGTATTTTTGGGTCTCCTTTAGCAGGCTGTTGACTTGCTTTCCATGATTTTCTTGCATCATTCTCATTTCTCTTCCCAATTTTTCCTTCACTTTTTTTTTTTTATTGATTTTCAAAATCCTTCTTGAACTCTTCCATGGCCTGTAACCATTCTTATTTTTCTTGGAGACTTTTGAAGCAGGAGTTCTGACTTCACTGTCTTCCTCCCACTCCATGCCTTGATCCTTTCTGTCCCCCCAAAAAGATTCTATTGTCTATTTGTGCTTCCCTTGCTTGCTCATATTGGCAGCCAATGACTTGACTTTTGAGCTCTTTGCCATGGTAGAACTCTGCTTCCAGAATGGAGAGAGCTATGTCCCAAATTGCTCGGGTTTTTGCAGCTGATGGATTTATTATATGGGCCCCCTCTCTACAGCTCCCACACACTGTGGCTCACTGGTCACACACCCCAGGACCACCAACCAAGACTGTGATATGTATCCAAGCAGGTCAAAGCAAGAGTGATTGCCCTATGAATCGTTGCATGGTCCCCATACAATCTGTAGGCCAGGAGTTCTGGAAGCAGCCCCGTGGTAGCTGCTGCAGCCGCTGTGCGTCCTCCACTTCACGCCCTGGGGGTAGCAGCCAGACCATGCTCCCCCGTTCCAACAAAGTTCCACACTGACCTTTTACTTTGTCTTTGGCATTTGTGGATTGAGAAGTCTGGAAACCGCTATAGCTGCCGGTGATTTACTCTTGTGAAGTCTTCTCCAGACGCTGCTGTTGGGACTACACTGGGGCTAAAACACGGCTCATGTGGGACTGCACTCGGCTCCCAGAGCACTGCGAAGGACCCTTCCTGCCGGCCTGCTGGGCTTCCTTCAGTGGGAGATTTGATTCTCTCTGTCACTTTGTGGGTTCTGTAGCTCTAAAGTTTGTTTAGAGTCATTTTTTTACATGCATTGGAGGAGGTGGAAGCCAGAGCCATGCGGAAGTCCTGTTTCTACTCCTCCATCTTGGCTCCACCCCCCTGAATTAATTTCTTTAAGTATTGACTGATTAGGTTTTCTTGCTGTCCAAGGGACAAGTCTTTCCTAGCACAATTCAAAAGTGTCAATTCTGCAGCACTCAGCTTTCCTTATAGTCCAACTCTCACAACTATATATTACTATTGGAAAAATCATAGCTTTGACTATACAGACCTTAGTTGGAAAGGTGATATTTCTGCTTTTTAGCATTCTATCCAGATTTGTCATAGCTTTCTTTCCAAGGAGAAAGTATCTTTTAATTTCATAGCTGCAGTTGCCATCTGCAGTGATCTTTGAGTCCAAGAATATAAAATCTGACACTGCTTTCATTTCTTCTTTCTCTATTTGCCAGGAAGTGATGGGACTAGTTGCCATGATCTTTACATGATTTTTACATTAAGCTTCAAATTTACTTTTATAGTCTCTTCTTTCAACCTCAGCAATAGACTTTTTAATTCTTCATTTTCTACCATCATAATGGTAATTATCTACATATCTGACATTGTTGATATTTCTCCCAGCAACCTTAATTCCAGCTTTTGATTCATTCAGTTGGGCATTTCTCATAATGTACTCTGTATAAAAACAAACAAAAAAATAAACCCACAAAAAAAATCAACAACCCCCCCTCCAAACAAAATTCACACACACAAAAAACAATCAAAACCCCCAAATCCAAAACCTTTAAAGCATTTCATGTAAATTTCATGTTTAGAAAAACAGATCAGAAAAAGTGAGGTTTAGAAAGGTCATCTGTAGAGTTTCTGCAACTGATATTTACTGTCCTGGGTGAAAATCTTGGTGCTTTGCAATATTGTTTTCCCTCCTCTCCCCACTTCCTGTGGCTCCCTTCAGCTACCAGCAGATGGTGGTCACTCTTTGCAGGAGCTATTTGCTGTCTACCTCTTATGGTTCAATCTTAAACAGCTTGCAACTCCATCTACTAAAGCTTAGCTTTTTGGTCAGTTTCATGCTTGCAACTTTCTCACAGTTCTGTTAGCTGTGAGTCCCCATAGAATGATCTCTCTAGAATTCCTGCCTTTCCTAAGTCTGTTTATAACTTGAAAATATAATTCAGAGCCAGAGAACCTCTTTTCCTTTGAATATCTTCTTTTGTATACTTTGCTCACACAGGTCCTGCCCTTTTATTCTCTCAGGATACTATGGAACTGCTCTCTTCAAGCATTGTTCAAGTGAGTCTCTTCCATCAACCTTATATGGGGAAATGGTGAGTCAATATCATTTGCTTCCCTTCTCCCTCAGCATATTCTGTAGGCAGTACATCTCCAACTCATGTCCATATCATATATAAAACCATAGTTGTTGTTGTTTTTAAGCGTGGTTGCTGAAATAGTGAGTCAATCATCTCACAATGTTGCTGATACTATGTACAATATTCTCTTGGTTCTGTTCACTTCATTTCGAATCAGTTCATGTAAGTCTTTCTGGGTTTTTCTGAAATCTGCCTGTTCATCATTTCTTATAGCATTATAATATTCAATTATATTCATATACCACAACTTGTTCAGCCATTCCCCCCAAAAGAACTGCTATCAATATTTTTATACATGTGGTCCTTTCCCCTTTTATATGAACTCTTTGGGATACAGACCTAAAAGTGGTATTGCTGGATCAAAGGATATGTACAGTTTGATTGCCCTTTAGGCATAGTTCCAAATTGCTCTCCAGAATGGCTGGATCAGTTCACAACTCCACTAATAGTGCATTAGTGTCCCAATTTCCCCATATCCTCTCCAACATTTATCATTTTTCCTTTTTGTCATATTATCCAATCTGATAGGTGTGAGGCTACCACATCATACTTCTAATTCATATTGAGCTTCCAGTCCTCTAAATCCTCTCAGATCACCCACTATGCTTTCAGTTTCTTTTCTTTCTCTTTCTTCCTTTTCTTTCTTTCTTTCTTTCTTTCTTTCTTTCTTTCTTTCTTTCTTTCTTTCTTTCTTTCTTTCTTTCTTTCTTTCTTTCTTTCTTTCTTTCTTTCTTTCTTTCTTCCTTCTCCTTCCTTCCTTCCTTCCTTCCTTCCTTCCTTCCTTCCTTCCTTCCTTCCTTCCTTCCTTCCACCTCATGGAGTGATGCTATGAATATTTAATCGAATATGGGGTCTTTCTTCTTGTCATTGATCTCTGTGAAAAAAATGTTAAGTAGTGAGATGGCTGGGTTAGATGTTATGATTGGTTTAAAGCATATTTACTTGGATCATTCAAAACATAAGATCTCCTTGGCTACTGCATTTTGTTGAAAGAACATCTTTGAAATTTCTCAATAGCCCAGTAGAAGAAGCAGAATAAAAAATATACTTACGAATAGATCAATGAATAAGCATTTAATTAGACACCTTGTTGTTGCTGAGTCATTTCTAACTTTCTGTGACCCCATTTGTTGTTTTTTTTTTTTGGCAAATATCACTGGAGTAGTTTGCCATTTCCTTCTCCAGCTCATTTTATAGATGAGGAACTGAGGCAAACAGGGTTAAGTGACTTGACCAAGTTCACATAACTAGTAAATATCTAAGGCCGGATTTGAACTCAGGTTCTTCTGACTCCAGAGTCAGTGCTTTTATGCACTATGTCACCTAAGCACCTACTATATGCCAAAGGTGGCCTGGCAGAGTGAATAGAGACTGGCCTCATAACCAGGAAGACCTGGGTTTAAGTATCACTTCTAACATGTGCTAGCAGAGGGATCTTGGGTAAGATTTGACTCAGAGCAAAACATAAACATATCACAAGAACTCTTGACTCCTTTCTTGAAGGTACAACAGACAGAGCTACATATAAACATGTAACAGCAAACTCTTATAGGCTTTTTATCATTAGAAACTCTCACAAAGACTGTGATCTTTTAGCCAGGGTACATGAATGTGAAGCTGACTTAAGTGTTGCTCAGTGTCTACATGTCTTAAGTGACTGTCCGGAATGTCTTAAGTGACTGTCATCAGTTCACTAATATATTCAATTAACATCCTATTCTTTTGCCTTCAGTCAACCTACCAATCAACTGAAAACATTTTATTAAATATCTACTATCTGTGTTATACTAAATATCGGGTACTGAAAGACAAAAATGAAACAGCTCCTGTCCTCAAGGAGCTAATATTTTATTGGGGGGAGACAACATATAAAAGTATGTACAAGATTATATGCAAAATAGGTACAAGGTTATTTTGGGAGGGCAGGTACGTGGGGGTGGGTGGGGAATCATGTAAAATTTCATGTAGAAGGTGGTGCTTGAATTGAGTCTTGAAGGAAATAAAGGATTCTAAGTGGGAGAGGTGAGGAAGGAATATATTTTAGGCATGAGGGATTTCAAGGCTGTTCATCCCTCTTCCTATGCATATACCCAAAGATTATTGCATGCTTTGTTTTGAACAGCCACTCCAATTTCACCCTCTTGCTGCTAATGCTGTCTACTGACTCTTATATTAGTCTGTTTTGTCAAAATAGCTCCAAGTAAGCATTTGTATTATTCTGTCTAATAATAACTAGCATTTATATAGCACCTTAAAGTTTGCAGATCAGTTTACATGTATTATTATATACTCACAACAAACCTGGGAGGCAGATGCTGTTGTCATCCCCATTTCATAGATGAGGAAATTGAAGCAAATTTAATGTGAATTGACTTGCCTTAGGCTAGAATCTGAGGTAGAATTTGAACTTAGGTTTCCTTACTCTTACCCCTTTTGCCACCTAGCTGCCTCTATTGCCCAACAATATTTATTGAATATCCATAGTGAATTTAGTCTAGAACAAAGTGTTCATAATAAGGTATAGTTTAAGTTTTGGTTAAAATACATAATATTGTCTTAGAGTCAGGAGGACCTGAGTTCAAACCCGGCCTCAGACACTTAACACAAAAACCAGCCGTGTGACCTTGGGAAAGTTTCTTAACCCCAATTGCCATCCAAAAAGCAAAACAAACAAACAAACAAACAAAAATAATAAAATACCTAGTATTTGGCAAGTAGGTGGCATGGTGGATAGAGTGCCAGACCTGGAGTCAGGAAGACTCCTCTTTCTGGCCTTTGACACTTACTAGATGTGTGACTCTGTGCAAGTCACTTCACCCTGTTTTTCTCAGTTCCTCATCTATAAAATGAGTTGGAGAAGGAAATGGCAAATCATCCCAGTGTCTTTGCCAAGAAAACCTCAAATGGGATCATGAATAATCTGACATGACTGTACAAAAACAATATACTGTGTTTCCCCGATAATAAGACCTATCCAGAAAATAAGCCCTCCCCTTACTGTGTAAGATTCCTCTAAAATAAGCCCTCCCCCGAAAATAAGCCCTATTGAGATTGCTACTGTAGTGAAGGTGATCCCCTGCGCTACATGTTACATTACGGTACCCTCTGTATGCACCGTCTCCCCCCCCCCCCCGGGTGAAACGCACGCCACGCTCCGAGCTGCATCCAATCAGAGCTGCAGCAGTGAGCTCGTCATCCTGTTCTTTATTGAATTCATTATTGAATAAAGGTACATTTTTTTGTTCACATTTACCTGTTTATTAAAATTGCTGTCAATGTTCATTAAAATAAGCCCTCCCCTGAAAATAAGCCCTCTGGTGTTTTTCTGTCCAAAAAAAATAATAAGACAGTGTCTTATTATCGGGGAAACACGGGTAATATAGTACTGTAGCATGGTAAGGTGTGGCTTGGTATGACAAATAAATAGTTTCCTTTATAGCCATAGAATCAGTTGGAAGGGACCTTAGTAGCTATCTAATCTAACCTGAAATCAGAAGAATTCCCCTCTAGCACATACTCAATGAGTTGTTATATAGACTGTTTGAAGATGCCTATTGAAGTGGGACCCCAGCATTTCCTGTGGCAGCTTGTTTCATGTTTAGATAGACCTCGTTGCTAGAAAGTTCCCCACTTATGTCATGCTTAATTAGACCTCTAGGATTAACCACTACTTTAGTGTGTGACTTCAGACAACTCAATCCCTCCACCTGTCCAACCCTTCTCAGAGTATTGTTGGGAAGGTCAAATGGGAAATGCTGTTTATGAAGTTTCTTTGAAAGAAACATAGAGTATTATACAAACATAAGGTGTATTTATGTCAAAATGAGTCATTCTGGATCACTGTGGGTAGAGAGAAAGCCATTTTGTTCCCAGCACACAATATTCCTCTCATTTTTGTATCTTTACATTGACTGTTCTCCCATGCCCAGAATGCTCCACGTCTTAGGGTCCCTGGTTCTTTTCAGAGCTTAGCTCAAAACCCCCTTTCTAACTTTTTTTTGTCACCCTCTTGTTAGTGCCTTCCTTCTGAGATTAATTTCATCTATTCTATATATCACTTCATATACCTAGTTTTTTTTTACATGTAAGATTCTTGAGGAAAGAGATTGTGTTTTTGCCTTTTTTCTTGAGTTTAGCACATTGTCTGGCACATAATAAGTGATTAATAAATGCCTATTGACCAAGGGACTGAATATATTCATTCATATTTAGAAAAACCACAGGCCTTTACAAAGGCCCTGGATTAGTTTTTGGACTATTAACTTGGATTGTTAAATCTAAAAAACAAAACAAAACAAAACAGCATGACAACAACTTGTTTTTCAAGGCATGTTTTGTTGATGGCTGGGAAGGAGTATATCTGCCTGCAGCATCCCCAAAAGAGAAATGTTTCCTACTTCTCAATTTCCAGGTAACATGTAAATAGTCTCCCCTAATTTCTCAATGTTATGTTACTGAACTGAATCAGTACTTAAATCTTTAATCCTGCTAGGGAATGTTAGATGGGTCAAAAAACAAGAAGACATATGCTAACATGCAGGGTAATCTGATTTTCTTATAGTCATTCATCTTATATGGAAGAATAATTCTAGAAGAGATTGGGCATGACTCATTTCTCTGGGAAAATGACAATTGTATCTGGACCATGGAAGCCTGACAGGAAAGATAGAGGATGGCCTTGGCATTGCTTGATTGAATCCTGAATGGATTGGTTGAACTCAGGAGAATATAGCCTTTGAAAAATTAGGGACTATTTACTTTTTGTCTCCGTATCTCCAGTGCTTAGCACAGAGCCTGTCACATAGAAGGTGCTAAATAAATGCTTATTGATCTATTCCTTTTCAGTTCCTGACTTGTCTGTTTTATATTGGCTCCTGGTATGATATCCTATTGATTTTCCTTCATGTACTTCTGGAAGCTGACTCCTGGTTCACGCTGGTCCCTCCAATATTCAGAATTACACTCTTTCCCCAGAAAAAAAAAATCAAACCAAAAATCAGATAACCAGACTTTTCTTTGTCTCTTTAAGCAACGAAACCAATATTCCCTAGATTCTGGCAATAGTGTCCTTAACTGCCTTGATTCAGTCATGTCTTTTCTGCCCTCTTCTGGTAGCTTTGAACATTGCATCCCTATAACCTAGAACAGATCTTAGCCTCATCTTCCATGTCTTGAGGTTGACTTTGCTACCATCTGGTTGTTCAGAAGTCTTCTGATCAACTAATCTTCAGCTCATCTTTGCCTGCTCTCCAGTTTACTTTGAAAGTGCGCGTTTATTAATTTGCAGCCACAGAAATAATCTGGGTGGGCATCCCAATGGGGCTCATCTGGATAGGTGTTATTGTCTGAGACAAAAGAATTTCATTTTCTTGGAGTCTTGAGAACACAGACTATCACTGTCTTGCTCCTAGGGACTGATGTAGAAAATCAGCATGAAGAAATTATTACCGTTTGACTTTTGATCTTACTCATAGGAACTGACTGTTTTGGTAATTGACTCACTGTTTCAGTGTCTCAACAATATTTGCTCTGGAGTAGAACTGAGATGAAGTCCATTAGAATAATTAAATCTGAGTTGGAAAGGCCCTTAGAGGCTATCCAGTCCAACCCCTTGACATTTTTGAAATTTTCTCTACCATTTCAGTCAGTTGTCCATCTACAATTAGAACACCTCCAACAATAAGGAATTAACTATAACACTAGTTGGATTATTCACTTTTTGTACTATTCTGTGTCAGGAGGCTACTTTTCATATTGAAATAAATCCTCCTTCTAGAACTTCCAGTCATTGATCTTAGTATTACCTTTTGGAGCCCCTCGGCATAAATTAATCTTTCTTTCATATTTGAAAATGGCTATCCCAACTTAGTTGTCTCTTTTAATGGAAACTTGAATTGCACAAAGTTATGGTATAGTATTATATATTGTGAGGCTTATAACCATAGGGATATGGCTAGGTCACAGAACCTACTCTCAAATTGCTTATTGGGCATTGATTAAGAGAGCTCCCTGAGTCAAACTGATATGTTTGGGACTTTGAATATAACTCATTGATTGAAGGTGAACTGATTGGATTGGGTTATATAATGTTCCTTCATGATAACCTTTAAAAAGTGGAGGGAACAGGCATAAAATTGGTCTTTTTGGCCTTTTCAAAGAGATCTAGTGAAAAGTAAACCCAAATAAATGACTGAAGACCTAAGAGCAAACTTTTGTCCTTGGGAAACTCCTGAGAATTGATTCAGTTCTTGCACCTCCCAAGAACTGATCAATCATCCCACTTTCCTCCCTTATTTCAGTAGGTGGCAACAGTTAGGTCAATGGGGGAACACTGAGAATATTTGGAACTTGCCCTGGAGAAGCTCTCAACCATGTGAACTCAACAGAGGGAAATCACCTGGCTAAGTAATGGGAGTTCTTGAATATTAGCTTCACTATCCTACATATTGATGAGGGGATTTCCTGGACAATATTGAGTACCAGAATCTAGTCTTCTAGATAGAGAATGGATAGTTAGTTTCTAGGCAGTTTCAGTGTCTTGAGAAAAAAGATTAATAATGAGGTATCAAAGCTGGAGGAAGAGCAAGGTATTGAGCCATAATATTGGGGAGCAAAAAACCCGGATTTGCCCTCAACTATTGCCATGAGTTTATTTGGTCAATGCAGGTCCAGGAGTAAAGAGATTGCCTCTCTGACAACCACCAGTTAATTTTTGTTTTTCAGGGAATGCTACCCTTAGGGTAGGGTAGAACCAGAAAGATAGAAACCTCCATCAGTCCCTAAGAGAAAGAGACTTCCTAGAATATTGAGAGTTTGATCCTCTAGCAACTCCAAGCTCTTTTCCTCTCATGAGTAAGGGTGGAAAGAGTCTGAACCCTTAGGGTGGATCTGTGAGTCTGAAGGACTACACAGGGCCCTAGAGGAAAGGTGGAACAGAGTGATAGATTTTTTTGGGGGAGCTACCTGAGTATTATTATCTTGAATGTTTATATAGAAGCTAAGGACCTTCTTATCTACATAAATGGTAAAGCCACTACAAATTATTTTAGAACTATATTCTGAGATTTCTTGGGAGGAATTCTTGGTGGAGGTAAAACATCACAGAAATTTTTTTTTGAAGAAGCTTCAAGATTGGTTATGATCTGTATAAACCTAGATTCTGGAGTGTGGGGTTGTGGGTTACATCTATGATACTTGATGGACATACATAGACATGATTCTTTGTGGTCCATAAATAAAGTCTATTATGCATCATTACCAAGTATCACCTTGGCAAGGTGCTACCTGTTGTCCTTACTGCTGGGGACCCTGAAGATGATAAAACATTTAAATCCAGGAATTCTGAGTTTGAATAGGTCTAAAAACAATCAGGTGTATGCATTAAATCCAGCACCAACAGAGTGAGAGCCCGTAGGAGCAGGAGACCATCATGTTGCCTTAGGAGGGGGCAGCTGGCCTAGGTTGGAGATGGAGTAAGTCAAAGCTTCTATGCCTTTCAGTGTTAGGTCTAAGCCATATGTGGCTGCTCTTCTTCCAGACTGGGTGACCCAGTCTCAAGCAGGAACAACAAAAAAGAAAATCGTGCTCTTCATGCGTTAGTGCTAGACTACATGTCTAACAAATGCAACAATCCTGAATGTTATACATGCAACATAACACCAGAAAATAAATTTGTGCCATGAAGAGTAGAATTTTTTGGCATTAAAAACGCACATTTGTTTAAAAATATTTTTTAAATGTGTTCTCCATTCCACCCTTTTACATACTGAATACTAGATGACTGCTTATCTTTCTCATTTCTAGTTCTGGTTCTGCTCTAGAGATACATGGACATTTTTTTCTTTTAGACTTCCTGCCTAAGTATATTTGCATTGGCATATTTACCAGAAGAAGACTGGTAATTCCATTCCATTTCCATGAATTAAAAATTATTGGGAAAAATAAATATTAGGACTAAAGACTCTATACACCAGCTGACATTCCAATGAAGGAGAACAATTAATAAATGGCTTAATTTGCATGGGATTCAGACTCTTATTGTTAATTTAATCATTTAAGTTAGATGATTTACCTTGACGTAGGATCATTGGTTCAGGGCTTGTTTAATTTCTGTCTAAATGAATGAAATTTCTGTCTAAAAATGAAACATTTTTGTGTCCTAACATTCAAAATTAAGGCATGCAGTTTTATTTAAGATGACTAATTATTAGATTTTACAGTAAAAGTATAAACAGAACTGATTCATGAATTTGCTGATTGTCTTTCTGGAGACAATAATAATCATTGAGATAGGAACTGAATATGTGATTTCATTGGTATCAGTATCTTCTGTGGTAAGATCATCTACTAATTCATGTCAAAAACTTATAGTCTTAGGAAATGAGAGCACTGAGAAGTTAAAGGACTTGCCTAGGGGCACAGATCCAGTATGAATCAGAGGTGAGACTTGAGTCTATGTCATTGGCTTTGAGGCTAGGTCTCTAGCCATTATACCATACTATCTCTCATAAAAATAACAGCAATCATAGATAGCTAGCACTTATAAGATTCGCTAAGAGCTCTATTCATATGATTTCATTTGATCCTCACAACAGATGGGTATAATTACTGTTCCCATTTTACAGATTAGGAAAATGTTTGGAGAAATTAAACCATTCCCCCAATATTAGAGACTTAAAGTGTCAGAGTAGGGATTTGACACATAGTAGGTACTTAATAAATGCCTGTTCCCTTACTTCTTTCCTCTGTATGATGACCAGTTGAAAGAAGTAGAATGTGGTAACTTGGACAAGAGGAACTCTGGGTTACAGGACACATTAACTGTCTTCAGATATTTGAAGGATTGTCATGTGGAAGAGGAATTGGATTTATCTGCTTGATCCCTTAGAGAAGAACTAGGAGAAATGAATGAAGGTTTTAGAGAGACAGAATTTTGGCTTGTTTCTCTTATAAACAGATCTTCCTAAAAGTGAAAAAGGAGGGGAAAAACAGCCCAGCAAAACCACTTAAGACATAAAAAATATGAAAAAGTGCAATGTTCCATGCCCAAGGCTTGCTCACCTTCATAAAGGAGAGGGCAGAGGTGTATTCCCATAACTCTTCTTGGTGGTCATGCTTATTTTTGTAATTTTACAACATTCATTTTCTATTGTTTTGTGGTTGTTCTTTCCATTTTTCATTGTTGTAGTCATTGTGCATACTGTTTCCTTGGCTTTGTCTACTTCACTCTGTATCAATTCATGTAAATCTTTTCATATATCATTGATCATATTCATCATTTGTTATAGCATGGTAATATTCTGTTACATTTATTTCATATTTAGCCATTACCCAGTTGATGGGCATGTACTTTGTTTAAAATTCTTTGCAAACACACAAAAAATGCTGCTATAAATATTTTGATGTGTATGGAGATTAAAAAAAATTAACGACGTTCAAGGAATATATAACAGTGGAATCTCTGGGTCAAAGGTTATGGACATTTTAGTCACTTCCCTTGCATATTACCAAATTGTCTTACAAAATGATTGTACCAGTTCACAGCTCCACCAACAGTGTCCTAGTGTGCCTCACTGCTCACAACCCCTTTAACAGTGATTATTCCCATCTTTTGTCATCTTTACTCATTTTCTGTGTGTTAGGTAAATCTCAAGGTTGTTTTGATTTGCATTTCTCTTATGATAAGTGATTTGGAAAAATCTTCATATGGTGGTTAGTAGTTTGCAGTTCTTTTGAATGGATGGATGAATGAATATAGCATTTATTAAGAATTTACTATGTACAAAGCTTGGTGCTAAGTTCTGCAGATATGAATAGAGAGGACAGTTCTTGTTCTTATGGAGTTCACATGCTAATAGAGGGAACAACACACATGAAAGGTTTTAACTATAAGACTCTAAGTCATTGCTTCCCTGGATGATGGTTGTGAGGGCTAGGCTAGAAGTAGGACTGGTGGTCTGATGGTTGTTGCCTCTCCCAGGGCTCCTGTGCCTGTTTGCCTGTTGATGGCAGTTAGTCAGCAGCTGCTGTTGATAGTGATGAAGAAGTTGAGCTCACAATTATTTTTTCCTTCAGTGATGGATATGGAGACTCCAAAACTTTTGAGAACTGTTTGTTCAATACCACTTATCTTCTGGGGGTTGCCTTTTGGTCTCACATATTTCTGTTATATACTGAATACTAGATGACTGCAAATGCAAAGATATTTTCCCCTGCTTATGCTAGATATATTAATTTTTTTGTGTAGAAGCTTTTCAATTTCATGTAATCAATCAAAGCTCTCTATTTTATCTTTTGCAATTGCTGCTATCCTTTGTTTAGTTAAGAATAAATCTATCTATAACTGTGAATGTTATACAACCTGCTTTTCTTCTAATTTTTAAATGATATTATCAGTTAATTTTGACTTTATTATGGAGTATGGTGTATGATGATGATCTGAGCCCAATTTCTGTCAGATGGCTTAATTCTTCATTGATCTCTCATGGCTTACCAAATAAACCTTAGTCCAATCTATATTTCCAGCCTTATACTCTACTACTCCACATAAGTATTTCATTCTTAAACTCTTTGTGTATTAGCTTCCTTATTTATACAATAGGGATAATAATACTTGGAATACCTAGCTCAAAGGATTGGTGTACGCGAAATATTTTGTAAATATTAACATATTTTATATTTGGGAGTCTACCTGCCAAAACAAATCCAGGAACTATATGAACACAATTACAAAAGATTTTTCACACAAAGTCAGATCTAAATAATTGGAAAAATATCATTTGGTCATGGATAGTCAAGCTAATATCATAAAAATGATAATTCTGCCTAAATTAACTTGCTTATTCAGTGCCATACAAATCAAACTACCAAAAATTGTTTTATAGGGCTAGAAAAAATGACAAAATTCATCTGGAAGAATAAAAAGTCCAAAATATCAAGGGAATTAATGAAAAGAAATGCATGGGAAGGTTTGGCCTAGCTGTGCCTAATCTTAAATGATATATGTATAATATATATTCTTATAAATATTATAATATAATATACTATGAATAAATATAATATAATATAAATATGTAATATATAGATAGTGTATATATATATATAGCAGCAATCATCAAAACTACTTGGTACTGTGATGGATTAGTGGAATAGGATAGGTATGCAAGACACAATAGTCAATGACTATAATCTACTGTTTGATAAATCCAAAGACTCCAACTGTTGGGATAGAAACTCACTATTTAACAAAAACTGCTGGGAAAACTGGAAAATAGTATGGCAGAAACTAGGCATAGACCAACATCTTATACCCTATACCAAGATAAAGTCAAAATGAGTACATGATTTAGATATAAAGACTGGTACTATAAGCAAACTAGGAGAGCAAGGAAGAGTTTACCTGTCAGATCTATGGAGAAGGGAAAATTTTATGACCAAACAAAAGATAGAAAACATCATGAAATGCAAAATGGATGATTTTGAGTACATTAAATTAAAAAGCTTTTGCACAAAGTCATTGCAACCAAGATTAAAAGGGAAGCAGAAAGTTGGGAAACAATTTTTACAGCCAGTGTCTCTGACAAAGTCCTCATTTCAAAAATACATAGAAAACTGAGTCTAATTTATGAGAATACAAGTCATTCCCCAATTGATAAATGGTCAAAGGATATGAACAGGCAGTTTTCAGAGGAAGAAATTAAAGCTCTCTATAGACATATGAAAAAATGCTCTAAATGTCTATTGATTAGAGAAATGCAAATCAAAATGACCCTGAGGTCATCTGATAGGTGTATCAGACTGGCTAACATGACAAAACAGTAAAATGATAAATGTTAGAGAAGATGTGGGAAAATTGGAACACTAATGTATTGTTGGTGGAGTTGTGAATTGATCCAACCATTCTGGAAAGTAATTTGCATCTATGCCCAAAGGGCTATAAAATTGTCAAGTTGAGATAAATACCTATGATATAATAAATATACACAACAAATAATCTATAAAAAATAGCCTTCTGTTGTTATTTATCCTTTTGGGAGGTGGAATCATATGCTTTAGAGGAAGCAAAGTGATATAGTGAAAAAAGTGCAAGACAGAGTAAAGTAGACTTGATTTTGAATCTTATTCTATACACTCACTACTGGTACAATCTTGAGTTAGTCATTTAGCTTCTTACAATTTCACCTTCCTCATATTCTCCTTATTCTTTTTTTTAATTAAGCAACTGGGGTTAAGTAACTTGCTCAAGGTTACATGGCCAGTTATTTCTGGGTGTGGTGCTAAGTATCTGAGCCCAGATTCGATCCCAGGTCATCCCGACTCTTACTCACTGTGCCACCTGGCCGCCCCTCTCATCTTCTTAAAATGACCTACTTCCCAGGGTCATTGAGAAGATCAAATGAGATAACATATGTAAAGTGTTTTATAAGTCACAAATCACTATAGAAATTCTTGTGTAATGGGCTCCTAGTCAGTCCTTAAGAGTATATGATATGCCCAGATTACTGGCAATACAGATGTAGGCTTGGTGAACTTCCTTCTGGAAGGGCCTGATGGAGGATCCCTGTCCCTTCCTGATTCAGAGCATAGGAAAGTATCCTATGATTATTTACTGTTGGTTTATTATTTGGTGATAAAAAACAAAACAAAACAAACAAAAAAACAAATATGCATACAAAAGGCTGGAATGCTCGAATCATTCTTTTTTGATGGTTTTCAGGTCAAGAGGAAGAAGAAAAGCTATAGGCCTCTGGATGGGAGGGGAGGTAGTAGGTGTGGTAGTTGCAGTCACTGCTTCTGGCAGCCTAAACTCAATCTGTCAGCCATGTCTGTGAGTAAAAATGCGCGGCTTCTATTTCTGTCTCTGTTATTTGTAATCTTTCCTGATTCTAGGTGAATTGGAGATTCTAGGTGAATTGGCAATGGAATGGACTAGATTATGACCCTGCAAACTTTAAAAGCTCAGAAGAGACATAGAAATTAAAATTCTGGAGCTCATTCAGACTGACATCCATTGGTCCCACCCCACTTAGAACTAAACTTCATGGAGCCAGTGTTTGGTAGTGACCACTTTGTTTGAATCAATCTTCTGAATGACTAAGAGGATCTATAGAGGAAGAGTATGTCCTGGTTTTGGGAGGGAGAATACATTTGTTCTTTCCTTGTAATGCATTCTTAGCAGATGTTCCTTTGTAATTGAGTAACTTGTAATTTGTATCTAATTGAGTTAACAAGTAGATTATATTGAGTAGAGAACAACTGGTCAAATTAATATTGGGAAGATATTAACTGGCTAAATGATGTGAGGAAAACACCAGATGGTGGCTTGAAAATTAATAATTATAGAGAAAACACCCAAATTGTTCAAAGTTGCCCCTATAAATTTGAGGGAGAAGAAATCAGCTTTGCTCTGAGGACTTGACTTACTGGTAAGAGTGGGAGTTGAGATAGTGAGCCCAGAGCCTATATACCACATTAGTCATTATTCTTTGGGTTGTACAAGAATGTTAAGTGATAAAACTCTAAGAACACAGAATTTCCAAGTGGGAAGTGACCTCATGTAGCCCAGAGGTGAAATAACTTGCCCAAAGTCACATAAGCAATAAACAGCAGAGCTGGAATTTAAATGCAGGCCCTCTGACTCCAAATGGCAAAGTTCCTTCTACTACATCTCTCTACTCCATTGTGTAAATTACTTTTTGTGCTTATCTGCTAATTTTACCCTCATCCTCTCCAACTCCTCAGGAGCTGGAATTATTCATGAATAATGATCATTTAAATTACAAATCCTAAAACTAGATATAGTATGCCTACTTAGCTTTACTAGTACTTACTAGCTGTTAACCTGGGTAGGTCACTTAACCTTGGTTTGCCTCAGTTTCCTCAACTACATACGAAAGGGTAATAATAACAGCACTTCCCTTCCAGGGTTGTTGTAAGGATCAACTGAAATAACATTTGTAAAGAATTTAGCATAGTGCCTGGAACATAACAGGCACTATGTAAATGCTTATTCCCTTCCTTTATCTTCCCCTCCTTAAGGCTTATTGCTGTACAATGACTTAATGGGAATTGAATTAGTCTTGTTTTTCCTGACCCAAGGCTTATATTTGTCCAAAATTAAGACTGCCTGAATTATTTTAGGCTAAGAGGCTACAGCTTGGAAGTGACTATTTCCAAGAAAACCTGCAAACCTTTGGGGCCTAGGAGTTAAAGTGGCTTTCTAGAGAAATGTCTAGTTCAGATACCAAGAAAATAAGGTTTATATAATTATTGTTATGGTCTAAGATCTAGATCTTTTGCTGGTGAAGAATTCAGTAAAGTAAATCAGTAATCAGATTCTTGAGAAGGCACACCAGAAAAAGTTTTTGTGATCAGGTGTAATGTAATGTCAAGCAAAGGCAACTTCCCAAGGTTCAAAATACCAGCATAGGTGCTCTCCATTTTATTCAGTGACAAATTAAGAACAGAGAAGATCAAAATATGACATCATTCAAAATACAGCATTTACTAAGTGTGATTAAATAATCTCCAAGTACTACCGCACCCCAGGACCTTACATTCATTCAATCAATTACAAAGTCCCTGTTCTAAATACTACTCCACCCCTAGGCTGTACCTTCATTTAGTCCATCACAAAGCCCCTCTTCTCAAATGGAGATTAGTTTCCAGTCATAAGTAAAGTACATTCATTTGTTCAACCATAGAACACAAAAAGGTCAAAAGTTCCCTACCACTGGATCACAGTTGAATCTACCCCAGAGTTACAACAAGTTTAAGCACAGCACTTAATACCCAAATGGAGGTCTTTTCTTCATCTTGACATGAGGCAAGTTCTCAGCTTAGCAAGGCCGGCAAGTTCTCAGCTTAGCAAGGCCACAAGATACATTGTCAATCTCTTCATTAATTCATCCTCTGTCTGCAGAACAGTCCTAGGACCCCTGAAAACATTAGCAAAACCCTCTCCCAGGATTTCTGTAAACACACAACAAGAAAATCCTTCTTCAGGACTTCTGAACCAACAGAAAGGTTCCCAAACCTCTGCAACAACAGCACTGTCCTTCACCAGTGGACAGTATTCACTCTGTGTCTGCAGGACAGTCTCAGTAGCTCTGAACCAACAGAAAGGTTCCCAGACCCCTGCAACAACAGGACTGTCCTTCACCAGTGGACAGTATTCACTCTCTGTCTGCAGGACAGTCTCAGGAGCTCTTAACCAACAGCCAGGTTCTAGGACTTCTTCAACAACAGGACTGTCTTTCACCAGTGGACAAAACACCAAAACAGACAGACAAAGTACCAGCAAAACAGCCATGTCTCCTCAGTCCTTGGCAGCTCTGGGGGCAGGTCTCAAAAGTCGAGGGCAATCAAAGTGGCCCTCAACAATCCTCTCAGTCTTTCTCTGCCTCCACAAGTGCTGCTTCCAAAAAGTTCTTCTGCCTCTCTCTCATGTCTCTCCAAATCTATGTCACCAGCTCCTCCCTGTTCAGGACTTTCTTTTCACTTCAACAAGTCCATCCCATAGGTGGGATTAACAAGCTCTGGGTTTTGACACAATCAATTTGAAAACTGAGCCAATACAGGGGGATCTTTATATTCCATTACTATCACATCAGGTTAGTGATTTTCTTTGGTTTTAGCATGGATCTCAGCCAGACAATCCAGGAGTGCACAATACACCTAGAAGTATGAACTTGGTCAGTACAGAAGATGATTAGGTAATAACAGAATGTTGCCATGGGAAAGGGAATGGACAATTGACTATTGTAGTTTCTAAGGGCAACCAGTTGACAGATAGCTGAAGCTTGACTTAAAATTACCAGCAATGAAGTCACCACATGGGAACAATTTGAATTAGACTTACATCAAGTGGATTTCAGTTTCTCCAGAGAAGACTGAATGCCAGAACAGGGTGGAGGGCGGGGGGGGAGGGGGTTTAAGGTTTTTAACCCTTTTCAGTTTCTCTTGGCTAACTTTTTAGTTGAGAATTCCCTCAGCATGACAAAGTGATTTCTTTTTGTACCTAAAATAAGTTTTTATTTCATTTTCTCAGTTCAGTACACTGAGCTCAGATCTGGAAAAGGTTATTTCTTGGTTGCAAAAGAGATAATCTATTGGGAATAGTAAAGCAATAGATCATTTCTTGACTGGTATGCCTAGGTTGTGAAAAGTAAAAAAAAAAGTAATGAGAGAAAAACACATTTTCAAATAATAACATATATATGTGATTAATTGATTTATCTGACTGTGATAACTTCCATGAAATTTCCTGGACTACATAGTAAGTTTCTTTGGATGATATTTTCTATGCCTTTTCAAGCCATAAAAAGAAAATAATGTCACCTTTTTTTTACTGTATTCTAAGTGTTTTGCTTTATCTGTAGCATGTGGCCAGTAACCTGAGAACTTGGGCTCTTAAGGACTGTGACCTTTTTTTTTCTTTTAAATTTCTCAATTTAATTTTGTCTCATGCTACTATTCAAAGTTTCCACTGGGACCATGAACTTCAGCTCTTGTCTGTCTGTCCTCAGTTTCCTTGCAAGCAACCCACATTAATAAGAACAAATTAATCTATATTATTTTTATTTCATGCAACAAAAATGCAGAAAAGACTTACATCCAAGTCCATAGATAATTGAGAACACTTCCCCCCAGGGTGATCCAGCCTTCTTCAGTGACTTACACAGTTTCTCCAGATTCATAGCATCCCTGTGGATATATAATCACCTTTTCCAAATGTAGATGAAATTCTGGGTTACTAAAGAGTCAGTGCCACATGACTCATGGGCTAGTAGAGGAAAAGTTCCAGGTTTGCTCTTCCATATAGTGACCCTCTGCCTTTCTTCTCTGTGATGCTGGTTCCTATAACTTCCAACTTGCATCAGAAATTCTTCAGCTTAATCCTGGAATTGCCACCCTTCTTCCACTGCTGGTCTGCTGCTCCTGGCTCACATTACCGTTACCGACGATGCAGGGACCCTTTGTCTTGTTCCAGAATCAGCTTGCCCATGAGCAATTTGCCTCTCTGCTGCTGCTGCTGCTCTACTTGGCACCTGCTCTCACCTACTTACTCCATCTTCTACCATTGCATTCCCATGGCTGCTGCATTTTGTAAAAATAAATAAAAGATTAATAGTTTTATTTTTGGGAATGATCCAGTCTTGTCTAGCATATCTCAGGGGATAGTCAACATATTTTCATATTTTATTAGTCATGACTGTGCACACATAGAAGAACAGGCAGACCTCTCTGAAGACCTATTAATTTGTTCTTCTTGGCTAATGGTCAGTAGTTCTCACCATTAGCCAGTTTAAGGTTTTTGAATTCCATTAATTGATTTGGTGGTGCCATCCCCTCCCCCCAGCCCCCATGAGGCTAGCATCTTCTACTGAATCTTTTTGGGTGGCCTTTTCCATTGGCTTTTTCAGCTCCTGGCTTCTCTTTCAATGGCAAAGACTATTCAATTAGCCTGAGATTCAGAGAAGCCTCAAGAAAGCACTAGGAACACAGGAGGGAAAAGAGGAACCGTTGGCATCTACTTTCAGCATCCGGCTTCGACGGCCAAAAGATCACATCCTCCATGTGTATCTAGTAATGTTTTCATCCAGTGATTATCATTCACACATCCTTTACACATTTGTACTGGTCAGTGCTATCTCTCTCAGACTGTAGGCTCATAGGCACCAGGGAACTTTCTCCTGACATGCATCGTATGTTACTTACAAGTACTGGTTGCCAGGTGCTTATAATGTGTGTTTATAATGAGGTATACTAATGATGGTATTAAAATACACTTTGGGTTATTAATCTATGTAAGAGACTGACAATTATGGTGATTAATATCTATGGGCTGCATTATAAAATTCTTAGTTTATTCATCAGAGATACTATATTAGGCAATACTGTAGTGAGTGGGAAATCATAGGAGATAACCTAGTAAGGTCCCTTCCTAAGATTACATAATTCTATGATTTCTTCTTTCTGCAATGTTATATACATACATTAACAATGCTTGATTAATCTTAAAGCACTTATCAGGTCAGTTTACCAAAGCCACTAGCATAAGGCAAATGAGGCTTTGCTTCATAGTGGGAGTGGGATAGGGGAGGGTGTGTGAGGTTGTAGGGGGTGAGGAGCACAGACCCCTCCCCAGGGAGGGAGGCCACCATTCTTTTTGGCCCATGCATCCACATGGCATATCTACATGATGGGCTTGTTTCATGATTTCAAGAATCAGACAGTTCCCCTTTCCCAGCACCCCATGACTGTAGTCTATGCATTTCAAAGACCATTTCAAAACCAAAGTACTTTTTTGGTAAAATCACGGGTACATATTTCCATGACCAACATAATACCGTTAATTGGAGTAGAACCTGACCTACCATTGCATTGCCCTTTCATCATGGTGATTATTTGTCTCTAGGATACAGGGAGGGTTCTTAAATTCTTTAGAGTTTGTATTACTTTACTCTCAAGCCATTCACTGTTCTTATTGGGGTTCATATAACTTCCTGACTAGTCCTATCTCCAGGACAAGGGAACAGAGTGTCAGTCATATGTGAAACCAAAGCAAAAAGGAGAGTTTTAGTTAAGACTTAATGTTGCTCCATTCCCTTACCCCAGTCCTTCAAGTGAGCCACTCTTGGATCTATGGAGTCATCCAGAGAAAGCTTGTATAGCTAGTGTCAGAAGAAGGTAAAGGAACAAATAAAGAAAATTAAATTAAGGGAGCAAATATTTATTGTACATCTACCAAATATAAAACAGGCGACCTTGGAAACAGGAAGACCTGACACATACTTGACCCTGGTCAAGACATGTAACTTCTAAATGTTCAGGGTATCTCTCTAAGACTGTAAGTTGCAGAGAAGATGCTGACATGTATTTGTAGAAGGGATTTTCGCTTCTGGGAGTTCCCTATTTCAGTGAAATCATACTTTTGGTTCAATCCTACTAAACACAAAGTACTATGCCAAGTGCCCTGAGGGATACAATGACACATAAGACTCAAGGAATTTATAATCTCATTGGAGAGACAAGATGCTTTTATAATGCTTCCCTTCATCTATTCTATTTTGAGCTAGCCTCAACTCTCACCTCTGAGCATTTGTGGAGAGTATCCTCACTGCTTTCTGCTCACCCCACCCTCCACAGCATTTCTGGCTTTTTAAATCCTTTCAAGGCCACTCCATGAAGTCTTCCCTGGTTTTCCAAGCTTAAAATGATCTCTTTCTCAAATTTCCCATAGGACTTTATCTGGACCTCTCATTTGTATGATTATTGATTTATTTGTTCTCATGGTTCAGGTTAGAGCAAAGACCTGGGTTTAGGAATTTTTAGGAAATTGCTACTGTGGCTTTATTATCATATGGTGTAGCAAGCAGGTACACACACACACACACACACATGCACACACATTCCTATGGATTCAAGAATTTCATCCCACTGTGAGAGTGAGGGAGATGTGTTAGGGAGTAAACATGCTCAAAGTTGTGGTTTGAGTTGTGGAATTATATACTAAAAAAATGGTTAAGAACAGATAATTGGTGCCAGATGTGAGAGGCATGTTCTTTGTCAGACTTAGATGGGGTAGAAAAGTTCTTGGATTGACTTATCAATACCAGGCTTGAGTGAAGGTTGGATAGGTGGAGTTTCTTTAGCAGAACTGCAAACTAAGTTAACTATTTAAGGCATCAGGAGAATGACTCAGACTGCAACTAGTCAAGAATCTCATCCAGTCAAAAGCTGAAAGCATGATCTTCCTGACAAAGAATATTGTATTCTGATCTATGTTGATCAGAATAGTGCAAAAGTATAAACTTCTCTCTTTGCCTATATACTTTTATGGACATTAGGACCACTTACCGAGTGACTCTATATTGGAGTCTTAAGATTATGACCATAACATTAAGCAATTTAAAGTTATAAACTTTATATAGAATTTAAAATTATAAACTATCATAATTATTTATGCTTTGTTTTTCAGTTATTAATGTAACTGGGGCATTTTGTATACTACTGTGTCTACAGAAGGAGATATGATTCTGGAATAATGAAAAGAATGCTGAGCAAAATGTGATGCTCAGTCCCTGTGTAAGGGATAGATTTGATGTGAGAGATGTCTTTGTGAGACTCTAATGAAGAGACTGAGAAACAGAAAGATTTTAAGAGATACAGACATGTAGGGGAATTCAGTTCCTTAGTATATCCCTGATTTCTAGTTTGCCTCCCTCAAGATTTTAGAGACTTTTTTTTTTGTCTTTTTGGAGGGGAGAAGGCAGGGCAGTTGGGGTTAAGTGACTTGCCCTAGGTCACACAGGTAGTAAGTGTTAGGTGTCTGAGACTGGATCACCTAATTGCCTCTTAGAGACTTACTTGTGGATGAGATTAGGGCCTCTCTTTTGGTTGAGCTGAGATTTTATTTTGCTCTCATCTACAAAGCTCAATCACTCTTGGGTATTTTCTGGTATATTCTATTCTGTATAACTTCTCTGGCTTCTGTTTGCTATTTGCTTAGATAAATGGATTTACTCACTACTCATTATTTGTGATAGTTGTTGAGAGGGAAATTCTGAGATACAAAGTTCTAAGCACAATCCATTTATTAGCAAGGCTAGCAATTGCCAATAAATGGGTCAATGATCTCTTAACCAAAGACCCCAAATTAGGAACGATAAGTTCTTTTGTAGTGATTAACAAGATGACAGAGCAAAATCTCAAGCAACATAGGTGTGTCTTCTGATTGGCTAGAAAGAAAAAACCTCTTACATCAGCTTGATATTGCATCATTTGGACCTCTCTTTCTGAAACCCTCTTAATCATAAACAAGACATGTGATTTGGAAAATTCTGGAGTGGTTACAACAGCTTTGATTGAATCAGTTTGATCTTTAGTAAGTTTTCCCCAGAATATAGGTAGTAGGTGATGATATAAGGATGGGGATACTGGACACAAGGATGGGAATACGAGACACAATGAAGGGTAGAGTCACAATGAACAAGAGTAGAATCAAGACCCAAGTGACCTGAGTGAATATGGAAGAGCAAGGAATTTAGACACATACAGTGAAGGAGAATACCAAATCTATGCTAGCTTGATTAACTCTTTTTTTTTTTAAGCAATTGGGGTTAAGTAACTTGCTCAAGTTTACACAGCCAGTTATTTCTGGGTTTGGTACTAAATATCAGAGCCTGGATTCAATCCCAGGTCATCCCGACACGGTGCTTTTACTCGCTGTGCTACCTGGCTGCCCCTTGATTAACTCTTAACAAAACAGAATTAAAAATCAGTTTTCAATTTCACAGTCATTTATGTAGGAAGGAAGTGGTGGGAAAGAGTTAGGTTAGTAGATATAAGCTAAGGGTTAGCACCCAGGTTATTGTTCTAGCAACCAGACTCACATCTCTAGAATAGTAAAATTTAAAGGAGGTAGATAGATATAATTATAGTCTGATAATCCCCATAGGGGAAAGAGGAAGAAGGAACAAATGCCTAGCCTTGGCCCTTCTCTCAAGGTCTACTTCAAGGAGGAAATTGCAGCTTCTTTTGGAGAGGAGTGGTCCAGATTCTAGAGATATTTATTCTTAACACATATTGGGCTCAATTAGATAGCACATGTGGGCATACATATCTTACAAGGCAATATGCATAATCTTATATTACTACATGTGTCATTTCCTATTAGACTGTAAACTGGGGGTGGTGGTGGTGGGAAGAAATGGACCATCATTTAAAAAGTATATCTCCAGCTCCCAGCATAGGCACTTGATACAAATGTATTAAACAATTGAATCTAATCAAACAATTGAAAAGTTGAATAGCAATCATGAATGAATTCTATTGAAGTTGAGAAGGGGGCAAAATTGTTGTGATCAAGGAAAATGTTATGGAGGAGGCAAGATTTTTAACTGGGTCTGGGAAAAATGGAGTAGGATTTGAGAGGCCTAGAGGAAAGGAGGAGGAAACAAGAAATGCTAGAAATAGATAAATGATAGAGGTGTGAAAACTTGGTGAGAGGTGAAGAGAGAGAAAAGAAAGCCATTATCCCAAGCCAGAGGTTTCCATTGACTGTTTGAGAAGGGAAAAGGTGACAGAAAACTTTTAATCATTTTTTTCTCCCTACCCACTACCAGTCCCCCTGCTAAAATTTCTCATAAATAATAGTTTAATATTAAACTTATTTCATCTTTTCTTTAAGGAGAAATTGATAGAAAAATATTACTAAATGATTTCTGCTACTTTATAAACTTTATAAGAATATAAGAAAAGCACTAAGAGGTAGCAAGGAAAGATTGGATATGCTCAAGTATAGATTAATGCTTGACTCAATCCCTTGAAAAAGAATAAAACCAATTAAAAAAAATCTCAAACCACTTTTATTGAGTTAGAAGAGTTCACAAATTAGTAAACTGATAAAATGTTCTCTCTCTTTAACTCAGCAATCCCTATGGGGATTATCAGATTATAATTATATCTATCTGCCCCCTTTAAATTTTGCTATTCTAGAGATGTGAGTCTGGTCGCTAGAACAATAACCTGGGTGCTAACCCTTAGCTTATATCTACTAACCTAACTCTTTCCCACCAATTCCTTCCTACATAAATGACTATGTGAAATTGGAAACTGATTTTTAATTCTGTTTTGTTAAGAGTTAATCAAGGGGCAGAACATTGTATGTAAATGTAAAACTCTCTAAAGTTTTAAATGAAGTTCATTGTTTTAACTGATAAATTAAAAGTCTTTTCCACAGCTAATTGTTTTAATTTACTTTTAAAAAACTCAAACATGATTTTTTTGGTCTTTAAAAAATAAACTTGCTTTTAAAGTTTGGATTCGCTTTGTCTATACTTGCCAACTTGCAAATGATCTATATTATACATACAATGACATATAACCAAGGGTTTCTCTGTTGAACCACTGATTCCCTTGACGAGTCACTGAATAAGATAGTGTAATTTGACTACATTTTGATGACATTGAATAAGTAGTCATGGTAACAGTAAACCCATGGAAACAGCAAATTATTTAATATTTACAGTTTTAACCAAAGCCCATATTTATTGAGTTAAAACTGATTTTGTTATTAATGGATATTGCCATTTAGTGGAAAACCCAAAGGTCCATATGTATTTGTCTGAGTTAATTAATCAGACACATGAAAAATTTTAATACTTCATTATAATTAAAGGGAGGGTGATGGAACATTTTAGTTTCAACCTCTCCACTTGTAGCAGCAAGCACCCCAGCATCCCTAGGGGGCCTGCCAACACAGGTTCTTAGATCTGCTTTTCTAAAGGAAAGAAACTCAAAATGGGTTAACAAGCTTACTTTAATCAATCAAACATATATCATTTACCTAGTTCAGGAGGAAAAGGTCAGCACCCCAAACTTCAGAGTATATAGACAGAAGTTACAGGAAAATAGAAAAACATATCAAGCAGACAGGCCTCCAAATTGTTCAACCATTACATCCATATCTAATCCCAGTTACCAGAGAGGGAAGCATCAGCATCTGGGTTTTCAAAGCCGGGGGGCTCTCAACAACTGCCGCCCAGAGTCTCATCTGGTCAAATCACACAACACTTCTCAAAGTAAGCCCCAAAGCAAAGCCTCACATCAGGGCTTATATAGCCTTCTCCTGGCTCAGAGAATGTAACAACCTTCTTGACCCACTGCCCAATCACAAAGTATCTCCTGAAAAACAAGCCTCCCACCACAGGCTCCAGGGGCACTTAACCTAGGGGCAGGGAAGATCTTAAAAAAGTACATTCCCATTACACTTCTTAAAGACAATCTTGAGAACATTGTAAAGATTTCCAAGTGTATTAGACTGAGAATCAAAACTCACTCTGATCCATTCTGCTCTTGAATTTATCACTTAGATGAGGAGACACATTGAACCTGTGATTTTATCAATCTAGGGAACTCCCAGTGAGGAACCTTACTCTACCAATGCAGGTGAGCACTTTCTCTGCAACTTAAAGTCTTAGTGATTGCTAAGGGCATTGAGTCTTTAAATAACTTATGCTTGTACTGAGCAATGTACAATATGTATCAGAGATGGGTCTTGAGTTTAGGTTTTGCTAGATGAGCCCATCTCTCAATTCACCACACCATGCTGCCTCTCAATCAACCCCTTAGATAGGAAGTACAATTTGTGATTTAAAAAAAGATTGCATTTCATCTGCTTTTTGTTGAATTGAGAGTCCTTTGAGGTAACATCCTTGCAAATAAGCACAATTAATATAACTACTTTATTTAGTGTGGTTGGCTCACTAACTAGAACATCCTATAGCTTACTTCGTAGAGCATTTAAAAATTATTGTGGCAAGGAGATGTCCCTAGGCTCTAGAAAATTTTGCCAAAAGACCATAAGTTCTTTTAGTTCCTACCAGACTTGAAAAATTTTGGTTGTCCAGATTAGGACTGGACTGTTATTTGACCCAGCCTTAGAATAGAATAGAATAAATTGGAGAAATTCATCATTGAGATGGCCACAGGATTATGTGTTTTCCAACTATAGAAGATCTTCCAAGTCTAAGGGGAGTGGTTATCTATGTCATTATATTGACCAGGGGTGGGAAACCTGCAGTCTCGAGGCCACATGTGATCTTCTATAGATCCCTGAGTGCAGCCTTTTGATCAAGTTCAAGTTTTATAGAAAAAATCCTTTTATTAAGGGGATTTGTTCCATGAAGTTTGGATACAGTCAAAGGGCCACACAAGGACCTAGAGGGCCACATGTGGCCTTGAGGCTGCAGGTTCCCCACCTTCCTCTGATGTAGATGAAGTCCTTAATTGACTAGGACAGAGGGCCATAGGATTTAACTCAGCAAGAGACCATAGAGATCACCTAAGATAGGGGTTCTTAACTTTTTTTGTGTGTCATATATACCTTTTTTTCTTTTTGGAGGGGGGAAGGTAGGGCAATTGGGGTTAAGTGACTTACCAAAGGTCACACAGCTAGTTGTGTCAAGTGTCTGAGTCTGGATTTGAACTCAGGTCCTCCTCACTCCAGGGCTGGTGCTCTATTCACTGTGCCACCTAGTCACCCCCTATCATATATACCTTTGACAGTCTGGTAAAGCCTATGGACCTCATCACAGAATAATGTTTTTCAATTTATGAACTAAAATACATAGGATTACAAAGGAAACCAATTATATGCAGTTAGCAAAATATTTTCAAAACAAATTCAAAGGCACCCAAGGTTAAAAACCCTTTATGCAAAAGAACACACTTATTCTACAGATGGGAAAATTCAAAGTATAGAGAGGTTGTTACTTGCCCAATTCTATATACAGCAATAGGTAGAGGAGAGATTTAAACCCAGGTTTCCTGACTCAAAGCCCAGCACCTTTTTTACTTTTTCTGCTTATACACTAATTATACATGTGCCCAGAATTGGGGAAGGGTCTACAGGAACTACTCCTTAAAAAAAAACCACCCAAACCTGAAACTCAAATTACTTGTGACTTCTGGAAATAAGCTATTTTGATGCAGTAATCATTAACATTAGTCAAAAACAACATCTTCATTTAACAGCTGACCAACCTTTTCCCAATCTGAATTTAGTTCTGGCTCAAAACCTAAATGCCATCTTTATTAGTTTTGCTTTTTGGGAGTTTGTTAATTGAAGACATTCTCACAGGTACACACCTTATGATGACTATGAATTTAACAAAGGAAGACAGAAGCGACAACCGAACTTATATAATTAAAATTCAGTGAGTGGGAGTTGTCTGTGTCAGTCACACCTTTAGTGTTACCAACACTTTTGCATCCATGTGTTAGTCTACTCAGGCTTTAAAAGGATTTTGTTTCCCAGATAAACATCTGGGAAAGGGAAATTAACATGGAGTGTTGGGTTCTTTTTTCTTTTTTCCTATGGCAGAAAAAAGAAAGAGTGGCTGAAGAGGAAGAGATGAAATAGTGTCTATTTTAAGGTGGGTGGAAGACAAAGTCCCTGAAATCAGGTTTGACAGAATTTCCTTCCCATGTGTTAAAATAGGCCTTTGTGATGAGCTATTTAAAAATCATCAAACAAATAAATTAAAGAAATTATGTATATCATTTATTTCTAAATGTTGTAAATTTAAATGGCTCTTAAAAATTCATGAAACAAACATTTTATTTCCACTTGGCATTTTGTTCTGTTTTATTTTGTTTTTTCCTCTGGAATAGAAATGGAGAAGTTCCCAAGAAAGAAGATAATGTTGCAACTGAATATTTGATTATGAAAAAATGTCTCAATAACTACACATGCTACATTCTATTTATACATCTATTGCTTTTCTTTCATGGCATATATAGAACTCCACAATATAATTTTATTAATTTTCTGTGGATAAGATGGAGTGAGTAATATTATTTCCATTGTAGAGATGTAACTACTAAGGGACAGGGAGTGTGAGTGATCTATAGATGAGGGATCTTATCCAGGTCATATCCAATTGGGAGGGAGAAATCAAGACCAAAACTTAAATGTATCTAGAGTCTCCAATAACAAATTCAACTCATTCCAATAAACATTTCTTAAGTGAATATGCAGAGCACTTTACTAAATATTAGGGCAGATAAAAAGTTTATAATTGACACCTCTGCCCAAATGTACTTCAGTACTTGAATGGACCCTCAATCTCATTGGAGTTGGGATTCTCTCCCTTGGTACAAATCCATGACCTTTATCTTGTGTAGTTCTTTTGTTGTTTTATCTTTTTTTGGTCATTTTATCTTTTTTAAAATTTCCAGAATTTATTTATTTTTAGTTTTCAATATTCTTTTCCACAAGATTTTGAGTTCCAGATTTTCTCCCCATCTCTTCCTCACTCCCCACACTAAGATGGCAAGCATACTGATTACCCCTTCACCCAGTCTGCCCTCTCTTCTATCCTTCCATCCCCCTTTTCCCTCTTTCCCCTTACTTTCTTTTTTTTTTTTTTAAAGCAATAGGGGTTAAGTAACTTGCTCAAGGTTACACGGCCAGTTATTTCTGGGTGTGGTGCTGAGTATCTGAGCCCGGATTTGATCCAGGTCATCCCGACACTGGAGCCAGTGCTCTTACTCGCTGAGCCACCTGGCCGCCCCTAAGCAATTGGGGTTAAGTAACTTGCTCAAGGTTACACAGCCAGGTGTTTCTGGGTGGGTGCTAAGTGTCTGAGCCCGGGATTCGATCTCCAGGTCTTCTCAACACTGGAGCCGGTGCTCTTACTAGCTGTGCTACCTGGCTGCCCCTCCCCTTACTTTCTTGTAGGGTGAGATGGATTTCTATACCCCATTGTCTTATATATATATATATATATATATATATATATATATATATATATATATAATCTTATTTCCCTGCTGCATGTAAAAACAAATTTTTGAGATTTGTTTTTAAAACTTTGAGTTCCAGATTCTCTCCCTTCTTCCCTCCTCACTCCCCCCTGCCCCACTGAGAAGACAAGCAATTCAATATAGGTTATACATGTGTAGTTCAGTGAAACATCTACATAGTAGTCATATTGTGAAAGACTATATTTCCCCCCATCCTATCCTGCCCCACCATTTATTCTATTTTTTCTTTTGATCCTGTCCCTTTTCAATTGTGTAGTTCTTATTCTGTGTCTCCATCCAAGTTTGCCACATAGGATCTACCAAATATACTGGAGAACTTACCCTTAATATTTTAATATTTCAAGGATACAAGTAAAACACTCAGACTGTCTATACATTTTTATGTCAAGTTAAATTTCATATGGGAAAGATGTAGCTCCACATCATATGGAAAGCTAGGAGGCAGAATTTGCATCAATACTCCCAGCTACTAGTGTTCCCCACCAGTCTATGTTGTGTTCTTTTTGTTTATGCCTATGTAATAGAGGATTGGCCAATGAGGACTCAGTCCTAGAAACATGTGTAGGACAATTACACGGATGATGTGTACATTGTCTCCACTGATAGAATGTAAAGCTCCTTAAGGGCAGGGACTATTTCATTGTTTTGTTTTTGTATCCTCAGTATGTAACTCAATGGTTGGCAAATGGTAGGTACCTAATAAATGCTTATTGATTGATTGACAGTGACAGAGTCAATCTACCATAGCTAGAAGGTTACTCCCTCATGATGTGAGGTTATCTCATATCAATGATTTCCTCAAGAAATAACATCCTTCCCTGGCATTGTATGTTTCATCCACATGTGTCTCATTGTTGTTTAGTCATTTCAGTCATGTCTGACTCTCTGTGACTCCATTTTGGGGGTTTTCTTGGCAAAGATAGTGAAGTGGTTTGCCATTTCCTTCTCCAGATCATTTGACAGATGAGGAACTGAGGCAAACAGGGTTAAGTTTCATCCAACTTGGGAGTATTTTTTTTTGTCAGAAGGGATTTGTGTCAAAGAGAGTGGGTGAATGAGTAGAAACTGAAAACCAAAATATAATTAAGAAATGGTAGTCTTGGGACAGCTAGGTAGTGCAGTAAATAGAGCACTGGCTGTGGAGTCAGGAGGACGTGAGTTCAAATCTGGCCTCAGAGACTTAACACAAAAAACTAGCCATGTGACCTTGAGCAAGTCAACCCCAATTGCCACTCCAAAAAAAAAAAAAAAGAAATGGTGGTCTTCAGATTAGTAGTACATGAATACACAAAGATGTAGGAGCATCAGTGTGTGAAAATCCCTTCATCATCTTTCAAGGAGTATATAACATTTCACTTAAGTAGATAAGTCCAAAACTACCTGCAACTTGTGGCTTTCCTAGTAATTTTCTATTTTTGGATGTAGATCTTGAAAAGCTGCTAGTGGAGATGTGGCCTTCAGGGGATAATTGAGTTGGAGGAACTGAATTTTAGGTCAAATAAGCATTGAGCCTAGGGGAGCGCAGCAGTGCTATGTCTATTTAAGTTCCCAAAGGGAGGCTAGAGATGGCTCACATGTAAAATGCAGAGCTCATGGTCACTCAGGCCAGCAACATGAACCACTCATTTCAGACACATTGGAATTCTGCTCTGGTCTCAGTTGGCTAAGTATGACTCTCAGCACTGTGGTTAGCTCCTTGGTAATTCACCCTGGACTTGTCAATATTATTCTTGTTCACTTCTATTCTGGTTACAAGAACCAGAATACAAGATTGATACTGGAATCAATTTTTTCTTTAAAATTTCCCTCGCTGTTGTTCATTCTTTGTTTTAGAAGAGGACCAATGAAATCACAGGTGATGTCTTGACTGGTGTGTGCATTGGATTTAAGTGAGGTGTATTATGCAAATTTGTCAACCTCACTCTCTCTTCCTGAATCATCGATGTCCAGTGCCTGCACAAAAGTCAAGATGACTGACGATGGTCCAGAATGTTGTGGATGACATTGGCATCTTCATTGTCTGACCAAGTTTTAAACACTTCATAGCACTTGCTTCAGTCACCTCTTAGACCAACTTGTTCTCACAAGTCCCATCTGGGCACTATTCCTTTCAGGCAACTCCCTGAAAAGAATGACCATCTTGCCACCCTTCACCTGGACTTACATATTCTAGCCGCCTCTGAGAAAAGGATTTCTGGTTCATAACTACCTCGTTTTGATGTCCAGAAAGAGAAGTGTAAAAAATATTATTAGATAATTTAAATTTAATTTTTGCTTTACCCAAAGTCACACAGGCAGAACTTGGGACTTAGGAACTTGGAATCCTTTGGTTCCTAATAGGCATTATATTCTCTATCCATGGCAGCATGCTGTTCAATTAGCTGAATTTTTTTCTCTTTTGGTCATTTCCTCTCCTCTACTGTTGTGCATCTCCCAGTGACTCAGTGACCTCATGCTAGTAGTTCTTGGTCACTCAAGTCAACCTACTCCAGAGATATCCCAGGCCTCACACATTTCCTTATCTTCCTCTACACAAGAGCAGATGCCTTCTTGTGAAACAAAGTGGGATTTGGGGTCGCTGCTTACCTCTGATTTCTACCTTCTTGAGGAAGGATACTTTTTCTTCCTGTGCACTGTAACTAGGCTACAGTCAACATTTTCTCTTTTCCAGAAATATGATGCATAGACTACATAAGTAATAGACAAACCTACTTTATTATGAAAGAGTAAGACAGTTTTGGGAAAAAGGAATATATGCTATTTTATAGTTTACAGAAATAAGCATTCGTCTATTTCTATGATTTTGTTCAGTTTGACATTTCTCATTTTATATTTTGTATCATCTCAGACATTATAGGCTAGTCTTCAGACTTTCTTTCTCAGCTGACTAGACTTGGGTCCCCAAATCACTATGATGATCATCTGCATTTTTTTTTTTACTTCCTTCCTATTTCTCTAACTAGGAATTTTTTTTGAGGGGAGATATTCTCTTAGCCCTGCTTACTACCTGAAACACCACCGTTATATATTCTAGATGCAGTTTGCCTTCTTAAAAACTAAAACAAGATCTCTGAACTAAAACAATTCAATATTAGATGACATTAATACAAGCATGGTGCCTAGAGTAGAGAGATAAAATAGACTTATTGGCCAGACCATATTTAGAGAAAATCCTGTTCTCATTTCAGGGTACTACATTTTAAAAGGGACATTAACAGTTGTAGCACATTCATAGGGAAACAATCAGAATGGTAAATAAACTTAAAAATCATATCATAGAAAGAATCTTTGAAGGAACTGGGAATGTTTTTCTGGGAGAAGGGAGACTTCATAAGGACATTTTGCTGTCTTTTGACTCTTTGAAGGGACAATTTCTGGCACTCGGTAAATAATTAACAAATGTTTATTCATTGATGGGAAGATAGCATAAGCTTAATCTCTGTAGGTTCAGAGGGATGAAAGTTCCAGAAAGATTGTCCTTATAGAACGTCATGAAATTAAGTTTATTTTATATACTATACTTTCATGGTCTATAGCTGATGGTTGATAATCCTTCTATTTAATCAATCAACCAATCAACAAACCTTTCTTAAGGACTTCTGTCAGATGCTCTCATAGGTGATGAGTATACAAAGACAAAAATGCATGTGTCTCTTTCCTAAAAGAGCTTGCATTCTATTGGGGGGAGTCAACATGTGTATACGTAAGTATGTATAATAATGCAAGGTAAATATTTTGGATTGTGGAGAGCACTCCATGCTGGGGCAGAGGGGTCAAGATGATCTTTATGTAGCAGGAGGCATGTGTACAGGGTTACAAAAGAAAGAAGAATTCAAAGACATGGAGGTGAGGAAGAAATGCCTTTCATACATTGGGGACAGCAGTGTACCAGTGATGAGACAGAAGATGCAGTGTCTTGTGTGAAGAACAATAAGAAGACCACTTTAGCTCTACCTTTATCAATTTCTATTTTATCCCCCACAGCCACTGTTCCCCAAATTTTCTTTTGTCTTTTCACTATCACCTACCCTGACAGCAAATGAGTTTGCCTTCCCCCCTCTCTGAGAGACTAGGGACTATCTGATGTCAATACCCTCACCTCTTTTCCCTTCATTTCTTTCCGCCCTACTTGACAAATTTCCTCTGGGCTTTTTCTTTGTAATTTACCTACAATAGCACCTTTTACCTGAAGAGCTGAAGATATTTTAGATATTTTAGAAATGTCAACATTTTAAAACAATCAAGAACAAGGATTTTTGCATGCAGTCTTTGATTCACTGGAAACTGTCAGAACTACAGTCTGGTAATGATGATTCAAACCAAAACTCCTTTTTATGGGTTTTAGATTGAATTGGGGGAAAAAAAAACTTTCCAATTTAATTGCCTCAAGTTCTAATTTGCTTTCATAATACAGCCATCTTTTTTTTTTTTTGGTAACGTTAGAGGAGAATACAGACTTGGGTAAGCCTCAGGGAAGTGGAGAACTTCACAGGGTTGTCACTAACACCTAAATGTACCTCACAAGGCAGTCATCACTATTTCAGGAACACAATTCACAAGTACAAGACCATAGAATCATAAATTAAGAATGAAAAGAGACTTAAGAAATCAGCTAGATGGTTTCAGATGGTTACAGATGAGGAAACTGAGGCCAGCAGGATTAAATAATTTGCCTACAATCACAGTTAGTCAGAGGTGGGATTTGAACCCCCTTTTTCTAACTCCAAGTCAGTTCTGTTTCTATTGTACCTACGTAGTCTCTCTCAAGTGGTCAGAAGAGTCTCCAGTGAAAGGTTTCTTCCAGAAGCTGGAATCTTCCACTCCTTCTAGACATTCAGATAAGAGATAACTAGTGGCACAGTAGATACAGCATAGATCCTTGAGGCAGCATGATCTGCATTTAATTCTAGCCTCATATACTTAATAGCTATGAGGCCTTGTCACGTCACTTGACCTATGTCTGTCTCGGTTTCCTCATCTGAAAAATAATGATAATAATAGCACCTACTTCCCAGGATTGTTGTGAGAATAACTGGAGACAATATTTGTAAAGTGCTTTGTAACCCTTAAAGTTGTATGTAGATGCTAGTTATTGTTATTTTTACTGAAGGGATTGATTCAGTCTCCATAATAACTATCTTCTAAACCTAAGCTCCTTATCCACCCAGCTTAATTTATTTAAATACAACACTGGTACTTTCTTTTAAAAAAATGTCATATTTGGGGAAGAAAAGTTAAGATGGCAGAATGTCAGGAAGTTGTACAGTGAGCCCTCCCCTACCCAAATGCTTCCAAACAGATTTGGAGAATGCACCAGCCTGAATCCTCATAGGGCAATTGAAGGAAAAGTCACAGTGAGTCATAATTTCTGGACTAGGTTAGCACAGAGAGATAGATGGAGAGGTCTGTGGACAATGGAGATGGGTCTGAGCAAGGACACACTGCATGAAGCGCTCCAACACTCAGGGAGAGACTGTGTGACAGGGTAAGTAGAGGTCCCAGAACCATACAGATCACATTCAGACCTATATCAGGGCACCTTGAGGAGAACAAGAACCATCCAGAAGCTTTGTCATACACTACCAAGTTTCAGGTCACAAAAGCAGAGACTGAGGTAAGAAGACCTGTCCTCTGTTCTCACTCTGCCCCTCCCTCCAAATACAAGCCCTGGTATATGTATTGAAAGAGGAGCAGGTTCAGACCCTGGCAGCAGAACAGAGTATCAGTTCCAGCTCCTATCCCAGTCTGAAGCCTGCAAAGGAATCACCAGGGCAGGAATTCCAGACTAAAGAGGAGCCTGCCATTCTTTTGCTCTGAACCAGAAGTTTCATAGCTGGCTGATAGTTATTGAGTCCAATGGCATTCTACTGTTGCTTAGAAACAAATTCAGGTCAGGACCCTGCAGGGTTCAGAACAGCAGGACAACATAAAAATATTTCTAGCCCTTTTTTAAGGAGCAAAGAATAGAAATCTGAGGGAGTATTCATAAATTGGGGAAATGACTGAGCAAGCTGTGGCTTATGGACATGATGGAATATTGTTGTTCTATAAGAAATGATGATGATGGCTTCAGAGAGACTTGGGAAGACACACGAACTGAAGTACAGTGAAGTGAGCAGAACCAAAAGAACAATGACAATGATATCTTAAAGACAAGCAACTTTGAAAGGATGTAAAACTCTGATCAGTGCAGTCACCAACCACAATTCCAGAGAACTATTTAATGAAACATTCCTCCTATACCCTGATAGAGAGGGGAAGGACTCAGATTTCAGAAGAGAGCATCCATTTTTTTTATATGGCCAATGCAGAAATGTGATTTGTTTCACTCTACAAAGATGTTACAAGGGTTTTGTTTTTATTTAATTCTCATGGCAGGGGTGTGTGTGGGGGGGTTAGGGTGAGAGGGAGAGAAGACAGATTTTGCTGATTGAAAATTATGTCTATATATACATGCATATGTACATATAATTTTAGAAAAAGAAAAAACAAGTTTTTCTTGTGAAAACCATTAAACTGAACAAATTCAGTACATCAGTCTATCTTTCATCAGTAAGAAGTCAAGGCAATTATTTTTCTTACTACTGCTATTTTATTAGAAACCAAGTATCTCGTAAAGATAGAAAGGTAATAGAAACCCCTGTTAACACAACACGAGGGATTTCATATGCAATCTACATGGATGGAGTAAAAAACTCTCTTGTTTTCAGGCATGTTAAGATGATTGATTCTACCCTCTCCTCCATTTCATGGCATTGATTGTTCTGTATAGTACATAACCACTTCCCATGAGTTGAAATACTATTATCACTTTCAGGTTTGCAAGGTATAGTAAAAGGTGAAAAGAGTGCTGGATTTTGAGTCAGGAGACTTATAGTCCAGAACCTAAGGCAAATAGGATCAGGTGGAATATAGAAGAGGACTTTTTCCATTTTCTCCCTCCTCTTACCCTCCCTGTTCTACCAGGTATACCACCATTACATCTATTCTACTAGAAAGATGCTTGTTAAGAGAGGGGAAGTTCATCTGGGTTGTAGTCTAGCAATAGAAAGACTACCCCATACAATATGAGGTTTCTACATTGGTAGATGTGGACTGGTATGCCCAGTGACAACTATATAGCCATTGGGGTAAAGAAGCATACTCTGGGATATAAAAAAGATTCTATTTTGCTGAAGAAGGAGGAAATGTTCCTTTGCCTGAGCAAGGTAGAAAGGAAATATTCTTCAAGGAAAGTATTTTAGGTGACCTCTAAATTTTCTACTCTGGGACAAAGCTTCTGTGGCACCTCCCTAGTTACCATTCTACTGAGTTTGAAACCTTCTCTTTCATTTACTACCTATGTCATGTTACACAAACCAGCTAACCTATGTGGGGTCCTCCTGCAAATGAATTTCCTTGTTTGTAAAATGAGGAGTATAGTGTTAGATGACCTCAAAGAGCCCTTCTTAATCTGATTCATATGATTCTATACTTGTGACAGAATAAAAGTTCCATTTTCTTTGTGCTAAAAAAGTTTTTAATTGTATAAGATCATAGATTTAGAGCTGGAAGCACCATTAGAGATAAGTCAAAAAGCATTTTTTATCTTCCAGGCTTTGTGCTACGCATTGGAGAAAGATACAAAGAAAGGTAAAAACAGTGTCTGACCTTAAGGAACTCACATTGGAATGGGGTAGATAGCATATGCAGACTCTGTATTTACAAGTTCATACAGGGAAAATTAGAGTTAATCTCAAGAGAGGAGGAATTAAGATTAAGGAGGACTGGTAAATGATTAGTTAGGATTTGAGTTGTTTTGAAGGTAGCCAGAAAAACCAGGAGGCAGAGACAAGGAGCAAAATTATTTCATGTATAGGGGCCAGTGAAAATGCAGAGTTGGGAGGTCAGTTTTGCTAGATCACAGAATATGTTTTTGTTGTTGTTCAGTCACTTCAGTTGTGTATGACTCTTTGTGACCCCCTTTGGGGTTTTCTTGGCAAAGATACTAGAGTGGTTTGGCATTTCCTTCTCCAGCTCATTTTACAGATGAGGAAACCGAGGCAATCAGGTTTAGGTGACTTGCCCAGGGTCATAGATCTAGTAAGTATCTGAGGTTGGATTTGAACTCAGCTCTCCGTGACTCCAGACTTGCCTCCACCTACTGTATCATCAATGCCATATTCACAATGCCTATGGAAATTAGAGATATGCTGATATAATTATCCATCACAAAATACATCATGCTTGCCATATGGGGGAATAAGCTAGAACATTTATTAAGATACCAAAAGACTGAGTCCCAAAACCAGAAGGTGAAAGCCATGAGAGTAGTTATGAAATTGGCACAGGTAGATAAAGTAGAAAGCACCCACATTCTCAAGCCTTTAAAACAGAACAGGCTACCTCAGGCAAAGGTCCTCCTCTCCCCACTCACAGCAACCACCCAGCATCCAGGAAGCACGCTCCCAGCAGCTCCGGCCCCTGGCAGTCCTTAGCAGGAGTCCTTAGCAGAAATTCTGGCTGACTCAAAAAGGGCTTTGCGCTGCCGCTGCCTCTGCTGCCGCTTGCCGCCGCCGCCACCGCTAGCCACCACAGGAGCTCTAGCTTGGCTTCCGCTTCCTCTTGCTCTGCCCCTTCCTGCTACGTCAGCAAGTCCAATGGGGCATGGAAGATCTTTAAATCCCATAACCCTTATACCTACCTAACCAGAATATGCAGAAAAGAGCAAAGAGTAAGAATACTGGAAAGGTAGGAAGAGGGCAGGTTGTGAAATTCTTTAAAAACCAGAGGATTTTATATTTGACCCTGCAGCAAATGAGGATTCATCAATTTATTGAATAGGGGAGTGACACAGTCACATTAGCTGCTTTAGGAAGATCATTCAATTCCACCCTTTCATTTTATATGAGAGGAAACTGAGTCCCAGAGAGGTTAAATGACCTGTCTAAGGTCACAGAATAAATTAGTGGAAAAACTGGGCTTTAATCTCATATCCTGTGACTCCACGTTCAGTGTTTTTTCTACTGTACCACACCGTTTCCTTTGTGTTGACAAGAAATCAGACAAGTTCATAGGTGAACAATGGATGGAGGTTAATTAGCATCAACATATATGTGTACATATCATACATGTACACATGTGAACATGCACATATACGTGTACACACGTGTATATATACATTTATTGCAAGGAAGCATTTCAAACAAACAGTTATTTACATCATATATTAAAAGATAATGAATTTCAAGTTTTCCACAAGTAGTGAAATATATAGTTCCACCAAACAAAAACACTTTTCCCTCTTTGAGAGTTGAACCAGGGATGAAAAGTCCCTAACCCACAATTATTAGTTCAAATTCATGCTATAAAGCGTCTGAGTCACTTTATTGGGGTTATTTCCCTGAGCTCTTAGAGGGCAAGGACTGTCTTACTTTTCTGTTTGTAACTATAGCACTTAGCACAGTGCTTTAGTAAGTGTTTCATATATGCTTTTTCATCCATCCATTCTATTTCTTACATAGTTACATAATTAAAAGCTACACATATCTGAAGCAATGGGTCTGGTGCTGGTTTTTGTTTTTTTAACCATGTTACCAAAAGCAGTGATGATCTAGAAGGCAGTGAGGACAGTGAAAGACTTTGAATACATGCCATACAAACATTAATTAAAGGAATTGAGATATTCAACCTAAAGAAGAGAAGATTTAAGGCAGACAATATCATTGTCTTCCCAAAGTAGACCTTTAAATGAAGGGTCAACACGTGGAAGACAGGCTCATTCTCCCTGGTTTCAGAGAACAGATCTGTGAGGGGTGGGAAGAAATTGCAGAGAAGCAGAGTTAGGCTTGATTTAAAGAAAATAAAATATTAAATATTAGAACTATATAGAATGGAATGGGCTACCTTGATATGCAGTGGGTTCCCATGAGGAATGTGCTAGAGCCAGCTCATTCTGGCTTACAGGCCAATTGGTAAGCTTTCAGTGTGAACACTGGATACCTCAGAAATTAGCAAAAGCTACAAATCAGGGCAGCTAGGTGGCACAGTGGATAGAGCAGTGGGACTGGAGTCAAGGAGACCTGAGTTCAAATCCAGCCATAGATGCTTACTAGCTATGTGACCCTGGGCAAATAGCTTGACCCTGTTTGCCTCAGTTTCCTCATCTGTAAAATGAGCTGGAAAAGGAAATGACAAACGACTCCAGTATCTTTGCCAAGATAACTCGATATGGGATTGTGAAAAGTTGGACATAATTAAACACACCAGGGCTTGACTTATTGTTTTGTTTATTATCTAGACAAGAAAGTGATGGAGGAAGTGTTAATAATTTAGACAAAACTTAAAACTATATCCTGCTTTTTCAGAAGGCAGTTAAAAATTTACCATCACATTGGAGATCTTCAAATAAAGTTGTTAACTTTTTGTTGGGTGTATATTAGAGAGAATTCTTGTTCAGATACAGGTTGGATTAGGTGACTTCTGAGGTCCCTTCTAACCTGGACATTCTGGTGATTCCATTTAGAAAAGGGTAGGTTTAGAGGGGGAAGGAGAAATGGAATCACCAGTTCTAATATAAAGGAAGTTGCCCTCTCAATTTCCCCAAATACAAAACCAAACCAAAAGTGTCCACACACATGTACACCTTTCCTCCCCTTCCCCAAACTAAGAACAATATGTCAAGGAGAGCTTTTGACATGAAAATTTTAAAAAATGCATTTCAGGGTGACTGGGAGGTTATTTCCTCAGTGGGGAAAATCTCATTTTCAAAACTGCCTGGACAGATGCTAAACTGCTTCATTAAAATGAACTGTCTTTACAAGATTCTCAAAAAGACAAAAATGAACTGAAGTTAGGGGATACCAAATAGTACACAAAACAGTTAAAGTCAACCTCATCTCAAGCACTGTGTGCTTGACCTTTATAATTAAACCTTAGATATAACAAACTAAGTGATCTTAGAGAGAAGATCACTTTAATCTCTTGAGTGTTCTGCTTCCCCAAAGCCAGTGCTGTGTTGATGAATGTTTAACAACTGGCTCTCCAAAAAAAAAATGTATATATGACACACTTTTAAATTTAATCTGCCTCATTAAATTTTTTTCCATCACTCTCTTAAGTCTAAACAACCAGTAAAACAATAAATCAAGCCCTCGGTTTTACTAAAAAAATTTTTTTGTTTTGCTTTTTGGAAGGGGGAAGGTAGGGCAATTGGGGTTAAGTGATTTGTCCAAGGTTACATGGCTAACTTTTTGTATAAAGTGTCTGAGGCCAGATTTGAGGTCAGGTCCTCCTGACTCCAGGGCCAGTGCTCTATTCACTGTGCCAGCTAGCCACCCCAGTTTTATTTCTTGATTTATAAATCAAGTCATTGCTGATTTCTGAAATTTAAGTGCTCACATTTAAAATTTAACAATATGTTTTGGTGAGCCAGTTTGAGCTGGCTCCAGCATACCCCTGTACAAAGCCTAAAAGACACCTTTAATGATGCAATGAACTTGTGATATCAATGATGTTGCAGCAATACAAATGGTAATCCATTTACACTTGCTTAATCCATGGGACTCTTGGTCACATCCTCCTATTTGATCTTCCTCAAATTCTTTTCACATGGTGAGAACATGTGTGGGCTGTCCTTATTCCTTGCTTTTGCTAAAAGATTAGTCCATCTTTTTTTCCCCCTCTTCAACCATACGTCTTTGATGATATCTTTTATACTGTTTCTCCATTCATTTCCTAAAAACATGACAAGGAACAATGTTACAGAAAGCTCTAACTTGGCTTGGCTTCAAAGGACTTTATGTTTTAGATGTACAAAAATGTCTGATTCTTTTGACTTTTCATGTTGCAACCAAAAATAAATCATGCTTTCAAGGTGAAATGCAAGTGCTATAGCAAGAGAAACAATTACTTTATTTAAAGGTTTTTGTGAAGAGTTTGTTAACTGAATTAACCTCAGCCTCTATGGAAAGAGTTCTTAACTTGGGGTCCAGGGGCCCCCAAGAAGTTTGAGGATAGATTTCAGGTGTCCTGTGAACTTGGATAGAAAAAAATTACATCTTTATTTTCACTAACTTCTAAATGAAAGCTAGCTATCATTTCCTTCAATTCCATTAAAATAATTATTCTGAACAGGCATCCATAGGATTCACCAGATTACCAAAGGGTTCCATGATGAGAAAAAATCCAGAACCCTTGCTCTAGGGCAGGGGTGGGGAACCTGTGGCCTCGAGGCCACACGTGACCTTCTAGGTCCTCAAGTGAGGCCCTTTGACCAAATCCAAACTTCACAGAAATTTGTTGTGAAGTTTGGATTTGGTCAAAGGGTTGCACTTGAGGACCTAGAGGGCCACATATGACTTTGAGGTCACAGGTTCCCCACCCCTGCCCTAGGGGCTCTGCTCAAGAAGGTAGAATGAGTGGCTTTAAGAGAGCCCAGCTCTCTAACAGCTACTCCAGCAAGTATTTTAAAAGAACGACCACCAACAAAAATCACTAACCAAGAAATGATCAAGAAATACAAGAAGAAACTACAGTAAGTGTATTTTTCCAGCCCAGGTCCACACAAAGATGCAGGCAGAAGCCTGAGGACTCCAGGTGTAACTCAGTGGAGCCTTTCAGCTCTAGGACTAGAGGCAAGCTAGGGAAGCTTAGGAATCAAAGTTAAATAGATAACTTTGAAATGCAAAAAAAAAAAAGAGTCAAAGAGGAACCTAGAAAGGTAAGTATATTTGAGCAATTGGAAGAAATGAAATACTTAGATTTAAACAAGGGAGGAGAAACAAGTGCCCCCTCAGAACTCTAGTGCCTTCAGGAGTCATAGAGGTAAATAAGGTATTGGGCTTGGGAGCAACTTTGTTATTTTCTAATTATCTTAAGAAGAAAAGGAAATCCGCTCTAGAAGATAGCTGGAACTATTAGAGTAATTTTTGTTTCTTTGTGTTAACTAAATCTTTGAAAGCCACGATTGTGACAATATTTCCACAATGGTAACAGTGGTTGAGAACCAGTCTTACTGTTATCAACTTTTTACCAAACACATATTTATACTCTTCATATACTGACTGACATGTTCTGCAGATGAATTTAAAGTTATTGCTGGGAATGAACTTATTTATGACCTTGCTATAAAAACCAACCTTATTAGACTTTTATGAGAGAAACTTTCTATTAAGATTTTTTTTCTCTGCAGTTAACTATTCTGCTTCTCATTTTAGCTGCATTGATTTGTTTGTGGTTGAACCTCATGGATTTATTGCCCCAACATCTACATCTTCAGAATCTGACCACACTTGATTACAAAATCTCTTTTGTAATGAACTTACTGACTCCATTCAGTGATTTGGATTTTATTCAGTGTTACCATGTCTGGAAAAAGACCATTGGGGTCACATAAAATTTGTTCATCTCTTAAAGGTGCTACTGTGAGTACATCAAAGACCCTAGTAGAGAAAGCTGTGCATTGACACTTTCATACAGGGTTTGGCATTGATTAAAGAATTTATATACCTAACTTGCATGATTTCTTTTGCAAGAATATAATGTGAGCATACCTTTTATCCTGTAGTGAATCAAGATAAGCAAAAGTCTTCAAATTAGCAGATGCTGACTACAAAATCACTCACAAATATGTAGCCTATACTAGGAACTTCCTTTTTAGTTTTGTATAGTGCTCCAAGTTCAGAGGGCAACTTCTTGCTTTGATATGATTTTCACCCAAAATTGCGAACTGTTTCCTGAGGTAGAAAAATAGGAATCTTTGTGAGAAGTGACCAGTTAGAAATTGTGATAGAAGTGAGAGAAACTAGGCATAATTGGACATTTGCCAAAGATTTTGGAGGAGTATATTTTAATGGATTTAGAAGAAGCAGGATCCAAATGGACTAAATTTCTGCAAGACTTGAACCCAGGGGAAAAAGGGAAGCTACCATGAGTGAAATTCTAAAGACAGAAAGAGAAACAATTCTGAGGAGGAGGAAGGGGGAGTTGTTAAAGAGACTGATTTGGCTGCACTGTGAATTCATCAAGTTTTAAATCTAAAAATTTCAAATTTCATACAAATTTAAACAGATATGAATAGAAGATGGAATTGAGGATAGGTCAAAGAGAATAAATACTAGAGAATGTCATAGTCATGTGAGAATGATCTCAGGAGTGCTACATTCAGAATGAGCTGAGGTTGAAGACAGAACTGTTATGCAAGAAAAAAGTTCCTATTTTTAAGCTGCATTGAGGAAAAGATAATAATTGAAGGAAGAGGACTGTTGCTCAGTATTGATGGGAGAATACTGATGGATGATGGAGAGAATTAAGAGTACCTCAACTACTATTTTTGCTTCTGTTTTCTCTATCAGCAATAATAATCTTTGGACTGCAGAGGACAAAACAATAATGACTAATAGGAAGTTGCTGTTCAAGATCAATGCTGTTATTCAGCCTTCATTTTCATCATTTTCATATCATGGGTGGTGACTTGTACATGAATTGGATTTAAATGAAACAGAGTTGCACGAAGTCATCAGCCTCACTCTCTCTTTCGGAATTATTGAATCTAGTAGCAGGACAAAAGTCAAGATGACCAGTGATGGCCTGTGATAGAGTGGATGACTTTGACATCCACAATATCCAATCAAATTCCACAGGCACTCCATAGTAGCTGCTTCCTCTGCCTTTATGGCCACAGGAACAAATTATTCTCATTTGCCCATTCCACTGGGGGAAATCTTCACATGTTCGGGGTAGACATCCCCCTAAAACACCTATAGATTTGAGGTCCATCAGTTACCCTCAACCTGGTTTAGCCTGTCTGCCAAAGCAGCGTTACTGGGTGTAGACTCTGTGCATAGTACAGCTTCTTGAAGCCAGAGGTGAGAGTTGGGTGTATCAGGTGGACACTAAAGGTGGATGAACAGTTGTGAAAAGGGCTTGGCAAGTCCTCACATGAGAGGTGTTAGCCCTCCCTGAACAACCTATATACCCTGAACAAGATAAATAAAGACATAGTAAAAGATTACTTAATTGACTTTAATTGGTTCAAGTCCAGAGGAAAAACATATCCAAGTACTGAAAGAAGGTAAGGGTGGATTTAAAACTTGATGAATTCACAGTGCAGCCAAATCAGTCTCATGATTTTAATAAGCATTTCATAAAATTTCTCATACCATTCATGTAGAGAAGATGGAGAGATGTACAGAGAATTGAATTAGGAATTGGTTAAATGAATGACCCAAAGAATAGTCATTAATGATTTGAAGTCAGCTTGGAAGGGGTTCACTAGTAGAATATCTCAAGGATTTATGCCTCACCTTGTGCTGTTTAACATTTTTATTGATGACTTAGATAGTGGCTTAGTTGGATTGTTTGGAAGAATAGCTATTTTGTTGGCCAGCATCCTAAAAGACTTTTATAGGTTTGATGTTGGGATGAAACTAATAATGTAAAATTTAATAGACATAAATATAAAGCTTTGTAAAAAAAAGGGGGGGGGGAGCTAGGTGGCATAGTGAATAGAGCACTGGCCCTGGAGTCAGGAGGACCTCTGAGTTCAAATCCAGCCTTAGGCACTTAACACAAAAACTAGCCATGTGACCTTGGGCAAGTCTTTTAACCCCAATCGCCCTCCAAAAAGGAAAAAGAAAAAAAAAAGGAAAAAAATTACCTCACAAGTGAAGAAGATGTGACCAGATAGTTTGTTTGAAAAAGATCTGAGGGTTTTAATGGATGGCCATTTCAATATGCATCAAAAGTGTGATAAGGCAACCAAATAAAAGCTAATGCTATCTTAGCCTACACTGAGACACTATATCCAAGAGATGCTAGTCTTATGGTATTCTACCTTGGTGAGATAATGATGGGATATTATGTTCAGTCCTGAACTGCTATATTTTAGGAAGGACATTGATAAGATAGAGAACATCCAGAGGGAGGTAACCAGATTGGTGAAGGGACTTGAAATAATGTTATAGTTGAAATACCCAAGCCTATTTAGACTCTAAAAGAAAAGGCTTAGCTATCTTCCAAAGATTTGAAGGGCTGGAAAATGGAAGAGAGATTAGACTTGTTCTGCTTAGGCCAAGAGTACAGAACTAGAAGCAATAACATGGAATTGCAGAGGCAAAAATGTAAATGTTGTTGGTGATGAATTTTTTTCCCTTTAAATGTAGTTGTTATTGGGGGATTTCTTTCCTCTCTCCTGGGTCTAGTTGATCCTATTCTGGAAAGTAAGGAGCAGGTAAGTGTAATAACAAGATACTAGTATGTTAATGAATGTTTCCATACCCTATTATTCTTTTACAAAATATGGAAAGGTTACTCTGATTGAATTAGAAGATGATCTTGGCATTGACTGGTTGAAGAATGACCATGCCATTAAAAGTCTTTAAAGAGCTAAGCCCGTCAAGCTTCAGACCTAGTTCAGAAATCGAGGCATAATTGAGATATATCTGGCAGAGAGCAAAGAAATGTCTTCAGGGAGCCACGATTCACAGAAAAGTGTGGCATTCAAGGCAAAAAACAGTTTCAAGGAGTATGGCTCCTGGGAGGAGAGAAAAGATAGACTTTGGATTCCAGAGAAAACTAACCTTGGGGCAGCTAGGTGGCACAGTGAATAGAGTATCGGCCCTGGAGTCAGGAGAACCTGAGTTCAAATTCAGCCTCAGACACTTAACACTCACTAGCCACATGACCTTGGGCAAGTCACTTAACTCCAATTGTCCTACCTTTCCCTCTCCAAAAAAAACCAAAAAGAATATTTAAAAAAAAGAACACTAGCCTTGGCAGTTGAGTCAGGTTGTGCAGAGGAGTAGGCCCAGAGACCCCAGTGGAGCCCCCTGCTCAGCAGAAATGCTGCACCTTGGGACAAGCAGGATGAAGACTCCATGAAAAGGGAAAGACACTAGGACCCTGCAGTCTCAGACATGTGAGCTTCTTTGGGTGCATGTGTTTCCTTATGTGTGTGTCTCACTACTACAGCCCTCCTAGTCTATGCCTAGTCTCCCACGGATGTTGTTTCTATTTATGGAATTATAGGGGAATGTTTCTTGGGGAATGTTTTATGGCTACTCTTCCTCCTGTGTCATCTTAGTAAATGCCTGTATTTTGAGTTAGTTCTGTCTACTGTGTACTAAAGTTAAGCACACCAATGGAGACTCGAGGGTTGTTTTAGAAATGTGGAACCACTAAGTGCCTTTTGAGTCTATTGGAGTGGTCCCTCTTTGGGGACCTGACCTGTAAACCCATGGATGCTGATTGGGGGGGTAGCCCAAAAGGAGTGCTGAATAAGGGGAAAAATCTTAACAGTTGCTCAAAGGTTGCATGGACTTCCTTGGGAAGCAGTGGGTTTCCCCTCAATATGAAGTTTTCAGGCAAAGCCTGGATGACTACTTGTTATGTATGTTATAGGGAGAATTCTTGTTTTGATTTAGATTGTGCTAGATGGCCTCTTGGGACCCTTGTAACAGATTCTGCAATTCTGTAATTGTCCATTTATATCTCCAAAGATTATAACAGGTGTACGTACTGACTGAGCACTTAACTTTTTGACAGGAGGTAATAAAAATAGTCACAAAATCACTTCAGATCATTTTCTGGCAGTTATTTGCAAAACTCTATAATCTCCATATTCTTTTCTAGGCCCAAAGGTGTGCTTTGAAGAATCAAATGCCATAGTAGTAGCAATGGAAGTTTGAAGGTGTGTAAAGCTGGAATTCTGCCCTCCTTCAAATCTCAGCATTTCTATCCTTTCTCTGTTCTATTCCTTTGTTCATAGTAGAAGATATATTTCTATTCTTCATTAAGGTCAGTCTCATTCCCAGCTGTGACCTCCTGGTCCTTGCTGTAGCCACCATCTTTTTTTTTTTTTTTTTTGCTTTTTGGAGGGCACTTGGGGTTGTGACTTGCCCAAGGTCACACGGCTAGTTTTTTGTGTTAATTGTCTGAGGCCGGATTTGAACTTGGGTCCTCCTGACTCCAGGACCAGTGCTCTATTCACTGTGCCACCTTGCTGCTCCCCACCATCTATTCTTTCTCTTGCATATGCAACCATTTTCTTATAATTGACTTCTTTCAACCTGGCTACAAACATGTTCAGGCCTTTCCAATCCACCTCCCCTCCCACACCAATCTCTTCCCTGACTCTTCTATATATTTGGCTACCATCTTTCTTCTGTCTTTTTCTTCTAAACTTCTTGAAAAAAAGTTGTTTACACTCAATTCTTTACTATTCACTGGCTTTAACTTCTTTTAACTGGACTTCCTTTCTCACCCCTCTACTATTCTCTGTTGCTTATTCTAAGGTCACCTATGGCCTCCTAGTCACCAAGTCTGATGGCCTTCTTTTTTCGGTCCTCATTTTCATTGACCTCATTGCAGTTTCAAACACTACTGATTACCCTGTCTTATTGACTGCTTTCTCCTCCTTCAGTTTCAGAAATATCACTCTCTTTGCTTTCTTCCCTTGTTTGCAACCACTTCTTTTGTATTTCTTCTGGCTCCTCATTCTCTTCTTATCATTTAATATGGAGATTCTCCAAGGATCTAGCCTTGTCTTGCTTCTCCTTTATATATTCTCTCCTACTGTATAGTATTTTCATTCATTTCCAGGGCTTCTACCACCTATATACAGATGACATGTAAGTCTGTATTTGCACTCATGATAGCTCTTATAAGTTCCAGACTTAAACTATCAAAAGTCTTTTAGGGCAACTACATATGGACATTTCAATTAGTGTCTCAAACTCAACATATTCAGAAATTTTTTTTGGAGGGGGGAGGATAGGGCAATTGGGGTTAAGTGACTTGCCCAAGGACACATGGCTAGTGTTGTGTCTGAGGCCGGATTTGAACTCAGGTTCTCCTGACTCCAGGGCTGGTGCTCTACTCACTATGCCACCTAGCTGTCCCTCATATCTGGAAATTTTAATGATCAAAGTGGAAACTATTACATTTGAGTCACCTCATTATTGGATATAATGGAGGAAGAAGTGGCAAAAGAAATGAAGAAAATAAAGATGGGAAAATATCTGAATCTGAAAAAAAACCAAAAATTACATCAAAGACTACCAATACTAGGAACCAGGTTAAGTACTTTATCATGGTTATTTCAAATGATCCTCACAATGTTGGATGGTTTTTCTGTTTTTGTAATGGAGAAGTTGAGGCAAACAGAGGCTAAGTGATTTGCTCAGGATCACACAGCTAGTAAGTGTCTGAGATTGGATTTGAACTCAGGTCTTTCTGACTCCAGGCCTGCTGCTTGATTCACTGTGTCACCTTGCTGACACTCAGAGATTGATATTCAAGGTGTTTTAAAGTTTGGAAGGTCACAAGATTGGAACATGTAATAAACAAAACTTCTACCAAAATAGAAGATACCAATTACTGATATTAAATCTTCATATAGCACATAATGCCACTTTAATTAATTATTTAGTAATCATTTACTATTCATAGGTATTAGGGGTATAAAGATAACCTGAGCTGAGTATGAGCAGGGAGTAATATGTAAGCAGCCTAGGAAGATAGGCTGGAGACTTATTGTAAAATGATGAAGAGAAAAAATTATATTTTATCATAAAGAGAATAGGGATCCACTGAAACTTCTTGAGCTAAGGAACAGAACTAAAATTTAAGAATATCGATTTGTAGGTAATATGGCAGATGGATTGTAGAGGGACAAACTAAATAGTTCAAGTGAGGGATGATGAGGGTCTGAACTAGGGTGGTTATAGTTGTGGATAGAAGCAAGGGATGTTAGGGTAGTAGAATATATAAGATTTGCTAACCAATTGATATAGAGTGTGAGGATGGAAGAGTGGAAGATGACTGCTAGGTTGGGAACCTGGGTGACTCTAAGAATGGTGGTGTCTCTGATAGATATAGGGAAGTTTGGAGGAGAGGTAGGTTTAGAGGGAAAGATAGTGTTGTTTTGGTTATGGCGAGTTTGAAATGCCTAAGGAATACCCAGATGGTTGTATTTAAGCAGGCAGTTGGAGATGCAGATGAGAGAGATGAGTACTAGATACATAGATTTGGGAGTGATCTGCATACAGGTGTGAATTGAATCCATGGAGAGAGAGAGACACAGAGAGAGAGAGAGACAGAGAGAGAGAGAGAGAGAGACAGAGAGAGAGACAGAGACAGAGAGAGAGAGAGAGACAGAGAGAGAGACAGAGAGACAGACAGACAGAGAGAGAGACAGAGAGAGAGAGAGAGACAGACAGACAGAGAGAGACAGACAGACAGAGACAGAGACAGAGACAGAGACAGAGAGAGAGAGACAGAGAGACAGAGAGGAGATCTGGAGTATGCCCAGTCATGGGGGCAGGACATGGGAAACAATCCTATAAAGACTTGAGAAGGAACTGTCAGAGAGTCATGACAAAGTAGTGTCATGAAAACTTGAGTGGAATAGCAACAAGATAAGGCGGGATGATCAACAGCATCAGTGTTGTGGAGTAGTCGATGAGGATGAAGATTGGAGAAAAAATAATTGCATTTAGCAAAAAAGGGACCATTAGCAACTTTAGAGGGAATGGTTTCAGTTGAATGTTGGGAACAGAAACCAGATTATTTAACACATCAAAGGTTTCTTTGACGAAAACATGAGAAGGAAATGTTTAGGCTTTCACAGATGCTTTTCCACACCAGACCACATCCTCATGGTCACACAACTGACTGAGAGGTGTAGGGAATTTAAGATCCTGTTTTGTTTATTGTTGTTGAGGGCATGGACACACTCTCACATGATCCTAAATACATCTTACTTGTCATTAAACTTCACATTCAGACTCAACCTCCCAACCTCCATGGAGAGATTATTGGAGAGCTCAGAATCAGATAACTATATCTATTAGGTCTTGGCCATCATAGGTCCTAAAAAGCTAGAATTAATCCATGAGGATGAACCCTTCCTTAAAGTATCAGTGCCCTCAGACTTAGGGCTGAAAATATCTGCAGAACATGGCAGTCTCCACTGAGTACAAGTATTTCTCTTTTCCCAGACTTTTCAGAGTACAACAACCAGACAGTTCAATATACACTCTCAAAATCCAGGGAGCTAAGAGAGGGGTGATAGAAGGGAGGGCGGATTGGGGGAGGGGATAGTCAGAAGCAAACACTTTTGAAAAGGGACAGGTCAAAGGAGAACAGAAAAAATGAGGGGCAGGATAGGATGAAGGGAAATATAGTTAGTCTTTCACAATATGACTACTATGGAAATGTTTTGCATAATTACACATGTATAACCTACATTGAATTGCTTGTCTTCTCTATGGTGGTGGGTGAGAAGGGAAGAAGGGAGAGAATCTGGAACTCAAAGTTTAAAAACAAATGTTAAAAATTGTTTTTACATGCAAATGGGATATGATTGCTATGGGAATGGAAATCTAAGATCTTCCCTGCCCCTAGGCCCTTTGATAGGCTTAAGTGACTCTGAGAACCTTCCTTAATTTGAAAATATACTCTGCCCCCAAATAGGCTGAATGTGGTCACCTGGAGCCTGTGGCTGGAGGCTTATTTCTCAGAAATGCCCACACCTTGACACTTTGTGATTGGGCACTGGGTCAAGAGGGTTGTGATGTTCTCTGAGCTAGGAGAAGGCTATCTATACCCTGAAGTGAGGTTTTGCTTTGGGGCTCACTTTGAGAAGAGTTGTATGATTTGACCAGACGAGACTCTGGGCAGCTGTTGAGCCCCCTGGCTTTGAAACCCCAGATGTTGGTGCTTCCTTCTCTGGTAACTGTGACTAGGTATGTATGTAATGGTCAGACAGTTGGAAGTCTGTCTGCTGATGTTTCTCTGCATTTATTGTCTCCCTGTAACTTGTTTGTATTCTCTGAAGTTCAGGGTACTGACCTGTTTCCCTTGAACTAGGTAAATGACATATGTTTGATTAAAGCAAGATTGTTAACCCATTTTGAATTGCTTTCCTTTAGAAAAGCAGATCTAAGAACCTGTGTTGGCAGCCACCCTGGGTATGCTAGGGTGATTGCTGCTGCAAAGATATACAGGCAACGGGGTATAGAAATCTATCTTGCTCTACAAGAAACTAAGCGGGAAGGAAAAGTAGGGGGGCACAGAAGGGAAAGAAGACTGGGGAAAGGAAATAATCAGTAGGCATACTATCTTGGGGTGGGGGGTAGGGGAGAGATGAGGAAAGATTTGGAACTCAAAATCTTGTAGAAATGAATGCTGAAAACTAAAAATAAATAAATAAATTCTGGAAGAAAAAAAAAAAGCCAGGGAGCTCCATTCAAATATGTGCCACTGACTCACACTCTCTAAATTATTCATTTTTTTCTCTCTGACACAAATCATTCCAGATGACCCTCATGCTCTAGTCACAATCTGTCCTTTCCACACTAGATATTCCTATCCTGCATACTTTTACCAACATTGGGAGAATGTTCTTTATGACTACTAAAGGTGGTTATGAAACCTCACAGGGTCTAGGTATGGCTCCCACCTCTTATAAGTTCATCAATTGATTTTCTAAAAGTATTTGACTTGGGAGAAGAAAAGCTAGAACTTGAAAGTTCTCCTCAAATATGATGTCGCTTATACTTATTAAAAGCATACTGTTTGCAGATAGACTATAGAGATAACTGTTCAAGATTCCCTAGAGTACTGACACAAGGGGGTTGTAAAGCAGGCAGAAATTTAATAACAACAGCATCAAAACCTTAACATTTCTATGAATCTATAAAGTTTGCAAAACCAAGCCAGTGCTTTGAAAATTGTTCTGTACAAAGTCCAAACAAGGAAAGTTACTTATTGAATCAGTGACGTGTATTAGTAAGAGTGCAGAATTTGGAAACTGAAGACTGAGATATGAGTCAATTTAACATCTAAATCTGGCAGTGTCACAGCTTCTCTTGGTTGAAGATTCCTCATCTATAAAAATGAAGTCAGACTAAAGTCTCTTTGAGCTCTGACTAGATAATGCTATGATTTTGACTACTAATTACTAGCTGTGTGAGTATGGATAAGTCACTTTTCTGAATCTTTCCTTTTCTGTAAAGCTTGAATACTAATACTTTCACTACTTACTTTATAAGATTTTTTTTTAGTAAAGCATTCTGGAAACTTTAAAGCAGTATACAAATTGTTACCTTCTATAGGACATCTTTCTCACTCCCTCTTAAGTTTAGTGCCTTTCCTTTGTTGATTTTCTCTGATTCATCCTATACAGTTGTTTGTATGTTGTCCTCCTAATTAGACTGCAAAACTCCATGAGGGAGGGACAGTTTTTTGACTTTTTTTTTTGTAATGTCAATGCTTAGAATAGTGATCGTACACAGTAGGTACTTAATAAATGCTGTTGACTTGACTTGTATGAAAAATGCACCTGTGACATGAATAGGCCACCTGAATTAGTTCCTCAATTTAAGAAACACTCAAGTTCCTACTATGTGAAGAACACTGTGCTAAACACACAGACATATAAAGTTTAGGTAAGATAAGTCCCTGTTCTCATGGAGCTTATGTAGATCTTGGAAAGATGTCGAAGATAGACAATAAGATGATCCGAGAACTGGATGGAAGTAGGACATTGGTCTGCCAATTTTGGGAAAAATATTTAGGAAATTTTTCAGTGCCTTTAATGATATCAGAGTTCTTCCTCCCATAAAAACCCATCTCTTTAACAATATTCTCCTGATAACACTGTATGTCTGTAAAAGAGACCATTATAAAATGCAAAATGGATAATTTTGATTACATTAAATTGAAAAGTTTCTGAACAAACGAAGCCAATATAACCAAGATTAAGAGGAAAGTAGAAAATTAGGAAAAAATTTTTACAACCAATGTCTCTGGTAAAGGCCTCATTTCTAAAATACACAGAGAATTGAGTCAAATCTATAAGAATACAAATCATTCTCCAGCTGCAAAATGGTCAAAGGATATGAACAGGCAGTTTTCAGAGGAGTAAATTAAAGATATCTACAAGCATATGAAAAAATGCTCTAATTCACTATTGATTAGAGAAATGAAAATCAAAACAACTCTGAGGTACCACATCTCACCTGTCAGATTGGCTAAGATGACAAAACAGGAAAATGACAATGCTGGAGAGGATGTGGAAAAATTGGAATGCTAATGCATTATTGGTGGAGTTGTGAACTGATTCAACCATTCTGGAGAGCAATCTGGAACTATGCCCAAAGGGCTATAGATAATTTCATACCCTTTGACCCAGCAATATCACTTCTAGGGTTGTATCCCAAAAAGATCATAGAAGTGGAAGGAAGACCCATATGTACAAAAATGTTTATAGCAGCTCTTTTTGTGGTGGCAAAGAATTGGAAATTAAGGGGATGCCCAGCAATTGGGGAATCACTGAACAAGTTGTGGTATATGAATGTAATGGAATACTATTGTGCTATAAGAAATGAGGAGCATATGGACTTCATATTTATCTGGAGAGGCTTATACAAACTGATGCTGAGTGAGAAGAGTAGAACCAGGAGAAATTTGTACACAATTACAGACACAATGTATGTGTGATGAACGCTGATAGACTGGACTCTTCTCAGCAATGCAGGGCTATAAGACAACTCCAAAAGACTCATGACGGAAGGAGATGTCTACATTCAGAGAAAGAACTAGAAATATCAGAGTTTGAATGCAGACTGAAGCAAACTACCTGCTCTCTTTCTTTTTCTTGTTTGGTTTTGTTTCCTCTTCCCCATTGTTCATTCCATTCATTCCATTCCTTCTTTATAACCTGACTAATGTCTAATGTGGAAATATTTGCAGATCCTATACTTGATTGCATGCCACCATGGGGGGGGGGGAGAGGAGAAGGAGGGGGAGAAAATTTGAAACTCAAGGGATTGTGGAACTGAATCTTGTAAACTAAAATTAAACAAACAAATTAATAAAGACAAAAATAATTTAAAAAACTATATGTCTCTGTACCATGGAACATCATTGTCCTAGAATCAGAATGACCAATAACTCAAAGGACAATAATGACACATAGTAAGCATAAGTTATGGTGAGTCCACTAAGGTGAATTTAAGGAAAGCTGGGAATAAGCATTTCACAGAGTAAATATGAGTAAGAGCTTTTTAACAATTAGAGCTATTTAACAATGGAACAAGTTATTTCATAGAACAATGAGTTCCCATCATTGGAAGTTTTAAAGAAAGGACTGGCAAGCCTTGACCAAATTTTTATTGCTACCTTTTAAAAAATATATTAGCTACATTTTCCAAAGCATCACTCCACCCTCAAAGCCACACCTTACAAAGTAAAAAAATAGAAAAAAATGAGTTGAGCAAAATCAACCAGCAAAATTCTTATATATGAAGTGTTTCACATCCCTAGCTCCCCTATTTTGTAGAAGGGATTCTTTGTTGAATAAGAGCTGGACAAATAACCTCTAAGGTCCCCCCAGCTTTAAAATTCTATGATCTGATGAACTCTTAGAACTAGAGTTCTTGGTTTTTTGTTCCAACTTGTGATTTGATTAGGGTAGGTGGTTCTCTAGTGAGGAAGCTACCTTCATTGATATAAATAGAATTGTTCAACTATTTTTGGTGTGAAAGAGTTCCCTGGGACAACTAAGGGTTTGTGACTTGCCCAGAATCACATAACTAGTATGTCACTTAAACTCAGGTCTTCTGAGCTCCAAGGTCAGCTTTCTATGCCCTTGACATGCTACATCTCAGTTATTCTAGTATGTAATGAAGAAATTATCTGATAACAAAAATTAGATATTGCAACAGTTTTCAGCTAAATATAATAGATTATTGTAATATTTAATTTTTATTAATTGACATAAGCAAATGTGACACATGTGTCACAGATACCATGGCACACAGGGTCCAGCTCAATTTATTCATGGGCCACAGTTCTCTTGTCTTGTGCCCTGACTAGGTCTAGGTCCCTGGGACACTGGAAACTGAATAGTTGTCATACATTGTCAGGGGGAAACTGAATAGTTGTTATACATTGTCAGGGGAAGGTCAAGGGACCATTGTTCTGAGATCAAAGGAAAATGTAGAGAAACAGTCACAAGCTAAATTAGAGACGGAAGGATAGCAAAGTAGAACTACAGATGGTTGTCAGGGCGGCGGGAGGTGATTCTTGCTTTAGAGCCATCAATACCTTGCTCATAATTGCAGAACCCAGATAAGACATTCATCCAGATACCAATTCTGGTTTCCTCTCCTGGTTCACACTAGATGGCATAGTGAGCTAGCTGGCCAAAGCTGTGCATCCTGGCTTGAACTCCTGCCCAGCAAAACAGCAGCAGCATCTCTCCTGAGTATTCTGATGTCAGCTCCTACTTGCAAGGGTGCTTTGCATGATGTTTCAAAAGAAAATATTATTTGCTCAATTTTCAATTCAACAAACATTTCTTAAATGACTTATTTAATATATCTAAATAAGGCTCAGGGCACAAAGATAAAGTGACAGTCCCTGTATTCTAGGAGATTATATATTATTAAAAGGAAATAAAAATTAAAACCATTTTATATTCCGTATCAAGTATATTAGACTATAAGCATGTTACAAGGGTGGGGAACCTGCAGTCTCAAGGCCGCATGTGGTCTTCTAGTTCCTCAAGTGTGCTCTTTTGACTGAGACCAAGTTTTACAGAAAAAAATTCTTTTTATTAAGGGTTTTTGTTCTGTGAAATTCAGATTCAGTCAATGGGCCACAATTGAAGACCTAGAGGGCCACATGTGGCCTCAAGGCTTCCATTTCCCTACTCCTGATAGGAAAAACAGTGTGCATACAATTCTTGAGTCAGAAAGACTTGGGTTCAAGCCCAGTTTCTATCACCCAATAAACCTGTAATCTAGGGCAAGTTAGTGTAACATCTCTGAGTCTTAAGCAAGATTGTATGTGAACTCCTTGAGAACAGGTTTTTTTTTCCCATTCTTTATATCCTCCCGGGACTAGCCAAGTACCAGGAGCATAGTAGATCCCTAAAAGGGAAAGGGAAGAGAACAAATATGTACTAATCACCTACTGTGTGCCAGGCACTGGGCTAAGTGCTTTCCAAATATCTCATTTGATTCTCACAACAACCGTAGGAGGTCGGTGCTATTATGATTCCCATTTTACAATTGAGGGAACTGAGGCAGACAGAGGTTAAGTGACTTACCCAGGATACATAGCTACTAAATGTTCAGGCTGGATTTGAATTCAGGTCTTTCTGACTCTAAGTTCAGAGCTCTATTTGTTACTTGATTGACTGAATGAATGACCTAAGTGGAAGGTGTTTCCTTATTGATAACAGGTCCTTGACATGTATTATCCTAAATCAGTTTTAAAAAGGTATCATAGTAATACCTCACATTTCCATAATGTTTACAAAAAACTTTCAATACAATAGCCCTGTGAAGTGGATAATTATAATCCCCTTCTTATATATGAGCAGACTGAAGTTTAGAGACATATGTGACTTGTGCAGGACCACAGACTAGGAGGTGTCAGAGCCTGGGTTCAAATCTAAGAATATTAGGAAGACCCTTGATGTTGTGTTTTTTTTTCTTCCTTTACCCATCACTGAACTAAATAAAATTTATTAACTTAATTTAAATATAATTACATATAAATAAAATTTCCCATATTTTCCCATGGGAAATTATATTGTAAAAAACCCCATCTTTTTGGAAAACTGAAAAATTTTCCTTGATTTTTCCCCACCCATCTCACCCCAGGGATTATTGCTAGAAACTGGAGGGTTGAGATTAGGAAAGGAGGGGTCCAGAAGTGTGGCCTTTAAGGCACAAGAAGAGCCAGGAGGATGTTTTTGATCTCTGAGAGAACTCTTGTGTGTGTGTGTGGCCCATTGTTGAATGAACTGCAGAACAAGAGAAGACTTCAGAAACAGAAGCATGCTGGTCTGGTGCTGTGTTTTGCACAAATCTGTCATGATGGGGATTCTGAAACTATTTCCCCTACAGAGAACTGGTTTATTGGGAAGAGGAATGGCTTATGCTCATTTGCTAGAAGCAGAAGAAAATTTGTTGTTGTTCAGTGGTTTTTCAGTTCTGTCTGACTCTTTGTGACCCATTTGGGATTTTCTTGGCAAAGATACTGGAGTGGTTTGCCCTTTCCTTCTTCAGCTCATTTTACAGATGATGAAATTGAGGCAAAGAGGGTTAAGTGACTTACTCAGCATCACACAGCTAGTAAATATCTGAGGCCAGAGTTGAACTCAGGAAGATGGGCCTTCCTGACTCCAGACTTGGAGTACCACCACCTAGTTACTCCATGTAGAAGAAAATTATATGCTGACAAAGTGATTTGGAAGACAAAGCACCACAGTATAGTGTAGAATAGAGCCGGGACGAACTCTTCCTGCTTGACAACTGGGTTGGAAGTTGGGGAGGAGGAAGATCCAACAAGAAGCATGCACCAGAATGTCAACAGGACACAATGACTGAGAAGCTATCCTACTAGAAAGCTGTAGCTACGACCTGTTTGATTTACTGGCTAGTCCTACTCCTACATGCAGGTTGTTTCCTTCTTTCTTTCCTTCCTTCTTCCCTCCCTCTCTTCATTCTTCCCTTCCTCCATCCTTTCCTTTTTCCTCTCTCCTTCTTCTCCTCTCTCTCCATTCCTTCTTTCCTTCCTCTTTCCTTTCCTCCCTCCCTTCCTACCTTGCTCCCTCCTTCCCTTTTTAGAGTATTAGATTTGAGTTCTGGCTTTGACATTTATGACCTGTGTGACTGTGGTCAAGTCCTTTCATCTGTCTACATTTCTATTTCTCCATCTTTACAAAAATGATAGTAGTTACAATTCCTTATTTACTAAGTTGATAAGAGGAAAGGGCTTCATACAAGTTAAAGGCAAACCATCATTACCATACTTGAACAAGATTACACTAACCACCCAAACCCCATCATTATTGACTCCCATTCTTATAGGGTTGTTTCCTCAGCCTCTCCTTCTGGAGGCCAGCCCTGAAGGTTTGTTTGTATTCCCCTCCATCAACAGTCAGACTTCAAGATCTTTTTCTAGCTAAATCCCTGCTACACATAGAATATTTATTATCCATATGAATTATTTGCATTATGAGTGTGTTTAGTTTGTTCATATGTACACTCTTCAGTTCTGGGAACACTTAAGAACAAAATGTTACCCTGCCTTCCTGTTTCCATTTTGTGCTAGCCAATCTTGTGAAGTTACAGTTCTTTTCTGCATTCACTACAGAGGAAAAGCACAAGGGGAAAGTGGTGTTTTTTTTTTTTTTGAAAAAAGGGCATAAAAATAAGATGGTCCTCAATGCTATTTATTTGAATGGGCCTCTAATGGCTGGACTCTGTGGTACAGCAGGCAGGACTTTGGTATCAGAGCATCTGTATTCATATTCTATGTCTGCTCCTTATTACTTGTGTGACTTGTGGAAAATTATTTAACTTCCCTTGCTTTCAGGTTCTTTATCTGCAAAATGTAAGATCAGGGTGAGTGATGGCCTAGATTGCACCTGAGATCTCTGCCCACTCTACTTCTATAATTCAATAATAAGAACTGATATCTGCATTATGTTTTAAAGTATGAAAAGCATACTTTATATCTACACTTCATATGAGACTCACAATAAAAAAGAAAGACTACAGATGTTATTAGAGGAAACTTGGAGTAGTGGATAGAATGCCGCACAAGGAACTAGAAAGACCTGAGTTTAAATCTGCCCCAGCACATAACCCTAGGTAAGTTACTTAACCTCTCTGAACTTTGATTTCCTTATTCTTTTTTTTAATATTTCTTTTTTGTTAATTTGAGTTCCAAATTTGTTACATCGAGTTCCACCCTCCCTCCCAACCCCTCCTTAGAGAAGCCAACATTTGACAAAGATATATATGTGAAACTATACATTACATAGTTCCATATATCAGTTCTTCCTCTGAAGGTGGATAGCATCTTCCTTCCTTCCTTTGTAGTTGATTTGAATATTCGTATAGCTCAGAATATCTTAGTCATTCACATTTACTCTTTGAACAATATTTTTATAACTGTATGCAACATTTTCTTGGTTCTGCTCTTTTTAACTCTTCATTTTAGAACATATAGGTTCTTTTCCTTTTTCCCTGATAATCCTGGGAAACAGAACCTTTGTGGTACTTACTGCTGGGTTAAAGGTATACATAGTTTTATAACTCTTTGGACATAATTCCAGATTGCTTTGCAAAATGATTGGATCAGTTCATAATTTTGCCAACAGCGTATTGGTGACCCATTTTTCTGCATTCCTTCCAACATTCGTTTTTTTTTCCTTCTATTATTTTAGCCAATCTGATAGGTGTCAGATGGTATCTCAGTTTTAATTTTCTTTTCTCTAATCAATAATGATTTAGAGCAATTATTTTTTCATGTAACTATAGAGAATATCGATTTCTTCCTCCAGACACCACCTGTTCATATTCTTTGACCATTTATCAGTTGGGGAATGAATCATATTCTTATGAATTTGATAAAATTCTCTACATATTTAAGATATGAAATCATTATCGAAGAAATTGTCTATAAATTCTCCACCTCCCTCCCCATATATACAATTTCCTGCTTTCTTTCTAATCTTGGCTATCCTGGTCTTATTTGTACAAAACCCTTTTAATTTAATATAATCAAAATTACCCATTTTACATCTCACAATGCTCTCTGTCTCTTGTTTGTTCATAAATTCTTTTCCTATCCATAAATCTGCTTGGCAATATGTTCTACATTCTTCTAATTTCCCTTTATGTCTAGGTCATGCATCCATTTAGACTTTCTCTTGGCAAATGGTGTAAGATATTCATGTATACTTAGTTTCTGCCAGACTGCTTTCCAGTTTTCCCAACAATTTTTTTTTTACCAAACAATGAATTCTTATCCCATCTTTATCTTTGTCAAATACAAGCTTACTATAATTATTTACTACTGTTTATTGTATGTCTATTCTGTTCTACTGATCTACCTTTATGTTTCTTAGCCAGTACCAGATTTGATAATTATTGCCTTATAATATAGTTTAAGATCTAACATTGCTAGATCTCCTTCATTTACATTTTTCATTAAATCCTTTTTATATTCTTAACCTTTTGTTCTTCCAAAGGAATTTTGTTATTTTTTTTCTAACTCAACAGAATATTTTTTGGTAATTTAATTGGTATGGCACTGCATAAGCAGATTAATTTAGGTAGAATTGTCATTATTATATTGGCTCTAATATTTGGCATTTATTATATTGGTTTGGCCTACCCATGAACAATGATCATTTCTCCAATTATTTAAATCTGATTTTATTTGTACAAAAAGTGTTTTATAATTATGTTCATATAATTTCTGGGTTTGTCTGGCAAGTATATTGCCAGGTATTTTATATTGTCTACAATTATTTTAAGTGAACTATCTCTTCTTGCAGGACTTCTTTGGTGATATATAGAAATGCAGATTTATGTAGATTTACTTTATGTCCTGCTACTTTGCTAGAATTGTTGTTTCAACTAGCTTTTTAGTTGAATCTATATGATTTTCTAACTATACCATCATAACATCTGCAAAAACAGATAGTTTTATTACCTCATTGCCCATTCTGACTTTTCTTATTTTCCTTCTTTTATTGCTATTGCTAGCATTTCTAATAATATTGAATAATATTGGTGATGATGGGCATTCTTGTTTCACACCAGATCTTGCTGGGAAGGCATCTAGTTTACCCCTGTCACAGATAATGCTTGCTGTTGGTTTTAGATAAATGTTTCTTATCATTTTAAGGAAAAATCCATTTATACCTATGCTTCCAAATGTTTTTTAATAAGAATTAATGTTATATTTTATCAAAAGTTTTTTCTGCATGTATTAATATAACCATGTGATTTTTGTTACTTTTATTATTGATATAAGCAATTATATTAATAGTTTTCTGTATATTGAACCAGCCCTGCATTGAAAGTATAAGTCCCACTTGGTCATAATGTATAATGTTTATGACTTATTGTTATGGTCTCCTAGCTAGTATTTTATTTAGGATTTTTGCATTAATATTCATTAGTGAAATTGGTCTATAATTTTCTTTCTCTGTTTTTGCTGTTCCTGTTGTATCTGCACCATATTTGTTTCATAAAAAGAATTTGGTAGGACTCTTTCTTTGCCTTTTATTCCAAATAATTTATTTAATATTGAAATTAGTTGATTTTTAAATGTTTGGCAGAATTCAATTGCAAATTCATCTGATCTTAATGCTTTCTTTCTTAGGAAGCTCATTTATAGCCTGTTCAATTTCTTTTTCTAAAATGTTTCATGTAAATGACATATTGTTGGTGTCTATTTTTTGATCCATTCTGCTATCCATTTTTGTTTTATGGATGAGTTCATCCCATTCAATTTCCAAGTAATAACTACTAGATTTTCCTTATAATTTATCCTTCCCTCCCTCTCTCTTCTTTCTCTTTACTCTATCTCTCCTCAGAAATCCAGTCCTAATCCACCCACCCTTCTAAATGTCCTTCCCTTATCTTATATCCCTTTATTCTCCTATTTCTTATTTTGCAGACCCTTCCGAGTCTCTCCCTTGTCCTATCTTCTTACTCTCCTACTTCTCAGTAAATCTAGAAGAATTTTATACCCTACTAAATGTATACTATTCCATTTTTAGCCTACTTCCAAAGAGAATAAGGTTTCTGCACTACCTGCCCTTCATCCTATCCTCCCCTCCACTGCAATAGTTTTTCCATTTATGCCTCTTTTGTATAAAATAACTTGCTCCATTTTATTTCTTCCTACCAAATTTTACTTTTTCATGATCATCCCATCATAATCAACTCAGTCTTAAGCACTCTATCTATGTAATAATTCTTTCAAATTACCTTATTAATGATAATATTCTTAAGAGTTACAAATATCATTTTCCCATAAAAGAAGTAAAAAGTTTAATTTTATTAAATCCCTTATAATAAGACTTTTATGTTTACCTTCTTATATTTGTCTTGATTCATGTGAGTCAAATTTTCTGTTCAGTTTTGTTCTTTTCCTTAAAAGTACCTAAAAATCCTTTAGTTCATTAAATATCCATTTCCCCTTTGCAGATTTTCACTTAGTTTTGCTAAGTTGCAAACCCAGCTCCTTTTCTCTTTGGAATTTTATTTGGAAATAATTGGAATATTATTTCCATGCCCATTGGTTTTTTAATGTTAGAAGTTGCCAAATCTTGTGTTATCCTGACTGTATTTAAATTTAAAACAATATTTAAATTGTTTCTTTCTAGTTGCATGCAATCTTTTCTTCTCAACCTGGGAACTTTGAAACTTACCTATAATGTTCCTTTGAGTTTTCATGTTAGCATCTCTTTCAATTTTTATTTTACCTTTTAGTTCCAGAACTTTGAAGTGATTTTCCTTAATAATTTATTGATGTATAATGTTTAGACTCTTTTTAAAAAATCATAACTTTCATGTAGTCTGAGAATTCTTACATTATCTTTCCTCAATCTGTTTTCCAGATCATTTGCTTTTCTGATGAGATATTTCACATTCTGTTCTTTTTTTTTTTATTGATTTGATTTTGTTTTATTAACTTTTAAAAGTCTTTTTAAAGTTCTTCCAAAAATTCTTTTTGGGCTTATGACCATTTTACATTTTTCTTTGAAGTTTTATAAGAAGCTGTTTTGTCTTCTGAGTTTGAACCCTGATCTTCTCTATCACCCTAGTAACTATCTGTGATTGGGTTCTTTCTCTGTGTTTCTTTTAAATTCATTTTAATGGCCTTTCTCTTAGCTGCTAACTTTATGTTAGGGTTGGCCTCTGCTACTTGGGTGTGGGCATAATATCTCAGGCTTCAGATTTTTTGTTCTGTTGTTTTCTGAGCTCTATCTGGGGGTCTTCAACATCTTGTTCTTCCAATATTCCATAATCCAAGGCTAGGTGTGGTCATTGCTCCTCTGGCTCATGCCTTGGTCTATAAGTTACCTCATATACTCCTCTCCTCCCTTGAGCTAGGACCAGGCATCCAAGCACCACTGCTTTCACAAATGCTGTTGCTTCCTTAGGCAACTGCAAGCATCAGCTCTTCCTCTGCCTTAGAACTGAAACTGGAGACCCCCCCTCCAGTGAGTGACTGCAGCCAGAAGGACTCCCGCTCCTCTAAGACTGCACCTAGCACTCCTCCTCCTCACCTACAGACACATCCTGGGACCATGTCTAGTCAATGCTTCTGGTCTCCCTACAGTACCAGTGGAGGGCCCTCACAATCTTCCCCTGATCAGCCATCCAATCCCTATCCAATGCCTTTCCTCTACAGTTTGTGGGGAAAGCTCTAGAACTAACTTAAGGATGCTGCTGCCCCCAGAGTCTGCTGTTTGTTGACTTGGAGCTATCTGCACTTTAATCTAGCCAGATTACCCGCCCCTGAGGTCAGATCTGTGCTAGACCTCTCAAGTTGCCTTAGGCTGGATGGCTGCTTTACTCTGACTCTGAATGATTTCTGCCACTCCAAAATTTACTTTAAGACATTATTTTAAATTATTTGTGGGGGGAATTTGGGAGAGCCAGGTAGCTTCTTTCCTTGCTCTTCCACCTTCCCACAGTTACTGGTTTTCTTAGTTTTAAAAAGGGTATAATAACAGCATTATTTGCACATAGTTTTTGGGATAAACAAATGAGATTATGAATGTAAAGCACTTTGTAAACCTTAAAGTGTTCTAGAAATGTTAGCTATTATTTTCTCCATTGTACAGATTAGGAGACTGAGGCCCAGAAGGGTGAGGTGACTAGCCTAGAATCACATATCTAGTGTCAGAGGCAGTATAGGAATAATAAAAGTAGCCAACATTTATCTAATGCTTTAAAGGTTTGTAGAGTGCTTTACAATTAGAACATTTGATCCTCATGACTGCCCTGGGAGGTATGTGCTATTATTATTCCCATTTCAAGAATGAGGAAACAGAGGCTGGTGTAGATTAAGTGACTTGCCCAGGTTCTCACAGCCAGTAGGTGTTTGAGGCAGAATTATGAACTCAGTTCTTCTTGGCCAGAAGTCCATCACTCTTACCCATTGTTACCAGCTGCCACTTAGGGTCTTCCAGCTCCAAGTCTAATATATGTAACATGATCAGATAGCCAGGATAATCTATTTTAGACCCTTTCCTCCCTAATAGCTCTGATTTTTGGACCTTACCAAGGCCCCACCACTTTATTTTGCTCTTTCTTCCTGATCTCTACTCTTTATTCTATCTAACCCAACAAGGATTTATTAAGCATCTATTATATGAAAGGTGTTGTGCCAGATATTAGGGATGTTCCTCTCATCTCAAAAGTTAAATTTATTTACTAAAATATAAACTTTATGAAACCCTGAGTTGTTGCTTAATTCTTAGATGGAGGCAGCTGAGCAAATGTGATGATGCAGCCAGGGTGAGCTACAGGGGGCTGACGCTGGCAGTCAGCAGTGCTACACCACAGTGATGGCAGTGGTAATTGGGTGCCAGCCCTATTCCCTAACTGTGAGGCAGCTATGTGGAACAGTGGATAGATGTCTGGGGCCCTTGAGTCAGGAATACCTGAGTTCAAATTTTCTTCAGACACCTACTAGCAGTGTGACCCTGGGCAAGTCCCTTACTGCCTCAATTTCCTCAGCTATGAAATGAGTATAATAATAGCACCTATCTCCCAGGGTTGTTGTGAGGGTCATACTTGTAAAGTTAATGCCTGTAACATGCTTAGCACAGTGCCTGGCACACAGCAGGCACTGTATACATGCTACCTTGGAGGATGATGATGTTCATTCAATGTTTGGCAGCCTCAGAGGCAATGTTCTGCTGTAGGTGAGTTGATGAATAAGGTGCTGGCAAACTCCTGGAGGAACTCCTCTATCTTCTCCAACACATTATTCTTCAGTACAGAGGATGGTAATGAGGGAGTAGATGTTTTCAGCCGTCCAACATGTGCTCTGCTCCCGTGTTAATGAATTTACTTCCAAGAGGAAACCTCAAGAGAGGCAAGGCTTCAGATCTCCAGGGAGCTAGGTTTGCGACAGGAGATCTAGCAGTGTGGGGCTGCTTTGGTGCCGCTGCCTGGGCCCTGCGGGTCTCACTTGCTGGAAGTTCGCTCACTCTGCGTGAGAAGGGAGAACTTGGACTTCATCATAAAGTGGGCTGGGCTGTGACTTCTCCTGGTGCAGTCTTTGCTGTGTCATCTGGAGAAGTTATATCCAGGGGATCTCCATATGCTTGGAAGGACTCTCAGGACGGACAAACGATTTATGTGCACAGGAATCCCCAGGCTCAGTTTTCCCTGGCTTTCTCCAAGTCCCAGCTCAAGTTTTTTTTTTTTTGGAGGGGGGAAGGCAGGGCAATTGGGGTTAAGTGACTTGCCCAAGGTCACATGGCTAGTAAGTGTTAAGTGTCTGAGGCCAGATTTGAACTCAGGTCCTCCTGAATCCGGGGCCAGTGCTCTATTTACTGCTCCACCTAGCTGCTCTCCAGGTAAAGTTTTAACTTCTGCAAGAAGCCTTTCTCTGTTCTTAATCTAAGTGCCTCTCCTTTCAGATTATTTTCAATTTATCTTGTTATCTCTTGTTTGTGCATGGTCACTTGCACGTTATCTCCTCCATGACACTATGAACTCCTTGAAAACAGAGGCTGGTTTTTTAATCTTTCTTTGTATCCCCCAAATTTAGCACAAATTCAACACTTGCTTGTTGACTTGACTAGCTCCTAAAGAACAATGTCCCCATTAACTCAGGGTAGCTATAGGAATGGAGAACTGTGTTTAGGTGGCAGAATGGAAGCAAGGCGGTGTCTAACCAGAAAAGAAAGTTGGTAGGTCTAATAGTGAGAAGAGGGACAGTGTGTGGACAGTTAGTCTGTTGTTTATATTAGTTATTGTGGAATATTCCAAGAGCTGGAGGAAGCCACCCCTCCTCTATGTTGAGTGGGATCCCTGTGGATGATGCATGGGAGTATATGGACAGTGTCAAGCTGGATGAAAAGGAATGGGTTAGTTGCAATTTGTATTGTTGGAGGGAGTAAACACATTGATAATAATTGCTAGCATTTACATGGTCCCTTAAAGTTTACAAATTGATTTATATATGCCATCTCATTTGATCCTCCCAGATAGGTGCTGTTATTCACATTTTACAGAGGAGGAAACTGAGAGAGGTTAAGTGACTTGTTCAAAGTACCACAGTTAATAAGGGTCTGAGATAAGATTTTAATTCAGGTCTTTAAAATTCCAAGTCTAGCACCACCCAATCCAGCTCCCTCAATGGAGATCCATAGGAGTAAGATATTGATATTGTTTACTTTACTTCAAATACTCAGATTGATCCTTCACTGGCAATTTGGTTCAATTCATTGTTTAACCTATCATGTATATTGATCCTGGGTGATAACAGAAAGTTTAGGTAAGATTTTGGTTACTGTTGTTAGGAATCATGTAGTCTAGTAGGATATGGTGAATATCAAAATAAGTGCAACATGAAAGCATGATAAAACATAATTAAGAGAATTATAAGCAAAATTCTAAGTGACGCTCCAAGAAGAGAAGGTCATTATTAACTCCGAGTAGAGATATAGACATCACGGAAGATTTCTTGAAAGAAATTTAACCTGGGCTTTAAAGGATGGATAGGATCTCAGTGGTAGAAAATGGATTATGGAGAAGTCATTTCAGACACAGGGACGACTTTGATGAAAGGCTTTTCCTATCTTTCCATTGCCTCAACCCACTTTCTTACATTGGGCTCCCCTTCTTGGATATTCTATAGACATTTTAAACTCAATATATCTAAAACTGAAATTGCTATTTCCCCCCCTCAAAGCCCTCCCCTCTTCCTAACTTTCTTATTACTGTCAAGGACATTATCATCTTCCCGGTCTGAACTGTTACTGAATCTTATTGAGTCTACCTTCACAATATCTTGGTGAAGCTTCTTATCGCCTCATGCTTGGACTATTGCATTAGCTTTTTGGTTGGTTTCTCTCTCAAAATTTTTTCCCACTGCAATCCATTCTCTATTCAGTTTTCCAATTTCCTAAAGGGAAGGTCTGATGATATCAACAAACTATTTTTTCTAGAACCAAATATAAAATTCTCTGTTTGGCTTTTAAATGCCTTCATAACTTGGTCCCTCCCTACCTTTACAATCTTCTTACATCTTATTCTCCTCTACATACCACTCCTTTCCTTGCATTTTCACTGGCTGTCCCCCATGCCTAGAATTCTCTTCCTCCTAAACTTCATCTCCATGACCTTCTAGGTTCTTTCAAGTCCCAGATAAAATCCCACCTTCTGCAAGAAGCCTTTTACAATGCCAATGCCCCTTAATGTGCCTTATCTTTTTCTTAATAATGTCTACTTTATCATTATTTATTTAGTCTGCATGTAATTATTTTCATGTCATTTTTATCCCCAGTGAGTTCCTTAAGGGCTTTTTTTTACTGCCTTTCTTTGTATCCCCAGCACTTAGCACCAAGCTTGGCACATGAATGGGTATTTAATAGATGCTTGCTGATTTGACTTGTGAATCTGGGTGGTAGGAAGGGGCTTGCAACAGAAAAAATGGAAATCTGGAATGTAGTCTCATTAGCAAGGCAAAATGCTGACCATATCTGCTCTCTGAATTTGCACAGAGGCTCTGCATCACTTGGTTTCTCTTAAATTAAGAAAAACTGCCACTTTCTAGAGTAAAGGAGCTGTATTTATCAACAATGTTGTATGGAAATCTCATGAATCTTCAGCAAAGCAGTGAGGGTTTTCCTCTTTTGTTTCTGCTAAATGGAGTGAATCTAAGAGAGGGCATGTTGACATGCCAAAATGAATAATATTTTAAAACATTTATTTATTTTTTTTTACTTCAAGGATTGATTATACTCCAACAACCATTAACAGAAACATGAGAGATTTGCCTAAAGCAAAATTTAACCTGAAACTCCTAGGGGTCCTATAGATAGATAGGGTAATAATTATAGATAAGGTAATAATAATAATAATAATAATAATTATGATAGTAGCAGCAGCAGGATATCAAGCATTTATATGGTACTTTAAGGTGTGCAAAGTGCTTTATAAATTTTATTCCCACAACAACTCTGGGGAATAGGTATACCCCTATTTTACAGATGAGGAAACTGAGGCAAACAGGTGAAGTGAATTATCAAACTCTCAGAGCTTGTAAGTCTAAAAGTGAATAGAAATCATAGGGAAGTTACAAAAATGGCCACTACACTAGACAAAATAGACAGATAGCTTCAGAATTTGTTAAAACAAGGGCTTTAGTGGAAAACAATGCACCAATTACTAAATAAAATCCTTTCTTCTCTTGACATCTATTACCATTCTCCTCTCCTCCTTCAGAACAGGACATCCTGTCATACTCTATAGCTAATTTCATCGCTGTAATAACAATGCATGTCTTATTCATGGCTGTGAGGTTTGCCAAGAGCTTTACATACAGTTTAATTTAAGTCTCACAACAGTCTTGTAAGGTAGGAAATGTCACTCTCATTTTATAGATAACAAAATGGAAAGTCTGGGAATCTGTAAGCTGCCATCGGTCACACTGTGAGCAGGTGCAGACAAGACTTCAGCCCAATTCTTAAAACCCAACTTTCTCTACACTATGTTGCACATTGGATACAAGAGGTGAGACACCTTAGAAAGGGCAATAGATCTGAACCCAGAAGAGCGTTGTTCAAATCCCAGCTTTGCCTCTTACTTTCTACCTGTGTGATCTCAGGCAAATCACTTAATTTCCCAGGACCTCATTTCCCTCATGTGTAAATTGAGAAAGTTTGACCTTTAATGTCCCTTTCAGATCTAAATTTGTGATTATAGTAACTGAGGGCATAATTTTGAGAGACTTGGCCAGGGCCAGTGCTTGGCAAAATTGTAAAAGTTGTCTTTGGCATTTTCCTACTTCACCTATCAGAACTGCTTTCCTGTCTCAGGGTGAAAACTTCTATGACTATGGGGTAATTCCTTCAAATATTTTAATAATGTTTAAGGGGCAGCTGGGTGTGCAGTGGATAAAGCACTGGAGTTGGAATCAGGAAGACCTGAGTTCAAATATGGCCACAGACCCTAGTCAAGTGTGTGACCCTAGGGAAGTCATTTAGCTCTGTTTGGCTCAGTTTCCTCATCTGGAAAATGAATTGGAGAAGGTAATGGCAAACTTCTCTAGTATCTTTACCAAAAAAATCCAAAAGGGGTCATAAGAGTTGGACGTGACTGAAAATGATTAAACAATAACAATAACAAACATTTAAGTTGTAACTCCCCAAATAGCCTGTTACTCTCCTTCCTCCCTAATGTGCATTAAACTTGGAGACTCTGGGGAGGTTCCCTGGGTTAGTGTGGGGGAAACAATTAGAGTTACTATCACTGGTTATCCTTTACCTGAAGTCTAGAGTAGGACCCTGTAACCTCCCAGTAAAGCCTAAGAGTGGAGACCTTCTGATGATAATGCTCAACTTATCTACAAATACAATGAATAAAATGGACACAGCTTTCCACATCTGAAAAGTTGCTCACATAGTGTAAATAAGCAAGAATCTTCCAAATTTCTTCTGTAACATAGCATTTTTATTCTGTCTATGGAATCAATTAATAAATAAACACTTATTAAGGACCTCCTTTTTGCCAGGCACTGTGCTATGTTTTGGAACTTTCTTTTCTTTTGGTGCTGAAAAGGAGAAGGTATAAAATATGCTGGATTTGAAGTCAGACAACCTCAGTACAAATTCCAGCTCTGCTGTCTACTTCCTGTGTGGCCTTGAGGGAGCCACTTAAACTCTATAGGTTTCAGTTTTCTTATCTATAAAATTGCTAACTGTGACCAATGGCAGGTTACAAATTTGTAGAACTTCAGATTTCTTATCAGTAACTAGATGCCCTGTAAGGTCCCTTCCCATTCTAAATCTCTCCTGTTGAGTCATTTTTTTGTACTTATTTTCTCACTGAGTGTAATTTAGAGATCCTTTACATAATTATAACACTTTACTAAGCTTTCCAAAGGCTTTCACATAACATTTTCTTCTTTAATTCTTATAATACCCTTTTGAGATAAGGAAATTGAGGTGTGCCCAATCCAATCCATTCTAATCCAATCTAAGAAGCATTTACTGAGTTCCTACTATGTGCAAGCCTGTTTGGGATACTGATAGGGATTAGACCTGTGATTACATCGGTAACTCTCCCTGCACTTCCAACTCTTTATGCCAATGGGTACCTTTTCTTCAATTTATTATCTTACAGAGTTGTTTAGAACATAGTGTCAAACTCCATGTGGTCAGCAAAACTCCTGAGTGCAATGAAATAAATTAAAATGTAATTGAGAAATTACAAACAAAACAAACAAAAACAACAAAATAAATAAAAATACAATATAACATAAATAATGTTAATTTGTGGTCTCCTAAATCAACATACAGCTAATAGGGATCCATATCTATTTGAATTTGACAGCACTGAAAGAGCACCTAGATATTAAATGATTTGCCCATAGCTCCATGGTCAGCATGTATCTGAGGTATGACTCTAATCATTTTTTTTTTGAGTTATACCTCTGATGATTTTGAGGCTGGCTCCTCTCTAACCACCACACCACACTGCCTCTCAGGTCCTTGAGGAACACAAAGACAAAACAAAGAATAGCCCTAGCACCTAAACATCATGTAAGGAGATAAATATATGCGTAGCCCTTAAGGAAGAGGGGGAGAGCACTACCAGTTGAAGTAGGAATTCTTTTTTTTTTCTTTTTGGAGGGCATTTGGGGTTAAGTGACTTGCCTAAGGTCACACAGACACTTGTGTCAAGTGTCTGAGGCTGGATTGGAACTCAGGTCCTCCTGATTCCAGAGCCAGTGCTCTATTCACTGTGTCACCTAGCCGCCCCTGAAGTAGGGATTCTTAACCACTTTTGTGTCATGGATTCTTTGGGCAGTCTGGTGAAGCCTATGGACCTCTTCTCAGGAGGGTGTTTTAAAATGCATAAAATATAATGCATATGATTACAAAGGAAATGATATTGAAATGTAAGTTATCAAAATATTCTTAAAAAAGGTCATGGAATTCAGGCTAGAATCACTGTAGCAGCAACCACAATGACATACCCAGGATGGCTGCTAGCTCAGGTTCTTTACTGCTTTACTAGGAAAGATAGCTGTTCAAGGTGTCAACAATCTTTTTTAATTACATTCACTAGTTCATGGGAAAAATCAGTACCCTGAACTTCAGAGAAAATATAAACAAAGAAAAGAGAGAAAATATAAGCAGAGAAATAGAGACCAACAGACAGGGCTTTTAACTGTCTGAGAAATTAGTACAGATCAACAGACAGATCCAACTGTCTGACCAAATACATACATAGTTACCAAAGAGAGAAGCACCAACATCTGGGTTTTTCAAAGTGTGGGGGGGGGGAGGTCTCTTTTATGACTGCCCAGAGTCTCATCTGGTCAATTCACAAGAACACTCTTTCAATGAGTGAAGTCCAAAGCAAAATCGTAACCTCAGAGTATACATACATACATATACCCTCCATGACTCAGTGCTTAATTAGAAATTAACAAAAGATGTGAAAACCTTCCTACAAGCAAGCCTCCCCAAGCAAGCTTCCCTTAATGGGCTCCATATGAGGCCTATTAATGGGCGGGATGATCTTTATCCATTAACATTACAATCACTGATAAGGGAATAAGAATTGGGAAGGTTCAATTATAGGAAACACACTTTAGTGAAACCTTGAAGAAATCAAGGTATTATAAATCACAGAGGTGAATAGGAACACTTTCCAAGACATCCCATTGCTGACATTTACCTGTTGTGTGATTTTGGGTCTTAATTTTCACAGGCCTCAGTTTCCTCATCTGTAAAATGAAGGGAATTGGACCTGATGGCCTCTTAGGCCCTTCTTGGCTTGAAATCTCTGATTCTAGGACACAGAGAACAGTTTATGATGAGCTCAGCACCAAGGCCTGAACTGGGGAAGAGGAAGTAGGCCAGTCTGGTCAGAGTGAAGGTAGTGGGCATGAAAGGGAGGAATGTGCCATAATCCTAGAAAGGCAGCCAAAGGTCAGATTGTGAGGTACTTGAAGAGTGCCAAAGGTCCCATAGCTGGTGACTGGCATAGCTAAGAGATTCACACCCAGGTTTTCTGACCCCTAGTTCAGTTATTTGCATTATATTTTCTCTTTGAAATAATCTCTAAAGTCTGTTTCACCTCTAGAATCTATGAAAAAATACTTTCTTGTGTTCAAATCCTAAGAAAAAGATGTTTTTTTCCCATCATCTTTTGCTACTTATGAAGCAGTGGGAATACCCAAGATTGTCATTCCTCCAGTGTCTAAGCAGTTTCCCCCCTAAGCCAGGAAATCCACCTCCTTGTTCATGAAGGCCATCTGAATTACCCCAGGCCTGTGTGGGCTTTACTGTTCCTTAGAAAATACCTCTACTGTCATGGCTGCATCTCATGCTCATGTCTGAATAGAGACTTTCATTCACATGCCCTCCAGATCTGGGGAGCCTCTTGAATATAAGCTTTGTGAGAGCTTTGGTTATATGTCTTCCACATTATGGATTGTACCTAGCACAGGATGAACCCTGAATTGAGGGTAAATAAATTTTGGTGGCAGCAATTAGTAATAATAAATAATGATATTCATTAGGAAGCACTTCTGCCTATTCATAAATCTGCCTTCGTGTGTACACTATTCATTCTCATTATACTTATGTTGAGTGAAAAACTCTCCTTGTTTTCTGGATGAAGACCACTGTGCAGAGAACTTTTCTCTCTGTACAGTTTTCCAGTCTGGGAGCCAGAGTAAAGATATGGTAAGTACAACAGAACTGAATTTGGTATTGGAAGACCAAGATTCAAATTTTTGTTCTGCCACTTTTGTGTTTTAATCTATGTGATATTGGACTAATCATTTACCCTCTCTTGGCCTCAGTTTCTTCATCTGTACGATGAGGGGGGTTGGACTAGATGGGACTTAAGGTCCTTTCCAAAACCTAAAACTATTATTCTATGACCCTATGATCTAATAATAATAACCAGTATTTATATAATGCTTTCAGGTTTACAAAGTGCTTTACAAATATTATTTCACTTTTTCCTAATAACAAGTCTGAGATATAGGTGCTATTCTTATCTTCATTTTACTGATGAGGTAACTTGGGCAGATAGAAGTTAAGTGACTTACTCAGGTTCATGCAACTAATAAGTGTCTGAGGGAGGATTTACATATCTTCCGTATTCTGAAGTGAGCTCTCCTTCTACTGCATCACCAAGCTGCCTCTTCTTTCTAGATGACAGAAATAAGACCCTAAACTACAACTTTATCTCCAAGCTATATATACAGGACTTAATAGTGGGAGAGGGAGAAAGGAATTGGAATGGTTTCTGTACTGTAAGTTGGGCCACATACTCAGAAAGGCTGGATCTTTGAGTAAGTAAAGCAGGCAGTCAGTATGATTCATTAGGATCCTGGAATCATAGCTTTAGGGCCCTAAGGGACCTTAGAGGTCATCTAGTCCAACCCCCTTATTTTATAGAGAAGGAAACTGAGGACTAGACAAGGGAAATGATTTGCTAAAGTCACACAGTACATACCAGAGCAGGGATTCAAACTCAGGTACTCGAGTCCAAATCAAGAGAGCTAAAGGACTGCTTGCATCTAAATATCTCCTCTATTGGCTTGTCACTGGCTGGAAATTCCTGTCACTAATACCATGACCCCTTGTAATAAGACACCAGAAGGTTATAGAGCATCAAAACATAAAGTTAAACCTAGGAGGGACCTTAGAAACCATTTAGTCAAGCCTCTACATAGGCGAGTTAAATGGCACGTCTAAGATCATACAACTAGTGACAGAGGCAGATTTGAAACCAGATCTTGTTTTGCCATCAGAGGACACATTAAACCTAGCTTCCTCCAGTCATGCTTTACATTTCTCCCCAACCATATTCTTGTCACCCACCCTGCCCACTTCTATGCCTACAGGACAGCAGAACTTCCAGAGACCATCTTCTGGGGGTATTTCAAATGTGGAACACCTCCTAATGTCCTGATTGGTGACTCATGATACCTAGCCAGTCCCAACCATGCTTCACATTCCACGCCAGACAGATTCCTGCTAATTTCCCTCATTGCTGTTGCACCCTCTGAACTATGGGATCTTTTAACCATCTGCACTGCAGAAATTTCTTCTCCCTTCTCTATCTCCCCATCCTCCTACCTTTCTAGTCCTGGAACTGTAATAGAATAAGAACTGTCATTACTATTATAAAAGGTGTGTCCATCCACTCCCCAGGGACTCCACTTACCATCCCTGTGACTTCCCAGACCCAAACCCTTGTCCCTGACCACCACTGTGGAATATGTTGTGTCTCCTGTACTAGAAGTAAACTTGAGGAATGAGAGTCTTGCTTTGAAATTTGTTATCTACGGCACTTTTTGTAGTGTTGGGCACATAGTTATTGCTAAATAAATATTTTTTCATTCATTCATTCCAAAGACAATATACTTTCTACTACATCAAGCTGCCTCTTGTGAACAGGATCTTGTGAATGCATATATATTTCTGAAGTGAGTCAAATAGTCATCTATTATAATTGTGGCACTGTTAGCTGGTGTTCTTGGTAAATAGTATCCAAAGGAAATAGTTCACAAAAGGTTCTGATTAGGGTGGGGGAAATGGAGGAAAGGTTAATAATGGGAAATATCACTGAGAAGGGCTAGGTGACTGGGATTCTGTGAGGGAGGGAGGGGAGGATCCTGGAAAGTCAGGGATCATGTCAACATGAGGGCACTGAGCACCTGGAAGAGGAGACAAAGTTAAAAGGGGAGTTCAGGGAGATGATGAAGAGAAACCCTTTTATTTCAAATGAGATATAGAATACAAAACATTTTAGAGACAATGTGAATGCTGAGGCCAACCAGGTTGGATGTTTTATCAACTGAGCAAAAAAGGTTGTGGGTGGTGGTGGTGGTCATGGAGGGGAGAGCAGAAGAAATAGAAAGAGTAATGGAACCTCAAAGTGAAGAGACTACTCTAAAGTTTTTTGTACAATATCAGAAAAGAGAAAGTGGAATTAAAAAAAATGTGAAAGCCAACATGTCACCACCCAATTCTCCAGCCATAGAGATCCATCAAATCCATTAACCAACATTCTTTTTCTTTTTTTTTGTTTTCATGTTTTGATAAATTTATTAAAATAAGGAATTAGCATGTCACATAAAAATTCTCATAACTACATTGCCTTAAACAAACTGGAAATGATAACAGTTCAGAAAAAATAGATTAAAATCCTAGCTCTGCCACTTACTACCTGTGATCTTGGTCAACTTTTTTTTTTGTTTTTTTGGTCTTTATTAACTTGTTTGTTTACTTTTAGTTTACAAGATTCAGTTCCACAATCCCTTGAGTTCCAAATTTCCTTCTCCTCCCTCTTCCCTCCATGGTGACATGCAATCAAGTATAGGATCTGTAAATACTTTCACATTAGACATGTCAGTTTGTAAAGAAGGATTGTAACTGATGGAATGAACAATGGGAAAGAGGAAACAAAATCAAATAAGAAAAAGAAAGGAAGCAGGTAGTTTGCTTCAGTCTGCATTCAAACTCTATTCTTTCTAGTTCTTTCTCTGAATGTAGACATCTCCTTCCATCATGAATCTTTTGGAGTTGTTTTACAACCTTACATTTCTGAGAAGAGTCCAGTCTGTCAAAGTTGATTATCACACATACGTTGTGTCTGTAATTGTGTACTAATTTCTCCTGGTTCTGCTCTTCTCATTCAGTGTCAGTTTGTATAAGTCTTTCCAGGTATCAACATTCCTTTTCACTTGTGAAAATGAGGGGGTTGGCCATCTTCCAAGGTCTCTTCTTGCTCTGAAGACTTTCACCCCTTTCCCAAAGGAGCAGCAACATGTTTTTCTAGCAAAATTGAGTCTTTGCCATGACCATATCCAAGAGTACATACAATATTCTTTACTTGGAGGCCTCTACCTCTCCACCCTGAGTGAGGACAATGGAGGAAGATAATTGTTCCATGAAAAAGAGGTCACCTCAAGGCTTTAGGTTGTGTGTGAGTAGGAGAGGAAATTAAAAGCTTAAATATCAATAGAGCATACTTGAGTGAAAACTATCATAGAAAATTTTGTAATTAGCCCCAGGAGGATGGAAAACCAACCTAGAAACTAAGCCGTATGGGTAGTGGTGGGAAAATGAGTCTGCTACATCAAAGCATCAGGAATCCCCTCCCCAGAATAGCATATAGCTTAGTTGTTTAAAGACTTCTTTTCTTTTTTTTTTTTTTTTTTTAAAGCAATTGGGGTTAAGTAACTTGTTCAAGATTACATGGCCAGGTGTTTCTGGGTGGGTGCTAAAGACTTCTTTTCTTTAAGATGCTTGGAGCTGTAAACTCATTTTACCATAGAAATAATATCATAAAATTAGTCAGTCAATAAACGTTTATTAAGCCCTTACCTTGTATCAGAAACAATGGTAAACTCTGGGAATACAAATAAGAAAATGAAAGACAGTCACTCCCCTCAAGGAGATTATAATCTAATGAGAGAAGACAGTATACAAAAGGAAGCTGAAAAGGTAAAGGGTGCCAGAGTATACCCAGAGGGAGCATGATGTTTATAGAATCAGAACTAAGCAGAGCAGTTGGTAAGAAATGAAGAGATAATGTTATAAAGGATTATTAGATTCCAACCCACAACCCCCCTTTAATTTATAAGATATCTGATGCATGCTACTAATGCTGTAGTACAATAGTGTCAAATTCAAATAGAAATGGGGAAGGGGAGCCACTAAATTGTATATAAGGATGCCTGCAATCCATATTATCTATATTCTATTATATTTTTATTTATTTGAAAAATTATTTCTTAGTTAAATTTTAATCTGGTTCAGGAGTGCCATGGTACACATGTAGACTAGACTATACATATGACACTTTTGCTGTAGTACTATCTCAGAGACAACAAACCCACTACCCTTATTAACACCATTTCATGTTATTGATAAATATTCTCTCAATATATAATATAACCCCCTACCTAACTCATATTACAATCCCTACACGTTCAGTGTGGTTGAAAACAGTTCAGCAAAACACCGTTATTAATACTATTTCTTGTTATTGATAAATTGAATATAAACTCCTACCTAAATCACAATTACAAACCCCCATGATGTTCAGCGATTGAAAATAGTTTAGCAAAATTCTGTTATTAACATTGTTTCTTGTTATTGATAATTTTCTTTCAGCATAAAATATAAACTCTTACCTAAATCATAATTATAACCCCTACAATATTCAGTCATTGAAAATAGTTCAGCAAAATAGTATAAAAAAAGAATGAATTTGACAATGTTTGATTGGGATTTTATATTATTGTAAGTGGTCATTTATCAGTATTTTTTAAAGATAGGAAGGGTAAATACTTTGTTTAATAAGTTAGTACCAAAGTTGTCCACTTTGTATGATCTGAATCCTGTTGCTCTGCACATTATTCTTTTTTGTTCTGTTTCCCTCCTTCTGTATCATTGAATACATTTCCCATTATTTCTTTGAATTCTTCATATTCATCATTCCTTAATGCATAGTGACATTTCATTACATACACCCACCATAATTTGTTTAGCCATTCCTTATTTGTCATACATAAACTGTTTCCAACTTTTTGTTAATATATGTGATGTTGATATGACTGTTTTTGTACAGAGTTGGCTTTTCTTATTGGGTATAAAACAGGCAAAGGGGTTTGGGTCAACGGGTAGGAAAAACTTAGTAACTTTTCTTGCACTACTTCAAATTGTTTTCCAAAACAGATGGACCAATTTATAGTTCCACCAGTAATGAATTTGTTTGATTGTTCCCCAGTTCTTTTCCAGATTCAGATTCAAGTTTGACTTTTAAAATTTTTTTCATGACCTTTGCCAGTTTGATGTGATACCTCCAAGTTGTTTTAATTTATATTTATGTGACTACAAGCAATTTTGAATATTTCTTCAGATGGTTACTGATGATTTAAATGTCTTCTTTTGAAGCATATTAATATCTTTGGCCCTTGCTTCCAGTTTTGCCATTGGTTCTTGGTGAATAGTTTTCTTTCTTTAACACTTTGAATTTCTGGGTTTATCAAAGATTATATTGATGCCTACATTTTCATTTTATCTAATCTATTCTATTAGTTCCCTTTTCTATTTTTGTATAACATCAGAGTTTTAATAATTATTGACATAATAAAATCTGAGCTCTGCTAATACTAAACTTCCTTCTTACTTTCCCCCCTCCTTCTTTCCTTCTCAACTTTCTGTTCTCCCATAAAGATTTTGTTAAATACCTAATGTGTCTCTTTGGTAAATTGATTGGCACAGAATGAGATCTTCAGGTTGATTTATATATTAATTTTATCAGGTTGATGTATAGCAACCATGAATATTGGATAGCTCTACAATTATTTGCATTATTGGAAATTGTTTTGTGTGCTTTGGTAGGTTATTTTATTTAATGGATTTTTTGTTGTAATTTTAAGTGATCTTTCTACTTTTCTCCCTATGCATGTCTATAATTTTTTTTCTTCTTAGCAAGATATACAAATAGAGTTGATATTAAAGTTGGGAAGGCCTAAATTCAAGTGCTACATATGACATATACTGATGGTGTGTGGTCCTGGGCAAATCTCTCTAACCTTTCAGTGCCTGAAGCAACTTTCTAGGACTATATGATTCAAACAAGATGTTGACTTTCATCGGTAGTGTGAGTTCTTGGGAAGGAATTCCCTGTGTGCCCATGAAATTGCAGGACCAAGCAAGCAAACAAGAAAGAGAGAAAGAAGGGAGGAATGAAAAAAGAAAAAGGAAAAAAAGGAAAGAGAAAAGCTGATAATTTTGTGGATTTGTGATATTTTGCTAAAGTTATTAATTATTGAGATATTTTCATTGATTCTGCAAGGTTTTCTAAGTGAACCATTATGTTATTTTGAAATGGAGAACATTTTACCTTCCTTTCATCAATGTATATTCTTCATTTCTTTTTCTTATATTCTTGCTACCAGTAGCATCTTTAGTACTGTGCCAAATAACAACAGTGAAACAATGAGAGTGGGTATTTTTTTTATACTCCTGATCTTACTGGGAAAGCTTCCAATGTTTATTGCAAATAATGCTAATGCTTGGTTTTAGATAGATACTTCTGCTTATATTAATGAAAGACTTTTATTCCTATGCTTTTTATTTTTTTAACATGAAAGGTATATTTTGTTAAATGTTTTCTCCTGAATCTATTGATATAATATCTGGTTTTTGTTGTTTTGTTATTAATATGACCAATTAATCAACAAGGACTTATGTGTCAGGCATGTGATATATTATGCTAATTGTTTTCATGATGTTGAATAATTCTGGTATTGCTGCTATAAATTGCACATGGTTGTAATAAATCATTCTTTGGAAGTAGAACTATAGTATCTTTGCCAGGATTTCACATAAACTTTTTTTGAGGCAATCAAGGTTAAGTGACTTGCCCAGGGTCACACAGCTAGTAAGTGTCTGAGGCCAGATTATCAGGTTCCCCTGACTTCAGGACTGGTGCTCTATTTCATGTGTTACCTATCTGTTCCAAGTATTTCACATAATTTTTTTGTACCTTTGTCATCACTGAGGAGAGTTAGAATGGATAGTGGACAAAGAACCAGCCTCAGAGTCAGGATGGTTTGGGTTCAGGTTGGACCTTTGTCACATGTTGGCAATAGGACCATAGTCATCAATTAACTCCTTAATTAATCAATCAGTAAGCATTTATTAAGCATCAACTATGAGCCAAATACTATGGATATAGGGACAATAATGAAATATTCCTTTCTTTTAAAGGAGTTTGCATTCTATCTATTGGGTGAGAAAACATACACATGCAAACATATACATATGAAATATATACAGAATACATTTTAGCAAATTTGCAAGGTGAGAATACTAGTTGTTGGAGAGGGATCAGTTAGGACAATGCCTGTAGAAGGTTTGTTCTTAGTTTTGTTCTTAAAAACTTGTTCTTAGTTTTGAAGGAAATCAATGATTGTAAGAGGTGGAGGTTAGAAGAGAGTACTTTCTCAGCATGAGATAACAGCCAATACAATGGCATGGAGACAGGAAATAGGGAGGGGTCTTTTCTGAAGAACAGAAAGGCTCTCAGGATACACTCAAGTGTGCAGAAAATGGAGTAATATATTTTTTTAAAGTCAGAGTATAAGGACTTTAAAAGTCAAATTGAGAATCTTTTATTTAATATTAAAAGCAATAGGGAGCAATTTGAGTAGGGGAATGATCTGTACTTTTGTAAAATCAGTTTCAGTGACTGTAGAAGATAGATTGGGATGGGGAAAGAGAACTAAGGAGACTAATTAGGTTATTGACATAGTACAGGTATGAGGAGGGTGAACTAGGGTGATGTCTTTAAGTTGAGAGAATAATATGTAATATGAGTTTTGTTGTGTTGGTAGAAATTACAAGATTTGGCAAGCAATTGAATATGAAAGAGTGAGGAGATGAGGATGACAGTGAGGTTATAAACATGAGTTATAAACAGGACTTGAAGGATTGTTGGTGTCACCAACAAAATAAAGGAAATTTCAAAAAGAGATAGGTTGGGGGGGTATGGTGAAAATAAGTAGTACTGATTTGGATATGTTGAGTTTGACATGCCTATGAGACATCCAGTTAGAAATTTCTGGATTCTCTTCCTATTGATGTGCTTTTCCTCTCTCTAACCTTATTCAAGTAAGAGTGTGCTTTACTAGTATGATTTCCTCTTCCCAGTCTCTATTATCTACTTTCACATGGGATACTCATTTTGAAGAAACCATAGTTCATTTCTGAGCCCTACTTTCCATTTCCAGATGTTCTACTTCTGTTTGTTCTACTTCTAATAGGGCATTTCCCTTAAGTTCCTAGATTTTATATTCTCAATGCCCCTCATGCAAAGTAGGACTTCAAAAGCTACAATACTCATATCATGTTCTTATAGCATGTAAATGTTGAGTTTTTATTTACTTGTTACTTGCTTTCAAGCTTTATTTTGCTTCAGCTATGTTGCTTCATTAATTAGTATAAATTAACAAAAGATTGAACAGGACAGAATAAGACAGAAGATTGAAATTTTCTGACATCAATTATGAAATATTTTTTTACTTGGTGAATTGTGTTCAGCTTTGTAAAAATGGCAATCTCATTATACAAACTATTTTTCCTTGCTTTTTAGTGAATTTTATTCTGTTTTCTTTTTTCTTCCTCATGGGATAGTCTTGCTGCTTTTTGGTAATGCAATGCTTCTTGATTGTAAGATTCTTTCTTTGATAATGAAGCTTTGATTTAAGACTACACTTCTAGATGAATTAAACTTAGTTTTCCCTCTGTTGACACCCTATTGATTCTATTGATTTTTGCAATATGGCACAAAATAGGTACTTAATAAATGCTTGTTTATTGACATATTTATTCTGCTATTTGTTTCCAATACTTCCAAATTTTTTCTTACATGATTTTCTGAAATTCAGTATCTATATAATTTGTTTTTCTGAGAGACCAGAGACAGCTAGGTGGTGCAATGGCGAGAATACTGAGTCTGGAATATGGGAGGCGAGTTTAAATCTGGCTTCTGACACTTACTAGTTGTGTGACCTTGAGTATGCCACTTAGTTTTTGTTTGTCTCAGACTCATCTGTAAAATGGGCATAATAACAGCACTCTCTCAGAGTTGTTATGAAGAGCAAATGAGATTATATATATATATTTATATGTGCATATATATCTATATATAGTACTTAGAACAGTGTGTGAAACATAGTAAGTGCTATATAAATATTAGCTATTAGTATTAATTAGTATTATTATAATTATTATTAACCTCTGAGCTCTGTCCTCTAGCTCTGTTGGTTTGATTTATGTTTCAATTGTGCCATTTGGAAATTTGCTATCTATCTCATGAGTCCTACCTTTTCTGTTCTCTTTGAAAGGTTTATACTGCATGAGTTTTTTTATTTTTTCTTTGAAAAAATTAACATGCTACACTTGTTGCTATTTTGAGATGATTGAGGAGACTCCGGAATTTGTTGTTGTCATTCTCCTCACCATCTTGAAGAAGTTTTGTAACAATGTTTATATGGGAAAATGCCTTTGAGTTCTAACCAAGGACACCAGGAATATATTTTGGCCTCTTTTAATTGGAGGGATGCTCTTCAACCATCTGTCTCTGGCATCTGGAGTTAGCACCCAGGTCTACTTTTTCACTCCGAGGGTGCAGAGTGCAGCACAAATACTTCTGGGCAAGAGTAGGCTGTTAACTTTCAAACTTTCAGGAAGGTAAGAAAATTGTAGATCAATTCATCTCCAGTTCTAGTAGTGAATCACCAAACAGATGTAACTAACTTCTCCAGATGTGTGTTTGCATATCTGGTTCTAATGTATGATTTGTTCATAATTGGATGGCTTAATTTGTGGACTGATTATATATTTTCTGTCATTCTCTTTCCACATAGCATGTAGAAATAACTGATAATAAATACATCTTTATTCACTGTAGGTACCATCGTTTAATGGCAAGAGTATTGGACATGGATTTGAGCTCTTGGTGTGAGTGCCAAGTTTTCCACAACTAGTTGTGTGACTGTGGACAAGTCACTTCTCTTCTGTAAGATCTAATTTATTTATCTATAAAATGAGATGGTTGAATTAGGTGATGCTTATTGTTCATATATCTCCACTTTTTATGGTTCTCAAAACTGTTTTCCTCTCTAACCCATTGGCTTTTAGTTCTTCAGGGCTATCTGCTGCTCACCACTTTTTGGTGATCTATGGTTCTTTTTGCACATAGCGAGTGCTGTAAGTTATCATACCGAGCTAGGCAGTACACAAAAAGTATCAGCATATCTCTGGATAATACTGTCTATGAAAACTTGAGATTCTTGTTTCTGGACAATTATCTAACTGGGGGGTTGGAAAAAGTCCCCATAGGACAAGTTTGAAGTTGAGGTATTGAGATTTCCCTTTCACTGGTCTCATTAACTGGCATGTAAATGAAGCTAGGGGCAGGAACAAGAGCTTAGGGGAAGCACTCAGAGCCATTACCCTCCCATCCTGGTCCACATTTCTATCTTTACTATACATACCTGCCAGCTTCGTTGCTGTGTTTTGGCCTGAACGATGTTTGCTATTCTCTCTACTCAGGCAAAGGAACTTGGTTTTTCAAAGCCTGTCTCCTGGCACTTGGTATATAAACATGTAAATGGGCACTTCAGTCTGTGACACTCTGTCAGTCCTGTGTAATGTGACTCTCTACTTGGTTTCAACTTTAATCCATAGCTAGGTAAGGGAAAGGCTGTTTCTGTGGCAGCAGGAAATTTGTTTCCTTACTCAAGCTGTGGGGTTCAGAAAAGGTTACTCAGCAATGGTTTCACACAAGAAGGAGAAAATTATATCAGGCTGAATGAAAAAAAAATCCTGAGAATTCATTTTGTCTTTTCAGTTTCAGGAGCATCTCATTCAGAGGGTAGCTGTCACTTTTATATTCATGACCTGGCATGATTCTCATAATTAATGATGCTCCATCCCATAGCCTGATTGAAGAGATGGCTTTAGAAAAGGTGGGAGCCTAGGGGCACCCAAAATCTGCATAGTAGAAGAAACAGAAATGGATACAACAAAGTGTTCCTTTCCTGTATTTCCCCTCACTTCTACCTCCAATAATTCACTTGCCTTCCTTACCTTCAACTCTTCCTCACCCTAGTTAGCCAACAAGAACGCTATTATGTACCAGGCACTATGCTAAATGCTAGGATATGAGGAGAGGCAAATCCATTGTATTTGCTCACATTCAAATAGGGCTAAAAATAGGATGCAAACAACTTTGTACATATTAGATCCATATGTAGTAGATGATACATACGCTACCTTAGGGATGTCTCAAAGTGAGTTGGTCTGCATCCAGATCAAGGTGAGACTATAAAGGTTTCCACATTAAGTGACCCCATCAATACAGTGTTCATTATCTTTTGTCATAAACTATGTCATCTCCTAACTTCACTCTTTCTCTCAAGAGTACCACCTTCCTTCTAATTGTCCAGGTCCTCAAAGTAGAAGACAACTTATACTCTTCACTCTCATTAACTCTTCCTGTCACGGTTGTCCCCTGTCTTGTTTATTCTCATCTCAACCACATCTCTCATGTAAAAATGCTAAACTTATGTCCCTCAGGCCACAAGAAGCTGGCAAAACTCCAAAGCATGGCCCAGAGCAGATTAAATCATTTGGGATATGTTTAATAAAAAATAAATAAAAATGCAATACAACTTGGACAATGTTAATTTGTGATTTTAAAGAACTGTTTTTATTTGAGTTTGACACCAGTGTCATATTTTTTGATGCTTTCTTGTATAAGTGGTACAGTGAAAAGAGCACTGGCTTTGGAGCCAAATGTTGCCTTTGACATTACCAGTATGACCTTGGGTTAGTCATGTAACTAATTTATGATTTAGTTTCCTTATATATAAAATGATGGAGTTGCACTATATGGCTTCTATATCTATGAACTGATGATCCTGATTTAGGCTCTCATCATCTCACTTCTTGACTATTGACACAGACTCTTAAATGGTCTCCCTGAATTCACCCTTTTCCCCCTCCCATCCATTCTCCACACAGTTCCCAAAAACATATTTCTAAAGCACAGGTCTGACCATGTCACTTCCCTGCTCAAGAAGCTTCAGGAGCTCTCTGTTTTCTCTGGGATAAAATACAAATTCCTGTGTCATTTAAAGCCATTCACAATCTGGATCTAACCTATTTCCAAGCAATTGTATATGACTCCCCTCTATGCATTCTGTATTCTAGTTAAAATGGCTTCCATGCTTTTCTTCACATATGACATTCCATTTCCAGTCTCTATATCTTTACATAGACTGTCCCTTACCTCTGAAATCCACTCCCTTTCCACCTCCATGTTTTGGAGACCTTAACTTTCTCTAGAGTTAAGCTCAACTTGGCTCAGCTCAAATGCTTAGCCCAGTGCTGGGCACATACCGTGTTTCCCCGATAATAAGACCTATCCTGAAAATAAGCCCTCCCCTTACTGTGTAAGATTCCTCTAAAATAAACCCTCCCCTGAAAATAAGCCCTATTGAGATTGCTACTGTAATGAAGGTGATCCCCTGTGCTACACGTTACATTATGGTACCCTCTGTATGCACTGTCCCCCACCCGCGGGTGAAATGCACGCCGCGCTCCGAGCTGCATCTAATCAGAGCTGCAGCAGTGAGCGCGTCATCCTGTTCTTCCCCAGTGATTTGCTTATTGAATAAAGGTACATTTTTTTGCTCACATTTACCTGTTTATTTAAATTGCTGTCAATGTTCATTAAAATAAGCCCTCCCCTGAAAATAAGCCCTCTGGTGTTTTTCTGTCCAAAAAAAATAATAAGATAGTGTCTTATTATTGGGGAAACACGGTAGTAGACAATAAATGTTTATTGACTGGATCTAATCAATGCCACTGATTTCTCCAGTCTTTGGTTCTCCCCTCCTAGATCCATCCCTCCTCCCTTCTCACATTTCTTGTATTTATTTTCTCTATAGTTGCATTTATTTATCTATGTATTAGTTGTTTCCCCCAGAAGAATACAAATGAACTCCTTGGGATGACTGTTTCATTTTTGTCTTTGTATCCTTAGCATCTGGCATAACATCTAGCACATAGTAGGCTCTTAATAGATTCTTACTGAATTTAGTACAATCAGAACAACATTTTTCATATAACAAAGATCCCAGGTACTTGCCCCCATCCATTTCCCTTAAGGCAGAGGTTCTTAACCATTCATGGGTCAAACTGTTCCCTTGGCAGTTTGGGGAAGCATATGAACCCCTTCTCAGAGTAATGTTTTTTTAAATGCATAACATAAAATATATAGAATTCTAAGCAAACTCAAGTATATTAAACAGTTATAACAAAACATTTAAGAAAACAAGTTCATGGCTTCCAGGTTAAGGTAAAAAGAGTCCTCTTGACAAGGCTCCTTCTCTGCATACCTCCATTTGGACCACCTCAGAGGTTTATTTCTAGACACAGTTCTTATTTCTCACTTTCATTAGTGATCTAAGAAAGGGCTCAAACGTCATAATTTTGAAATGTGCTATGGATACTAAATCAGGAGGTGCTGGAAGCAGCAAGGACAGAAAGTCATACATGATAATATAAAGAGGGGCAAGGAATTTTATTTGGGAAAATGAAAGTTAATACATTTGAAGAAAATAAAGAGATTTTGGTTGAAGGAACTTAGGGAACAGTCATTCTAGAAGCAAGAGACCAAGCTGAGAATCCAGCTGAGACCTGTGAGTAGGTCAAGTACTTGGCAGCCTATATGATGTCATTCAAAATCCTCTTTGTATCATGGGTCTGCTGTTTTAAACTTTGACCCTGATTTAGTCCAAGTCAGTCTCAGACATTGATGCCTTGTGCTCTGAATGCTTGCTGGCCTAATGCTTCTCTGGATATTAATTGGCTTCAGACATCTTTGATTTGTGCTTCTGTGCATTACCCTCTCTATGCTTCCTTCCTTCTAATACTATTAGCAGACTCTTGCCTCTTATCTTCCATATACTGTTTTGTTTCCCCCCATCCTGTGTCTGGTCTTGTCCACAGGTAGACATGACAGTATTTTGATTATAATAGACTCTGGTGTCATGTAGCATTGACTCTACCTAACTGGGCCACATTAGTCCATCTTGTCCACAAGGATAGCATGGCATAGTGGAAAGGGAACCAGAGCTGGAGTCGAAGTGCCCAGATTCACATCCCAGCTCTACCACTGATTATCTACCATAATTATCCTCTCTGGGCCTGAGCTTTCTCATCTGTAAAATGAGGAGCTGGACCAAGTCATCTCTAAGGCCCCTTCCAACTCTAAATCTTTGATTCTATGCCATCATGATTCACTTTGACACAAGTTTTGATGGATCCATTATCTTAATGGTGTGTGTGTTTCCTCTACTAGTGCGAATCCAAACTCATCTTTACCTTCTAATCCTATAGAATTCTTTCTTTAATCTTTCCATAAATTCTCCATAGCAGACCTTTGGGCAGCTTGGAGCAATGTGATGGAGTGGACAGAGGAGGAACACGTTGTAGTAGATAAGCTTGACTCAGAGTCAGGAAAATCTGTGTTCAAATCCATGTAATAACAACTAGGTATATGACTCTGAGAAATATCACTTAACTTTCCCAGGCTTCTGCTTTCTCAATTTATCTAAAATTCTGGGGTTAGATTCAATGGCCTCTAGGTTTCTTGCCAGCTCTGAGTCTATGATCTTATAATCTACCCAACACACCAGGGGATTTTTCCCAATCTCTTGGACCTTACTGCAACTCCAGGGTGGCATCTATCATCCCTCTTTCTGCTACATGACTTCTATGTACTACATGGCCTCTTTTTCCACTCCTATAGTACATATCATTATATCCCTTCTCTCAGGTCAAATCAACGAGCATTTATTTATTAAGTGCTTCCTATGTGCCAGCTTCTGTGATGAGATCAGAGAATACATATTCAAGAAGAAAGAAAGGCAGTTGTGAACATCAAGGAGTTTACATCTTAATGGAAGAAGACAATGCATAAAAAGAGATTGAAAAGAAGGGGGAAAGGAGAAGGTACCTCATGGAGGGACATAATAGAAAAAGTCTAGATAGTCAAGAGTGGAGCCTGGAGAAAAATCAAGACGTGGCTAGCCTTGCATTAATAAAATTTGCAACATATGTACATCTACCATGTGTTTCTTCTTTTACCTTTAGGTCACTGAAAATATTACTTCTTTGGAGATCAGTCTTCCTTGATTCCCAGCTCCATGGTAAGACTGAAGCAATATTATTATTAAAAACATGGCCTTTTGGTGTCAGGGAACGGCTTGGGTCACTAAAAGTACTGCAAAATTTCCCAGTGGCAATCCAGCACCACCTGCATGTTATTGCTGTTCCATTGTAGTCACATCTCATTGTTCATTGATATTAGCTGTCTAAGGGACACACACATACACACACACTAATTAAATAGTTATGTAGACAGTTCAGTTAACTACATGTTGTAATCTGGTTAATATGCACTTTTTTTTTCCAACTGGTTTTTCCTATGTATTTTCCTATGGACTAAGCCAGTCCATTTTGAGTGGCCATGAATCTCATTCAAGAGATCCTATAACATTCCCAGACTTAAAACTAAGCCTTATTGAAATTCAGAGACACTATGTAGATCAAACTAGTCTTTGTGTCTATCAGTCCTATCAAGAATGAAATAGGGTAGGCTGACATGACTTGTTCTCAATGCAGGCTCTTAGAATTCATCAGCTTTTTTTTTTAAACCACTTGGAGCTATCCATTCTAGATTTCTGCTGGAGACTGGCATCCAACTTTCCATTCCATAGTTTGTTGGGTCTGCCTTTCCACCCTTTTAAAATTTAATACAATATTTGCTCGTCTTCAGTCTTATGGCACCTTGCGGAATTTGACAAAGATATCTCCCTCCCCCATTTGCCCCTGTGGTGGCTTTAATTCTGTGGCCCTGCTGAGTCTCCTGTGATACTTTTAGCAGCCCACATTGGAGGCAGCTGTCTCACTGTGTCTCTTAGAGGGGTGCCAATTAACAAGATGGGAGAGAGGAGAAACATGATTAGGAGACCAAGGCATGGTCCAAACTCGTAACTTGCATAAAATCCAGAGAGTTAGGCAGAGAAATAACTGAGAGATTCAGGTCTGATATTAGGGTGAAGGAGGATGAGGTCCTCAGGGAAACACCAAGAAGGGAAAAGCATAAGCCACCAGTGACTGTCTCACTCAAGGCTTCAGACCAAGATAATGTTCTTTTGGGCAGCAATGTACCATGTCCTTATACTGGGCTGAGTTTGCGCAGCTGTGTGCCTGGAAGCTATAGCATATCAAAGATAACAAATGCTGCATTTCTAGGTTTTAATCCTCAGGTCTCATGGATCTCCCTTTTCTTCTCATTTGCTTATACCTCTAGTAACCCTTGAGCAAATCTACCCAGACACATTCAGGGATAAACCAAACAACCAAGGTAAAGGCAGTGGATTCTAACAGAGGAAAACAGAATTTGCAGTTTTGTAAAATGAGAGGTTTCATTGTTTTAGCTCAGTGATATGAATAGGTTTTTCAGTCTGGCTAGAAAGATAAGTTTCTTAGGAACTGCAGTTGTCCTTGTGTATCATTAGTTCATTTGGGATGTTTAATTCTGTTGGAGGTTGGAGAATGGAGGGGGAAGCAGTCAAAAAGGAGGATGTTTATCTAGGAGAAGAAAAACCTTGGGGCTATGAGAGCTATCTTCAAAAGAAGGACTTTCATGTGGAAGACTAAGGAGAGCTAAGAGGAATAGGGGGAAGTTAGGGGAAGAAAGATTTGGCTTCTATCTAAACAGTGACTTCCTCACAATTAGAGTTGTCTTTAAATGCAATGGGCTACTTCAGGAGGAAGAGATTTTTCCTGATACTGGAGATGTTAGCAGTGTCAGCATAATAGCTTATGTGGACTGTTATAGAGGGGATTCTTGTTTAAAATATAGAGTGAACTAGATGGTCTCTGAAATCCAACCCAACTCTCAGATTTCATAGTTATAGTGTCATAAGATACAGATTTGGCAGAGATCTTAGATTTTACCAAATGAAACTCTCATTTTATAAATGAGGAAACTGAGGATTAGAGAGAGAAATTGACTCGTCCAAGGCAGGTAGCAGAGACAGGATTTCAGCTTAGTTCCCCACTTCCATATCCAGGACTCTTCTGAACTATACCATCCTGAAGGTCCAATTCTTCATTATGGACCACTGTAGTCCAGGACACCCTCAGATGGGTTAGGGACACAACTAATGATAGTAATAATAGCTAACATTTACATAGTGTTTACTATGTGCAAGGCACTATACTAAGAGCTTTACAATTATTATCTCATTTGACCCTTGCAACAACCCTTAGAGGTAGGTGATATTATTGTCCCCTTTTTACAGTTGAGGAAACTGAGGCAAACAGAGGTTGAGATCATGACTTGTTTATGGTCATACAGCTAGTAAATGTCTGAGATCAGATTTGAACTTAGGTCTTCTTGACTCTGAGCCTGTCCAATGCACCAAATTTTAGTATATAGAAGTTAAGGAATGACCTCATCATAGTGTCTAGTTTAAATTGATCATTCTTATTAGACTAAGTATTAAGTAATCCTTTTAAAATAGAGACTTACTGATTCTCCATGGATAATAGTAGACATTGTTTTTAATCTTTGACAGAGGGTTTAGTTGATTTCATACCAGCATATTGGGTTTGCCATCTTGGAATAACCATGCTATCCTCTTCTTCCATTCTGTTTTATTTTGTAGGGTTTTTCTTACATTGTGCCTTTGCCTTCCTTTTGTCAGTCTTGGTTTTTTCTCTCCAGCAGCCTGCCCCTCAGTAACATTTCTGTCAATGTTTGCCTGTGTTGGTCCCTTTTCCTGCATTTGAGCTTCTTGGCTATTGTTGCATATGTAAGCAGGGTTAAAACTTTTTTTTTTTTTGCTTTTTACATTCCTTTGGCAGTCTAGAGAAGCTTATGGATCCCTTCTCAGAATAATATTAGTTGTTTTGTTTATGAATTACATTCATATTAGTTTGTTTATGAATTAAATTCATAATTGAGGGAAGTGCTAAATTTTAGCTGGAAGATAGTGAAAATAAATAGCAGCTAAGTGGTGCAGTGGAAAGAATGCTGGACTTGAATTCAGGAAGACCTGAGTTCAAAACTGGTCTCAGATACTTACTAGTTATGTGACCCTGGACAAGTCACTTAACCCTGTTTGCCTCAGTTTCCTCATCTGTAAAATGAGCTAGAGAAGAAAATGGTAACCCACTCCAGTATCTCTGCCAAGAAAACCTCAAATGGGGCCATGAAGAGTGAGATATGACTGAAATGACTGAACGATAATGATAACAGAAGTGAAAATAAAGATGTAATTTTCTACCCACCCAAATTTACAGATCCTCTGAAATCTACCCATAGACCTTTAGAGGGTCAATGAGCTTGAAATTAAGAAACCTTGGCATGGAACATTGGATTTAGAATCAAAACCTGGTTCTATCAATTTCTCATGACCATGGACAAAACATTTAATCTCTCTGGCTCTCAATTTCCATATCTGTAAAGTGGGCTCCATTTAGAATTGGAGCTAGAAAGGACTTTGGGGGTCATGATTGTTATATTAACTGACACATGAGGTTATTATGAGGAAAGCTCTTTGTAAATCTTAGAGCACCAGATAATTGTGAATTTTTTATTGGCAGCTCTCTGCCAGCTGCTGCTTCTCTTTCACTAAATAATTTTATTTAGATATGACCTTAAACTTTTACAATCGAGTGATGGCTGCTTCCAATAGGCCACACCCTCTGCCCCTTGCCCAAATTCTGTGCTAAACATGATAAAAAACAAGCTGGAGCTTTTCTCCTTCATCCCTTAGCCAGTCCCCCATGGGAGCAGCAATTCTGGGCTCAGTCACTGGTCATCTTCAACATCCCCTCCCCTCTTGACTGGGAATCATGGAGATAAAGTAAAAACTGCTGGTTGCATATGTCCATTAGCAAAAAGTCCTGAACATATGGCCCCTGGAAGTGGACAGGGCTCAGATTCAGCCCCAGTCCACCTTAAATACTTTATTCTATTTTCTTTTCTTTATCTGACCTTTCCTGGACCAGAACGGGAAAGATGAAGAAAAACATAGCTTAGTGTACTACTGGTCTTGTTGTTCAGTCATTTTTTAGTCATGTCTTTGTGACCCCATTTGGGGTTTTCTCGGCATAGATACTGGAGTGGTCTGCCATTTCCTTCTCCAGCTCATTTTACAGATGGGGAAACTGAGGCAAGCAGTGTTAAGTGAATTGCTTAGGGTCACACAGCTAGTAAGTTTCTGAGGCCAGATTTGCACTTAGGAAGTGAGTCTTCCTGACTTCAGGCCCAGTGTTCTATCCACTACACCACCTAGCTGCCCTGCTAGCTATATGGTCACAACGATGTTATTAAGTAGTTTTGCTTAAATGTTTTTGGGAATATGTAATATAGTGGATTGGGAGAGGGTTTAGGGAAGTGTCTATTGTGTCAAGATGTAATGTATTGATATTCTTGCAAAATAATTTTAAAAAGAAAAACGTCCCACTTCCTTGGGGCTCCTTTGAAATCCCACCCTCATGGCTGGGGACACTCCTGGGCTCATTTTCCTTCTTCCCCAACAAGTACACTATGGGAAAAATGAGTCCCAGACTTTTTGGGGGATGTTTATGTACTGTACAATCTTAGTAAATAACCATAATGAAAAACTAGTTAATTATATCTAATTGTCAGTTGGATAGTTAATGAGTGGTATAGTGGAGGGTTCTTGTAAGCAATAGTGTGAGTAACCCCCTCCTCCAACACCTCCAGGATTACCCCTAGGACTGTAAGGGGAGGAGCAGTAAATCCATCTTCTGGGTTCCTTATTCGCTAGTCCAGTGGCGTTTGCAGAGGTGGTCCATAAGAAAAGAATATGTCAGATCTCTTCTGTTTCTTATCTAAGGCCTCAAAATAACTTGTTTCTAGTCAAGTTATATATATACACACACATATGTATATATATATATATATAATATTACATTATATTATATATAACATATTCTTTCTTTTATGTTTTTTTTGCTCCTTCATTAGGCTAAACTATTTATATTATTAAGGTAATGGGAGAGTCCTACGCTTGGAGTCAAGAAGACCTGAGTTCAGATCTTGCTTCAGAATCTTACTATATTTGTGACCCTGAACATTACTACTTTAGCCTGAGTTTCCTTACCTGTAAAATGGGAATGATGAGAGCATTCATTCATAGGCTTATTGTGAGGATCAAATAAGGTAATGTACAGCACTATATAAAGGCTAGTTATTATTTCATGACCCCCCATTTTTTCTAGACAATGTCAAAGTAGTTTCTTACCAAAGACTTCTTAAAGGACCCAGGTTTTTTTTTTCCTGCTGAATATTTTAAAATACATTTTTAATGCAGAACAATTTAAAAACATAGTCACAAAGTTATTTCCTTATAGATGTCTATCCCTTTTTTTTTAAGAGACTGGAATTTTGAGGTCTGGCTCATTCAATCTCATCCAGAGATGGTAGGATTTACCTCAGCAGAAATGACTCAAGGCTCAGGCTAACCACAAGACAAACCCAATCTCAGTCTGCCAAAGCAGGAAGGAAGGAAGGATTGGCTCAGCAGAAGCCATCAAAGGAGGCAACTAACTCAGAAGGGAATTAAATTCATTTAAATACTCCTTGACTGGACAACAATAGGTCCCAGCCCAAGCCTCACTTGGTCATTGTTTGGGCCCTACTGGTTCAGAGTGAGTGTAAATAACAGTGGTTTCTGTTTTGGCCAGAAATCCTAAAGGTCTTCCCTCCCAGATGGATTTTCTTTTTTAACTGGGTGAAAGAGGCCATTCTTTGCCTTATTCTTATCTAGCCTTAATCACTGACTGGAAGTTGTGTCAGACAAACTGAGGAAACATAGGAAAGACCTTAGCTTGAAAAGACCAAGTTCTCCTACTAATCCAGGGCCATCTCCAGTTGTCCCAATCTATGTTTTGTCACTGGACCCAGAGGGCTCCTGAAAAGAGAGTGAGATTGGTGACTTTGGGCAGTCCTCACTCACTTAAATCCAATTCACTTGCAAGTCATGACATCACCTTCTGGAAGTCATGGTCCTCTTCAAGAGTGAAGGAGAAAGAACAACAGGCATCTATTATGTGTAAGGCAATGTGCTAGGTTCAGAGGGAAGAAAGATAGATATTACACAGACTTGCCCTCAGGGAGTTTACATTCTAGTAGTGGGGAAATACAAAAATAGAACCTCAACCAGCATGTGGCAAGCAGGGCTATGTCTAGACTGTCCTAATTTAGAGAACACCAAATTGTCACCATAGTGTGTGTGTGTGTGTGTGTGTGTGTGTGTGTGTGTGAGTGTGTGAGAGAGAGACAGAGAGAGAAAGAGACAGAGAGAGAGAGAGACAGAGAGAGAGAGACAGAGAGAGAGAGACAGAGAGAGAGAGACAGAGAGAGAGAGAGAGAGAGAGAGTTCAGAAAGGAGTACTTCCTGATACCACTGAATGAGAGGACGACATGAGAAGGATAGGATGCCAACTAGGGATGTGCTGGTAAATGTTCAGCAATGGGGTTCTCACACACTTCTAAATTTAATCCACGTTATCAACCCTTCTTAAAGTCTAGACATCAACAAAACAATAAATCAAGCCCTGGGCTATAGCCATTTTGTACACTGAAAATTTACCAGTTGCTCCAGCTTATTCCTGGTGACAACACTCTAGGCTCTTTTGGAGAATGTCTTCCTCCACTGGGACACTTTAGAGCCTGATGAAGTCAGAACAAGGTGTTTCCTCTTCAAGGAGGATTGTAATACCTGGGTACTTCCCATTTGAACTGCGACTGGTAATTGGAAGCGGGGATGGCCTTCCATCTTCAAATAAGTGTGGGGATGAGGGCCTTGGTACCAAGAAGTCTTGAGAGTGGAGAATGGATGTTCTTTCCAACCTCCAGGCAGTAGATGAGAAGCTCAGGATGGTAGGACCAGAGGACCTGTGGAGGAGGAGAACCTCAGGGTGTGATCTTGGAGTAGGGACATCCTATGAGCATCTGGAAGGGCAAGGCACTATAAACTCCCCACTCCAGCCCCAACAAGACAATATGCCGCCTCCCTCCCACACAACTGGAAGGGCAGACCACTTTAAATAGGATCCTTAACTTAGGATCTATGAACTTGTTTTTAAAAAATATTTTGATAACAGAATTTTAACCTAATTGGTTTTCTTTGTAATCCTATGTATTTTACACATTTGGAAAATGTTATTCTAAGGAGTCCATACGCTTCACCAGACTGCCAAAGAGGTCCTAATTTAGACACATACATCTGTTTGTCATGGTTGCTGGGTATTTTGCCAATGCTTTGATGGGTAGAGGGGGCACTTCACCCATCATTATCATGAAGCAGAAGGAAAAGGGGGAGACCTGGGATCAAGCTTACATTCAGATAGGAATGATTGGGGAGGAAGGGTTGCTATTCTTCCCCTCCTCCCAGTTATACTTGGTCTAACTAACATCTAATTGGTAACAATAATTAGTTCAAACAGCAAGCTTTCATCTTATATTTCTCCTCCTAATCACAGCTAAACGCCTAAGGGGAAAAACACCCCTTTGCCTCTAGTTCTTATCTTGTCATTCATTTCTTAAATTCTGGCAACTGAACTATAATCCTATGACAGTGGCTAAAACAGCTATCCTCCCAGGTTATTGAGAATCTATCAATTACTAAATCCTATAGGAAATCTCATCTAAGTCTTCCTCCTTCTTGATTTGTCTGCATCTTTTGAGACTTGATCACTCCCTCCTTCCAGGTATTCTCTCTCTTCCCTACTTGACTTTTTTGATCTAGCTCCCTGCCATTTCCCTATGTAGCATCAACACAATATTCACAGTGCTGATGGTAACTGTAAATATGCTGGCATAGTTCTCAATTGCAAAATATAACAGACTCTCTCTATATAAGACAGAAGCAAAAGATTTATCCAGACACCAGAAAACCAAATCCATCATAGCAACATAGAAGTTAATACACTACAACACAGCAGAGAGCTACACCATCCTTTAGCCTTCCCACAAACCAACACTCACAAACCTAGCTGTGTCCCTGGGTGTGTCCTCTCTCTCCCACCATCTAGCTGCTCTGACTCCCAGCTTCCTGTGGGCTCTGCTCCACCCTTCAGTAAACTCCTTCTACCACAGGCTCCAAGTGATTACATTCAGTCTATTATGGGGCAGGGAAGATCTTTAAATTCTCTTAGGCTTATTAAGGGGCAAAGAAGATCTTCAAATTCCCATTATCATTACACCCTCCTACCTGTCTGACCACTCCTTCTTAGTCTTTTTTGCTATTCTCTGAGTCTCCCTTAAGACTCTACCTTGGACATTTTGTCTTTTCTTTTTATACTTGTTCTCTTAGTGAGAACATCAGTTGTTCTCATCCACTGCTATTGGTTCAACTATTTCTTTGACCATGACTCCCTGAGCTATGTATCCAGCTCTAACCTCTGCTTTTCCTGAGCTCCAGTCTCACATTACCCAATTGGATATCTAACTGAGTATTTTATAGGCATCTCTAATACAATATGTCCAAACCAGAATTAGTATCTTTCCTTCACACCCACTCTTCCACTAACCTTCCCTATTTTTTTTTTAGAGTATCATCACTCTGCTAACCACCTTGATTTGCAGCATTAGTGTCATTGCCTTCTGACCTCCGCACCTCCAGTATCTAATCAGTCTTATAGATTCTATCTTCAATAGTCTCACTCCCATGTCTTCTCCAACCATATACCCACTACCCCAATTCTGGTTTTCACTACTCCTCACTTGTGTGATTGTAATAGTCTCCTAATTGTATTCAGAGATTCTACTCTTTTCTCTTTCCAATCCTTCATGCAATTGCAGAAGTAATTTTCTGGAACTCCAAGCCTGATTATGTTGTTTTCTGCTGAAGAATTTTCAATGACTTCTTATTATCTCTAGGGTAAATTAGACTTCTTATTATCTCTAGGGTAAATTAGGGTAAAAACAAGTTTCTAAGCTTGACATTTAAACTCCTTTATGGTTTGTCTCTTTTAGGTCTGTTTCACATAATTCCCCTTCGTGTAGTCTTCATTTTAGCCACATTGATTTACTTTCTGATGTTGGTATTATTGTGCCGGCACAACATATAGATGGTGTGCCCCAACCCATATCTGGAATATATTCCCTCCTTGACCTCTCCTTTTAGAATACTAGCTTCCTTCAAGTCTCATTTCATATGCCACCTCCCATGGGGAACCTTTCCCTATCCACTTAATTTGTAGTGCTATCTTTATTGTCTCAAATTGTTGCATATATGCTCATTTATCCTCCCTCCTTTATCCCATTATGATGGTACCCTTGTTCTTGTCCCACCCTCTTCAACTGAGGGTGCCTTTTTTCCCTCTTGTCCCATGGCCAAAATTCCTATTTTTGGTGCATAAACAATGTGAGTTAAAATGTGATGTATATAAAGGACAGAACCAGACAAAGTGCTCTAGAATTACTTGATGAGTGAGAAAACATTTTAAAAAATTTATTTATTTATTTTTAGTTTACAACATTCATTTCCACAAATTTTTGATTTCAAAATTTTCTCCCCTTCCCCAAACTGGTATGCAATCAGATATAGGCTCTACATATGTATTCACATTAAACATATTTTCACATTAGTTATGTTGCAAAGAAGAATTATAACCAATGGAATAAACTATGAGAAAGCAGAAACAAAACAAGAAAAAACAAAAAAGAAAGAGAGCAAATAGTATACTTTAATCTGCATTCAGACTCCATAATTCTTTCTCTTGTTATGGATACCATTTTCCATCACAAGCCTTTTGGAGTTGTCTTAGAACCTTGCATTTCTGAGAAGAGCCAAATCTGTCAAAGTCATTGCACAATGTGGCTGTAATTGTGTACAATGTTCTCCCGGTGCTGCTCCCCTCACTCAGCATCAGTTCATATAGGTCTTTCCAGGTTTTTCTGAAGTTCACCTGCTCATCATTTCTTGTTACACAATAGTATTCCATTACATTCATATACCACAACTTGTTCAGCCATTCCCCAATTGATGAACATCCCCTCAATTTCCAGTTCCTTGCCACCACAAAAAGAACTGCTATAAATATTTTTGTACATGTGGGTTCGTTTCCCATTTGTATGATCTCTTTGAGATACAGCCCTAGAAATGGTATTGCAGGGTCAAAGGGTATGCACATTTTTAAAACCCTTTGGTCATAGTTCTAAATTCTTCTCCAAAATGATTGGATCAGTTCACAACCCCACCAACAATGCATTAGTATTCCAATTTTCCCCCATCTTCTCCAGCATTTATAATTTTCCTGTTTTGTCCTGTTAGCCAATCTGACAGGTGTGATGTGGTAACTAAGAGTTGTTTTGATTTGCATTTCTTTAATCAATAGTGATTTAGAGAAGTTTTTCACATGACTACAGATATATTTAATTTTTTCATCTGAAAACTGCCTATTCATATCATGTGACCATTTATCAATCATGGGAAAGAACATTTTTAAATGGGAAAGAGGGATCAGAGAAAGTTTATTGGAGGAGTAAGACCCTGAGTTGATCTACAAAGTAATACAAAAATTCTGAAAGACAGAATTGATAAATACATGTATGTACACATACACACATTTCAGGCATGAAGGAGAGTCTTTGTAAATGCCAGAATGTGATAGGCGATATTCTGTGCTCAGGAAACAGTTGATATTCTAGTTGAGTGAAACATAGAATTGTGGAGGAAAGTTGGGCTGAAAAGTGAGTTGGAGACAAATTGTGGAGATGCAATAGTCAAATAAAGGCATTTATATTTTTATCCTAGAGACAATAAGAAGCCATTGAGGGCTTTTGAGGAGGGGAGTGTCATAATTATACTTGTGCATTAGGAATATTAATTTATCATTTGAATGAAGGATAGACTGGAGAATGCAGAGAGATTAGAGTGAAGGAGTCTAGTGTCAGTGTAAAACAATCTAGGCAAGAATTGATCAGAATCCTACCTGGTGTTGGTGACTATGTGGGTAGAAAAAGGGAAGAATATAGAAATATGAAAGTAGAATTGAGAAAATATGGCAATTGACTGGCTGTGGGAGGTGAAGAAGATGAAAATCAAAGATGATTTTAAGATTGAAGTCTACGTGGTACCATTAACAGAAACTGGTAAGTTTGGAGGAGGGGTAGGTTTATAGGTGGCAGCTTGGTGGTGCAGTGGATAGAACACCCAACCTGGAGTCAAGAAGACCTAAGTCCAAATCTGGTCTCAGATACTTACTAGCTCTGTGACCCTGGACAAGTCACTTAACACTATTTGCCTCAGTTTCCTCATCTGTAAAATGAGCTGGAAAAAGGAAATGGAAAGCCACTCCAGTATCTTTTCCCAAAAAATTCCAAATAGGTTCATGAAGATTCAGACATGACTGAAACAACTGAATAGCAAAATGAAGCTTTAAAGGAGATTGTGATGAAGTTAGTTTTAGACATGCTGAGTTTGAGATGCTAATGGGATAGCTAGGTAGAAATGTCTAGCTTACAGGGGTGGGCAACCTTTGATCATAAGGCCACATGTGGCCCTCTAGGTCCTCAAGTATCACCCTTTGACTGAATCTAAACTTCACAAAACAAATCCCTTAATGAAAGGATTTGTTCTATAAAATTTGGACTGCACACAAGGACCTAGAAGACCACATGTGGTATTGAAGCTTCAGGTTCTCCACCCATGGAGCAGGCAGCTGGGGATATAGAACTTGTATTCAGATTATAGGTTGGTTATTGACATATGAATTTAGAAGTCATCTCTATAAATGTGACAAAGTTCTGAATCAATGTGAACCGATGAGTCCACTAAACAAGAGTGTATGGGGAAAGAGAAGCAGACCAAGCTAGAGCCTTGGTGGATACTCACACTTAGAGGGTGGGAGAAGGAGTGTGAATCAGAAAAAAATAGAGCAGTAGCACAAGGAGGGGATAATGTTGAAAGTCAAAGCAGGAAAGACTATTGAGGAAGAAGGGATGGACCATCTGTGTCAGATGCGGCAGAGAGGCCAAGGAGGATGAACTGTGAGAAAAAGTTATAAGAAAGAAATTAGTACATGATTAGTGACCATTAAGGGAGCAATTTCAGTAGAGATTCAAAGGGGAATGGGAAAACCTATGAAAAAATACAGATTCTGGGGAAGCTGTAGTGAGAACTACAGGGTGGGGATGGGCTGGAAGTAATAACACAGCACATTGACAGGCCCCAGATTAGATTAATTTTACTCTAAATTGCCCTAAAGTCGTGTATTTCTGTCTTGGTGACTTTTCCTCTGAAGGATCAGGTGCTAAGACTGAGTGTTTGACGGAGGATAACAAAGGTAAGGATGTTTTCAGAGCAATTTGAAGAGTGTATTTGTACTATTTCTTGGACCTATCTTCGATATTTATCTTGGTCCATTGGCCTTGAAGGACTCTAGCCATTCAGTAGTATTTTGGTTTTCTAGGCTTCTTGACTTTGAAAACAGACATTTCCCAGTAAGTAATCCCTTCAGACTTTTGAATTCAGCCCTTTCTTTTCTCACTCCTTCCATCTTCTTACTCCTTCCTGATGGCACAGGTTCACTAACCACCTATCCAATACTGGTTGAATTTTCACTTCTATCTCCTAATTTACTGGTCATGGTGGTGGGATCACATACTCCTTGCTCCCATTCCTGTACTCTGGTCCAGAAACAATGACTTCTTTGCTGTTTCTTGCACATGACACTCTTCCTTGACCCTGTACATTTTCACTGGCTGCTCACATACCTGGAATACTCTCCTTCATCTTTTTCTCCTGGCTTCCTTGGCTTCCTAAAATTCTAACTCCTGCAAGAGTCTTTCCCATTCCTATACCCCTTAATGCTAGTTTCTTCTCTCTGAGAAAACTTCTAATTCATGCTGCATATGTCTTATTCATATATAGTTGGGAGCAAGTTGTTTTACCCATTAGACTGGTAACTTCTTGAAATCAGAGACAGGACTAAGTTCTCTGAGCCTTTGATATAGAGGCTAGTTTAAGAAAATTTTCAAATTTTATCTAGCATCCACAGATAGAGACTAACCACCCTGTCCCTCAGTTGTCCTTACTCTCCCAAGAATACAGAGTCAGAGTATTTCTTCTTCATGGCAATGCCCAAAGTTCTGACCCAAAGGAAGCTGTATAAACATACAGAAGGACAATTGTGGAAGAAACTTCAAGACTTTGTAGAGATGTAACTTTGGTAAAAAGTCTTGCAGGAGTCTCTTAAATGTGAAATCTCAGACTTCCATCCTTCTATAATTTTTTTTTCCCTAGCAAATTGAAGAGGGTGTACAGGAGAGATGTTGATCAAGGGCAGCCATCATATCACCAGTATCAGATACTTCTCTGAGAATGAGAAGGGAAAAGAAGGGAGGAGAGAATAAGCATTCATTAAGTGCCTACTATGTTCCAGGCATCGTGCCAAGCATTTTACAAATATTATCTCATTTGGTCCTCCCAACAACCCCAGGAAGTAGGTGCTATTATTATTATTATTCCTATTTTATAGTTGAGAAAACTGAGGCAGGTAGGTTAAGTGACTTCTCCAGGATCACACAGATAGGAAATATCTGAGGCTGGATTTAAATGGCTCAGAAAGAGTATTCTCAAAGGTATGGTATCCACCAGCCCTGGCTATGACTGGCTATGACTGGGGAACCAGCTATGGTCTGAAAAGGTCTTTCTGTCTTCTGATTCTAAGCATTTTCGTTAACTGTCCCCCATACCTGGAACTCTCTCCGTTCTAATCTCTTCCTCCTGGTTTCCCTGGCTTCTTTCAAGCCTCAAGCTTCTGCAGGAAGCCCTTTCCCCTCTTGCTTACTCGTAGTGCTTTCCTGCTGAAACTTGTTTTGTACATTGTCTCCTCCATTAGACTGTGAACTCTGTGAGATCAAAGACTATGGTTTTTAAGCCTTTTTTTGTGTCTTCAGAGCTTAGCAGAGTACCTGGCACATGGTAAGTATTTAATAAATGTTAGTTGACTGATTTTCCCTTCATCAGGAGGACGCTGCTCATTTCTATTTTGTCTTCAAAAGTTCTTTAAATTCTTGGTCCTTTTTGACTCTACCCTCCTGGATGACCTTGAATTGGTCAGGGTGCTCCTGCTGCTTTAATGGAACTTTGGGAGGGGGAAGGACAAGAAAAAAAAATCCTAGATCTGCTCTGGAAGTGGTGTTTTGATCTTTTTAAAATCAGAATATGGGGGCAGTTAGGTGGTGCAGTGAATAGAACACTGGCCATGAAGTCAGGAGAACCTGAGTTCAAATTGGGTCTCACACACTTCTCACTTAACTAGCTGTGGGATCTTGGGCAAGTCACTTAACTCCAACTGCCTTGCCTTCTCCCCTCCAAAAAAAGAAATAAAATAAGAATATGTGTGTTAAATTGAGACATTATCAAAGAAAATTTTATGCAGAAGGGCTGCTGTGGATGGCACAATTAGAACTTCAGATGTTAGCAAAACAGGGTATGAACCCACCATTTTCATCATAGGTAAGGATGTCCATGTTTACAGGACATGGTGCTATGGTTGCCAGATGGGTCATCATTTTCTGAATGTGTTGTTTTAATGCCTCTCCTGCTCCTCATCCAGAGCTTGCTAGAGGTCTGTCTGCTTCCTGAAGTCGTTCTGCCAGTATACAGTGTAGGATCTGCTGCTTGTCCCTGAACTTGGTACACTGGGTGCCAGCTCCTTCCACCAGCTTCCAGAAATGCTTGTACTGGAGTGAGTCCAAACTATGTAGACACTGAGGATAGTTCAGATGTTGAGGCATATTTTAGCCCTTTCCCTGAGGGCAGGTCAGTTCCTGCCCTTAAGGAGCTTACATTCAAATAGAGGAATAAGATATATAGAGCTAGAAAGGGAACAAAGGTATGTGGCAGCATGTTTTGGAAATAGCCAGAAAGTGAAACAGAAGTATTGAGCAAATACTTCAGGTAATTAACAGATAATCAACACAAGCTTTGTCTTTGAAGTTACCTCCTTAGGAAAGAAAGTTAATTCCAGCTGGATGAACACTACATAGTCTCACACTACAGGTGAAACTTCAGGTGATTTCCAGTGTCATTTGAATGACGTCTCCATGACAACCACTATGAGTGCCTGGATAGCCAGAGGTCCCAGTCTTTGTAATCCTGAATTCTCTTCCAATTTTGGTTTTCTAGGCAGTCATTCAACTAAACTAACATGTCATCATAGCATACCTATCTAATAAAGCCTTTCGATTTCTGGGCATCCTTTAGTTACCCAGCTCAGACACTAGGACCTGGGGAACTTAACCCTTTCAGTGCCAGAATGTCCATCCTGAAGTCCCCACTGTCCCGACTGGTGAGTGCCTCTTGTGGCTCATTATATCTAGGTCAGCTCCAGCTACAATTTGCATTCCTCCATATCTACCTTCTTGACATCTGTTCTGACTATTGCTATACATTCTAGACCACTGTATTTAGCATCCACCCCTCAGTTCACTCTGCCTTCCATAATAAAATCACTAATTAATACTGATGTTGTTACCAGAAGATGTGAGTCAATCTATTTCCCTATAGCATCATTTACCATTCTTGAACCTTCCTAAATCTAAATACCCCATTTTGGTCACCACTCACTTATATACCATTGCTTTCCTTGATTATAATATGCTTTAAGTCAGGAACTGTCTTAAGTTTTGTATTTGTATCCTGGTTTTAGAACAGTGTTTTATCACATAGTATCTAATAAATGTTTTTTCATTCATCCATTCATTCATTAATTCATTCATTCACTCATTCAATCCCTCTTCAAAATTTCTATTCTACTTCTTCCAAGCACTTCTATTTGCTTCTTCCAAGCTCTCAAAAGTTCTTTACTATCAAAACTTAATAATAATAATGATGATGATGATAGCTAGTATTATATAGCACTTTAAGGTTTTAGTTGTATTTTATACCTAATTTTTTCATTTGTTTTTTATAATAACCCCATGCTGTAGGTGCTATTGTTATCCCCATTTTACAAATTAAAAAAAAATGAATCTGAGAGTTTAAGCCACTTACTCATGATCACATGACAAATAAGTATCTGAGATGGGATTTGAACTCATATCATTAATGTTTGTCTTACTACATGCTTTATACAAATCACCAATTTTATTAGTGTCATGTTGCCTGTAGCCAGGAATTCTATCTCAAAACACAAAGGACTTTCCTCCTTCATCAAAGGCCTTAACCAGGCAAAAGCAATTGCTCCCAGTTTTCTCAATGCCACCGATCTAATGAAAAAGTACAGGTAGAATTTTAAAAGACAACTGACACTGGTCAGAGAAAACTAATTTCTCTCCCCTTTGGCCCTAGAAGATGGATAAGGATACAACAGAGGGCCCAATATGCTCAGGTCATTCCTGCAATGTCTGTATTTCCTGCACTTGTTCCCTTGACCTTCTCATCACTTTGGCCTACGCCATGCGGAGAGAGAGCTGCCTGGGCAGTGTGCTACTATAATGGTCAGGGTGCCTGTGACCTGTGATGGCCAGCCAGACAATCAGTAGTAAGTCAGCAAGCATTTATTAAGTACTTGCTTTGAGTCAGAAGCTATGCTAAGTGTAGTGGATACAAACAAAGGCAAAAACACAGCCCCTGATCTCAAGGAGCTTCTAATCTCATTGAGGGGTGGGTGGGAGAGATGCTTCAGTATGCCCTTGAGGGGAGGAAGGTCTCAGGCAATTTCCCCAGGGATGAAGTATCTGCTTTAAAAACATTTATTAGGCTCTTCCTATGTGCTAGGCACTGTGCTAAGAACTATGGATACAAATGCAAGAAATGCAGGACAATCACTGCCCTCCAGGAGCTTACATGGTAATAGAAGAGCTAAAAAGGAAAGGGAAGTATGCTGCAGCAAGTTTTGGAAACAGCCAGACAGAAATCTGGCCCCAGCACCCAGAGAACCAGAGGTTCCAGGGGAAAGAGAATGAGGCGGATAAAGATGGGCAGAGTTCAGGCAGCATCATTTGGGAACAGCTGGGAAACCGATCTGGGGCATGAAAGTCTTCTGATCATAGTCTCCCCTAGTAAGTACAGATGTTCTCAGGCAGCAGACCTCATGAGAACAGAAACACACAATGCCTTAGGGACACAAAAACCACAATTCCCCTGATACTTTGCCCAAAGAGAAAGCTGACAACAGTGCACATAAATGCACACATGACAGACATACCCAGGGGCTCTAGCTGCTGGGTTTGTGCTGTTCAGTTATCCCCACAGGCTTCATCTGACTCCTCTCCTGCTTTATTCCTCAAGAAAAAAATGCAATCATAACTAGTTCTCCAAATAATATACCACAACTGTCTCTTCTATATGGTTCCTTTAAATACCCCACCTATAGCAGTCCTGAACAAGAATGCTAAGAAAAATCAGCCTCAAAGCATCTGTTCTCAGTGACTTTAGTATAATAGAAACCTCCTGGGAATAGTTTTCAGTGGGACACACATGCCTCATCTGTACTCTCTTTGACTTCTACTCCCTATTGTATTTCTCTCCTAATTAACTTCATTCAAGGGTCTTCTGATGACTAATATTAAGTGAGGAATAAAAGCATGGAGACAAATGCTGGCTAAGGTGTTTGCTATCACCATGGAAGATGTTCAATGTAAAGTGCGAATTTTGGAGGGTAAGATTCTCCAGATGCTTCTGTTTACAGATGACAGTCTCCTGATTTCATTAAGTCCTGAAATGTTGCAGAGCTTCCTACATGAGATGAACATGCACTTCATTTATTTATTTATTTCCAAAATTTTAATTTATTTATTTTTAGTTTTCAACATTCATTTCCACAAGATTTTGAGTTACAATTTTTCTCTCCCCATCTTTCCCCTACCCCCACCTCAAAATAGCAAGCCTACTGAATACCCCTTCCCCCAATCTGTTCTCTCTTATATCCTCCCCCTTCACCCCTCTAACTTTCTAGTAGGGCAAGATGGGTTTTCATACCCTAGTGCCTATATATCTTATTTCCCAGTTGCATGTAAAAAAACAAACCAATTTTTAAACATTTGTTTTTAAAACTTTGATTTCCAGATTTTTTTCTTATCTTTCCTCCTCACCCACCCCCACTGGGAAGATAAGCAGTTCAATATACATTGTACATGTGTAGTTACCCAAATCATTTCCATATAGTTATACTGTGAAAGACTGACTATATTTCCCTCCATCCTATCCCTCCCCCCACTTATTCTATTTTCTTCTTTGACCCTATCCCTTTTCAAAAATGTTTGCTTCTAATTATCCTCTCCCCCAATCTGCCATCCCTTCTATCCTACCCCCTCTCATTCCCAACTCCCCTATTTTCCTGTAGAGTAAGGTACCCACTTGAGTGTGTATGTTATTCCCTCCTTAGGCCAAATTCAATGAGAATCAGGTTGTCCCATTCCCTTTCACCTTCCTGCTCTTCCCCTCCATTGTAACAGTTTTCTCTTGCCTCTTTTATATGAGACAATTTACCATAATCTATTGCTCCCTTTCTTCTTCTCCCAATAAATTCCTCTCTCACCTCTTAATTTTATTTTTTAGATATAAACCCTTCATATTCAACTCATCCTGTGCCCTCTGTCTATGTATACATGAACATACAAATGCCTACTCTCACATATATATTTATATATACATACATCCTCCTATACATACATATATATATATATATATATATATATTCCCTTCAGCTATCCTCATACTGAGAAGGGTCTTATGAGTTACAATCATCATTTTTCCATGTAGAAATGTAAATAGTTCAACTTTAATAAGCTCTTTATGACTTCTTTTTCCTGTTTACCTTCTCATGCTTCTGTTTCTTGTATTTGAAAGTCAAATTTTCTGTTCAGCTCTGTTTTTTCATCAAGAATGGTTGAAAGTCCTCTGTTTCATTGAATGACCACATTTCCCCCTGTAGCATTATACTAAGTTTTGCTGGGTAAGTGATTCTTGGTTTTAGTCCTAGATCTTTTGACTTCCAGAATATCATATTCCAAGCCCTTTGATCCCTTAATGTAGAAGCTGCTAGTTCTTGTGTTATCCTGATTGTGTTTCCACAATACTCAAATTATTTCTTCCTAAATGCTTGCAATATTTTCTCCTTGACCTGGGAACTCTGGAATTTGGCAATAATATTCCTAGGAGTTTTCTTTTTGGGATCTTTTTCAAAAGGTGATTGTGAATTCTTTCAATTTCTATTTTGCACTCTGGTTTTAGAATATCAGGGCAATTTTGTTTGATAATTTCTTAAAAGATAGTGTCTAGACTCTTTTTTTTTTTTTGATCATGGCATTCAGGTAGACCAATAATTTTAAAATTATCTCTCTTGGATCTATTTTCCAGGTCAGTGGTTTTTCCAGTGAGATATTTCACATTGCCTTCTATTTTTTTCATTTGTTTGGATCTGTTTTATAGTATCTTGATTTCTCATAAAGTCATTAGCTTCCAATTGCTCCAATCTAATTTTGAAGGAGTTATTATCTTCAGTGACTTTTTGAAATTCCTTTTCCTTCTGACAAATTTGGCTTTTTAAAGCATTCTTCTCCTCATTGGCTTTTTTGGGCCTCTTTTTTCCATTTGAGTTAATCTATTTTTTAAGGTGTTATTTTCTTCAGTGTATTTTTGGGTCTCCTTAAGCAGACTTGCTTTTCATGATTTCCTTGCATCATTCTCATTTCTCTTCCCAATTTTTCCTATACTTCTCTTACTTTATTTTCAGAATCCTTCTTGAGCTCCTCCATGGCCTATAACCAGTTTATATTTTTCTAAGAGGCTTTTGATGCAGGAATTCTGACTTTTCTGTCTTCCTCCCACTCCATGCCTTGATACTTTTTGTCCCCCCAAAAAGGATTCTATCATCTGTTTGTACTTCTATTGCTTGCTCATATTGGCAGCCAATGACTTGACTTTTGAGCTCTTTGACATGGTAGAACTCTGTTTCCAGAATGGAGAGAGCTATGTCCCAAATCACTGGGGTTTTTGTAGCTGCCAGAGCTATTAGATGGGCACCCTCTCTATAGCCCCAGCACACTCTGGCTCACTGGTCACACACCCTAGACCACCACCCGAGACCATGATATGGATACAAGCAGGTCAAAGCAAAAGTGATTACCCTCTGAATGGTTGCTTGGTCCCCCTACAATCTGCAGACCAGGAACTCCACAAGCAGCCATGCAGCAGCAGCTGCAGCCACTGCCCCTCCTCCACTTCTGGCTCTGGGGACAGCAGCTGGACTGTGTTCCCCCTGTTCCCAAGAAAGTTCCACACTGACCTTTTACTTTTTCTTTGGCATTTGTGGATTGAGAAGTCTGGAAACTGCTACAGCTGCTGGTGATTTACTCTGCTCCAGTAGCAGCTGGTCAGGGCTGCCCTGGGTCTAAAACCACACTCAGTCAGGACTGTACTGTGCTCCCAGCATGCTGCGATGGACCCTTCCTGTCCACTTGCTGGGCTTCCTTCAGCAGGAGATTTGTTCTCTCTGTCACTTTGAGGGTTCTGTAGCCCTAAAATTTGTTTAGAGTCATTTTTTACATGTTTTGGAGGAGGTGGGAGCTGCAGGGAAGTCCTGTTCCTACTCTGCCATCTTGACTCCACCCCCTGAACATGCACTTTAGAAGAACTTGGCCTTACTCTCTGCAGAGGAAAAAACAAATGGATGCAGAATGCCTATTGTCTAGACTATGATATATACTTAGAAGGGTAACACATGGATTTCATTTATTAGTACATAGATCTTGGAGAGACACCTTAAATGAACAATTCACTGAGCCCAGAATTGAACAGGAGGAGAGCAGACTAGTTTTCCTTTGGAAAGTTGTGCAGTGATTTTAATGAATAAATGAAATGGAAAAAATAATATTCGTTAAGTACTTACTATGTGCAAAGCATTATACTGAGTGTAGAGCATACAAATAGAAAAGTGAGACAGTTCCTACTTTCAAGAAATTGGCATTTTAATAGAGGGAGACAGCACATCAAGGAGATATCAGCTGCAAGTCAGATGGAAAAGTCCCATGGTCCTTAGGGTACAGTGGCAAAGCATATGGTAACAGAATCTTTAACGTCAGTCTCACTGATAAAAAGCATATGTTTCTGATATTAAGTCTTTTGACAGGTTCAAAGACTGTTGGCAAAAGCATTCTTTTCTAGGTTTTCAGTGGCTGTGGTTGCTGAGGAAGCACCTCAAGAGGCGGTTACCAGATTGAATTTCCACAGATATTGCTTCCCTGGATGATGGCTGTGGGGGCTGGGTTAGAAGTAGGGCCAATAATCATTTGGGGGATGCTCCCATACTCAGGGCTCTTGTGATTACCTGTACATCGGCAAATCAGTGACATTTGGCAGGTTAATGACTCCCTAGCTTCTCCCTTTAATCAAGTCTCATCTTAAAATAAAACAACTATTCTTCTGATGCTGCTGTAATTAATGTGATAACAGGACTTACAAAGAATTAAAGATGAGGGTCACCCAAAAGTCAACAGAGAGGCACATGGTGAGCAGAGTACGCTGCAGTGCTATATTGTGGCTGGCACATTGTAAGTACTTAACGAATGTTCTATCATTCTCTCTCTCTGTCTCTCTTTGTCTCTGTCTCTCCCATCTATTGACAAGTGGGTTAACCCTGTGCTATGAAGCAGTGATCAGTATTTGATGGGACTGCAATCACTTTGCTGAAGACATATTTTATAGACCAACTGCTCTATGTTCACCAAATGATAAGGGCAGATGCTTTGAGATCTGACCAAATGAAGTCCTTCTTCCCTAGCAGAATCATTTGTTGTGTTCATGTCTGGGGCCGGCTAACACATGGCAGGAGATGAGAGAGCTAATTGCCAGCAGTTACAGCATGAGAGCCAGGGAAGGGTTAGGCAGAAGTTCTTGTAGGAGGTCCCTGCATGGGGCATTGGCAGCAAAAAATCAGCAGTAGGGGAGAGAATTGGAAATGACAAATCCAAGGCAGGAAGCAGGAGCAGGAACCAAACACATGCTGGGTTGGATAAGATGTGACGCAATGTTGAGGAAAGCAGCCAAAAACAGACAGATAAAGCAATGGAAGAATTAGAATGGCATAGAAACCAGGAAGTGGCCAGGAGAAAATGAAGCATTTTTTCATCACAGTGGAGACCAATTGTCATGTGACAAGGAATGCCCTTCTCCCCTCCCCTGAGAAGCAGACAATGAGTTCTGTTATAGTTGTAGAGCATTATAAAACTGATTGAACAAACTGAGTTCTCTAAATTACTGTACCTTTCTAATTAACTATCTTTATTTCTCCCTCATCCCCTAGACTTCTCCCACATTTGACAAAGAAAAATTAAACAAAATTAAAAATCACAGTGACCACATCTGATAATGTATGAACCATGTTGATCCTCTAACATAAGGATAGATTTGTGTGCCACTGGAGTCAAGGTTAATCTCAATATGTCCTCACAACATAACTTTTAACCAAGAAGAAAATTTTATTATCTTTCTTTCCTAAGAACATGGCAAAGATGTGATATAACCCTAATTAACTGTTCCTAGATTTCTCTAGATCTTAACCTCTTCTGTGTCACAGACCCCTTTGTCAATCTGATGAAATCTCTGGACCCCTTCTCAGAATGTTTTCAAATGCATAAAATAAAATATATAGGATTACAAAGGAAACTAATTATATTGAAATACAGTTATCAAAATATACTTAAAAGGACAAATTCACAGACTTTAGGTTTAGAACTCTTTATCTAAATCAATGATAGCTTCTCATAGACTTCTTGTCAGGGCATAGACCCATCCTCAGGTGTGGACAACCCATAGCATTTAAGCTTTTATATTATTTGTTTTGCTTGTATTTGGTTTGGATCTGGAGCAGTTTGGCAGCATTTTGAAGAGTTTCTCTCCATGAGATAAGAGAGGCAATAAATGGAGGAAGTTCAGAATGAGAACAGCACTTGAAAGCAAGAGGAGTGGAAGATTTCAACATATTTTCATGAAACCAGGAGCACGGAATTAGCAGCAATTCTCAAGTTTCACCAAGGGACTACAAAACATCACATTCTCTTGAGATAGTGCCACTCTGGATTGCAATTCTGAAATTAAACTCCAATAAGAAGTATTCTTGCTTAGAATAGCTCCTTTCATCTAAAGATATCAATGTGTCTCTGCCCAATAAACAGGTATGATTCTCAATCCCTATATGAGAGAGAGGAGGAAGAAGCTAAGGACAAAAGAAAGAAATGAATTCTGAATAATTCTAAAAAATTGTTTGTTGCCTGAGAGGAAAAATGGGGTTAGAAGATGGTTGAAGAGTGTGTAGGCCCACTTTAATTTGTTTTCTTACAGAACTTTTGTTGTCTGGTAGAGTATGTAAGGAGATAGCACTTGGATTAGAAGTGTTTGGTGGTGGTGAAGGTGAAGGTTGGAGAACTGGGGGATTTTCCTGGAGAGTGGGATGTCTTTAATATGAAAGCTGGAAATAAGGTTGCTTTGGGACTTTATGATAGTCTTGTCAGGTTTCACCTTCCACTCTCCATCTTGGGTCATTTCACTTTTCTTTACCTGTGGATTCTGGAACCATTCATGTTCTTAATGCTTGATTCATGCTTGATTGTATCCTGCTATTATGTGGCACTGTGAGACAGTGGGGTGAATATAAAGTCAAGGCAAAGATGATTCAGAGATAATAGAAAGCAGTGAGAGGTCAGAGAGCTATCAGAGGTTAAGAGGGGTTTATTACTAGGCAAGTGGACAGGATTTGAGAAGAGCAGAGTCAAGAGGCAGAGAAAGAAAATAGTCAGTGGGGCAAACCTAAACTTACCCAGGTAGGAAATGCAACCCAATCCAACCTAACCCAATCCAATCCAATAATCATTTATCAAGTATCTACTATAGGGGTGGCTAGGTAGCACAGTGAATAGAGCACTGGCCCTGGAGTCAGGAGGACCTTAGTTCAATTCTGGCCTCAGACACTTAACACTAAAACTAGCCATGTGACCTTGGGCAAGTCACTGTATCAGCAATGCCATATTCACAATGCCTATAGAGATTACAAATATGCTGATATAATTATCCATCACAAAATACGTCAGGTTTGCCATTTGGGGAAATAAACTAGAAAATTTATTAAGATACCAAAAGACTGAGTCCCAAAACCAGAAAGTGAAAGCCATCAGAGTAGTTATGATATTGGCACAGGTAGATAAAGTAGAAAGCACCCACATTTTCAAGCCCTCAAAACAGAACAGGCTACCTCAGGCAAAGGTCCTCCTCTCCCCACTCACAGCAACCACCCAGCGTCCTGGAAGCATGCTCCCAGCAGCTCTGGCCCCTGGCAGTCCTCAGCAGGAGTCCTTAGCAGAAAGTCCTGCTCCCAGCAGCTCCGACCCCTGGCAGTGCTCCGCAGGGGTCCTAACTCAAAAAAAAAAAAAAAGGCAACCGCCGCCAACTGCCAACTGCAGGACCGTTAGCTTGGCTTTTCACTTTCTCTTGCTCTGCTATGTCAGCACGTCCATGGGGCATGGGAGATCTTTAAATCCCATAACCCTTACATTCGGCCCCAAGATCTTTCATGTCCCTTACTTGGCAAAAATACAGTAGGAATAACTGGTGTCAACAAAATTTCACAACAATATAACAAGAATAGCACACAATAAACACAAAAAACCATATTTTAGGGAGGGGCTTGAGCACAAGCTCCCCATCATTCCCCCCACCCCGAACAAATGGGGCCCCAAAATCTTGTGGTAAGGGGTGAAGATCTCTTCTTCTATGGCTACTTGCTGCTGAAATCGGATGTAGAGCTGTCCCTGTCCTTAGGGGTCCCATTTGAGAGGTCAGTTCTTAATATGCTTGATGCCAGGTCCAAGGGTGACACATCACAGTTGCAGACAGGGGGTGACATCCAGCTTAAGCTATCAGGCATCTACAGATGGAGGGTACCAACCTGTGGAAACAAATCTAACAAACAAGGTGAACAAACAAAAAATCAAGAACAATAACCAGACTATTGTAGCCTCACTCACGGTAGAATAAATGATTTAAGGGTACAATGTTGTAATCATCTTCTCCAGAATAAACAATAGTTACAGTGTTATCCTTCCCATATGCTATAATCTCTGCAGCCTTTGGAACATCATCTGGCTTCCGTTTTACCCATACTTTAGCTCCTGATTTTATTCTATCAGTAGAACCAAATCCTTCAGTTCCTGTGACAGTTATTTTGGAAGGAGGGTCAGTTTTTACAAGTGGCATTGTTTTACAAGGAACGATAATCACTTGAACTATCCTATCATTCTTGTGAATCTGTATGGGCCCTTCACCTAAATTCTGGAATGTTACAACAATTTCTCCTTGATAATTAGAATCTATTACTCCAGCCAATACATGTATTCCTTGAGCTGCTAATCCTGATTTGGGTAAAATCTGTCCAAAGTGATTTTTAGGGATTCTTATGCATATCCCAGTGGAAATTTTTCTTACTTCTTTTCTGTCCAACCAAAAGTCCTCTAAACAATGTAAATCATACCCCACCGAACCAGGTGGTCCTGGGTACGGTGCTGGGACATCTGGCCTCAAGGTCCAATACTCAATATTTGGGATCTTGTGTGTTTGTTGTTTTCTAATTTGCAGATTGGGGGTCATCATTCTGGCTAGAGGTGTACTTCCTCCCAATGGTCTATTATTCAAATTACGCAAAGCCATGAACAAATTATCCTTCCAATGTTGATATGAATTATTGGAACTTAACTTCCTCAACTGTTCTTTCAGTAATCCATTCATTCTTTCAATTAACCCAGATGCTTCTGGATAATATGGAATATGATATATCCATTCTATATTGTTTAGTATACAATACTTCTTCATTTCATTGCCTTTGAAATGTGACCCATTGTCACTTTGAATCTGCATTGGGGTTCCATAATATAAACTTATGAGATCTAGGGTTTTACAAGTGTTTTTCTGGGTTGCATTCTTATAAGGACAAGCTACTAGTACACCTGAATAGGTATCAACACAAGTACATATAAATCTGCATCCTTTATCCAGTGGTAGTGGACCAATATAATCTATTTTCCAGATTTGGGCTGGGACTTTTCCTCTTGCTATCTCTCCAGTTATTACCCGAGGAACTCCTTTTGCTCCTTTTCCAATTTGACATATATGACATTCTTCTGCTATCTGTTTTAACAGTGAATGAGAGATACTAATACCTCGATCTTGTGCCCACTGGTGTGTGGCCTGGACCCCCAAATGGCCTGCCGTTTGGTGGACCCATTTTGCTAATACCGGATCATCAGTTGTTGTCAAAGTAGGAACAATACGTTCAGTAGCAATCTTTGCCAGTCGATCAGCATGAGCATTGTACTAGCGTTCTGGTGTGGTGGGGGCCACGTGAGCATCTACATGAAAAACTGACAAGTCAGTGACCAAAGACATGTTCCAGATATCTTCCCATAATTCTTTGCCCCAGGCTTGTTCACCATGAATTTCCCAATTTTCATTTTTCCACATGGGCATCCATGTAGCTAACCCATTAGCTACCGCCCATGAATCAGTGAATATATGACACTGTCCTCCTTGTTCTATTTTGATGGCTTGATATACTGCCATAAGTTCAGCATATTGGCTACTTGCACCTATCCCAGTACTTTCCAAAGTCCTTCTAGTGCATGGGTTATAGGCCACTGCTTTCCAATGTCTTTTTTGCCCCAAATATTTTGCTGTCCCATCAGTAAACCATGCATGTCTCTTTTGTTCCTCAGTTAATACATCATATCCCTCATTCCATTTTACAGTGGACTGTACCAACTGTTGCTTTGGCTCAGGGGGTGTGTCACTCCTCTCAATTTCTATGTTTGCTATAGATTCATGCAGAGCAGAGACTCCGCTTTTGCCTGTTTTCGCTCTATTTTGAATATACCACTTCCATTTGATTATACTAGCCTCTTGGGCATGTCCAATTCTGTGAGAAGCTGGGGTACTCATTACCCAGGTCATAATTGGGATTCCAGGTCTTAATGTCACTTCATGGCCCACAGTCAGTTGTTCAGTCTCCACCAAAGCCCAATATGCAGCTAACAACTGCTTTTCAAAAGGTGTGTACTGGACTCCAGATGAAGGGAGTTTCCTACACCAAAATCCCAAAGGTACATTTCTGCTTTGTTGTTTTTGCCATAAGCTCCAGTTTGCATAATCATCTTGTACAGTCACTTGCAATTCCACTGGACCATTTTGCATGGGCCACAAATCTAGGGCCAATTGTATGGCAGCCTTGGCTTCTTCAAAAGCTTTACTCTGCTCAAGTCCCCAATCGAATTCATATTTCTTCTGTGTGACTCTATATAAAGGTTTTAAAATCTGTCCCAAATGTGGAATGTGGTGCCTCCAGTATCCAAACAATCCTATGAACTTTTGGGCCTCCTTCTTATTGGTAGGGGTAGGAAAATCCTGAATCTTTTGTTGGGCTTGAGGAAGAATCTCCCTTAGCCCCTTGTTCCATTGTATACCCAAAAACTTCACATTCTGAGCTGGTCCTTGAACCTTTGCAGGGTTTATTTCCCACCCTTTACTTTTCATATGCTCAATTAGAAGGGTCAAACTCCTTTCTACTACTTTCGCATCTTTTCCCTGTATCATGATATCATCAATGTAGTGGGTAAGCTGTACACCAGGTAGCTTTAATTCATCCAACTGTTCAGCCACAATCCTGTGACAAATAGTGGGGCTATGTATGTACCCTTGTGGCAAGCAAGTGAAAGTATATTGTCTACCCTGCCAAGTGAAAGCGAAGTGGTCCCATTGTTTAGAGTCTATTGGGATGGTGAAGAAGGCATTTGCCAAGTCAATAACTGCATACCAAGTCCCATCATATTTCTGGATCCTTTCTATTAAGGTGATGGTATCTGGAACAGCAGCATACAAAGAAGGAGTCACCTTATTCAACTGTCTATAATCCACAGTCATTCTCCATGTCCCATCTGATTTTCTTATTGGCCAGACAGGATTATTCCATCTTGTGGTTGTAGGGACTAACACTCCTGCTTCAACATATTCCTTTATAGTAGTGGCAATTTCATCTTGCCCACCTGGCACACGATACTGTTTTAAAGTAATTACTTCAGAAGGTTCAGGTAAAGTGATTGGGTCCATTTTTAGTTTTCCCACTAAAACTGTATTAATTCCTATCTTCCTCACAGCAAATTGGTATCTTCCTTCAGGTAAATTCAGAGTCATGCCTCTCAATACATCTATTCCAATGATGTATTCAGGAATGGGTACAACAACCACAGTATATTCCTTCTTAGGTAACTGCCCAATTTTCATTGTTATTTTACAGTTCATTGTCTGGCTGATATTTCAGTGTCTCCTAGACCTGTGATGGTAATAGGAGTTCCATGTTTAAACTTATCAGGGTTTCCATAGATAAGTGTGGCCTCAGCCCCAGTATCAATCAGTACCCTAGTCACAGTAGTTGATCCATTCTTCCAATATATTGTTAAACCAATATGGGGTCTGCAATCGCTTCTGCATATTTCTTTTATCTGGGCTGGGGCTTGGCCTATCTCCTATTCCCTCTGAAGGTGGGGCAAACTTGGATACAAAGATTCAGATTCAGAAATACCTGCGGGGGTGGTTCCTGGTTCGTGCTCCCAGCAGCTCCGGCCCCTGGCAGTCCTCAGCAAGAGTCCTTAGCAGAAAGTCCTGCTCCCAGCAGCTCTGGCCCCTGGCAGTGCTCCGCAGGGGTCCTAACTCAAAAAAAAAAAAGGCATCCACCGCCAACTGCCAACTGCAGGACCGTTAGCTCGGCTTTTCACTTTCTCTTGCTCTGCTATGTCAGCACGTCCATGGGGCATGGGAGATCTTTAAATCCCATAACCCTTACAGTCACTTAACCCCAATTGCCCTCCAAAAAGCAAAACAAACAAACAAAAATCAAAGTGCCTACTATATACACATATACAATGTCAGTGCTAAGGGTTTAAAGGCAAATGAAAAAGTGTTCCAGTTTTTCTTTTGGAATCTGGACAGATAGGGAGGAAAATTTAATATTAAGGATTGACAACCAGCAGACTTTGAGGTGACCTTTATTTGAGGCAAATTTCTGGTTGAACCATGAGCTTCTTATTTACTTCTTACTAGTGTATAACATAATTCCAAGATGGAGGCAACTGGGAGATTGCAGATGAGAGTAGGCAAGTGAATATACCTGTCTTGTTTCAGCATCAAGGACTTAGGAGTGGTCATGCCCTCTAGGGTAAAAAAAGGGAAGGCCTCTACTGGAAAATTTCAGACCAACAAAGAGCTGAATCTGAGGTTACTTCTCTAATTGTCAGCCAATTCATTACTGTTTACATGGTCCATGAACACTTGCCTCCGTAGTCCCAGACAGGCTAATCAATATTTTCAAGGTCATTTCCCTGGGACCCAAAAAAAAGCACAGAACACATTTGTTGTGTGTCTAGAACATGGAGAAATCATTGCGAGCCAAATCTATCCTTCATTATACATGTTTTATTACTCCTCCAATGCCTTTTTGGAGGTAAACTAATTCAAATATGCTTACTATCTCTGATCTTCTGTAGAAAAGACTAGATATTTAATTTATCTAGAAGTACAAAACTTTTTATTAAAAAAAGGAATCAGTGGGAATGAGAATGAAGAGAAAATGAGGAAAGAAGCAGTATTTTTGTGTTTATGGATGAATAATTGCTTACCTACTGCATTCTATATGTAGAATATGTTTATGGTGGTAGTTTTACATAAAAAAACTTGTATCAAAACTTTTGCAATGAAAAATTTGGGGAGACTCATTTTGTGGAAACCTTTAATTTATGAGCCTCTATGGGTTTGAACCCCTCCACCTATATGGAGTTGGCGAGATGAACCTCTTCTACCCCAAAGGCTCCTTCCAGTGCCAAGATTCTATGCATCCTTTATACTCCTTTGGTTACGTAGTACTCACTAAAGTCTTTACTTAACTTCTTTTTTTATTGCTATAGTAACATTTTGCTACCTCTGAATCTAGTAGCTTTTGTTATTGTTGTTTAGTTGTTTTTCAGTTGTGTCTAACTCTTTGTGATCCCATTTGGGGTTTTCTTAGCAAAGATACTGGAGTGTTTTGCCATTTCCTTCTCCAGTTCACTTTACAGATAAGAAAACTGTAATCAGGGTTAAATCACCTTTGCCTTGCCCGGGGTCACACAGCCAGTAAGTGTCTGAGGTCAGTTTTGAACTCAGGTCTTCGTGACTCCAGGACTGGCACTCTATCCACTGTGACACATAGCTGCCCTGCTCTAGAAGCTACTATGGAGTATTTTGTTTGATAGATAGTTTTAAATTACATGGCATTGGGACTCATCTCTGTCAAAAATGATTTCTTCTTTGAGGACATTTATTAGTCAAAGGAGCCAATGGAAGAGAATGTTTCAAGAGGGGTAAGGTGGTGTAATGTTAATGGGATTTAAGATCTTCACAGCCCATTAATAGGCCTCACGTGAAGCCCATTAATAGGCCTCACGTGAAGCCCATTAATAGGCCTCATGTGAAGCCCATTAATAGGCCTCACTTGAAGCCCATTAAGGGAAGCTTGCTTAGGGGAAGCTTTCTTGTAGGGAGGCTTTCCCACCTTTTGCTAATTTCTAATTAGGCACTGAGTCGTGAGGGTTGCGATGCTTTCCGGCTTTGAGAAGTGTATATATACTCTGAGTTGGTATTTTGCTTTGGGGGCTTTCTAATGAGAAGGCTCTTGTGATTCCCTGGTTGAGATTCTGAGTGTTAATATGTTCAGAGCTCCCCAACTGCTCAGATGTAAAGGCTTGCTTGATCCAGGGAGGTATGAAAAGGTATAACAATATTGCTTTGATTCAGGCAGTCTGTTGGTCTTTATTTGTCTGCTTGTATTTCCTCTGTTTGTATTTTCCCTGAAGTTCAGGGTGCTGACTTTTCTCCTGAGCTAGTGAATGTAATTTAAAAATATTGCTGACCCCTTAAACAGCCATCTTTCCTAGTAAAGCAGATCTAAGAACCTGTGCTAGCAGCCATCCTGGGTATGCCAGTGTGGTTGCTGCTATAGGTGGTCAGTTTTGTCACGTGCTACAGACAAGACAAAGACTAAGAAAAAGTAATTGCACTTGGAAAATTAAGAAGTCATTGCTGATATTTGAAAGAACAGTATTAGGAGAGTTGTGGGGACAAAATCAGATTGTAAATGACTTCAGAAGCATAATCTACTTTTTCATGAAGCTGCATGAGTGGAAGAGATGAACATTTAATCAATAAACATTTGAATGGAGTGTAGAGAAATAATACAAGCAAGTCCAGGACAGAAACCTGAGGAACGACTTCATTAAGGGTACAGGTAGAAAATAAAGAGTCAACAAAGGAGACAAAAGTACTCCAGAGAAGTAGGAGAAAGACATTACAGAGTTGTGGTTTGTCAGTAAAAAGTGAAGGGGAAGAGGAGATGAGAGGAGTGATAGAAGGAGTGGGTAGTAGAATTAAGATTTTTATTTTATCTATTTATTTATCTAATCTATCCATTCATATATTCATTTATCTATCTCTCTGTGTGTGTGTATGTGTGTGTGGTGTGTGCAGAAGGGAAAGAATAAAAAGATATTGTGTATACTAAATGAGGACAGACATCTATTTATGTAGATTTATATATGAGAGAACACCATAGTTTTAAAGTGCTACATAATTTTCTTAACTTAGTTTAAAACAAAAACAACAGCAACAAAAAACCTTTATCACCCATAAAAGGTTAATAGAGAGTACCTCTAAGATCTCTTAACTGCCAGAGCTAAAGAACTTTTCTCAGTCCTCATCCTTTTTGATCTCTCTGTGGCATTTGTCATTGTTGAACATCCACCTGCCTTTTCCAGATATTCTCTCCTCTTGGGATTTTCTGGATTCTTTTCTCATTTGGTTTTCCTGACTAACTGCTCCTTCTCAGTCTCCTTTGCTAAATCTTCTCATGACTACTATAACAATGGTTGGGTACTAAGCATACATCACAGGGCCTCTTTGTCTTTTCTCTTCATACATTCATATTCATTAGCTCCTGTTGGTTTTGCAGATAATTTTCAGTTCTATATGGTATATCTAGCCCTGGCTTATCTCCTAAACTCCAGGTCCACATCACCAAGATTTCAAACTAGATACAATTCAAACTCAACATATTCAAAACAAAATTCTGTCTTTCTACCCAAATTTACCACTCTTACAAACTTCCCTGTTTCCATGAAGTCCACCACCATCCTTTTATATCAAAGCCTCAGTGTCACTCTTAACTCCTTATTCTCACTCACCCTATATCTTGAATATCATTTATTTTTTCAATTATCATCTATTTTCTATCACCTATCTCTTCCAACCCACTGGAAACCTACCTCCCCCCACCCAAAAAAATCCTTTTGTAACTTTTATGCACAACCAAGCAAAAATAAATTCCCATACTAACCTTGTCCAAAAATGGGCCTCATTCTGCATATATCACTTCTTTGTCAGGAGGTTTCTTCATCATCAATTTTGTGAAATTCAGTTGATTAAGGGCAGCCAGGTAGCACAGCGAGTAAGAGCATTGGCTCCAGTGTTGAGAAGACCTGGAGATCGAATCCCGGGCTCAGACACTTAGCACCCACCCAGAAACACCTGGCCGTGTAACCTTGAGCAATTTACTTAACCCCAATTGCTTAGGGGCGGCCAGGTGGCTCAGCGAGTAAGAGCACCAGCTCCAGTGTCGGGATGACCTGGATCAAATCAAATACTCAGCACCACACCCAGAAATAACTGGCCGTGTAACCTTGAGCAAGTTACTTAACCATGATTGCTTTAAAAAAAAAGAAATTCAGTTGATTATCACATTGATCAGCTCTTAAGTCTTTCAAAATTGTTCATTTTTGTGATGTTTTTATATTATAAATTGTTCTCTTCATTCTTACTTCACTCTGCACAAGTTTATACAAGTTATCCCAGATTTCTCTGAAGCCATCTATTTTATAACTTCTCATAGCACTTTGGTATTTCATTACATTCATATATCATAATTCATTCATTTTACTTGTTTAATATTTGAGTATCACCTTAGTTTCCGGAAAACAGCCACCACAGAAAAAGCTGCTATAAATATTTTTGTACATATAGGACCTTTTCTTCTTTCTTTGATCTCTTTGGGGACATAGGGCTAGCAGTGATATTACTGGACCAAAGGCATGCATAGATTTTAATTTTTTCTTTTTTTCAAAAAAAAATTTTTTTTTGCCTTTTGGAGGGCAATAGGGGTTAAATAACTTGCCCAAGGTTACATGGCTAGTTTTTTTTTTTGTGTGGGTGTTAAGTGTCTGAGGCCGGAACCGAACTCAGGTTCTCCTGACTCCAGGGCTGGTGCTTTTCAAAATTTAATTTAATTGTTTTCAATAAACATATATATATATATATATATATTTTTTTTTCTCTCCCCCTTGCAACACTGGAGAAAAAAGAAAAGCAAAAACTTAAATGACAATGGGAGATGTGTATGTGTGAAAGTTTTGTAAGAAATATATATGGTCTCGCAGAACAAATTTCCACATGGTCCATTTCCAACAAGTATGTCTCAGTATGCACTCTGAGTCCATCACTTTTCTGTCAGGAGGTGGGCAGCATGTTTCATTGTGAGTCTTCTGAAATCATGGTTGGTCATTGCACTGATCTGAGTTTGTATTTTCATATTGCTCAGTCAAAATGTATGCACAATTTAGTAACTTTCTGGTCATAATTCTAAATTGCTTTGCAGAATGACTGTACCAATTTACAGCTCTCTCAAAATACATCAATATTTCTGTTTTCCCTCAGATGTTTGTCCTCCAATGTTTGTCATTTTCCTTTTTTGTTAACTTTGTGTGATATACTTATGTTTAACATATTTCATATCTTCTCTCCACTTGTGCAGCTAAAATTCTAGTTTAGCCCATCATTACTCCCTTGGACTATTGAATTTGCCTTCCAATTGGACTCCCTTCCTCAAGTTTCTCCTTACTTCAGTTTATTCTCCGCTCCATCTAGCTACCAAAATGACTTTTTTCTGAAGTATATATCTGAGATATCATCCCCTACTCAATAAATTCAAATGGCTCCTTATTACCTCTAAAATCAAATGCAAATCCTTCTAATGTACTTTTAAAGCTCTTCACAATTTGGCCCCTTGCAGTCTTTTTGATTTTCCTACATCATGCTTCCCTCTGTGGACTCTACAATCTAGCTTACTGGTCTACTTGCTGTTCTCATACATGAAGTTAGATCTCCTACCACTGTGCCTTTGGACTGCCTATCCCCCATGACTGAAATACTCTCCCTACTAATCTCCAACTCTTTGAATTCCTGGCACCTTTGAAGGCTCTAATCAAGTGCCATCTCCTGAAGGAGGTTCTTCTAAGGTTACCTTACATCTATTATGTGGGTGTCTTATATGTGTCAGTTTATATACATGTTTTCTCTCACACTAGAATATAAGATCCTTGAAGACAAGGACTTTTTGCTTTTTCTTTGTATCCCTAGAACTTATTACACTATATGGACCATAGTAAGTGTTTGACAAATGCTTATTACTTGAAACTTTTCAATTCTAGTCCATATGTGAACAAAGATTCCCTCTACCATATCTCCACAAATGGTCATCTAGTATCCATTTGAATTTCTTCTGTGATGGGAAAACTTCCTACTTCCCAAGGTTTACTATCCCACTTTTGAGCAACTCTAATTATTAGGAAGCTTTTTCTTAGTCAGCCCAAATCTGCCTCTTCCCAGCTTTTATCAGTTGCTCTTTAATCTGCCTTGTGAGGTCATGTAAAACTTATCTTATTCCCTTCTCCATGACAGCCCTTCAAATTCTCAAGAACAATGATCATGTCCTTTTAAAATATCTTCTTTTCTATGAACCAAATATTTTTAATTATTCTATCCAATCTTCATATGACAAGGTTTCCAGTCTCCTTACCATATAGGTCATTATCTTCAATATATACCCAATTTGCCAGTCCTTCCCAAAATATGACATTCAGAACTGAACACAGATATGGTCTGACCAGGGCAGAGATGAATGCATCTATTCGATTCTTCATTCTGTACATTTCATTTCTCATTAGGCTGCACTCCCAGTTTCTCCTTCATGTCCCAGAAAACTCTTTACCCTAGAATTCATACTTTGGAAGTGTCCTCAGTCCCTCCACCCTCTTGCTTTTATTGGATGGATCTTCCTAGAACTTCCATTGAAGAAGGGCACCAGGTCAGCCATCTCTTCATTTGTCACTAGGTTGTATTCACATGAATGGTTATATAATCAGGACTCCCTAATTTTAAAAATCTGGCTAGTATTTTACTTTTATTTCTTTTATAATCAATCATTAGATTCAGCCCTATTGTTTAATGCTATCAATATTTTTTTTCTGGTTGTTGACTTCATCATCCAATATATTGTTAACTATCTCTGAATGTTCTGTGTCATTTGGAAATTTGATAAGCATTTTATTTAAACCTTCACCAAAGCTGTTAATAAAAGTGTTGAACACAACAGCATCAGAGATGGATCCCTGGGGTACTCCAAATAGAGACACATCCAGGTTGACACTGATTCATTAATCACTATTCATTACATTCAGTTAGTTACCAGTTTGGAATTCACCTAAACATACTATTATCTAATGCAGTAGCCACCAAACCTTTTTTGATTGCATATATGCATATATCTATATCTATCTTCAAACACTCACTGCCAATATGTCTATTATTTACTTATTAATTAATTATATATATGTCCTACTGTACTAATAATTATACAGTTTAAAAAACTTACAAAAGTAGAAATTCAAAAAGAATGCAATAAAGATGAAATAGTATTTGACTCTAGAATCAATTAGGAGCTGTTGGAGTTTATTGAGTAGAGGAGGACCATAGTCAGTCTTGTACTTCAGGAAAATACTTTGGTAGCCAAATGGAAGATCATCTGGAAAAGGAGGAGACTCAAGACAGGAAGGTCAGTTAGGAGACTATTGTAATAGTCTAGGCAAGAGGTGAGGAGAAGTTAACTAGGTTGGTAGCTATATGAGTAAAGAGAAAGGGACAGATGTGAGAGATGTTGTGGAAGTAAAAATAAGAAGATTTGGTAACCAATTAGATAATGTGAGGTGAGTGAGAGTAAACTGAGTCAGAGGTGACACTAAGGTTGTGAATGGGAAGGATGGTGTTTTTCTCAACAGAAAGAAGGAAATTTGAAAGAGGGTGGATATGGAGGGGGAAGGTAACTGAGAAAATAATCTAATTAGAGTTGTGATGCATCACAACTCATCATGCTTACTCATCTTTTGAGACTTACTCTATCCCACCTAAGATGAAAATGGGACTAAAGAGGGGTACAGTTTTTGTTCATTGATCATTGCTCTGGATCCGAGAACCTACTGTCCTAGGGTAACTTGCCACAGCCACCAGGTAATCTGAGGGACATGCTGGTGTGTGTGTGTGTGTGTGAGTTTGTGAGTGTGTGTGTGTGATTTTCCCAATAGTGTTTGCACAGATGCTGCTGCTGCTCTGGACACCCAGGGAGTGGTTAGGTTAGAAATGCCCTGAAAGAAGTGGGGGTGGACATGAACATACACAGTGTATTTCCGCAGTGGATGGTGGCTGTTGTGGTATCAAAGTAAGTGTAGTTATGCTGAAGACAAGTCTCAGGATTAACTATTGTTGGGGAGGGGGGATGGAACCCATTTTCCTACTCTCTGAGTAGCTGATGAAACACTGGGGTGGGGTAAGGAGGCTGGTCCTCCTCTTTTGAAGACCACTGGTTTGCCCTATGCTGTTCCAACTTGTCCACAAAGATATCTCAAGAGACTTTATCTCTGTTTCTTTCTGAAAGAAAACATAAACTCAGAAGGGAACATACAGAGGTCAATTTTGTTACAACCTTTAAAAATTAAATATGCTTTTAAAAAGCCAACTATATGTAGCAAGGGTGATGTGGGTATTGTTTTTATTTTTTATCCATGGAGATTATATGTTTCTATATGAGGTATGATAGCAAAAGATAGGAAAAAAGGAAATTTTCCTTTTCTCACAGGAAAGACATCTTTAGCCTCTTCTACTTTTACTTTTCTCAAAGGAAGACTGATTCCTCCCAGCAGGGGAAGCAGGAAGGAGCACTCTGTTCTCCTTAGAGAGAGGGGGTACCAGGCTAGAATCAAGTCAAAGAAAGAACCTAGAAATCATTCTCCAAGAAATCCTCAAGGAAAACTGCCCTGATATTTTAGAACCAAAGGGCAAAATAGAGGCTGAAAGAATCCGCCAACCACCTCCTGAAAAAGATTCCAAAAAGAAAACTCCTAGGAATATTATGGCCAGGTTCCCAAATTCCCAGATTAAGGAGAGAATATTACAAGCAGCCAGGGAGAAACAATTTGAATATTGTGGAAACACGATTAGGATAACCCAGCATCTGGCAGTTTCTACTCTGAGGGATCAAAGGGCTTGGAATGTGATATTCCGGAAGTCAAAGGAGCTGGGATTAACACCAAGAATCACCTACCCAGCCAAACTGAGTATCATGTTTCAGGGGAAATATGGTCATTCAGTGGAATAGAGGACTTTCAAGCATTCTTGCTGAAAAAACCAGAGTTGAATAGAAAATTTGACATTCAGATACAAGAAGCAAGAGAAGCATGAGAAGGTAAACAGAGAAAAAGAAATCATAAGGAACTTATCAAAGTCGAACTATTAACAGTCTTACATGGAAAACCAATAATTGTAACTGATGAAACTTTTCTCAGTATGAAAATAGTTGAAGGGAATATATATATATATATATATATATATATATATATATATATATATATATATATATGGGTATATGGGCATATGAATACATATGTGAATGTGTGTATATATTTTTACAGGTATACATAGATAGAGGGCACAGGACCAATTTAATAGGAAGGGATGATACCTAAACGGGGAATTTAAGAGGTGAGAGAGGAATATAATGAGAGGATATGGGGAGAGACAGAATTCTTCTATATTTTTCTATTCTCTTCTATAGAAGAGGCAAGGGAAAATAGCTACAATGGAGGGGAAGAATAGGAAGGCAAAAGGGAATGGGTCAACCTCATTCTCACTGAATTTGCATCAGGGAGGGAATGACATACACACTAAATAGGGTATACTCACAGGACAGTAGGGGGAAAAGGGATGAGAGGGGGATGATGGAAGGAAGGGCAGGCTGGGGGGGGAGGGAAGTTGGAAGCACCCACTTTTGAAAAGGGATGGGATCAAAGTAGAGAATAGAACAAGTGGGTGGTGGGATAGGAGGGAGGGAAATATAGTCAGTCTTTTACAATATATCTACTATGTTAATGCTTTGCATTAGCTACACATGTACAACCTAAACTGAACTGCTTATCTTCTCAGTAAGGGTGGGTGACAAGGGAGGAAGGGAATGAATCTGGAATTCGAAGTTTAAAATCAAATGTTTAAATATATATATATATATATATATATATATATATATACTATTAATTAATACCATTTTACACGTAATTGGGAAATAAGATATACAGGCACTGGGGCATAGAGAGCCACCATGCCCTACTGGAAAAGTCAAAAGGGGTATGGGAGAAAATATGGGATAGAGTAGATTAGAGGAGGGGATATCCTGTAGGACTGTTATTTTGGGGTGGTGGGTAGGGGAAAAATGGGGAGAAAATTTGTAGCTCAAAATCTGGCAGAAATGAATGATGTAAATCAGATGTTAATAAAGCATTTGCAAAAAAAATAGTTACATGAAAAATACACTAAACCGCTAATTAGAAAAATGCAAGCTAAAGCAACCTTGAAGTACCACCCATTAGATTGATAAAAAGACAAAAAAGGAAAATGATAAATGGTGGAATGACTCTGGGGGATAAGCTTATTAATGCATTGTTGGTGGAATTGTGAACCTGAAAATAATTTGGAATTATGTCCCCAAAGTTACCAACTTGCACACAACCTTTTGACTCATGGATACCACTAATAAGATTATACTCCAAAGATCTAAAAAAAAAGAAAGGGAAAAAAAGAACCCATTCCTACAAAAATATAGTAATTATTTTTGTGGTAGAAGAAAAACCCCAGAAAACTTGAAGGATTCCCATCAATTGGGGAATGAATAAACCAATTATGGTATATGAACATAATGAAATATAATTAAACTATAAAAAATAATGAGAGATAATTTGAGAGAAAAAAGTGAACTGTACATAAACAAAGATATAGTTTCACATGTTCTATTATGTAGATAGAGAAGTATGGGGGGTAAAAATGAAAGGAAGACAGTCCCAGCCCTCAAGGGGCTTATATTCTAATAGGGGAAGACAACACATAGAAGTAAGCTGGAGAATATATGAAACTGTTTGTTGTTTTTAGTGATTATGTTATTATTATTTTTTAAGAGAGCTGATCTTAGGTCCTGGTGAGGTTGAGTCAAGAGGAATCTCTTTCCCTAGCCAGGTGCCAGATAAGTCTCGATTTGAGATGTTCTTGATTCTGAAATTAGTTAAAATAAGGGTATAGGAAAGTGATAGGAAAGGGAGGCCTTATCTATTATGCTGGTAGCATCTTTCTCCTTTCTTGTTTCTCTGTGGTCTTTCTGCCTGTACAGATTTCTCTGGACCTTCATGTGCTGTCTATTAATTTCACCCTTAGGAATCTCAATGTGGGGATCATTCTTTCCATTCTGTCTGTTAATTCTTACGTGACAAAGTAGGCACAGTAAAGGATCAGCTAGGTTTGGGTTGAAGGAGTTCAGGGAGGTGGGCACCTCTCACTTGACTAGCTCCTTAAAATCCTCCCAGGTTTCTCAGTATCAAGATCTTTCCCAATCAGGGATCAGATCCTGAACATATAGATTTGACATAACTGCAAGTTAACTTTTCTTTGCTCTATTAGTTGCCTTCATAAGAAGGATCTGAGCCTGTTTTTCTGATTCCCCAGCTGGCTTTTGGTAACCCTCCAGTTTATTCATGTAAAGCTAATGTATGAAGCTCTCTTCCTGTCTAGTGCATTCTCACTATTGCTCCCTTTGCAGTTTGCTTAAAGCAGTAAGAGCCAGTTCATCCCATAATCCCTGTGCTCTCTCTCCATCTTTTTTGGTAGTGTTCCAGCATCCTCTCCTCATCCTTCTCCATCTGTGATAAAAAAGTTGAACCCATAGAGACATCAGGGAGAGGTGGGAATGGTGTCTCCATGGAAAACCACTAATTTCCATGATCAACATGGCCCTTCACTCTGGGCCTGGTAGACTAGAAGCCTTTTTTCAGCCCCCACTTAACTTTATACCATTTCCCTGATTATTTCAGATTTTGGAAACCCCACATCTGATGCCACTTTAAAAAAAAGCAGTTTGTTAACTTTTATTTAGCTTTCTGATACTGAAAATAACAAGTGGACTCACCTTTGATTCTCAAAAGAATTTATTAATGGGACTGGAAGATATATAAGTATATGATTATGCATATATATACATACATGAATATATCTAGAATATGCTGATGGGATCATGAATTGATTCTGCTTGCTTCAAGTGAGAGGACAGAGTTTCTGTGACTTCATAAAATAGGTGCTTTTTTCATCTTGGTTGGTAGTTTCTCAGCTTGTCCTTAGCCAAAATTCCTGGATAGCCACTCCAGACTCCAGTTGACCTGTCCCTGAAGGTGCAGTCTGCTTCTAATTGGGTGGGTTTCAAGGCCAGGTGCTATACTAATCAACCAATAAACAAACATTTATTAACTGCCTACTATGGGCCAGGCACTGTTATAAGCACTAGGGATACAAAAAGAGGCAAAAGACAGCTCCTGCCCTCAAAGAGCTTATAGTCTAATGGGCCCTTAACCCTCCACTAAAGTGATTTTACTGAGCTTTTGGGGTATGAAATGCTTATAGACCTCTTGGAAACTGTGACAGTAAGTGTAGGCATACTTCACTTTATTGTGCTTCACATCCAGATATTGCATTTTTTACAAATTGAAGGTTTATGCGAACCTTACATCAAGCAAGACTATGGGTGTCATTTTTCCAATAGCATGTGCTTACATTGTGTCTCTGTGTTACATTTTTGTAATTCTCACAATATTTAAAACATTTTCAGTATTTTTATATCTGTCATGGTGATCAGTGATCTTTGATGCTACTATTGTAATTGTTTTGGGGCTCCACAAGCTGTCCCCATATTAATTTAATCAATAAATAGTGTGTGTGCTCTGAATGCTCTACTGACCAGAGGTTCCCTATATCTCTGCCTCTCCTCAGGCCTCCTTATTCCAGGAGACACAACAATATTGAAATTAGGCCAATTAATGACCCCACAATGGCCTCTAAGTGTTCAGTGAAAGGAAAAGTCAACTAGGAGGCAAACTTCATTATTGTTTTGTTTTAAGAAATTGTTCTGGCTAGGTGCACCAGCCCTGGAGTCAGAAGGACCTGAGTTCAAATCCAACCTCAGACACTTAACACAAAAACTAGCGGTATGATCTTGGGCAAGTCACTTAACCCCAATTGCCCTGCCCTATCCCCACCAAAAAAAAGAAACAAAAAGAAAGAAATTGTTCCACTTCAATCAACTGATCAGTCAGCAACCATCAACATTGAGGTAAGACCCTCCACCAGCAAAAAGAAGTATGACTTACTGAACCATCAGATGATGGTCAGCATTTGTGTTTTTTTTTTAACAATGAAGTATTTTTAAATGAATATGCACATTTTTTAGACACAATGCTATTGCACACCTAATAGATGACAATATAGTGTAAACATAACTTTGATATGCACTGGGAAACCAAACAAATCATCTGACTCACTTTATTGTGATATTTGCTTTATTGCAGTGGTCTGGAATGGACTTGAAATATCTCCAAGGTATGCCTGGACTCAAACGATCACATCAAAAATGACATTTTACCTATTTTTAGATACATTTCATGCCATATTTATGGAATATCTTTATTAGGGCAAATCCATTCAGTCAGCTGAGTAAACTGCCCCAGCTAATCAAGAATGGTCGGAGAAATGATAGGAGGAGATACTCTCATTCACCAAATGAGACATTTGAATGTGATAAGCATAATAGCAATCGAAAGTTTATAATATGTGTATCAGAAATTCATTCATTTTGTTGGCCTACTACAACAGGATCTATATGTGGAAGTATCCTAGGTTGTAAAGCCAGGAGGGGCTTTGGAGATCATTTAGTCTTCTTTTATATAGGACATAGATATCCATAAAGGTGAAGTGATTTGTTCAGGATAAAGTAAGAAACTGAAACAGTATTTGAATCCTGAGCCTCTTCCTCTGACTCTAAAACCAGTGGTCTTTCACTTCAGTGGTGTCTAGGAATCAGGACTCCATTATAAAATTAAAAAAAAAATCACTGACCCTTCACATGCCAGTAACTGTAAAATTAGTGAATATCAATTGATTAAATTTCCCCTTCCTTTCATTTTCCCCTTCCTTTTCAATTTCCCCTTCCTTTCATTTCTCTGTACTGTCCACCACCAATGATGAGGAAGTTTACCACCACCAGACATTGCTCAGGAAAAATCAAAGTAATACATAACAACTCTTTTTTGACGTTTTTAGTCCTTTGGTAAAAGATTTGTTTGTATAGAGTGGAAAATTTAAATTTTGACTAAAGCAGATAAATCTAAAAACAAACAAATCTAGAATATAGATTTTGATTGAATTCAATATGTACTTAATTGACTACAGCTATGCCATTGTAAATCGTAGTTAAATGCTGGGTCTGGAGTCAGGAAGACTGATCTTTCTGAGTTCAAATCTGGCCTTAAACACCTACTAGCTATGTGATCCTGGACAAGTCACTTGACCCTGTTTGCCTCAGTTTCTTCATCTATATAATAAGCTGGAGAAGGAAAAGGCAAATCACTCCAGTATCTTTGTCAAGAAAACCCTAAATGGGGTCATGTAGAGCCAGAAATGACTGAAAAAAAAATGACTGACTGGAAATACCATTGTAATAGGTTGTACAGGAACACAAAATAAATACCCATTCATGGATCTAGCAACTACTATATACTAGAGACACTGTGGAATACAAGTTTAAGGAATACAAAGATTCACATGCAGGCTCTACCCTTAACAGAGCTTATGGTTTAGGAAGAGATAAAATCAATGTATACAAATAACAAATTATAAGGCAGTAATCAAAAAGATGCAAACCAAGTCCTAAAGGATTTCATAGGAAAGGGAGGAATCACTTCTAGGGGAGAGGAGAAATCAGAGAAGGCTTAAAAAAATTCCAGGGTTCTGGACTTGTTGGGTAACTCAGGGATTCAACCCTGGCTGAACTGGTTACATAAGGCTCTCTTTATTGGTGCAAAGAATGATTTCTTGAAGCTCCATGCCAGTGAAGAGAGGAGTTGGCTATACTGGGAGAGAAAGTCCCTGGTCTCAACTGAGAGGAAATTCCCTGAAATCTCTCATGCCCTAGGCTGGAAATCAGGGGTAGAGGCTGGCTCCTCTACATCTCTGTTCCCAAAGTCTTTCTCTTCCTCCAAGGCCTTTTCCCTGAACAGTTAGGAACCTAAATGCCCTCTCCTTCACCAGTGAAAACAGCCTTATGCAATTGCACCAGGCTTGAATCCTGGGTTATACCTACATATGGATATGAGCCAATAAAATGCCAAATGAATAATAAGAAAATAACTGGTCCGAGTTCAGGAGAGTGAATGATCAATATGGGCTGGAGAGGCCAAAGAAAATTTTTCAGAGAGGATGTGGGTCTTGGTTCTGGCCTTGAATGAGTGATTGGTTTTAGAAAGGAGGAAGCTGGGTTGAAGATATCCTAGATGGTGAGAGTATGCCGTGATGAAACAGCCAGCAGAAGAAGCAAAAGCTGATGGAGTTGTGGGAAGGAAGAGTGTTGGGTTACAGTGAGGATGCCAGCTGGGCTACAGGAGAGGGTTACTGTTGGGGAATATTCTTTCCTGTGAGTAGCCTGAGATATTTTTAGGGAGAGGATAAGACCTTTGGTTTTATTGGCATGGAGAATTCCTTCCATTAGTATAAATCATCAGTTTCTCTGCAACATCTAGTCTTTGAAAATGCCTGGGACATCAAGAGGTTAGGTAAATTGCTTAAGGTCACATAGTAGTACTTGACACCAGGTAGCACTTGAGCCCAGGTCTTTCTGACTAAGACTAGCTCTCTATCCAGTACACCACGCATTCCTTGAATATGGTGGGACAAATTATCTGTGACATTGGATATTCAGGGGTTCCATTTTTGCTCTTAAGGCTAGTAGGAAATTTGTGATAACCAGCAGGGTCTGCTAGTTTTCTGAGCAAGGTGCACATCAGCAACCTGTAAAGTCACCTAAATAATGCTCAAAGTTTATGCCAGAGAAAATAACCTTTCTTTCCACCTTAATTAAAAAAACAAAAAACAAAACAAAAGACAAATTAGTAACCTTTTTCTCACTTTTTTTTTCTCCCTTGTCTACTTCTATCCCAACCCGAAGCTTTCCCATCAAATCAGAGCAGGGGCAGAATGTACGGGACACAGAATCATATGCATAAGGGTCCCTCGGAAAAAAGAAATTCACTGCCACCCATTTTGCGTCGCTCTTCCTCCCGTTTTCCCCAAAGAAGTAAAGTCACAAACCGGCTTCTAAATCTGTCGCTCCCCTTATCCTGTTCCCCTACCCCTCTCCCACTGTCCCGGTTCCCCTGCCCGGTCCTGGCACTCCCATTGATCCACAGTTCTGCTCTCGCGGATGTCTCCATATGTCTCCTTCCCGCACAGCAGGGCTCCCTTGCGCGCCCCTGGGTTGGAGAGGGTAGAGGCGGGGTCTCTCAGTCTCTGCACCTGCCCTGAGGGCGGGGCGGGAAGTCGAGGGCCGCCCCCTTCAGGGCTGCAGCGGTGGAACCGAAGCGTGAGGGGCTCCTGTCTGCCAGCCTGCCTGCCAGCTCCAAGCCGAATCTCCTCCTCCCTTTCCCCCCACCCCCCGTGCCCTCCCTCCCCTGCCCACCAGAACGCACCTCCAGCCAGCGTCTCCTTCCTACCTACCCTCCCTTTTTTCCCTCCCTTCCCCCAAGCTCCCGCTTCGCCTAGCACTCCTTACTGTCTGGCCACGGTCTCCTGCCTCTGCAGCCTCGTCCCTCTCCTCCCTTGCCATGGAGCCGGCCACAGACAGCGAGCATAGCAGCCCCCCGGAGCCCAGCGCACTGCAGCCCCCCGGGGGCAGCTCGCCCTTAGCCACAGGCTCCCAGCCCTACTCAGGCCGAGAGCCGCAGCAGGAGGAGCGGCATCTCCGGATCAGCGAAAGCGGCCAGTTTAGTGACGGGTTGGAGGACAGAGGTGAGTTAGTGGTAACCTTAGGTCCTCTCTTCCCATTTCCGAGCTCTTCATTTATCCCTTAGTCTCGCAACTTCTCCACGGGCTAGGCACGGTGGGAGTGGATCAGGGCTCCTTGGACCGGGCGATTTCCACTCCTCCCATCCAGCAGAATCTCTTTTTCTTCCCCATCTTTGGGGTCAGTGCTCTGGGGGCCGCTGCCCTCCGCCCTTTTGGGGAGAAAGCTCTGGTCTCCGACTCCTTGCGCCGAAACGAAGTGGTATATCTTCGAGGGATGGAAATGAAGTCGGTTGCTTTCCCAGCCGATGCTTCCCAAAGTCGGCTTTCTTCCCGGCCACGGCTTTTGAGGATTCCAAAAAAGCTCGTGTGTGTGTGTGTGTGTGTGTGTGTGTGTGTGTGTGTGTGTGTGTG
>NW_027187336.1:10561493-10570771 GCF_028583685.1 Petaurus breviceps papuanus | reverse complement strand
GTGTGTGTGTGTGTGTGTGTGTGTGTGTGTGTGTGTGTGTGTGTGTGTGCGTCCTCTTCTCTTCTTGGGTACCCTCCAACCCCTTACCCTCCACCAATGTGGCCAGCTTTCTCCTAACGTCCCTTTTCGGTTTTCTACCAATTACCCTTCAGCACCACGCCTAGGAACCATCCCCATCCTGCTCCACCAGAAAAAGTTTGAGGGAGGCATTTCTATACTCTGAGGCTGGGGCTTCCTTGGGACCCTGGAACCCATGCATCCTTGCTTGGAAATACCTAGAGTTGGAGCCGTCCAGCTGGTGGGTGCGTTTCCCTTTTTTCCTTGGTAGCCTGGGCACAACTCTCCTTCCAGAGGCGCGCCCGCATCCCGGTCCCTCCACCGTGGCCTTGCCAAACCATTGGGTATTTACCATCTGCTGGTGGTGGGGGTGGGGTCTTGGCTTCTCTACTCAGTCATTGCTTGTTCCCCTTTTGAATATTTCCAAACGCGAATTTAGCTTCTCCGGGTTATTTCTTCGAATCTAGGGCTGTGTCCACCACAGAGCTGAGGGCTCTGGGTTCCAACACTTGAGGACAAGTGTGGGAGTATCAAAGAAAGGAAGGGACAAGGTAGTGAGAGAGAATTCGTTCTTTGTGTTACTGCTCAAATCGATTTCTACTGCGTAGTCACGTACTTTATGTCCCAAGTCATAGTGGATCTCTTTGGGCAGCAAACCTGACCCATCTTTTGGCAAAGAGAGAAGCAAACGATTTTAGAGGACAAAGGTGGCTCCCGACTGCTGTGAATCCAAGAGCTTTGCTGAATGAAATTAAAACCCAGGAGCTTATATATGGAGGCAACATAAGATGCCTCGGTGGTTATTATTGATCAGTTACTCTCCTCTCTTTTCCCGGCTCCCCCCACCCCATCTGTTGTATTATCACATTCCTATAATGGTTTTCAGTAATGAAACCTAAACTCTTGACTTCTCAAATCCTTTCAGTTAACTTCAAGAAACAGCAAAGATTTGATGATGCTCCTATCTTCCTCTCCTTTCTTCTTTTTCCACCCTTGCGCCTCCTTTCATATTTTCAGGTTCAGCCTATTTGCAGAACCCAGATCTCTGCTTCATCTGTACCCTTACTTACTTCCTTTCTTTCCCAGGCAGCCACTGGTTTCTCAAGAAATGGACTTTACAGTTTGGTATTTTTAGTTGTCTTAACAGAGTCACTGACTGGATCTATTCATTAACTGAGACAGAATTTACAAACAGTCATCTGGAGAAATTCAACTCATTTAGCCTTTCCAGATTTAGAAATCTTTATTAGAAGCATTCTTTTGTAGGTTGAGATCAATTTGCATTTTTCAGTCTTATCTGATTTATGCACCATTTCTAGCTTCTCTCAACTATGTGCCTATTTGATATTTAATATCCTAATACACGACTCCCATTTTTTTACTTCTGAATTTTAAAACTGTAGAATTTCAAATAGAATGAAATGGAAACAGCAACTTCCAGACAATCAGCAGAGATGCTTACAGACAATTGGAACTGCTCCAAATGCACCGAGTTCTGCAAATGCCTTGGCATTTCTACCCTTCTCCTGTTTCCCATATACTTAACAAAACATTATGTAAAGGAATATTATAAGAGACTTTGCAGGTAGCATATCAGTTTTGAAGAATTTTTTACAAATGAAAACCCAAGATCTTATTTTGAACTGAAGCCAGTCACCTGCCTTGAGCTTATTTTTGTAGCATTGCAGGTTATATTTAAAAGATGTTCTATTTCTCCCTACTCCTCAAAATGATAATTTTAAAAAAGTATGATGACAAGTTACATTTTGTAACTTGCAGCAGAAAGGTGAGAAAAATCTCTCACTCCTGGGAATTAAATTTCTAGGTTATTTTTGCTGGTAAACTGATTTTCATTTCCCCTCACTCTATAGCAGTATGAATGAATTTGCTGCCTGTTCATGAAATATGTCAGTGTGTGAATTCAGTGCATGTCAAATACAATAGCTTGGATTTCCTGTTCCTGCTTCTCTCCCATCCAGCCCTAAGTATCCTTTGCAATATAGCTGTCTCAATTGCCACAAGATGTTGTTCTCTTGCTTTTTGAAACTGAAAGGTAAAGTAAATACAAAGCAAGTGAGGTTCTTCAAAGGAAGAAAAAGGAGGAAAAAGTCAAACCTGATTTATGTTCCATATTGTGGGTAACAAAGAGCTAAAGTTGAAGAATTCATTTTTTTTATAAAACAAAGCATATTTTCATCTTGGAAAGTTTATTGCAGCATTTCTGCCTTCATTTCTTAAAGTGAAACAGTATGGTGTAATAAAAAGAATATTTGACCTGGAAGAAGAAGATCAGGATTCAAATCTTATCTAACTTACTTATTGACTATGTGACTTAGGGCAAACCTTTAAAAAAATTTTTTTTACCTCCCTTGGTTTTAGGTTCTTCATTTTAAAGTGGGCATAATACTTGCACTGTTTACTTTATAGTGTTGCTACCAGGAAAGTGATTTTTTGTGCTCTAAAGTCATATATAAAGTGAGATTATTAAGAAATTTCATATTATTATTATTTTACCATTGACTTGAAGAAGGCCTCTGAATACCTTATTTCTATTTTTTTTGGCATTCAGTTATTAAGAATAGGGAATCTACAGCAATCCTGACTGTTAATGTTGTGATCCTGATTTAAACTACCTGGTATTGGGGCAATGGGGATCATCTGGATTTGCTGCTGCCACCCACACACTCTCTCTGGAAAGACAACTGGCTTTGTAGTCACAGGACTTGGATTTCAAAATTGCTTTCAACACTTATTCCCTGTATGACTTTCAGCAAAAATCACTGACCCTCCCTGAGCTTCAGTTTCCTTGAGGTTCCATCTTTCCCCTGTGAGCCTGTAATCCTCTTCCTCTGACTCTAGTCTATGCCGCTATTGCAATCCTTTTACTCAGAGCTCTAAGCATAGATTAGGCTGACTGTGAGCCAGTTGTTTAGAAATGAATGATAATGTTATTCTTACACTAGCCCAAAAATTCATTCAGGGAGTTCACATTATAGTTGAACTAGGAGGGAAAGAGAAGCAGGCATATGTTTCCTTGAAGAAGGAAGTCTACCAGAAGCAGATAGGTGGCTTTGTGGAAGAACTTGAAATAAGGAAGACCTGAATTTAAATCCTACCTCAGACATTTACCAGCTGTGGGATCCTGGGAAAAAATCATTTAGACTTTTTTCAGTATTGGTTTCTTCAGTTGAAAATGAGGATAAAAATACCTCTTATCTCATGGGATTCTTGTAGAGATCAAGTGTGATAATATACGTAAAGCACTTTACAAACCCTAAAGTGACATATTCATGTTAGCTATTTTCCTTTTTCTTAGAGCAGAGTTAGATTTAGATGAAACTTGGAAATGGGTGAAGTTTCTTTGTGTACCTAGCTACCCCTGCTCTACCTGCCAAAATGTTTCCCACTAGTCCTTGACTATAACTTAAATTCATCTTAGCACTCAGTTAAGAAGAAAGCAGTTGGAGTAGATTAATTTACACTGGTATTTGAATGACAACTAATTCCGAAATGAATTCCCAACCTATAAAATATTAGTTTGGTAGTCAAGAAAAGTGAAAATATGCAGGAAGTATGACTGAATATCTTTTTTGGCGGGGGGGAGGGGCAAGTGTAGGAAGGATGGATATAGGTAGGTCTTTTTTTGTAAATCTGGTATTTTAAAGTTGGGAATGTCTCATGCTTCCCTCTGCATTTTGTAGCTAATCTCTGAGACTAACTGCTGGGTTAGCATGTTCTCTGCTCAGTTGTGTTCTTAGGGTGGAATCTCAAATAATTTTTTAAAGGTGGAGTTGGGAAGGGATTGGTAGAAACAAAGAAGGCTGATCAGTTCCAGGACTGTCTTCACAGCAGTAACTGTCATTGGGGAGAGAATAAGGAGCTGGTTCATGAGAGGAAAAAAAAATTATACTTTGACGATTGAGGCCATTTGCAGCTTCATTGTGGGTGGGTGGTGAGGTAGACCATTGATGCTAAATTGGAAAGATACCTTCTGATTCCTAGAAATTCCTCCAGGCAAATGTTGGCTGACTGGTGTGGGAGAAGAAGCTTATGTTGTATCTGATGCCCGGCATGTTGTTGGCAGTGAGTAAATTCATCATAATGAGGATAAATGTTATGGGGCTAAATAGAAAGCTCAAATCTTCATAGTTCCTTTCTGAATTTTAAATCTTTTTTCTAAAAGGAAACCTTAGCCTCCCATTCAGCAGATAAACCTCTGAAGTACTGTCATTGTCAAAAGCATCTACCCTATGACAGTGCTTCAGAGATTTGTGATGTTAATATTCAAATCTAGTTTTATACAGTAGTGAGAATCTAGTAGTAAGGATGAAAGTTTTTTTTTTTAATTTTGTGATCTAGGGTAGCACAGAGAAATCCTGTAGGTGTAAGGGGCAATAGGAGTGAGAGGAAGAAGGACAATAAAAATCCCTGAGGTTTTCATTTCAGCCTGGGTAATCATAGCTAACATTTACATGAATGGGATGGTAAAATTCAGGTAAGAAGGGGCAATTTTCTACAATTTAGGAAAGATTAGACAAAGAAAGGTGCTGTATTTGAAATTAAGATTATGTTTTCCCACAGCAAAATTTGACAAGAGAAAAGATCTCTTATATCAGAGTGGGTTTATTAGAGATAGTTTAAGAATAATTGTGGCAGTGTTTATATTTACCACTTCTAAATGCACCTGTCTGCTTTAATATGCTGCACTTCTAGACACAATAAGTTAACTGGCTTTAGAAAGTTAAACTCCCAGAGGTGTGGCCTGGTTCTCTTCTGACACTCTCCCTCCTTTGTTTAATAAGCAATCACTTTGGAATCAATTAGTCAATAAACAAGCATTTGATCAGTGCCTATTATGTGCCAGACACTGAGAAAGAAGTAGAATTCCCATGTGATTCCTACTTCCTTGGATGAAATGAAAGTATCAAGGGCTAATTGATGCCCATTCATTTAAATACTATGTGATATATGTGATTTGTAAAAGAAATACTTCATTTCTTAGCCTACTTATTAGAAAACAATATGTTAGGGCATTTTTGCTTATATATTGGGCATCTGGGGGTAGTTTTATTAATTCTAGCTGGTTATTAGAGCACTGGAATACATTCAACTACTACTTCATGGATTTGGTAAAATCCCATTTTACTTAGAATGGCTGGGAATTAAGCTTTTGAATAATAGAGACATATGAATGACGAATTTTCAGAGAATTAGAGTATAATAAACTACAATGACCACTGAAGCTATAGTGAACATAATCTTTGATTCAGATTTTAGGTACCTGTAATACTTTGGTTTTATCAATGATAAAAGATGTTCATAATGTATGGTATCATGAATGTAGGAAATTGGGTGGAATCTTTTCTACATAGTCACTTTTATTTTTCTATATTCTAGAAGTCTATTGATTTGTGGAAGCTTAAAAGTTTTCCAGAAAAATTCCTAATATCTACTATTTACTTTTGTTTTCTGAAGTTTATTTTGTTAAGTTTATTGGATAACTACCAGGTACTCAGTTATGTAAAGAAAAGAGTGAAGAAAAGGGAAAACTCATTTGAGGTTTTTTGGCTGTTGAGATTATGGAAAAACAGGAATTTTATCATTAATTCATTGCTTTCCAGCATGGTTAGTACTAGATAGCACTTACCCAGTTTATCAGGTGGATAGATGGATTCAAATTAACTCCAAAGCTTGGAAAAAATAATTGAGAGATTATAGCTTCTTAAAAGTGGAGCTTCGACACTATCTTCATATATAAAGGGTAGAATTATCATAATCAGTCTTTAAGATTGGTTTTAATGACCTCATTACCTGAAAGAAATAATATAACTACTAAGTTGCCAAATTTACATTCAAGAATTGATTAGGTATTGCTGAATCTGGTTATAGGTTTCTTAAGAGAGTTCCCTGTTTATTAATTTTTTTCTTCATTTTTCTTGTCAGGTTTATTAGAAAGCAGCACAAGACTAAAACCTCATGAAGCTCAGAACTACAGAAAAAAGGCATTATGGGTATCCTGGTTCTCCATCATTGTTACCTTGGCACTGGCAGTGGCTGCCTTTAGTGAGTATTGGATGAATTGTGAAGCCATACATAAACACTAGCCTTTTAAAAAAATGCTCATATTAGGAGGCACCCCCTTTTCTTTTAGTTCAAGATGATTTGGAACACTTTAGTAGATCTCTGGTGGAGTCATGGTCTTTACATCTTAGTAAAATAAGGAAAAGATATGTTATTCTTTTTAGTAGAGGAAAGTGAGGTTAAGAAGAAATCAGTAGAGGCTTTGGTGCTAATCAGAATGTATATATATATATATATACATATATATATGAAAATATATGGTTGTTATTAGTTTCAGAAGGAAAAATACACTGTTGTATTCAGTCTCGGATGACAAATATAACAAATACATATCCTTGGCATTCATCTCTTGAACCTAATACAGACAGATGAATGAAGCACTGCATGATATTTTCTCTCACTTTCCTTATTGGTACCAATATATATATATATATATATATATATATATAGGTGTGGTATTGTGTGAAAATTTCAGCTTTTCTTCTGCTTAAAAAATAAGATTCTTATGGTATGCTGCTCTAGTTTGTGGTATCTACTAAAAGGAAAACATTAATTTCAATCAAGAACAAATAGTTAAAGAAAATGGAATTTCCTCTGTGTGTAGAAAATAATGTTTTTCATTTAAAAATTACATGGCATGAATTTCTTTTTCAAATGCTTGACATAATGAGAACTGTGCACAGTGGATGTTGTTATTCATTAAGAGATTCATGTGCTTAAGCAGTCACACACACACACACATATATATAGAAACACTGTGTGTGTGTGTGTGTGTGTGTGTGTGTGTGTGTGTGGAGGAAGGGAACAATTTATTTCCCTTTTGAGATTACTTTATCGCCATAACAGAAAGACTTAGGTTGTAAATGACGTATATCATCCAAGATGTCTGAATCAACTTTCCTCAGAAGTGATTGTGTATATATAATATGTGGATGGGGGGGTGGTAGTAGTGGAGGGAAGGAAATTATGGTTTCTAGAAGCTGCTCCAGCATGTGTGTTATTCTAATCAGTAGTGTCGGACCTGCTGCTGGAAGTTGGTGTTAGCTCCCAAGAGGGATTATTAGAATTTGACCAAATGCTCCCTGTAAAACTTGGCATATACTACTTGAAGTCGTTTTATATTAGAAATGCATACCATTCCTTGGCTCCAGAAACAAACATTTAAAAGTAGGCTACAATGCATTAGAGAGTATAAACATTTATGAGGGAGTTAGAAATCTAATCAAGAGAAATTCTCATTTCTGGAATCCTCACCCCTCTTCACTTTTCCAGCTGAAATCAGATAAACAAGCCTGTCTGTTTTCCCCCAAGGATAATTTAATTGTGGTGGTTGTGTTAGACTCTATGGATCAGACTTCATAATTTACATGTGTAAAGGGGATGAAAGATGTTCGAACTGGGAAGGAACATAATGGCTATTCAAGCACTTCCATGCCTAATAAAGCCATTGTTGCTTTATTATTTGTGTGTTTGAGGAAATAAATATAAAGATATATTGAGGAAATCTCTTTTATTTAGGGAGGACTATATTAGATGTAGCATAGGGAAATAATGTTGAAAAAAATATTTGTTAGGGAATAGAGATTTCACATTAAAGCTTGATGATGATTAGGGCAATTATCTTACAAATGTCATATTTCTTCTTCTGTAATGGAAAACTACTGCTACTCCCATATCCCCCTTTCCCCTAATAAAAAAATGTTGAATAAATACTGGGAAATAGAATGCCAGATTTTCCCCCCAAAGGATTCTTTTTCTTTTGTCCTAGCAATTGTTCTAGCTAAGCATGAACAGTATATGCTATTCCCTTATCTTTAACACTAAATATTAAGAAAAAATCATATATATATATATATATATATTCAGAGTAGTCCATGTTTTAAAATAACTCTGGGCTCACACAGGTCCAGATCTTTTGCATCGGGATTCTCTTCAACAAATCACTTCCGTGGCTTGTTGATCCCACTGAGATAATTCTGGGAACATCCAAAGTTAATCGCATCCCATGTATATAATGGCTAACCATAATAGCAGTTCCAGGCCAGAAAAAGCATTGAAAATATAAGGTAGATATTTAGGGTAGAAATACATAGTAAAGCAACAGAAAACAATCACTGTGCACATTGGCCTCTTCATATCCACTCCTTTTCCCCAGTAGTTGGGGCTTTAATTACCTCCATAGGCTTACAATTCTTATAGGGAAGGCTTGGTCAAAGGCTCTCTGCAGCCAGAGACAAGGGGTTAGACACTTCAGTGTACACAATTCCTGCAGTTCTGCTCATTCATCTAGTAAGTCTGCAGTTACAGAGTACCCTAGATGTTTTCTTTCCTTGCTCTGTAGGGTCTTAGGAACATTTCAGACTCTGCCATCATTATCTTTGTTTTCCCTTATGACTCTCTTCTTCCTTTTCAAAAGTTTATATTTCTCTCTCATTAATGGTTGTGTCATGGTTATATGATGTCATGGGAAATAGAGTCCTTATTCTCTTTCAGTGCATGCTTGTACTCTGGGTCTAAGTATTCTGGGAAATAGAGGCTTCTCCTGTCAGGCATGCCATATACATACTTAATTTAAAAATTTCAGCCACAGGATGGTATACCAGTTATATCTATCTCTCTATATATGTTTTGTTTTTAGTTGTTTTTAAGTTGTGTGTGACTCTTTGTGACTCCTTTTAGGGGGTTTTCCTGGTAAAGATATTAGAGTGGTTTGCCATTTCCTTCTCCAGTTCATTTTACAAATGAGGAAACTGGGGCAAACAGGGTTAAGTGATTTGTCCAGGGTCACACAGATAGTAAGTGTCTGAGGCCAGATGAACTCAGGAAGAGGAGTCTCCCTCACTCCAGACTCTGTGCTCTATCCAGTGTACTCTATCCAGTGTGCTCTATCCAGTGTGCTCTATCCAGTGTACTCTATCCAGTGTGCTCTATCCAGTGTGCTCTATCCAGTGTACTCTATCCAGTGTGCTCTATCCAATGTGCTCTATCCAGTGTACTCCTCTATCCAGTGTGCTCTATCCAGTGTGCTCTATCCAGTGTACTCTATCCAGTGTGCTCTATCCAGTGTGCTCCTCTATCCAGTGTGCTCTATCTAGTGTGCTCTATCCAGTGTGCTCCTCTATCCAGTGTGCTCTATCCAG
>NW_027187336.1:10536554-10561483 GCF_028583685.1 Petaurus breviceps papuanus | reverse complement strand
GTGCTCTATCCAGTGTGCTCCTCTATCCAGTGTGCTCTATCCAGTGTGCTCTATCCAGTGTGCCACCAAGCTGCCTCTCTAGGTTTTTTATCTATATCGATGCATACATCCTACATATCTATATCTAAATATATCTGTGTCTTTCTATACACACATGGATTTATATATGTATATATGTAGACACACATATCTATAGTATACATGCTACACCATTTATAGTATAAATTAGGCTAGCTTTTTCTTAATAGGCATTGAAAGCATTCTTAGGGGACTAAAGGATGAAGCTATTGATTTCACTTCCTGGTCATCTGACTATAAAAGAACTACCAGGAACTTCAGATTGATTCAGCTACTTGGCTGATGGACCACAGTGGGCAGCTTTGGCAGGGGAGCCTTACTCACTTAAGTCAACTGGAGATGTCCTTAATGTGTATTCTTGCTGAATGTTTTTCTTTCATTATGGTCAAATAAATCTCTCCCCCTTCACCCCTCCTACCCCCCACTGCATTGTCTTTAGTAAAGAGTAAGTACTTTGTTGTAAATCTGTTTTTGACTTTTGTTAACTATGATTGTCGCATTTTTTTCCAATATTGATCATAAACGACTAGGGTCACTAGAAGTACCTAGTACTGGGGGCACTGGCCTGAGTAAGGCTCAGCCTAGAACATTATCTATTTTTAACATAGATATAACATAACCATATCTCTAATATCTAAGCATGTAGTCTACATGCAGGTACATAGTTTAGTATAAAGTATCCATATTAGAGTTGTATCCAATAATAGTTAGCATTTATATAGTGCTTTAAGGTTTGCAAAATGTTTTACAAGTATTATCTCATTTTTCTCCTTACAACAATCTGGGAAGGTAGATGCTATTTCTGGTTATTCAGTCATTTCAGTCATGTCTGATTCTTCATGGGCCCATTTGGGATTTTCTTGGCAGAGATATTGGAGTGGTTTACCACTCCCTTCTTCAGTTCATTTTACAATGAGAAAACTGAGTAAAACAGGGTTTGGTGACTTGCCCAGGGTCACACAGCTAGTGTGTGTCTGAGGCCAAATTTGAACTCAGGTCTTCCGGACTTTAGGCCTAATGCTCTATCCAGTGTATCACTCAGCTGTCTGTAGACCCTTGTGAAGGAGATCTGGTAGCAGGGATGCAAACACAAAGTACAGGTGGGGTGAAAGGCTGGAAACTTCAGCATTAAGGGGCATCTTCCTCAGATGATCCTTCTTTTTCTTAGGGGTCTTCAGAACCAAACTTGCCTGGACCTATTTCTGAGTAGGAGATTAAGTACAGCCATGTAGCCCAATGGGTAAAGCACTGAACTTGGAGTCAGCAAGATGTGTATGCAAATCCAGACTTAGATACCAACTAACTGCATGACCCTGGGCAAGTCACTTAACTTCTCTTGATGTTCTATTGCAGCACTGTCTTCTTTGTTGTTCATCGTGTCAGACTCTTCATGACCCTGTCAAAACTCTGTGGGGTTTTCTTGGCAAAGATACTGGGGTGGTTTGTCATTTCCTTCTTCAGTGGCAAACAGAGTCTAAGTAACTTGCCTAAGGTCATCAGATAGGACATTTTGAGGTTGGATTTGAATTCAGATCTTTCTGATTCCCATCTCAGCATTCTGTGCCATTAGCCGCCTCATATCTGTCCTGTATCTTCTAGTAAACTTCTGTTCTGTAAGAATTGTCAAGATATTTAGAAAATGAACCTCAGATCTCTCTACCTGCAGTACTCTGATGATGTTTTGAATAGAATGGAATAATTGATTCTGGCCAACTCCAGAAATGTTTATCACATTTGGATGTCCCTAGGCCATAATACTTTTCTCACTGATACCCATGACTTTAGTAAACTCATCTCACTCTGGTATTACCCAACTCAGGCCATAGGGGACAAACCCCAGCACATATTCCAAGTGCTCATTATAAAACAGCTGGATGATAATTGTCTCTTAGGATCCATCACCAACATAGTGAGATGTGCTATGTCTCCATCATCACTGTCACTGTTGGATCGGTTCTATGAGTCAGGTGGAAAGGGCCTCAGAAAGTATTAGTAGGGAAATATTAGCTTTCTTTTAAGTCTGAGATAGTCCTGTTCTTGATCCTATCTCCATAACTTGATGCTAGTCTGGAAAACTGCAGCTTCTGATAAAGCCATGTTCAATTCCTCTTCTTTAGTATGTCTAGCTCATAGGAAGAGGAGAGAAGAAGCATTTATTAAGCACCTACTACATGCCAGACATGGTGCTATGTGTTTACAAGTATTATCTGATTTGATCCTCACAACTTTGTGAGGTAGGTGCTATCATGATTTCCATCTTACAACTGAGGAAACAGAGGCAGAAAGAAGTTAAGTGACTTGCCCAGGGTCATATAGCTAGTAAGTGTCTGAGGCTGGATTTGAATTCAGGTCTTCCTGACTCCATGCTTGACATTATGGGCCTTGTAGCACCTAGCTGCCTTCTACCATGCTGGTAGTAAACTTATTTTCTGCCTTTGCAGATGCCATGTTCCCAATGTATCTGGTCTTGACCTATGGTGACTTCTTTTTAGCAGAATTGGTCCAGATTTCTTCAGTGAGGCTTAGAGTTCTCCTTTCTTATCTCAATAGCCCAAACCTTAGGAGACTGGTGCTAGACAGGATCGACTTTTGTTACCTCTGAATGCTCTCTTTCTTCTTGATCAGGTTCATTTCTACCTCCTTGATCAATCAGAACAACTCTGAGTACTTGGGAGGATATCCTTACTACTCTTACACATTAGGGACAATCATATTGTTTTGTCATGTGAGGCAGCCATGTAGCCCAGTGGGTAACGCACTGAACTTGGAGTCAGCAAGATGTGCATTCAAATCCAGCCTTAGATGCCAACTGACTGCATGACCTTGGGCAAGTCACTTAACTTCTCTCAGCATCTTTCCTAACTCAAAAAAAAATAGCAACAATAGCAACTGACCTCACAGAATTGTTGTGGGGATCAAATGAGAGAATATATATCAAATGCTTCACAGACCTTAATGTACTATATTAATGCTAGCTGCTATTATTGTCGACATACTGAATTCTACAATCACTGCCCCATTTTGATTTTTGCTTTTTGAAATGGTTTTTCCAATCCTAACAGAAATATGGAAGCTTTCTTTTCCTCCTTTTGGAAGTTAGGAAATTCATGTACTTATCCTCTACTCAGTGTTACCAAACTGATTATCCAGTTCTGAAAACATTTGGGGACAGTAATCTTATGATGCTGCATTATTAGGGTTTCTATGTTGGCTAAGATGGTTTCTCCACCTAAGGCTCTCTAGCAATCTACATTTCTCCACAGCAGTTCCCTGCAAATAAAAGTAAAAATCTGAATTCAAAACCATCCTCCAAACCTGATTGGTTCAGAAGACTTAAAGGGCCAGACTATTGATATCATTTCCTGGTATTCTGAATACAAAAGAGCCACAAGGCACTCCAGGTAGGTTCTGATACTTGGCTCATGGACCACAATGGGCAGCTCAGGCAGGAGAACTGCAATCAGCTGGATGAAGCTGGTGCATCCTTAGTGTATATATTTGTTGAATATTCTTCTCCTGTTATGACTAAATAAATTCCCACCCCCCATTGCCTTTATTAAAGATTCTTTGCTTCCCCCAATCAAGCGTGTCGTCTGTGTACAAAACTTCACAGGAAATATAGTCCTTGCTTTTCTCCAATGAACACTTGTACCCTGGGTCCAAGCATTCTGAGAAATAAAGTCCTTTCTCTAGTAGTTATGCCTCTGACACATGTTTGCTTATGGACCTTGAAACTAAGTGAATTAGTGTCTTCTTCCCCACCTCCCCGTCCCAACAAGGTATAATGTATAATGCTTCTAATGATACAATTAAACTAAGCACTTGTGGTATTTTCCAGTTCCTTTAGATTGTTTCAAACCCTCTAGTTCAGATGACCCAAATGTGTGAGCAGTAGACATTTTAGGTCCCATATAAAGCACTATATACACTTTGAGTTTAAGCTCTTTTGTGTGCGGTACATTTCAGAGGCCCTCCTTTTCATGGTGCTGTGACTGATGTTGTCATAAGTAAGGAACTGAAAAAGATGGTATTCAGAGATTCAGAATAAATTGAAATGTTTCTAAGGGAAAATTTCAAGTTTCAGAAAAGGTGATACAGACTGAAAAATAAAGTGACACAAAAAGCATAGAGATAATATATTCCAAAAACCCAGTACATGACGTGATGACCTAACCTAGTTTCTCAAGTCACCGCTTTTTTTTTTTTCCAGCAAAAATTAGTTGGCTTGGGTTTAGTCCGGCTCTGGAGTCAGGAAGACCTGAGTTCAAATCCAGCCTCAGACACTTAACACAAAAACTAGCCCCGTGACCTTGGGCAAGTCACTTAATCCCAATTGCCCTCCCAAAAACAAACAAACAAAATTAGTTGGTAGAACAAACTGGTGTGATGTTTGCAAAATATCGAAACGTTCTCAAGTAGTAGTTGAAAAATAAGTCTTTACTCTGTCACAGCATTCTTAGTGCCTTTATTTCCCTCAGCTACTTTTGTTTGTTTGTTTGTTTTGAGCTGGGAGGCATTTACTTTTTAAAAATACATTTTATTGATGCCCTTTGTCTTTATATCACCTAATTTCTGGACAAGAAAAGACCCCTTCATTTCCCTTTAAATTGGACTCTCCCATTTGAGTAGAGTATGGAAGGGTATTGATTAAAACTAGGGTTAGCCATGATGGGATTGAAGAGGGAGGATGACTGCTCCGGGCACGTGTGTGTGTGTGTGTGTGTGTGTGTGTGTGTGTAGATGTGTAGACACAGTAAACTAACTTGTTTGGGCCTCTGGTTAGTCATATATGCAAAACGAAGAGGATGGAAATAATGGATGCTCACAAAATGCTTAGTGACTGACTGTGTAAGAAGAGGTGCTTCTTGTCACAGATCTTTCCAGGAGAAGTTATTTCTCACATCACGTCTCTTGGGCTACTTTGTACTCCTCTTCTGCACTTAGTGTTCCAATGTGTATACAATTTATGTACCTCAGTTTATTTCTCCTACTCAATTATAAGCTCTCTGAGGCCAGATATGTGATCTTATTTCTTAATGGATCTTTGTGTCTCTCTAGCATAATGTCTTAAAAATAAGAATTTTTCTTAAATGTTTGTAGAAATTAATTTAGTTAAATAACAAATAATTATCCTAATTGAGCAACCATAAATAAAAACTAACAGATTTCAGCCTGGAAGGGAACTTAGAGGTCATCTAGTCCAATGACCTCATGCTGCAACTTAGGAAGCTGAAGCGTGAAGTGGGTTCGGTGATTTGTTCCAGGTCCCCCAGCTGAGATCTGAGCGGAGACTTTCTCAGTCTAAGCCTAGCGCTTTTTCTTGTTCCAGGTCCCCCAGCTGAGATCTGAGTGGAGACTTTCTCAGTCTAAGCCTAGCGCTTTTTCCTGTATGCCAAGTAGACAACCATCCTCCTTGTATTGCCCCCAGTGGATTGTTGTGACCATCATGATCAGACACTAAACCTCAAGTATTAAGTGATTGTCAGTAGTGTTGCATTGCTTTGATGTGACAAATGCTTTACATGTGAAGTAGTTAGAATACTTCAGTGTATGTTTGCTTGCCATTTTGTATGATCATTGTGCATTTTAGGGACAGGCATGGTTCTCTCCATTTCACAGATTATTACAAGGGTGAGGAGAGGGAAGAGTAGGAGGATTTTTTTTTTGTTGTTGTTCAACTGTTTCAGTCAATTCTGACTCTTTGTGGCCCCATTTGGGTTTTTCTTGGTGAAAATATTGGAATAGTTTGCCATTTCCTTCTCTAGATCATTTTTACAGATGAGGAAACTGAGGCAAACAGGGTTAAGTGACTTGTCCAGGATCACAGAGTTAGTAAATGTCTGAGTCCAGATTTGAACTCAGAATTTATATGGTGCCTATTATGTGCTAGGCACTGTACTTATTATCCCCATTTTACAGTTGAGGAGATTAAGGCAAATAGAAGTTAATAGACTTGCCTAGGATCACACAGTTAGTAAGTATCTAAGGCCAGATTTGAACTTTGATCTCCTGGATTCCAGGTCCAATATTCTATTCACTGCACCAAAAGTTAAGTGTCTTGCCCATGATCACACGAGATAGTGGTTGATCTCTGAATGAACCAGGTTCTCCTGTCTGAGACCAGTTCTCTCTTCACTAAACCCAAGGCATCTATCTGACAGGTCAATTACTCCCACCTACATATCTAGCACGAATTTTTAAAATTACAAAACATGTCTTTGAAAAAGCTATATTCTAAGATGAAATAAAATAGTTATCCCTTAAAAGACTACGAGCACCTTCAGACCTATATTCTGAAATCTGGATCTATGTTTTGCCAGATTTGGATTGCAAGGGGATCCAGCATAGACATACTAGATGGGGTCAGATCCAAGTCCACACAGTGAAGTGTTCCATCTTAGAGGATTTCCTCAAGGAATGATTTCTAGTACCTCAATGTAGACCATAAAAGATTAAAGGCATATCCTATAATGGGTTGAGCCATTTAAGGGAGGAGAGTCCATTTTTTGGTAAACTTAGAATGTAATTTTATCAATAGTCACATTATATTAAATAATTAAAATGCCAGAGGAAGTATAGACCAACCCCCTACACTGGTTTGTATGTTAATTTCATTGATTCAAATTAATGAGGCATCTTAGTGTAATGGATAGAGTGTTGGACTTGAAGTCAGAAAAACCTGGGTTCATCTTGTGCCTCTGACACTTGCTGAGTGTTCATGGTTAAAACATGTAACCCTCTGAGTCACAGGGAACCTTCTAAGACTAAATATTGTAAACAAAATGTCAGTGGAAAGTGTCTCCACCTCAATGAAAATACAAGTCTTTGATGTGTTTATGAGTTAACACAAAATCTCTTCATTTAACACAGAGGCAGCTAGGTCAGGCAGTGGATAGAGCTCTAGGACTGAAGTCAGGAAGACCTGAGTTCAAATCCAGCCTTAGACACATAGCTAGCTGTATAGCTTTTGACAAGTCACCTAACTTCTGTGTATCTCAATTTCTTCAACCAAAAATGGAGATAACAATAGCACATTTCTCCCAGGGTTGTTTTGAGGATCAAATGAGATAATGTTCGTAAAGTGTTTAATGATATCTGGCATATAATAGGCATATATACAAATTATCATTATTTTTATTTGTTATTATTATTTGTTAGCTATTATTATTTATTACCCTAAGTACCCTCTATATGTCAGGCACTGTGTTAGTCGCTAGGAATGGAAAGACAAAAATCTTCCCCAGAATCACACAGCCAATTAGTGTTTGAGGTAGGATTTGCAACCCTATCTAAGTGCAATGACTATCCATTACACAATGTATGTGGTTCCAGGAGACCACAAAAGCTTACAACCAAATTGTGTGCAGGGGAGCATCATAAACACTCCAGTCCCTGCCTTCAAGAAGCTTATATTTTATTGTGTGTGTGGGTGGGGGGGGAGGGGGGAGGTGGCGGGTGGGAAGGAGGAAGACAAAATGTACAAAGAAAATTAAATATAAAATTCAGGTGTAATCCATCGATCAATAAACATTTACTAAATGCCTACTATTTACTAAATACCACTGCTAAGTGCTGGGGTTTTAAAAAGAGGCAAAAGTTGGTCCTTCTCTTTAGTAAGTTAAAAGTAAATTTCAGAATGGAGGGAGGAGTCACTAAAGCAGAAGGGATCAGAATCTGCTTCCTTTCCTATAGGAGGTTCTGAAAGAAGTCAAAAATTCCATGAGGAAGAGGGGAGGAGGAAGAACTTGCTCAATAAAGGGGGCAGCCTATGTAAAGGCACAGAAGCATGAGACAGAATTTGCAAGTAGGCCAATTTAACTGGAATGTAGCATGTGTGGAAGAGGGGAATGTGCAATAAGTCTGGAACCAAATTGTGGAAGAATTTAAGCATCAAATAGAAGTTTATATTTTATACAAGGCAGTGGTTCTTGACCCAGGATGCATGACCTCATAGAGAGGTTTCAGGGAGTCTATGTATTTGGATAGAAAAAAATTACAGCTTAATTTCAATGTAATTTTTTTTGGTAAGCTATGTTTTTTATTTTATACATTTCAATGGGAAGGGATATGGAAGCTTCACCAGATTGTCAGTGGGGTCCATGACACAAAAAATGGTTGAGAATCCCTGTCTGAGGGGCAAGAGGGAGCCACTAAAGCTTCTTGAGGTGTGGTATACCATGGTCAGACCCACTTATTAGGAATATCAAATTAAGAGCTGTGTGGAAGCTAAATTGGAGAAAGGAATGCTGAATGAAGAGGGGTCAGAAGCCAGTTGGGAGGCACTAGTGCAGTGGCCATCTTACTGAAGAGACAGAATGAGATAACAGAATATTTTGTGGATGTAATTTCTGTCTTTTGTGGCACCTGACTGGATGTGAGGGAGAAGGAAATGACGAAGATTACTTATAGATTTCAAAGCCAAATTAAAAAAAAAGATGGTAGATGGAAGGATCATTCCTCTCCCCCCCAAAGTTTCTGGTGAAATCTAATGAGTTCTGCTTTTGACATTTTGAGTTTGAGATGCCTATGGAGTGAGCAGTTCATGGTATTGAGTACAGGGTGACACATTCAGTTTTCACTGTAGAAATGCACAAAAATGGGGCGGCTAGGTGGTGCAGTGAATAGAGCACGGGCCCTGGAGTCAGGAGGACCTGAGTTCAAATCTGGCCTCAGACACTTAACACTTACTAGCCATGTGACCTTGGGCAAGTCACTTAACTCCAATTGCCCTGCCTTCCTCCCTCCAAAAAGCAAAAAAATACCCCCCAAAAAACCAAGCCATCTATCAGTGAGTAGAGTTCCTAGAGTTGGAATCAACATGGGAAGACTCACACTAAAGAAATAACAGATCCTTGAAATATTAAAATATAATAGGCAAAATATTTATTTGTTACATCTAGAATATCCTTGTGATAAAGTAGTCTAGGAACTAGGGATGGGTGAGGAAGATAAGTATTTCTTACAGTTTCTCATGTGCTCATGAGTATAATAACTTTATTAGATTTCCTAATTGTCATCTGAGAAGGCAGGGAAAACTTGATCCAGAAGAGATGGGGTGGGGCAGGAGGAGAAAGAGATAGGAAGGAAAAGGGGAGCAGGGAAACATGGCAACAAAAGAACTCTGGAGAAATTGAATAATTGCTGAAAACAAGGACAGGACAAAAATAAAGTAGAAAGAAGGACCTGCACTTTGAGTAGCAGCTGCACGAATAGAATATCAGGCCCGGAGTCAAGAAGACTCATGTTCCTGAGTTCAAATCTGACCTCAGACACTTACTAGCTGTGTGACCCTGGGCAAGTCACTTAACCCTGTTTGCTTTAGTTTCCTCATTTGTAAAATGAACTGGAGAAGGAAATGGCAAACCACTTTACTATCAATTGCCTGGTAGTCCCACTCACCTTCTCCCCAAAGTGCCTTTTCCTAGCCACCATTATTCTATGTACATTGTTTATCCCAGGCAGCTAAGTGGTGCAGTGGATGGAGTGTGAGGCCTGGAGCCAGTCAGACTCATTTTCCTGAGCCCAAATCCAGCCTCAGATTCTGACTAGTTGTGTGACCCTGGGTAAGTCACAACCCTGTTAGCCTCAGTTTCCTCTTCTGTAAAATGCACTGGAGAAGGAAATTCAAACCACTCCAGTATCTTGGCCAAGGAAACCTCAAAAGGCATCATGAAAAATTGGACTTGACCTAAATGACTGAACAACAGCAACAACAACAACAATCTGAAACAAAATGAACAAGCTCTGGGTTTGGAGTGAGAGAACCTGGGTTTAAATCCTGGCTCTGATACAATTGAGTGACCTTGAGCAAGTCACTTCTCTGTGGACCTCAGTTTCCTAAGAAGCAAAATGAGAAGATGGGACCTAATAACCTCTACAATCCCTTCTAGCCCTCAATCCTGGGATGTGTGTGTGTGTGTGTGTGTGTGTGTGTGTGTGTAATTTTGTGTAAGAAAGAATGAAATTGCTTAGTTAAAGATTCATTGTGCATGGTAAGCTTTATAATATGTGTTTACCTGCTAATGAGATAATAACACACAAATACAGACACATTCATTGATTTTAGCTGAAAGAACAAGCAGGTGTGCTTAAAGAATCACACATCTTGCTTACCACTGCTTTGATGATCCTTATCTTAGAAAATTTCAGTTATGAATCTCTTACCTCCAAATGTTTTCATCGCCTCTCTTTCCCCCTATTCTTATTCCTCCCTTCTATCTCATGAGCAGACATGGTTGTTTCTTTTGTAAGCCATACATTTTTTGTGTGTGTTCTAAAACATAATTCTGAGGAGTCTGCTAAAGGTGTCCATGACATAAAAAGTTAAGAATCCCTGTCTGAAGGGCAAGAGAGAGCCACTAAAAGCTTCTTGAGGTGGGGCATAACAGGGTCAGACCCATGTATTAAGAATATCAATTTGGATGCTGTGTGGAAGGGATAGGAGGAGCGAAGACTGGATGCACAGTGGTTAGAGGCTGATTAGGCCATGTTATTGCAATAATGCAGGGAAGAGGTAATGTGGACCGAAAGTGGGGTGGTGGTCATGCCATTTTTCACTTGAAAGGTGATCTATTTCTTTTACTAGATATGAATCTTAAAAGGAGTGAGCCTAACACACCTGGTCCTGTCCTTTACCACCTGCTTTTTAAATCCTTGCAAAAGAACAAATTATACCAATGTCTGACCCCAGACCCTCCATGGTATAGGAGGCAGACTGTAGTGGGCCTTTCTATATCCCACAAATCCTGTCACTTAGCCATTTATGTGTTAGAGCCATTTATGCATCATTTTCCCCCCTTTCCTACAGAGAAATAAGAATAGAAGTAATAAGAATTACAGTTTTAAAGCCAGTTAATAAAACAACCCTTTTAGTTTTATTTCTGGGTGGTTAGACTTCTTAATAGTTCCAGGATGTTAAGAGAGGCAGTGCAGTCACCCTTACTCACTCATCCTTTTTCAGTTCATGATGCTTCATGAACTTTCTTCAAGACACAAGCCATATACGATTTACTGGATTGTACAGTCTAGTGAGTTTCAAAATCCTCTACTGCAAACTCCAATTTTAACATTTAGCCTCATAATCTATTAATGTTGAAGTACCCAAAGGGCATAGAGCAGTGCCTAAAGGGGCTTGTTACCAGGGTGACACACACACACACACACATACCCTACCGAGAATACATTTCAAAATGAGATCTGTTGCCTCTTTTGCCTTCTGCTTTTCCAGTATCACATCTATAGTTGTGCCCAGACTCTGTGTTTAGGTTCCTTCAAAAGCACTGAGGACTAACACAGTACTTATTACATTTCTGGGTACCTGATGAACAGGCATTGAATGAGTGGAAAGAATAGGCACTGGGACTCAGTAGATATGGATCCAATGGACCTTTCTAACTCTAACATTTTATGATATATTCATTATTAGAACTAGATGCAAAGATACCTGGCATAGAGTAGGTGTTTAATAAATATTGATTGATTGATTGATTGATTACTAGAGCTGGCTCATACTAGGCTTGTGAGAGCCTATTGTTAAATTTTTATTGTGAATATATTTATACCTTAATTGGCAAAATGCTACAAATCAGGGCTTGATTTATAGTTTTGTTGATTAAGTAATGGAGAAAATGTTAATAATACAGATTAAACTTGATATTTTTTCAGAGAGCTGATTATTAAACATTTACCAATACACCTCTAGCTAGATTTACAGTTTTCTTCAATTCAATTTTATATAGTCTGAAGTCTTCTACAAAATCATAAGTCTCTTGAGGGGAGAGATTTTTGTCTTCTACATGGGGGGAGGGAGCATCAAAATTTACTCTCAACTTTTCCATATCACAGAACATTCTATGTAGGTACTTCAACAAATATTTATATATTTGGCTTTTTTTGGGGGTGGGGCAGGTCACTTGGGGTTAAGTGACTTGCCCAAGTTCACACGGCTAATTAAGTGTTAAGTGTCTGAGACTGGATTTGAATTCAGGTCCTCTTGACTCCAGTGGCGGTACTCTATTCACTGCGCCACCTAGCCACCCCTCAATAAATATTTTTTGAAAGAAATTACTTGAAAAGATTTTTGTTAGATGTCTGGGAAATATTAATTGATGTGTTGTAAATTCCTTCTTAAAGGGCTTAAAATACTTGTCTCAGATATTATGTTATTATTACTTATGAGACTCTTGATCGTCTTGCTATCACATCCCACAATGCTTCATTCTTGTAATAGCCAATTTCTATTAGATGGTGCGCAACTGCTCTGTCCAGCAGTTCTCCTATGTGCTATGAGTATGTATATTGAAATCCTTTTGCCTTATGTGGGTGGACAGAATTTCTAAATACAAAGTTTTGGGGAAACTTATCTTAGGCAACTCTAGTGCCACTGAAATTTCTACCTTATATATTTACTACATTTTAGGCACTGTTAACCTATGACTTTTCCAGTAGCTTTCAGTCTGCCAGGTGCCCTGTAGTTTTTGTTGTTGTTGATTTTGAAGTCTTTTCTCTGTTATTTGAAGAATATTTAATTTTCTAACATAGCAAAAACATTTCACATCAAATATTTTCTATTTTAAAGATTTGGTGACTTTGTAAGGATTAATAGAATAAAAATATATTTAAAATTTGTGAATGTATTGAATTTATTACCTATTTTTTTAAACACTGAGTTCTATAGAACAAGATAATAAACATCTAGACTCTTTTAGAAAGAAATCTTGCTTGGAATTTTAAAACTGGTTTTAAAAACAAAAGCCTGAATATTATTAGGTAACGCATGGGTAGAAAAGGTGGCCATCTGATTAGGACCAATATACAGTTGTGGAGTTGTGTGGGAGAGGGGGCAGGCAGGTCTCTCTGTTGGGGATGGTTGGGTCAGCAAATCCACAAGCATTTATTAAGGGCTTGCTATGTGCCAGGCACTGTGGAAATACAAATAAAAGTAGGAAAAAAGACAATCCTTATCCTCAAGGAGTTTATATTCTAATAAAGAAGACAACACATAAAAGGAAACTAAGCTGATTGTGCCCTGGTCTGAGGACTTGGTAGAGAGAGTCTAGGAAAGTAGAAACGCAGCCTGGAGAGAAATGAAGAAGCAACTGTCTTTAATAACCATCCACTTTAAAAGATGATTCTAGAGGAACTATCCTACTAGAGGGAGAGGCTTCAGGGGTAGAGGGTGCTTCCAAGGCATGAATTCCAAGGCTTCAGCAAATTTTCAGGTTGAAGATGTTTCAGGGGCATGGTAGATAAGTCTTAGAACTGGGGTGGGGAACCTGTGGCCTCAAGGCCACATGTGGCCTTCTAGGTCCTCAAGTGTGACCCTTTGACTGAATCCAAATGTCACAGAACCAATCCCCTTAATAAAAGGATTTATTCTGTAAAACTTGGACTCAGTCAAAAGGCTACACCCAAGGACCACATGAGAACTCAAGGCTTCAAGTTTCCCACCTCTGTCCTAGAGTCAGAAGTGCAACTTAGTTAGGAATAGAAGTTCTACTCTGTTTCCAAATTGGAGATTTTATACACATAAGAAAAAAGTCACTACTTTTTCCCCATAGTTAAGGAAAATAAATTAAAACATTTTTGAGATTTGAATAAACGAGGGTTAATCTCGGGGCTCTATGTACATATTGAGGAAAAAGATAACTTACAATGCTTTCTTAGGGGAAAAAACTCTATACCCATTAAAATATATTTTTAAAGTTCAGATCTCTACAAAAAAAGATGGCTAAGGTCAATGAAAGAACACACATAAAGCACTTATTATATGCCAAGCACTGTGGCAAGAATTGGGATACCAGTATAAAAGCATAGTTCCTCTCCTGAAGGAACTTATATTCTAAATGTGGATAAATAATTTTGTGCTTTATTAGAGTTTGTTTTGCTTAGCACCAATCCCTCCTTTAATTTCCTTCACTCAAATTCTTCCTCCCCCTTCCCCTTTTCCCTCCTATTTCTCTGTTGAATGAAATGTATTTCTATAACCACACTTTGCGTGTGTGTGTGTGTGTGTGTGTGTGTGTATGTGTATCAACTGATAGTGAGGTTTGAGTCTTGGCTACTTCAACCCCTCCCCCTCCAACTTGTTTATATAGATATCTAGATATTTTCTTATGTTAGCTAACTTTCCCTGTCCTTTCCCTCCCTTCCTTCTCCCCTCCAATGTATTCTTTCCCTCTCTTTCCATTTTCCCCCTTAAGATCAAGACATAACGGAACCAATCCCAGGCCTTATCTAATTAAATTCTGTCTTTGACCCCTGATAATGATAGGGTTTGAAGAGGACACATGTATCATTTTTCCATATTTGAATGTAATCAATTTATCTTTGTTTAGTCCTTTATAATTTTCACTTGTGTTTCCCTATTTATGCTTTTCTGAACTCTTGGTTTGAACTTCAAAGTTTCTTTGCAACTCTCAACTTTTTGTCAGTAATGTTTGGAAGTCCTTTATTTCATTAAAGTTCCATTTCCCCCTGTGGAATTATATTAAATTTTGTTTGGTAAGTTATTCTTGGCTGCAAGCCTTTGTCTTCTGGAATATTGTATTCCAAGTTCTTGATTCCTTCTATGGCGGTGGCTGCTAACTCATGTTTGATCCTGACCAGGGTTCCTTGGTACTTCAATTCTTTCTTCCTGTCTGCCTGTGGTATTTTTCTTTGACCTAGAAACTTTTCATTCTGGCTATAATGTTCCTGAGAGTTTTCATTTGGGAGTTTCTCTCAGGAGGTGACTGGTGGATTCTTTGTATTTCCACTTTGCCCTCTAGTTCTAATAGACCTGGGCAGTTTTCTTTTAAGATTTCTTGAATTGGTTTTGTAGGCTCTTTTTTTTTTGAGTTACTATGTTCAGCTAGTTCAATGATTCTAACATTTTTTCTCCTCATTTTGTTTTCCAGGTCAGTTTTTCTTACTATGTAATACCTTACATTTTCTTCATTTTCAGTCTTTTGACTTTATTCTATTATTTCTTGTTGCTTCATGAAGTTATTGACTTCTATTTGGCCTATTCTAATTTTCAGGTAGTTTGTTGGTTGGGCAAGGTTTCAATTCTATTGTGGCAAGCTTTTCCTTTTCCCTTTTCATTCCCTCTTTCTAGATTTGTATCTTGAATGTCCATGCCATCATCATAGCTCTTTATGGTTGACTTCTTTTTGTTTATTCGTTCTTCTAGTTTACTTCCTAACTTTGGACTTGATGTTAAGAAAAGTCTTTGAGGCTTTTCTGGTGGAAGGTTTAGACTGGTGCTCTTGCTGCTTTCTTAGGGTATTGAATGTTCTTTTATTCTAGGATCTCAGGGACAGGCTGGAAACCTGCAAGCTTTCAGTGCTTTCAGAGAGGTCTGATCTAGGGCAAAGTCTGATTGTTGCTCCCCTGGTTTGAGCTCTGCAAGTTCTTGACCTGGGTTTTGGTCTAGTAGACTGCAGTTTGTTTTAGCCCCTATCAGCCATCTGGAAAACTCTATTAGTTCAGTTCAACAGAGTTGTAGGTTCCCCTTTGGTCTGGGATTCCTGCACTGATGTTTCTATACAGAGTGGGCTAGATTCCGGAAATGAGATCCTGTATCAAGCCTGGGGTCTGGACCACACTGCTGCTGCTGCTTGGTTCTGAACTGAACTCCCTCCTTTCTTAGTATACTGCCCATGGCCTCCTTATTTGGGAATACAGCCTCCAACCCCTGTGGCTGGGTCTGTGACAAAGAACTAGGTGGTGGGCAACAAAGCCACCAATTCACATCTCTCTCCATAGCAATGCTACAATATAAGTTTGGGTAGCGCCCAGGTATGGATCTGGGATCTGCTCTTACTCTGGTACACAGCCATGTCCTGGGTGCTGAAGTGCTGGGGCATGTGGTATGCTTATGCCAGACCCATCTCCAGTGTCCACAGAGTTCCCTTTCTGTCTCCTTAAGCAAAGCTGGCCTGGGCAAATGACTCACTGTCTTTTTTCCAGATTTCCTTATCAAAATTCAGATTTTTCCAGATCTATTTAGAGGAGATTTATGGAGGGGAGTTTGATTGGTTTGAACTGCTATATTCTCTTTCCCTCCCTTCAGTCTTCAGGGGAATAGATGGACATATTCCTCACTTGTGTAATTCTAAGAGTGAGATCTCTTAAGGCAATTGTGGCAGGAAATAATAGCTTTAGAGAGAGAGGACTGGATTCTGATATCAACCTTTATGTCCTTTGACAAGTAGAACACATTCTTCCATATTTCTACTGATAGCCCAATAAAGATAGGATAGTTTAAGAATATTAGTCAAGCTTATTGTAATCATTGGAATGTAGTTTTAGGAGCTTTTTTTAGGTGCTTATGTCTTACCCAGAGAATTCACTGTGAAATTGCAAAGGTAGCTTCTATTTTGCTCTCAGAATGACTTCATGAATTGTCACCTAGATGGCTTTTCAATCAGGCTGCTTCCTTTACAAATTTCTTCCTTTACATTGATCTCTTGGAAATTGGATAGAAGGAAAAGGAGTAATACAGTTTGGGAACCTTATGCTGATAACTTTCCCTCCTCCTTGTTCCTTTCACCCTCTGATTATTTCATCAAAGATTTTAGTTCCCATTCTCTTCTATCCTGCATGACTAATCCACACATAATTAATAGCACTCAAATTATCATGTCAATACTACTCAAATAAACACATTATAATTCATGTTGAAAAAGGTCTAACCTCAACACTTTTTGCTGTGCCTTCTCACTGACCTCTCCATATGTCTGGAATGTGATCTCTCCTCACCTCTGCTTCTTGGCCTTCCTAGCTTTCTTCACAACTGAGTTCAAATCCTTCTTTCTGCAGGTACCTTCCCTTCACCACCATCTCCTCAGCGTCTTCTCTCTAAGATTCCCTTCCATGTATACTGTATAGATATTGTATGTCCCTGGTTACTTGCATGTTTTCTCTCCCATTAGAATGTTAACTCCTCGAGGGCAAGGATTGTGTTGTTTTTTCCTTTCTTTGTATCTCCAGCCCCCAGGACAATGCTCGGTATAGAGCGGTGCTTAATGGTTGCTTATTGCTTGGCTGACCACCATGTTATTGAGAACCTTGCTTGGCAGCTCTTCCTTAGAACAACATAGATGCTGCAGCTGAGTCTTCCACCATTTCGGATGAATTCTGATAAAGCAGAAAGGCACTAATGTTGGATGTTAAGTTTTCAAAATTAACCTCTAGACAAACCCAGAAATGGCAGCAGTAGTAGCCTACATTTTTACTTCTATGGCCTCTCAAAATAGGTTTATATAAAAGTCACTGACACTGTGTTAGGAAAGCACTTATTCCCTTTCAGTGCTGTCATAGAGCTCATCCCTTTGGGTGTGCAGAGGGGAAAACCAACCAGCGGCCTCTTAGGCCTGCTTCCCTTTCTCAGTACATTCTGCACATCGTATTTAATTAAAAGTGTAGCCAGGGAGCACTATTAACAGCAGAGTGTAGTTCTTACATAGAAATGGCAATGACATATTCAAGTAGGGCTGGTGGGCCTCAGCTGGAATGCTGGGATGGTCTAATTAAACAGGAAAAGGTCTTAACCTTCCTTACCTCCCTGGCCCTATGTGCTTTATTTTAGGAAACAGACAGGATTCCTTTGGGGAAATTTGTTTTCTTCTCTCTCTCCACAGATTTTTTTTTTCAGATTCTATCCCTGGCTTTACAATATTTGTAAAGCACTTAGCCTGGCACATAGTAAGCTATAGAAATGTTAGTAGTTATTGTTGTTATTATATTTATTTTCCAATATTGCTTCCTGAGCTAAAGGAGAGTTCTCAGGCTCTGAGATCTGTGGCATAGCTTTCTGATACCCTCACTCTTGGGTTTTTTTTTCCTTTTAAACTTTCTGATGAGAGACATCATCGAGTATAGGACAAAAGACTACCTTATAGTTAGGAGAATCTGTCCTTTCCCACCAAAGAAACCTTTTCTTGAAATGTTGTGGGTCCTGTGGCTTGGGGCAAAGCTTTCAGCAACAGGGGCCGTGATAAGATGGACAGGGCTTCTGCTGGCTCATAATAATTATTAGGAATGTGGACTTGGATAGATAATATGAGCATGTACATGGTCAGTTAGGGAGGCTTTCCTGAGTCCAGTTAGGAGCTGTGGGAGTCACAATGATCTGTAATTGCTATGTGTAGTGCAGAATCGCATCAAATTCTGTATGACAGCAGATGGATGTAGCACAACACCTTAGATACCAGAGCACACCAGTGAGCAAATTGCCCTGCCTTCAGAGGAAGTAGGCAAGGGGAAAGATAAGGATGCTGCCCTCGTTGAGATACCCAATTCAACTCACACTTCTGAGACTTTTTCTGTTGGTGTTATGAGTTTGTTTCCATGGGAATAGGAGGGGAGAAATAGCATAATTCATTTGCCAACTGGGTTTGAAGTAAGTTTCATTTCTGTTCTTTCCATGCCTTATAATAAGTGTGCTACATGCCCAAATGTTTATTGAGAGTGTAATATCCCTAGGGAAAAGCTAAATATGAACCAAATTTAGGTTTTCTTAGGTTCTAATCTCTAAGCATGACATGTTTAGTTTATCAAAGAGACCTCATGATTATATCTGCTTGGTTTCTTTTTTTTTTTTTAAATTATTAAGTTGTTTGTTTACTTTTAGTTTACAAGATTCAATTTCACTATTCCTTGAGTTTCACATTTTGTCCCCCTTCCTCACCTCCTCCCATGGTAGCATACAGTCAAGTATAGGATCTGTAAATACTTTCACATTATACATTAGTCAGGTTATAAAGACGGATTGTATCAGATGGAATGAAAAATGGTAAAGAGGACATAAAACCAAACAAGAAAAGGAAAAAGATTAGGTATTTTGCTTCCATCTGGATATAAACTCAGTTCTTTTTAGTTCTTTCTCTGGATGCACACATTTCTCTCCATCATGAGTCTTTTGGGATTGACTTATATCACTGCATTGCTGAGAAGAGTCCAGTCTATCAAAGTTGGTCATCACACATACATTGTGTCTATAATTGTGTACAAATTTCTCCTGGTTCTACTCTTCTCACTCAGCATCAGTTCGTGTAAGCCTCTCCAGGTAAATATGAAGTCCATCTGTTCCTCATTTCTTATAGCACAATAGTATTCCATAACATGCATATACCACAACTTGTTCAGCCATTCCCTAATTTATGGGCACCCCCTTAATTTCCAATTCTTTGCCACCACAAAAAGAGCTGCTATAAACATTTTTGTACATATGGGTCTTCCTCCCACTTCTATGATTTCTTTGGGATATAACGCTAGGAGTGATATTGCTGGGTCAAAGGATATGAAATTATTTATAGCCCTTTGGGCATAATTCCAGATTGCTCTCCAGAAAGGCTGGATCAGTTCACAACTCCACCAGCAAGGCATTAATGTTCCAATTTGCCCACATCCTTTCCAGCATTTGTCATTTTCTTGTTTTGTCATCTTAGCCAATCTGGCTGGTGAGATGTGGTATTGATTTGCATTTCTCTAATCAATAGTAATTTAGAGCATTTCTTCATGTGCTTATAGATAGATATCTTTAATTTCTTTCTCTAAAAATTGCCTGTTCATATCCTTTGACGATTTATCAATTGGGGAATGACTTGTAATCTGCTTGGTTTCTTAAAGGAGAAGGGTCTAGGAATCTTAATTGATATATAAAGAGATAAGTACCACCCAAGTGGGTGGCAGGTCATAGGAATGCAGAAGATGGATGTTAGTAGATAGCTATAGGTGGACATTCTAGGCAGAAAATGAGTACTAAGCATAGTTATACAGACAATAGTTTTCATGATGTATTTAGAGGAAGAGTAAAGAAGTAAGAAATAAAACTGCAAAGATAGGTTAAGGTTTATAATATGGAAAACCTTGAATGCCATGGTGGGGTCAGGCCTTTTATTTTCTAGGTACTGTGGTGTCATTTAAGGTTTAGACTCATGCATGTATATGTGTATGTGTGTATGTATATGTAATATGTGTTAAAGAGGATTGATGTTATGAAAATGGAATTTTAGGAAAATTGATCTGTTAGTATGCATAAATATTGAAGGGGAAAGAATGGTTAAGTGGTTATTATAATAGTCTAGATGTGAAGGGCCTGGTATAGCTTAATTCTGATTTTGATATAATGATATACTGAATTGTAGCTGACAATGGGACATACAAGAAGAACTATACAGTGAGATATTGGAAATATTGGACCATTGCATCTCCAACACTAGGCTTGTCTATTTGCCTAAGATTCTTACTTTAAAAAATTCTAAGTCATGGTAGAAAATTAAATTAATAATCAAGGATGTTCATCAGTTGAATTCACTGATTCACAGTCTACATTTTAAAAAATTAATTTTTCAGATCACCTAAAATCTAACTGAAACAATGCATAGTAGGGATAAGTAGACTGACTGATTACCAATGAAGAATTGCACAGGAGAAGCAGTGTTAAAAAATGTAGGGAAGGATGTCTGGACCTGTGATTTTATTTGTGTATGGAACTTGTACTAGGGAAATTCTCTCCATTAATATAGGTTAACAATTTATCTGTAACTTATAGTCTTAGAAAGTAGCTTAGAGCTACTGAGAGGTTTAGTGATGACATAGTTACATCATTAGTTATATGTCAAAGGTAGAACTTGAACCTATGGGTTTTATTGACTCTAAGGTAACTCTTCTATTCACTGTGTGTAAAAGATATGAGATAGTTGTATGGCTGGAAAAGGAGGTAGACAGGCCATGTAGTGAGAATGAAGATGACATGATTACTAAGTCCCAATGTTCTACTACAGAGGTTTCAAATTCTCAGCCTCCTGCAGCCTACAACACTCCAGACTGCAGCTTGAATCAGATTAAAATGTAATTGGGAAATGTTTAACAAAACAAATAAAAATACAATAGAAACTAATGGTAATTTGTTGTTTTCTAAGTCAGCATTTGGCTCCCAGGAATCCTTATGTATGGGTTAGTGTTCCTGTTTCTACTTGAGTTGGACATCATTGCCCTACTGGTATTTACAGTATTGAAAGACATTCAACACTTCCATCACATACATCATAATGCATAAGATTTCCATCACATTGAGTGGGACCTCCTGTGTAGTATTTATAGGCCAGACAGGAGAGTGAGGGACAGGGAAAAGTCCAATATCTTCAGGGTTATGAACCAGGGCAAGTAGGAAGATGGTGATACCATTAACAGAAATGTACATGTTGGGAGAGGTCATGGAGTTAGGGGAAAGATCTTCTTATATTGCAAATGTGTTGCAATTGGAGTGTTAGTAGAGCATCCAAGGAAAAATGTCAAGTAGATGCGGCACTAGAATTCAAGGCGAGAAATTAGAACTGAATAGCTAAAAAGAGTGTGTTGTTTTGGATAAAGTCCTAGGCTTGAAGTCAGGAAAACCTGGGTTCAAATCCTACTTTTGACAATAGTCTCATGACCCTAAGTGAGTCACTTAATTTCTCTGAAATGTCCTTACAGCCTTTAAAAGTACTCTGCAATCCAGTCACTTTAGGCTCCTTGCTATTTCTTGAACATTATGTTCCTTGAACAAGATATTCCATCTCCTACCTCAGGGCATCTTTCTCTGGCTGTCCCTCATGCCTGGAATGCTATCTTTTCATATCGCTGCCTCCTGGTTCTCTAGTCTTCCTTCAAATTTCAGCTAACATCTAACCACCTATGGGAAGTCTTTCCTCATCCCCCTTGATTCAAATGCCATCGATGATCTCCTATTGATCCTGTATATGTCTGTTTTGTACAAAATTGCTTGCATGTTGTCTTTTTTATGAATTCCTTAAGGATAAGGACTACCTTTGTATCCTTGATTTAGCACAGTGCCTGGCACATAGCAGATGCTTAACAAATATTTATTAATTGAATGATTCTGTGCTTCAGGCAACTTATTAAGGCAAATAGTTATTGGGGATCAGCCATGGTGGAGCAAAGCACCCTCATAGACAGTATCACAGGTCATTCATAAGTTAATGATGATATAGATTTAGGAATCATCTATATAGAGGTGAGTAGTTAAACCTATGAGGATTGCTCAGATCACTAAAGGAGAGTTATAAGGTCATATTGGACTTACAAAAAAATCAACCTTATCCTCACATCATTTTTGTAAGAAATGCCACTAAACCACATCTTTCTTTAACACTTTTTTGATTGATTAAAAAAAACCCAACTACATGAAGGACTTCATATTCATCCTTTTCAAATTTCATCCAGTTGGTTTTGGCTTTGGCTTTGCTTTATATCTAGTTTATTGAGATAACTTTGACTCTTGCGTATGTCACTGATATTACCATTAATTCTAGCTTTGTGCCTTCTGGAAATGTAAGGAGGTCTTTATTTTAACTCCTTGATTAAAACATTTAACAGGCCAGCACCATGGACAGAGATCTATGTCTTGAGGCTTGCTCAGGAGAATAAAATTGATTTTATCACCAAGGGCTAGAATGGGCTTATCAGCACTAGATTATATCAACCTAATTTCATTGTCCCTTTTGACAGTCACTACACTCAAATCAAGGAGATGCTTTAGTCACTATATAATGATATTTCAGCAAATTACTTAATGGCAGTTTCTCAGGAGAGACTAGAGATCTAGGGTATAGAGGCTAGATGACTATTTACTAGGATTGGTGTAGAGTGGATTCCTTTTCAGGTATGGGTTTAGGTAGATGGTGTCTGAGGTAACTGTCATCTCTAAAATCCTAGGCCTATGATTCTGTGGCATGCTACTGGAGACCTTCCCTAAGGTTTATTTAGTAAACATTTATTTAGCATCCTCTGCAAGGCACTGTGCTTGATCCTGTGGGAGAATACATAGATGGTATTTGAGGAACTTTTATACTCTAGCAGGGGATATTCAAATAAGTGTAAGTAATATTTGATAGATGCCACAATCGCGATACAAACAGTGTGAAAATAGCTGCAAAATCCTATAAATGAAAGGATCCTCTAAGATCATCTAGACCTCTGAGGCTATTAAGTAGTCTCCTAATTGTTCTTCCTTCCTATGATTCCTTTAGCCTGGTTTCCTCCATCCATCTATCTTGTCTACTTTTTAAGTGTTCTTCCTCATAGAAGCAAAGAGAATAGTTTAATTTTCTAACAATTGACTCATAATGATATAAGTATAGTAAATATCTATTGCCTCACCTTCCTCATTGGGAAGCTGAGTACATTCCCTCCTTAGAGTTCCAGGGGGTACCCCTGAAGGATTGGGGTTATCTCTTCTTTAATGCTATCATTCAAACCTCCATTATGGGTATATTCCCCTCTATTACTAGCCATCAGTGACTAACTTCCCACTTTCATTTAACCAATTAACATCAATTAGATGTTTTTTTGGAGGGCAATTGGGGTTAAGTGACTTGCCCAAAGTCACAGGACTAGTAAGTGTGTCAAGTGTCTGAGGCCAGATTTGAACTCAGGTCTTCCTGACTCCAGGGCCATTGCTCTATTCCCTGTGCCACCTAGCTGCCCCCATCAATTAGGTTTTATAAAAGGATATTTACTTCAAAGATACAGCAAGAACAGACACACAGACATCCTCCCCCAACCATTTGTAAGGGGGCACATTTTTCTTTGCACCACTTCAGTCTCTGGGGATAATGGACTCAGAACAATTTCTATGTAATGTTGATACAACCAAATTAACATCCAAATGTGGCATTATTACTGTTGGACTGGGTACTGAAGGTCATTCCTTGCTCACCAAAACATCAGTGTTGGACTAGATTATATTAGGAATAGGATCATGTTGTTTTGTTTTTCCACACACAATCCAGCAAACCACATAACTCACAGGTGGCTCTTCTATTCTAGAAAATTTATATAAACAATTGCCCTATTTGTCTTTGTTGTCATGTGAAACTTTGTTGTGAAATAAGAGAATTCTTCTACTGCATTTCTTTTGATCTGACTCATATGCAGTCATTTATATTTGGAGTTGGGTGGGGAAGATCAACAAGGTAACTTCTTGTTACATTTTTGGAAATAGAATTTTAAGAAGCTTATAATATTTAATTACAAATATTTCTGCCACATAAATTTATTAAATGGGTGTTAATTTTCCTAGAAATATTGTATTTAGTCAGAAGTTTCAGAAAAGGGAGAGCTGGTTGGAAAACAATCTCCTCTACATATCACCTTCTTTTTCTCCACAGTGATGTCCTCCATTCCCAGAGAAGATGCCTGGAATGACTGCAGAGATCTAGGCCCTGTTTATCCTCTTGTAGTGGGAACTATGAGGACTGTTAATGACTAGGTCAGGTTTAGAGGCTGTCATCTCTACAGATCTTTAGTGAGCTGACTGTACACATTTACTAGCTCTCAGTTAACTCCTCCTTCCTTCATCTCAGTCAGAGGCTAATTTCTACTGGAAGCTTCCTAAATAACATGATGGCATATGAAGCAGTTGCAAGCAACCAGTATGTCCTTTTCATACATATTTCTTCTCCCCCCCCCCCGCCAAGTTGTTATATACACTGAGATAACTGGAAAAGTGGTGGATTTGTGGAAAGTTGATGTTAGTGGCATAAAATCTACAGGTTAAACAATCAGTTAACAATTAGTGGCATAAAATCTACAGGTTAAACAATCAGTTAACAATATAGAGAGGTTACTATGTGTTGGGCCTTGCTGGGGACACAAAGACAAAAGTGAAATAATTCCTGTTTTCAAAGATTTTTCATTTCTACTGGGGAGACAAAATATTCTTGCACTTTGTATGATGCTTGGCATATGAGAAGTGATTAATAAATGCTTCTTGAGATGAGATCTATACCTATATTTATATCTGAGAGAGAGAGAGAGAGAGAGAGAGAGAGAGAGAGAGAGAGAGAGAGAGAGAGAGAGAG
>NW_027187336.1:10521044-10536154 GCF_028583685.1 Petaurus breviceps papuanus | reverse complement strand
GAGAGAGAGAGAGAGAGAGAGAGAGAGAGAGAGAGAGAGAGAGAGAAGGTGAGTTTAGTAGGAAGGGTCCCAATATCCCAATATCAAAGAAGAATCAGGAGAGACTTCATAGAAATGGCCCTTGAAGTGAGTCTTGAAGGAAGCTAGAGGTTCTAAGAAGTGGACTCAAGGAGGGGGAGTGCTTTCCAGGCATGGGGGATAGCCATCACAATGGAATGGAGAAGGAAAATCTGTGGTGTTATGTATGGAGAATAGGAAGGTCAGATTCATTGGATTATAGAATGCTTGAAGAAGGGTGATGCATAAGAAGAGCAGAAAGGAAGCAGTTTGAGGGGTAGGTTATGAAGGGCTTCAAATGTCACAGAGGAATCTATATTGGATCCAAAAGATAATAGGGATCCACAGTAGTTTGAATAGGGTAGTAGCATGGTCAGAACTGTGCTTTAGGAAAGCTACTCTAGCAGCTTTGTGTAAGTTAATAACATTGACTGAAAGATGGTCAAGATGTAAGTCTACAAATGATAGGAGTAAATCTTAGGATACAGATGAGAACAGGTCAGTTGTTTGAGTCACTTTGGGAAATTATGATTTGATTCTGTTAAAGGATATCTGCTACAATGGACAGAGGAGAGTTGTTCCCCCATCACAATTCCTAGTGATATAGGTACATTGAAAGGTCTCTGGTAACTTTCTGAAATTTTCCTTCATTGAATTAGCTCTCAGGATATGTGACTTCTGATGTATCTCTTGGGAACTGTGCTGACTGAGCATAGGCTGCCATCTGGCCTAATCAATTCTCTTCCACAAGGTATGATACTGTTGGAAAATAAATCCTAGACCAGGATTCTTATCTTTTTTTTTCAAGTCATGAAACATTTAGGCAATCTGGTGAAGTCTATGGACCTCTTCTTGGAATAATGTTTTGTTGTTGTAGTGGTGTGTTTTGTAGACTGAGTCTCCTTCACTTGCAAGAATGAAAGTGTCATGGCTGCTCACTAGGTCCCATCCCACTACTGATTGAAATAGGTACTTTGACCTGATCTGTTTCCCTCCTGGGCTGGTTCACTCTTCCTTTGGGCTGGTTCACTCTTCCTTAGTGGCTCACCATATTGACACTGGACTTAGTGCAGAGGCTCAGTAAGCTTTGCCCACTACAGCTCAAAACTCCTGAGTTCAAGAGATTCACCTGCTTCAGCTTCCAGATAGCAGAGATTATGGGCATGTGACACCATGTCCAATTTAAGTAACATTTTAAAATACTTAAAATAAAATCCATAGGACAACACACATACATTACTTTGTGAATCTTAAAGTGTTATATAAATGCTAGCTATTATTTTTATTGCTGTTATATTAAAAAGGAAACAATTATGTTGAAATATATTATTCAAAAATATTTTTAAGCAATCAGGGTTAAGTAACTTGCTCAAGGTTACACGGCCAGTTGTTTCTGGGTGTAGTGCTAAGTATCTGAGCCCAGATTTGATCCCCAGGTCATCCCAACACTGGAGCCAGTGCTCTTACTTGCTGAGCCACCTGGCTGCCCCTAAGCAATTGGGGTTAAGTAACTTGTTCAAGGTTGCATGGCCAGGTGTTTCTGGGTGGGTGCTGTGTCTGAGCCTGGGATTTGATCTCTAGGTCATCCCAATACTGGAGCCAGTGCTCTTACTTGCTGTGCTACCTGGCCTCCCCCAAAATATTTTTTTAAAACCCCAAGTTCACAGACCTTAGTTTATGAGCCCCTGCCACCTAGGATTTCAAAGCCATAGCAGAATGGACACTGGACTTGGAGTCAGAATGTCTTGGGTTGTTTCTTGACTCTTCTGGTAATTAGTGAAAAGACCTTGGGCCAGTCAACAGCAAGAACAAAGCTTCAGTTTTCTTATTTGTGAAATGAAATTAAACTTTAAGGGGTGGCTAGGTGGCACAGTGAAAAGAGCACCAGCCCTGGAGTCAGGAGGACCTGAATTCAAATCTGGCCTCAGACACTTAACACAAAACTAGCCATGTGACCTTAGGCAAGTCACTTAACTCCAATTGCCCTACCTTCCCCCCTCCAGAAAAAAAAGCAAAAAAAAAAAAGAAATTAAGCTTTAAAATTCTTTCTAGTTCTAATGATATATGATTCTATTGTGTGGAGTTTTGCATATGGCTAATGCTTCAGAGAAAAATTCAGAAGGCCAGGGGTAAAGAAGATGATTATGGAGGGGTAAGGAAGAGCTTTTACTTCTGTTTTTAATTGGGAATTGGAGAATTACCAAAATAATTAAGGGCTTTACAATGATTTTTTTAAAGCCCAAAGTATTTCTATTTAAATTTCTAACCCCCAATTAGCTGCCTTTAAATTTAAACCTTTTCCGAGATATTTTGAGCTTTAATAAATTTGTACTTAGAAGAACTTGACAACTTCTAAGTGAAAGGGACTTCATAATACTGTACTCCCTCCCCAACTTTACCTCTTAACATGCCTGCCCACACAAGACCTTCCTATTACCTACCCTCATTTCCCAGTTAACCTCTCTTTCTATTGAAATTATTGTGTCATTTTTGACATACTTTCTATTATCTTTTACATGTTGCATACTCTCAGTAGAATGCAAGACTTTCCAGGTCAAGAAAGGTTTTATTTTTATCTTTGTATTTCTGGCACTTAGCATGATCCCTTGTATATAGTAGACATTTAACAAATGTGTACTGAATTGGATGACAAATCTTACATGGACTAGGTACTTCTTTTGAAACCAATCACTTGATTCTTACACATTAAAAACACAAAAGAGTATATGGTATGTTCCACATCCGTAATTAGAGTGTGAGCTATCTGAAGGAAGGGACTATAAATTATGCATCTTTGTATTTCTCACTGGTCCAAGTGTGGTATATGTGCATATACTAAAATGCTCCACAAATGTAAAAATTAATTTAATCTTTTCCCTCTATGTTATTATTATTTTAAAAAAGTGTAGCATCACAATAATTCATATTTGACAGACATTTTAAATTTTGCAATAGTTTCGAAAAGTTGATGTTCATAAAAATTCTATGAGGTACATATAGGAGTGCTCTAAGAGGTTTCTAACCATTGCTAAAATTTCAGTTTGAGTATTTACACTTCAGAGATGAGCAAACTTTATATATCAGGGCTTTATTTATTATTGTGCTGATTTTTAGACTTAAGAAATTGATGTAGCAATTGTGAATAATGTACATTGTGTGTGTGTGTGTGTGTGTGTGTGTGTGTGTGTGTGTGTTGGGGAAGGGGAATGGAGCTGGTTGCTAAACAATGACCAGCACGTCCCAGGTTAGCGTAACTGAGTTGCTTATTGTGGAGTTTGGCAAAGATCTGCTGCTGTGTATAACATTTATCTCTGATCTATTTAACTCTCAGCCAAGTAATGTGTTGTACAGTTAAGTGTAACTTGAGAACCACAATTACCACCTGTCCTTTGCATGCACTTAGTCACAGTCAATGTCATGGTGCATATTTATTTAAGACAACCAGGTGCCTGCTCTTCTGCCTATGGATAAGATTGGTGTTCATCAAGGGGAGTACACAGGTTGGTCTTAATATCTTCATATTTTTCTTCTAGCTTGCTTAACTTCAAAGTCAAATTTCTCCCTGGGTTTATATCACTTCATTTTCTGCAGACATGTTTATTTGTATGGAAACCCTGGCTCTGTTTTCCAGTGTGGGAGTGGGGGATGTGATGCAGATTCCAATAATTAGTGTGAAAAGTGAAAATGTTTGCAAAGTCAGTGCTTTCTGAATCATAATATTGTTTTATAGCACCTTCCAGCCTTGGACCCAGAGAGTTAGCCAAGCTATCATCACAGCAAAGAAATGCAATTATCAATGGAATGGGAGGCAGACTTCTTTCAACCTTGAGACCATTACAGTTTGAGTACAAACACTAGCATAGAGTCATATGGTAAGTTGTAGAAAGGGATATGGAGCAATTGAAATTTAATTTATATCTTTCTAAATTGAACTGGAATAGCTTGTTCAGTAGGATAGCTAGGTGGCACAGTAGATAGAGCACTGGGCTTGGAATCAGGAAGACTCATCTTCCTGAGTTCAAATCTGGCCTCAGACACTTATTAGCTGTGTGACCCTGACAAATCACGTAACCCTGTTTTGTCTCAATTTCCTCATCTGTAAAATGAACTGGAGAAAGAAATGTCGAGCCACTCCCATATCTTTGCCTAGAAAACCCCAAATGTAGTCACAAAGAGTTGGACATGACTGAACAACAATAATCACTGAGTATCTATACCTGCATTTATTGGGAAACTGAGGTTCCCAATTTCATACTGTTTGTGGTATTTTGAGCCATGGGGGTCTACATATTAGAATGTAGGCCCCAAAAACATAACCCCTAGTCTGTGAGGGTATACTATTTCAGGGACACATATTCTCATTAAATTTTTCCAGGTTTTTTTTTTCCAATGACTCTCCTGGAAAGCCTTTTATATTTTAACTCTCAAGACTTAAACAATGCTAGAATTATACTTTATAGGACAGGCACAATTTATTTTTTTATAATTCAGCTGCTTAGTTGCTCCCAACACAACAGGGACCCCCAAATTGTCCTTGATAAATGACTATCATATTTACTGATCATTTTATTCTTTGTATATTGCCCATTTATAACCTTGATCAGAAACCTTTGGTGAGTTGCTACATATAAGAATGGATTTTTCAATTCTGATAAGAGAGGAGAGGGGTTGACTCTCTCTATTCTTTCCCCTTTTGGGGGACCTCAACCAAGGTTGGTTATAAAACTATAACTTATAGAGGAGTGTATGAGTCCCTTGGGGAGGAAGGGATAAATGTAGGACTGGATTTGCTTGAGTTTCTAGGAACTCCTACTTCTTCCCATTTGGTTCAAGTCCCTGAGGCTTGTACTATATAGTTCATTACTCTGTGGGTCCCCAGGAGAGTCAGATACTCTTCAGAGAGGGAAGAAGGGCTGTTTTGACTGTTCATGGGCTCAGGTCTGAGTTCATTCATGTTTTGCATTTCCTACCAGGTTAAAGTTTGTTTTTTTGTTTGATGTGATTACTACTTGTATCCCTGTAACTTTAAGCAAGTCACATAGCCTCTCCATGTTGCTGAGTACTTGATCTCTAAAATGAGAGCTTTGGACTAGGTGACTTTTGAGATTTAAGTCTAGTATCCTGTGATATTATTAGCTTGTAAATGTTTTCATGTGAGCTGTAGCATACTAATCATGAGCTCCAATCTTTTGTACTTAGGATAAACTTTTTTAGGGGCTTGAACCAGAGTCACTGAGTCAGAAGTCTCTGAGATTGGCTCTAGTCCATCTAAATCCCAGAGGTTCAATTCTGGGCCTCTGGTTATAGTAGTTAGTGTTGGAGACAGGATTTTAACACCAGTTTCTTGACACCAACATTAACTTTTTTTGACCATATCACTCTTAGGTTCCTAGTATAAAATGCCAATGTTTAGTTACCCTTGTAGATTCCTAGTGGATCACAGAAAGCTGTATTATTTTGAAATATGAAAACAATAAAATTAAAGGATTTTAAACCCATAGGACACTTAGGAGCTGTAAGTACTCACTCATTTGTTTTCTTCCAAAACTCTTATGAGAAAAGCTCAGATTTTCATCCCCATTGTAAAGATAAAAATACTGAAGTTTAAAGAGGTCAGGTGAGTTATTTAGTATCCATGCTAGTACTCGCTCCTTTTCCTATTTTGACATTTATTGTTTTTCACTTTAATAATAAAGTTTTATTGTAAATAATAAATGATAATACATAAGAAATTATTATATTATAATATAAACATAATCATATAATTACATTTTTATAAATTATTGTTACAAAATTATAAAACAATAAATATAATGATAAAATGATAAATAATAAAGTATTTAATAATAAAGGCATAATAATTCACTTAAAAGTAGAGATAAAAAGTTTAATGTGAATGAATGTATACAAAAACCAACCTAAAAAGATTAACTGGTAACTTTTATTTTAAAAATTCTATTAGCTGCTTTTTAATGTCTATTGTTGTTTTTTTCAGAATCTATTATAGGTTTTCAGAAGTATGGCCATTTCTCAATGTTATCATAAACCAATTTTGAAAAATCTCTATGAATTCATGCATTAAATTTGAGCAAGTCTAACTAGCCTTAGATATATGAACCGATATTCCATGGTGCTGATAATAAAAAGAATTTTTACCTCAAATAAAAAATCAATTCAAACCATGGATGAATTTCAATGCAATTTACAATGTACATTTAATAGGTTATGAATCTGGGGTACAATGGATAAAATTTTGAACTTCAAGTTAAGGAGATCAAGTTTCAAATCCTGTCTCTGATACCAGCTCTCTGAGCTTAGACAAGTCTCTCTCTCCCTCTGAACAGTAGGCAATTCTCTAAAATTGATCTAATAAATTACATAGTTTGATTATATTGTAGCAGCAAGCACCCTAGCATACCCAGGGTGGCTGCTAACACAGGTTCTTAGATCTGCTTTTCTAAAGGAAACCAACTTAAAATGGGTTAACAAGCTTACTTTAATCAAACATATGTCATTTACCTAGTTCAGGGAAAAAGGTCAGCACCCCGAACTTCAGAGAATACAGATGTTACAAGCAGACAAAAAATACAGACAAACAGAGCAGCAGACAGGCTTCCATCTGCCTGACCACTACATGCATACCAGAGAGGGGAAGCATCAACATCTGGGTTTTCAAAGCCGGGAGGCTCAACGACTACCCAGAGTCTTGTCTGGTCAAATCACACAACTCTTGTCAAAGTGAGCCCTAAAACAAAATCTCACATCAGGGTATATATAGCTTTCTCCTGGCTCAGAGAATGTCACAATGCTCTTGACCCACTGCCCAATCACAAAGTATCAAAGTGTGAGCATTCCTAAAACCAAGCCTCCTGCAACAGGCTCCATGTGACCACATTCAGCCTATTAGGGGGCAGGGTATATTTTCAAATCAAGGAAGGTTTTCAAAGTCACTTAAGCCTATCAAAGGGCCTGGGGGCAGGGAAGATCTTAATTCCCATTCCCATAACAGTTATGCATCTCCATTGGCAGGTTGGCAGAAGGAGTTCCAACAATGCAAAAATTTCACATCTTTATCATATTGCTATATACAAGAAGCTATTTAAAAGTTGAAGAGGCAAATAATTATAATCTATAATATATAACTCTTGCTCTTTTCTTTTTCATATGTTACTCTTGGCTGCATGAATGTGAAACATTGATGGGGCTTGTGTGCAATGGATAGCACTGGGCAGATACTCAGGTGGTGGAAAGAGTTTGGGCAACTGAGATATTTTAGATGTAATATGAAGATAATATTCTGCTTGCTTCTTTTGAAGTAGAGAGCAACTGGATGATTTATAGATACAGTACTTTAATTATCTTCTATTTCATTTGGTATTTTCTCCACATTTTCATAGTAGATGGTTTCATTAGTTATTATGTTTAAAAAAAAATAACCTGGCAGAGAAATCTCTGGTGATGAGGCTCTCTAAAATTAACTAAATCGAACATCGGACCTACAGTCCATTCAAGGGTCCATACTGGAAGTCTCTCCAATTTGTACCTTGACCTCTACAAACATAACCTTTGAAAACTGAGGGAGATGACATTCTCTAATGATGCATTGAAGTCTGACTTGGGGAATTAGAATTTTGTGAATTAAACACTAGAATTTCTAGGAAGTTTGTACTTTAAAACTGAGAATTACAAAGGGAAAAATCATTAAAAAAATACTGATGTATTACCATAAGGGCAAAAATATAAATTTTATTGTTTGTAGGTTTGGATATATGGTGTTAGATATATAGGTTTCTTTACTTTGGGGCAAAAATTTTTTTAATTGTTTAAAAATATTTTGAGGGATTTAACATTTACCTTTTATAAAAAGAACCATTTGCAATGAGAATTCCAATAAAGAAAATGCTTTTTAATTATTTAGAACACTATTTAAAAAGCCTTTTATTGCTTTATTTTAAATTTTTACTCCAAACCGTTAAGTAGAAGTTCTTTTCCCATGCAACCATTTACTTGACTAAGAGTTATAAATACTTGGAGATTTGCCAAAGGAATTTTCATTTTTCTATTTATTAACACTTATTTGGAGCTACATAGTCTGGTAAGTACTTATAGTCTTTGCATTGATTGACTCAATAAATTTAGACTGGGAATAAAGGATATTAGGCTATGCGGTTCACATAAATTAATCAAATAGTGGCATTACTTCATCCATTTTGTGGGGATTTCTTATGAATTTGTATTTATGGAAGAATTCTGGATGGACATTTAGGCCAATTAGATGTGACTGATAGAAGAAAGTGATATGGGTAAAAGTATGGATGCTGTCTTGGGAGTTGATAAATAGTCATGCTTTCTTGAAGTCACACAGAGAACCTCAGTCATGTTTCTGATATTCTTGGTATATGATGACTTGATTTTCTATGAACAGTCATACTATAGAGCAGGTTTTGGCACACTCTGGTTCGTGTGTCAAATTATTATGTTATTCTAAACTATTATATTTTATTTTATTATAGTATAATAATATATAAACTATATTACATTTATTAGCTTTATTGTAAACTTTAAATCTTTATAATATGTTATTTTAAAGATAAAAATAAATAACATTTTCTTTATTTACTATTTACCTGCACAACTTTATTTTAAAATGTAAAATGTTGGGGTGATGTAATGAATAGAGCACTGGCCCTGGAGTCAAGAGGACCAAAATTCAAATCTGGTTTCAGACACTTAATACTGTGACCTTGGGCAAGTCATTTAACCCAATTGCCCTGCCTTGCCCCCTCCAAAAAAAAGCAAAAAAAAATCATAACTTGCTAGCCATACAGAAAGAGGTAGTCAGTTGGATTTGGCTTAAAAGAACCAACTTCTGCTCTAGAATTTGACTCTAATGCCCTATTAAGGCATAGAAGTGTCTGTGTTCTTTTAGCATCTACTGCTGGAGCTCAAGCTCTGACAGGCCCAAACAAATTAGAAAATCCTTGAGGTCTATGTCTGCTATATGAAGACAAGTTTTTACAAAACATGGAGACCCTCAACAGAGAAATTTGTCAGGAGATGTGAATTTTTTTCCAACTACCATGCCTCTTGAAGGCCACTTATTTATAGCATATGGCAGGGTTTTGATCTGTCATATGAGAGGGAGTATCCATGTAGAAGAAACAATGGATGCTTGAAGTATTAGTAGAAGTAACTATAGAGTTATTTATCTAATATCTTGCTTTGTTTTCATTTTGTGTTTTAAATATTTGTAGGCATTTTAGGGCTTAGTGTGTCTCTGGCATTATTATTTAGAATAGTCAGTTTTTTCAGTCTGTCTCACAGTACCCCATGCTTATTTAAATAGAGTGGAGAGATGAACAATTATTCAGAAGATTTGAATCACAAAATCACAGAAAGTTAGAGCCAGAAGGTACCTTAGAATTCATCTTGATCAGTGGGTCTTAGACTTTTTGGTTTCAGGACCCCTTTATATTCTAAAAAATTATTGAAGACCCCCAAAAGATTTTGTTTATGTGTTTTTTTATACCAAAATTTACCATTATTAAAATATTTTAGTATTATTATAAAAATATTTTTGATTTCATGGATACCCTGGAAAGGTTTCAGGGACCAGTAGGGGTCAATTCTCAACCATAATTTGAAAATTGTCAAAGTAGGCCAAACCTTTCATTTTACAGATGAGGAAACCGAAACCAGAAAGATCAGAGACTTAGAGCTAGAAGTGACCATCGAATCCAAAATCCTCTTTTCACATACTAGAAACTCTGAACCCATAGAATTTAAATATTTTGCCTGAATTCACACAGATTGTTGTTGTTCAGTCATTTTTTTGTTGTATCTGACTCTTCGTGACTCCTTTTGGAGATTTTTTTTTTTTGGCAAAGATGCTGGACTCCAGGCTTCAAGTCATGAAGACTCCTCTTCCTGAGATCAAATCTAGACTCCAACATTTATTAAGTGTGTGGCCCTGGGCAAATCACTGTAACCTATTGGCCTTAGTTTCCTCATCTGTAAAATGAGCTGGAAAAAAAAATGGCAAACCACTCCAGTGTCTATGCCAAAAATATCCTGAATTGAGTCACAAAGCATTGGACATGAAGGTAATTGCCATAACTAAATTATTTTTCACTTAAGAGGACCATTTTGGTGTCCCAAATATTGAAATAATATATTTGCATAAAAAGTAATTGCATGCTAAAATATATTTTATAGCATTTCATAGTTTGTATCAGTATAGTGCTTAACAGTTTACAAAGGACTTTTCATACTATAGCTCATTTGAACCTGTGAGTTATATAGTATCATTAAAAAAAAAAGAATCATTCTTATCTCCATTTTAAGCATGAGGACACTCAGGCTAGGAGAGCTGAAACAATTTGCTCTCCATCACAACTAGTTTTCTTATTCTAAATCTAACCCTCCCACAACTATACCATACTTAACTGTAGACCATAGATTAAAAACTGGAAAGCATCTGAGAGGTTGATAAGCCCAGCCTCTTTATTTTATAGATGAGAAAACTGAAGCCCAGAGTGGTAAAAATTTCTTGTTGAGCTGATTAAACCACAGCCTGGTAAAGCTGTGGTGTCATTTTAGCATCTTGCCTCTTTGTGCCTAAAGTAATACTCTTTAAAAATAATTCATTATAAAGCAATTAACAAAGAATTATTTTCAAGGATCCTAATAAAATGAATGTTATAAACATCATATACTGTTCTTTCTTTTTCTTTGATCTCTGAGCTTTTTAGTATCTGAATATGCAACCAGAGGTTGTATGTAGCAAATGAAGGTGGCATTTTGTTAACAGTAGGAATGGGGGATAGGCTGTTTATAATTTTTTTTTCCTTCTTGTGTTTAGGTTTCTGTGGATGTTATCTTGGAAATATAATCATCTTTTATACTTTTGTGATCATAAATAGATGGTTTAGCATCACCAGTCAGAGTCTGTGTCTAGGGGTGACATTTCTCTTGTAGAATGGGTGGACACAGGTTAACGTTGTGTATTTTGGTTTGCTCTTTAAATAGGGAAGGAGATTAGGACATATTTATACAAACTTGAAACAACTCAGCAGGGTCCTTTTTGAAATCCAGAGGATGTCAAAAGCACAAAGCAAAGTAACTGTTCTTAGTATCAGGTTGTTTTTTGGAGAAAGAGAAAAACCAGAGTGTGCTTTACTTTTAGTTTTCCAATTAATGTTTCATTTATAAGCCACTTCGATGGAAGTGGCTGAGGGAGTATAGTTTAGTGGCAAGAACTCTGGGCTAGAAGATATCTGCTCTGAGTCCTGACTCTGATACTAACTAGTTGTGTGACTTTGGGCAAATCATTTAAATTCTTATCTCTGTCTCTTTGTCTTTCTCTCCCCTCCTCTCTCTCTCCCCCTTCCTCTGCCTCCCTCCTTCTCTCTCTTCCTCCTCTTCCCTCCCTCTCTCTCTCCCCCTCTCCCTTTTCTTCCTCCCTCTTTTCCTCTTTCTTTCCCCTCCACTCTCTCTCTCCCCTCCTTTTCTCTTTCCACAATTATGTATATATGTATATATGTGTATATACACTAAATGATCTCCCAGGCTCCTTCTTCCTACAATGTTCAATGATTCTGTGAGGATAGACCATGGGGTGGTTTCTAAATAATGGAATGACTGAAATTCTAAGGGCTACAGTAGCGTGACTCAGGCAAAATTGTGAAGTTGATTGAGTTTCTTTAGTATTATTCTCTGCTTCTATTAAAGCAATGCTTACTCCTCCTCCACCATTCCTACCACTCTGACCCAGGACTGGTCATGCTGCCTCTCCTCATTAGAAGAAAATGAGCTGGTTGGTAAATGATTTCATCTCTTGCTGTTAACAACTTAATATGTTACTCCTTTGGCATGGGTATCTTAAAAAGAGTCCCTCAAGGCATGCTTTACTCACAGGAATGAATCCTCATGGTAGAATTTCTGAAACTTGAGGACAAGAGAATTTTTTGATGGGGGCTTTTCATGGTATCCAAAGTCCTTCAAAAGACAACTGTATAGCCAATGATCTGCTTTGCTTGGACAGAAGGCTAGACTTGTCTCTAGTAATTGGAATTCAGTTACTGTGGTTATGCTCTCTGCTTAGAGGAATACCGATTTATGTGGCAATTCTTGGAGGTTGGGAAGAAGTTGTGGTTTCCTTGTAGAACAGAGATTCCCAAACTTTCTTTGTTCATGGTACCTTAGGTGTTTTAGTAATTTTTTTTCAAGCCATCTTTATATTAAAAGAAATACCTAACAGTTCTCTTCATTAAGTAGCAACAACTTAATAAGTAACATGCCCTAACAATAGTAACTACTTGAAAAAATAACACATAAATTAAGAGGAGAAAAATAATATTTTTATTTCTTTCTTCAATAATCACAGTGACTTACTAATATGGTATGTATCCTTATTGGGCACTGTGCACCTTCTTGAACCTTGGAATCAGACTGGGCACCACTGCTTTTATTTCTTACTCCACATTCATTTTTGCGCAGTACTTGCTTTTCATCACAGCAATCACCAAAAACCCAGCTTTGTAAAGATGCAACTTTACAAATGACAAAGTTTGAGAAATTATTGGAATACCTGAAAGTACAAGTAAATGAAAACATATCACAAACATTTGAGAAAGTCATCAAGAGGAAAGTAGCTGTGATTTAATGTTGTAACTGTCAACTACCTTGAGCTAGCAGTGCAGTGTCTGGCAGATGTAGAGTATTGCTGTGTTTCCTTTGAGATTTTGAAATTTCCTGTGTTTCCTGTAGCACTGTGGGGTTCACAGTTTGGTAACCATGGTCCTAGGCCTTAATGTTTCTTTTATTTTTCACTTCCTACTCTAAAGTGTTGTAAGAGTCCCTGACTGGTAGACAATTTCATTGAAGCTACTCTTTGTGCCATCTTTACCTTAAGAAAACAAACCCTTTTGCCCCTTCCCCAAATGTGGAGGCTAAATTTCTTTATGTGCTGCTTTTTCTTGGGAATCATCCTTTGTGAACTTTTATAAAAATCTGTTTCTGTCATTTGTGAAATTAATCAGAATGAAAAGAACTGAATTTACTTTAGACCCTATTCATCATCTTTAATTAATTCAATCTGATTTTGGCTTGGTTATCTGAAAGTCATTTTTTAGACAAGAAATATCTGAATAATTCATATCTAAACCAAGCTATGCTGTTTCTATTTGTCCCTTGAGAAATCATTGTTACACTATCTTACTGTAATTCTGGGGCTTCAATTTGTCAACAGCTTGTAGTAAGGTCAATGATTAGACAGAAATTAGATCCTGCAAAACTGAAAGCCATCATAGTAGTGGAAGGCTTAAAAGAATGCTATTTTAAAAATTATTAATAATAATAATAGATAGAATGTATAAAGCACTTTAAGTTTTACAAAGAACTTTGCAACGATTATTTCTTTTTTAAAAAATTAATTAATTAATTTTTGGTTTATAACATTCAGTTCCACAAGCTTTTGAGTTCCAGATTTTCTCTCCTCCCTCCCCTCCCCCATCCCCAAGAAAGTATGCAATCTGCTATAGGCTCTACATATACTTTCATATTAAACATATTTTCACATGAGTCATGTTGCAAAGAAGAATTATAACCAATGGAACAATCTATGAGAAAGAAGAAACAAAAAAAACAAAAAAGAGAGAGAGAAAATAGTATGCTTTGATCTGCGTTTACTCTCCATCTTTCTTTCTCTGTATGTGGATAGCCACATATTATTTCTTGATCCAAATAATGAACTTGGTAGGTAGGTGCTATTTTATAGATGAAGAAATGGAGGAAAACAGAGGTTGAATGACTTACCCATGGTTAAACAGCTGGTATCTGAAGCTTAGTTTCATCTTAGATCTTCCTGACTCAAGGTCTAGCTCTCTCTCCACTGTGATACCTAGATGAGTAGAAGAGAAGGTAGAACAAGGAGATGGAATACTAATTCAAAGGTATCACTAATTTTCTCCTTATATAGAGTTTAACATTATCATTGTGTGCTTGACAAACAGAAACATGACTAGATAATCTTAAGATTTGTTAAAATATAGTTAAATGAAATCTTCAGCCTTTATAGTACTTCTCTTCCTTCCTCCTTTCCCCTCCCCCCAATACAACTTCTTATGGTACTGTATATATTGTTGATTTCCCCCCTCCCACTATAATTTTAATTTCATCAGAAACTCCCTTCAGCAATAAAGACCAGCAACTCATCCGTAACATATTCTTAGGGAATTTTCTGGGATTATTGAGAAATTATGTGATTTGCCTAGTCTTACATCTCTCTCTCTCTCTCTCTCTCTCTCTCTCTCTCTCTCTCTCTCTCTCTCTCTCTCTCTCAGAGGCAGGATTTGAGCCCCTGTTCTGTAGACCTCAAAGCCAATTTTTTTTATGTACTATTCTGTTTTATATACTATGTACTGTTTCTTATCCTATGATGCATCATAATTATTGGTTTATTTGGCTTATTTCCTTACTAGAGTATAAATTTCTTAGATATTATATTCTCTGTTGTGGCTAGTGGCTATATTTTCATCAAGGCAGAATGAATAATAAAAATTATAATGATATCTTTATATGGTGTTTTTGATATTTATACTTTCCTTACCACATCTTATGAAGTAGATAGTACAAGTTTTATTATTATACTTTTTTATAGAAGAGGAACCAGGATCAGAGGGGTAATGTGAAGCTGTTAGGAAAACTGGGTTTCAGAACTGAAATTTAAACCCAATTTTCCTAACTCAGCTTCAGTACTGTTCTTACTACAACATGGATCTGTCAGATTAACTTTTCCCCACATTCCATCTACCCTATATAATGTGATACAATTAACTTTGAATGTAGAAGTTTTCAGATAATTTACTTCAATGTCATTGTGAGATGTTACATCTTAAGACCTTGTAATGTTAAGGGAATTTGAAGACCTCCCCCACTCATTAATAGGCCTATGAGCTCAGTGTGTGGGAGTAGCTTGCCCAAGGAGGAGAGAGAGAAAAGTGAGAAAGAGAAAGAGAGAGAGAGAGAGAGAGAGAGAGAGAGAGAGAGAGAGA
>NW_027187336.1:10493429-10520944 GCF_028583685.1 Petaurus breviceps papuanus | reverse complement strand
GAGAGAGAGAGAGAGAGAGAGAGAGAGAGAGAGAGAGAGGAGCAAGCTGTGAGTGGGCAGAGGGAGGAATTTGCTGCCTGGGGGAACTTGTTTTTGTGGGGATGCTTGACAGAAAGAAGGCTTGGGATGTTGGCACTCCCTGAATTAGTGATAAGTACCCTGTTAAATCTTACCTCCAGGTATTCTAATGATGTCCCAAATAAATATTTTGGTTTTGCCTTTGAGGAAGAGAGTTTATTATATTTTGTGAATCTGCCTTGGAAATGTGCGTGCATGTTCATAGTAGCTGGTATGGGTATTGCATTGGTGTTACAGACCTATGGCTGCATAGGGGGGTAGTGGAGGGGGAGGATAATTAAGAGGATTAGAGTTTGTTTTTCTTCATTCTAATTCCAAGGTGAATTGTTAGCTGTTATCACCTTTAAAATTGATCTTTTTTGTTTTACATCATCTACATTTGAGATATAAGCTTCTAATACTTTGCTTCCCCCACCCTACCCCTCCAAGAGAATAATTTTTTTTAATAAAAGAACCAAAAAAGAGAAAAAAATTTAAACTTAACCAACCAATATATGAAGCCACATCTGATTTCACATATAGTATTCCATACCCATAGTTCCTTACCTCTGCATAGATGGGAGGAATGTGTATTCTCTTATCTCTTCCCGGGACCACGCTTGGTCATTATTATTTCAAAGCATTAAATTGTTTTATTGTGGTGGTTCTTTCCATTTACATTATTGCCTCTGGGTGCATTAATGTTTCTGTTGGGAGATGACATTTCACTGGTTGCATCTACTCCAAGAACATTGCAGAGTCTCCTGGTAGATACCTATAATCCCTCAAATGAGATTGACCCATTTTGCCACATAGGAAAAACCAAGTAGATGAAGAATGTCTATTGCCCATGCATTTGGGTGGACATCCTATAGGTAGTTGTCCCTCAGTATATATTTCTGGGGCAGACAGCATATCTAGACAATGAGTTGGGGGCAGAGTTGAATAGAAGGAGAACAGTCTGGATTACTTTTGAGAAATGGCAAAGTTCTTTTATTGACCCCAAGCTTCCCCTGAAAGCAAAGGTTCATCTTTTTAGAAGTAACATTCTACTGATGTTACTATATGAAAACGAGTCATGGAATATATTGAAGAATTAAAAATGAATACCGCAGAGATGTCATTAGAGAGGCTAATGGTAGGTTTGACTAGGTTATTTTGTGATTGTTGTTCAGTTGTTTCAGTCATGTCTGACTCTTTGTGACCACATTTGGGGTTTTCTTGGTAAAGATACTGTAGTGTTTTGCCATTTCCTTCTCCAGTTTATTTATAGATGAGGAAACTGAGGCAAACAGGGGTAAGTGACTTGTCCAGGATCACAAAGCTAGTAAGTGTCTGAAGTTGGATTTCAACTTAGGAAGATGAGTTTTCCTGACTCCAGGCCTGGTACTCTATCCATTGTGTCACCTAGCTGCCCCATGTACCCTATTAAGAATGAATACATATTTTTAAGTCATTACTTCATACCAGATACTGTATACACTGAGGATAAAAAATGGAAAAAGAAAGACAATTTGAGACTTCAAACAGTTAACATTCTAATGGTACAGGATAACTCCTATATAGAGGCACGATGGCCAGGAAAGGGTGCTACAGGAGACTCTCTTATGATTGCAAATTGCAGATTTGTTGCAGATTGCATTTGTAGAGGAACTTTGCCTAACAGGAGTTTCCCACACCATTGGAAATCATAGATCAGACTGTAAAAAAGACAAGCCCCCCCCCCTTCATATAATACTGTACATTTGAAGGCAAAATGGGTAGTGAGAAGTAGCTCCATTTTATAGCTGAGGCTTAAATGACTTGCATAAAGTTAAAAAAAAATCAATGGTGATGGATACATAAATAGTACCCAGGTCATTTGGCTTATAGTTCAATGCTTTCTTTACTATGATACCAGATGATTTTGGAAAGGAATGGTTATAGGGAGATGATTTGAAAGTTGGGAAGTAAATAGCTTGTAGTACAGTTGGCAAAGGATGGTACTAGATGTTGACAAAACCATTTGCAGAAATTTAGTGGGGAAAGTAGACCATAAAGGGACAACTAGGTATTCTAGCCAAATAAACACACTAGAAAGAAATGGAATGAACAGTTATCATGAACAGAGAGCATGAGAGCCACAAAGGAACTTAGAGATTTAAAGAATATATATATATATATAGCATATTATGTATACATATATGAATATGTGTTTATATATGTATGTATATGTGTGTATATATGTATACACACACATATATATGTATATGTATATGTATATGTAAAAGGAGGAGTGCCCCAAGTTGATGGACATTCATTGCTCTTCTTCTAGAACAACTTGGAAAGAAGCCCAGTTTCTAAGTAGTGAAAAAGACTAAAATGAAAATCAACAGACACCTGATATTCCCTGCAGTGATCTGCAACTGCTGTGCAATGGGGGAGATTTTCTTTTCTCTACTTTCCCCCTCCCCCACAGCCTACTCCTGCACAAACCTTGAGCAGAGTAACCAAGTTGGTGATGAATTATTTTGCTCTCTGCCCCAGAGGCTCCCTGCCCACATTTTTCAATGAATCACATTGGCACCTTAGAGTTCCTTGATATTAGATTTGCAAAAAGAGAAAAGTCTGAAATGCAAGTAGATTTTGAAGGCTTTAGGAAGTTGAGCATTGTGGGTCTGTAATTCAATTCACCATGACTTGGTGTTAATATTTTTTAAGGGATGATGATGGTTTGGGTAATAAAGACACATAAACATATCAACACAATTCTAGAAATAACTTTGTAAGAGGATATTAGTAAATACACACACATACACAAAACCAAAGGCTCAGACTAATCTCTATTAGAATGAAAGGATTTTAAGAATTATGTGTTATTCATACAGCATGAGTACATACTATGCAGTACTTTAAGGTCACAGGCTCATCTAGACTACCTAGGAAGAATCATTGGGAAAAAAAATTCAGTGTTGAAAGGGGAAGGATTGAGCCAGCATACCATTTGTTTATGGGAGCATATAAGTAGTATAAGTTTCAGAGTCCTTTAAACTTAGGGACTTTCATTTCAAATAATTTGCTTTTTATGGAGAGGTCTCATGTTATGGATGGGGGAGCAGGTGATCTCAGATTTCTACTGACTGATACTTTTGTCTTGCTTTGGTCATCAGTTAGAAGGCACTTGTGATTCCTGGTATATTCAGCATTTGGATCCCTTCAGCTGAACATGATCTCCTTCCTTTCCCCTGACCCTGCACAGACTTTATCCCACTTCCAAACACTAGCATGGATCTTTTCTTTTTCTTAAGTGTGACTAGAATATGTTCCATAGAGCCATATCTATTGATCTCTCTCTCTCCCTGTACCTGTCCCTCCCCTCCCATCTCTCAGCAGATTTTAACACTCTCAAAAACCCCCCTCAAATTTCTATTCTAAAAACTACATTATATCACTAGAAATAAACTTGATTCTAAAGGTGAGGGTGCCTGGTTTTATATTCAGTGGTAAAGGTGTTAGCATTTCCAAGAACTATGGCTTTGGAATATAGATACAGGTTTTTAAAAGGTGTATGAGGATCAGAACCACAGGATTTTAGAACTAGAAAGGAACCTGGAGATAATTTTGTCTATCCTTTCTACTTGAGAAGACTGACTAGAGAGGATATCCTGTCCAAGGTCATACAGTTTGGTGATGTTGGAGCTGAAAACAGAACTCTTACTTCTTGACTCTCAGGATGTTCCTCTTTGAGAGGCAACCTTGCTTAATGTGTGGAATGCTGAATTTGGTGACAAAGCAGCCTGGGTTCAAATCCTGCTTCTGACATAAGTGGCATGGCCAAAAACAAGCCATTTAATCTAAGCCTCAGTTTCCTCAGCTGTAAGATGGAAATAATAACTATATTTCCTCTATCTTGTTTTGTTGAAAAGCTCAAATGAGATACTACAAGTCTTGTGTAAACCTTAAAGCACCTATAGGGATATTATTTCTCTATATAATGTTTGATCTCAACTGAAATATACTTTTAAATGCTCCCATTTTTAATAGTCAGTTATAGATTTACTGACATAAGAACTCAAAAAATCAATGAGTCTAAACTCTTCCTTTTACAGATGAAGATACTGAGGCCTAGAGATATGAAGTGACTTGCCCAAGGTCCTGCAGGTAGTAAAAAGCAGAGTTAGGATTTGAACCCAGGACCTGTGACTCCAAATCCATCATGCTTTCCACTTTCTTATTGGTATGGGGCTTTCTGAGATAAGAGTTCACATTTTTATAGTGCTTTGTAGCTTACAAGGTGATTTCCTCACAACAAACATGTGAAGTAGATAGTGCAAGCCCTAGTTTCATTTTACAAAAGAAGAAATGATCTGATAAGTTTAGTGATTTGTTCACAGAGGAAAGATGCAGGGTCAGGTCTGGAATCATGATTTTCTGATTCCACGTTTAATATTTTTCTCCAGCATACCATCCTGTGTCTACAATGCTTAAATAATTCTATCCTTCTTATCCTCCCCTCCACCCTACCCCCATTCCTTTTCAGGTTTTATGCAAAGGAGTCTGAAGGTTTCATTTGTGTAAGACAGGATACTCTGTGGTTAAAGGAAGGATGTTTGACTTCATGGTCTTTCTTATTTGATTTTTTCCTTAGCTTTCTCTTTTTATCCAGAAAATGCTGGGGGCTATGAATTCATAGACTTCTTTCTATGTGTGAATCTATTGGTTTTCCTTCAGGAAAAGTTGTGGAAGTGGGAACATAGTGATGGAAATGGTTTGGACATTGGTCTCCCAGATACACAGTTAGAAAAATAAGAAATATTCTGCCTTGCCCTGAAAGAAATACTTTTACAGGATGGAGTGTGGTTAAGTGACTTGCCCGAGATCACAGAAATAGTAATCAGTAGAGTTGTAATTCCAACCCAGGTCCTCTGGCTCCAAGTCCAATGTTATTCCCACTACATTGCATTGACTTTGTGAATATCATAGACTTAAAACAGGAGGGAAACTTAGAGATCACTTAGTCTAATCCCTTCATCTTGCAGATGAATAAACTGAGACCAAGAGAAGTTAAATGACTTATCCAAGGTCAAGTAGCTGGTAATAAATTGCATATCTAGAATTTAAACCTAGTTCCTCTGATTTCAAACCTAATTCTCTTTCTCCTGCAAACATGCTGCTTCCTTTTATATTCTATTCTCTTTTTTGTTTGGTTCTCATAGAAATAATTGAGTTTAATTTTTGCAGTGTACATTTACTGCAGATCCTATCATTTGGGTCAAGGAAAAAAGGGGAAAGGAAAAAAAAAAACATGGTAGGAATGGCCAGGATGAATGATCAGAAAATTTGGGGAGGTTAAATGGGTTAGTTTTAGACTAACAACCACAAAGGAGGGTGTGTCTTTCAATGCCCTGATTGGTTCTTGTTTCCCTTCCTACTGTGCCTTTGGGGTTATTTCAATTTCAAGGTTATTTGATTGTGTCAAAGTGGGCATTTCCTCCTTGGGTGCTAATTGACACCCCTCTACCAATTAGTGGAAGTAACTTCCTGTCACTGAAAAACTCACCGTCTTTTAATAAACTTGAAAATGAATCTCCCTGAACTTGGGCTGATTTTCAGACGATAGATATATAGTCCATTATGGGACATGCACTTGCAGCCTTTCTAGCCCGGTAAAAACTGCCTGAGCTTGCACTCACTGGCTTTGCTTTCAAATACCCAAGGCCATCTGGACATTCATAATTAGCAACTCACACTATGAAAAGAGGAGGAGCATAAAAGGAGGAGTTGTTTAGTGATGCTGAACTGAAGTGAAGGAAGATTGAATGTGAAGTTATAGCTTATACATCATAGCAGTGTTCTAGAATATTCCAGAGGTAAAGATGTTAACGAAAATTGCAGTGTAGCATTGATTTTGCATTATTTAGAATCTGATTTATTGTGTAGATTATTCAGGCCTCTTATTTCTCCTCTCTTGCTTCAAATCCTTGGGTCATTTCTTTGCTAGTTTTCATCTTCATTAGACATTGGGTAGAGAAAGTTCAAGGTAATAATCCAAATTCTTCTAATTTATTTTTGCTTTTTGGAGGGCAGTTGGTATTAAGTGACTTGCCCAAGGTCACAAAGCTAGTTTATATGTTGTGTCAGAGGTTGGATTTGAACTCAGGTCCTCCTGACTCCAGGGCTGGTGATGTATTCACTACACCACCTAGCCGCCCCTAATGTTATTCTTTCTTAGTGAATAGAACTTCTGTCTGAGATGGGGTGCCTTGTCAATGTCATTTAACCACTCAGTGCTCCGGGGTAGTGGTATCAAACTCAAATAGAAATGGAGACCACTAATCCCTACCTGTGGATCCCCATGGGCTGTATATCAAAAATTTTTAAATGTAATGCTATTTATGTTTTATTGTATTTTTATTGATTCTCTTAAATGTTACCCAATTATATTTTTGTTTGGTTCAGGGTACACAGGAGTATTACAGGCCATATACCATCATGTGTTTGACAGTTCTGTTTTAAGCCACTCTTTGAGACTGTAAGATGCAGAGTAGTAATGCTGACTTGCATTGGTAGAAGGATCCTCCATATCTGAGGGACCCTAATATCCATGAAATCACAGATTGAGTCCCTATCCCTGTCCTCAGCCAACAGAATAGGAAGTCTTCATTTTCTAGTGGGGTTCTATTGCAAACATTTACAAATGCAGTATGTTCATAGATCAGTTTCTACAAGTCCAGTTCATGTACAAAAAACCTGAGGTTTTTAGTGGACTACAATTTGGAAATTTTGGAATAAAAGATGGGCAATTAGGTTCTCAGGCTATTCATAAACATCTCAGATGCTCGAATTGTCTGTGATCTCATAGACTTGAAAGTTCCTTCTAGTGATTTAAATTTCAGCCCATTCATCCCTGCCTATCCTGTGTGAATCTTGCCCATGTTGTCTTTTCTTCCCACAGGGAGTTGTTCCACATGCAGGAAGCTTTACTCACTTTCTTCTGACCTGGTGAGGCGACTAGTGTAATACTCCAGAAATCTACAAAAATCTGTGTTGCCCAGAATATAGTTGAATACTTGTTATCTCAAGCAAGGAGAAGACTCTTAAGACTCTCACTGATAAAAAATAGTTTAGAGAGAACTGAAATCAGAACAAGTTAGCTTCCCTAAAGAGAGACAGCACAGAAAGAACTTTAAGAAACTGAGGCAGTAAGCACTTAAGTGACTTGTTCAGGGTCACACAGCCAGTAAGTGACTGAGGCCAGCTCCAAATACTACAATTCTAAATCAGGATCAAGTCATCTGGTCCAGAGAAATTTCATCATTAATGTACTCAGATAACTCAAACATATAGAAAGCAAGATTCAGAGAGTCTGTTAGGTAGCTCAATGTATAGAATGCTAGGCCTCAGTTCAAATATGACCGCAGTCACTTACTAGTTATGTGATAAGTCACTTAAGTACTTACTACCTCAGTTTCTTTATCTGTAAAAAATAAAAAATAATACTGGCACTTATCTCTCAGGATTATTGTGAGGATCAAATGAGATAATATTTGCAAAATGTTTGGCACAGTGCCTGGTACACAGTAGCCACTTAATATTTTCCTTCCTTCCTCCCTCTCTCCCTCCCTTCCTTTCGTCCCTCCCTCCCTCCCTCCCTCCCTCCCTTCCTTCCTCCCTCCCTCCCTCCCTCCCTCCTTCCTTCCTTCCTTCCTTCCTTCCTTCCTTCTTTCCTAACATGATTAGCTCAGGTTCACATAGCTAGTAAATGTTGGAACTGGGATGCTAACTGAGACACAAATCTTCAAAGAACAATGTATTTCCTGGGTGTGGGCTGGATGAGAATATAGTTGTGTTGATTTGGAACAGGCTGAATGACCACGGTCAAAGTGTATTGATTTAATGGAACAATGTCATCCTTGAAGAAGGGATCTAATGGAGTACTGAAGGGCTCTATGTTTGGCTTAGATTTATTCCAACATTTTAATTAGTGACTTAAAACAATTGTCTTGAAAGTTGATAATAATTTAATCAGCCAGATTTAAGGAGTTTTTTAGTAAGGAGTATTAAGCAGTGTAATATGGAAAGCTGGTTCAAAATCTCTTCCTAAACATTCATGATGCACTATTTTACAAACACTAATCTAGGGGGAGAGTGGGGCCTAAGCTTAGAGAACTCATGTGGCAAAGGTGTAGCTCCCAACTCCTAGTTTCTGGAAGTCTCTCATGGAGTGGAATGCTCAAGAATTTCCACTTAAATACGGTAGATATGCATCCAGTTTGTCCTTGGCTCTTGATACAGACACTGCTATCAAATGATCTGGAGATTCCATTTAGGACATCAGTGGAAAGATGGGAAGTCCAAGATTCTTGAGACTTTAGAAGCTAGAAAGCTAGATGGTCCCCTTCTGGTCAAAGTTGGAACAGAGAAGGAGACCTCGACAAGGATCAATTTGAGACTGATGGCCTTTTTTCTCTTGCCCCATCCTTCTTTCCTTCTCAGGGGATATGCTGGGAAGTCACATGCTCTAATCTCTGTAATTCCTTCTTTTTTCAACTTTCTGAAAAATTTATAGAGGAACCTTGAAGGTGTGACCAAGTTTCCTAGCCTATCAGGACAGTCATAATTTCACTTTGTCCAATGACTTTCACAGACTTTTCCTACTTAGTCTAAAGTCTTTTGTGTGATTGACTATGACATGATCTTAACTTGTTAAAATAACAAAGCTAAAATAAGGTTGGGGTGGTTTCAACTCATAGATATGTCTATATATACATACACATACATACATACATGTATGTGTGTGTATAAAATTATCACCAAAATATAAAGGAAAAGTACACTAATACACATTAGAATTTAGTATAAAGTCACATCTACTATGAGGTTTATTGTGAAGATCAAATGAGGTAATCTGTGTAAAGCCATACTGTATAAATGTCAACAAAGAAAGAAATCTTTAAAACAATGATTTATCTGCCTTCCAGAGGACTTCTAAATAAACACATTTTTCTCCCACTGGTAGTACCCTCTGGATGGGACTGCTGAATATGCTGATGGACATAGGGGATGTCATGGATTTGTTTCTCTTTGTTACAAGGGAGTATAGGTTTTCTTGGGAGTCAGGATTGCTCTTCAGAAGTAATAGTGATGCCAAAAAATCTAATTCCTAGGAATCAATAAAACATTAAAAATGAGGGAAAATTATTACTTTGGTTTTAAAATAGTGACGGTCATGTAGAGAGGTTGGCTTTCTTATATAGCTTATACATTGACTACTGGTGATTTCTAGAGGAGTCTCTGAATTATTTTGAGTGATAGAATCTTTGGGATATGAGTATAGAATGTCAAATTGATTTTTTTTGGACAATACTTATTTGGGTACACAAATTCTAGTGAGTATTGTTGTTTTAACAAAACCAGACCAAAGCATTGCTATTTTTAGCTTAGTTTATTTGAGTTTTTGCACTCATTTATTTTATTACTTAATTTGTTTCATTCCTAAAGCCAATTTCTGGATGGCAGTATTGGTAAAAATGGAAGGATTTTATTTACCTTAGAGTCAAAGAATTATAGAGTTGGAAGGGATTTTAGAAGTCATACAATACACTACTCAGTGGACAAATGCCCTCTAAACCAGTAATGAAGATAATAACTAGGAAGACAATAACTCAGGATGGACACATAAACTAAGTTAAAAACAAAAATTCTGGATAACTACACATTGGTTACCTACACAATGTTTTAATGATCACTGAAAAACAAACCAAATACATCACCAGAATTAAGGGGAAATGTACTGATGTTTATGTATATGTCATCTTCTTCATTAGGAGGGCAGGAACTACTTTTGATTTTTCTTTGTATCATTAGTACTTAGCAGAGTTCCTGGCACAGAACAAGTGCTTAACATATACTTGTTGATTGATTGGTAGTGTAAAGAGGCATTGATTGTTCTCTTAAATCCAGCTCAGAGGTAGTCATAAGAAGTCCTAATAGGTGAAAAGAATTAGATGTGAAAATTTGATTAGAAAAAAACAGATAAAAATTAGATTACAAAAAATGGATAAAAAATTAATGGGTTAATGGGTGTTAATGCCCTGTTATCTCTTTACAAAATATGAACACCTATTTTGTTAGGTCAGAACACTAGATGAACAAAAAAAAATGGAATCTTACATGCTTTATTTCTTCTAGAGCATCCTTCACTTCTGTGTATTTGTATTTCAATTATTGTCTATTTTATTTTTTTTGGTGAGTCTTACTACTAAGTATTCAAGTTTTTCTATTTTGTCAATTATTTCTTCCATTAAGTCCATAAGTTTCAATTCTTATTTCTCTTTTAAACCACTCAAAAACATCCTTCTGTGGGTCAATGATCCTTTGGGAATTCACAAGATCATCTGTGCATCAGGTGTTGATTAATTTTACTTTATCTTATCATATTTGTTCATAGATTTCTGTACTCTTCTACTTGATCTGTAGGTCATATTTCCTTCTGTTGTTAATATCTTTCATACTGGCTTATCTATTTACATTCAAGGTCTTTTATTGAATTTTCTTCCTCCTAAGATATTTGGTAATTTCAGCAATTTTTTTTCTTGTTGTGCCCTATTGTTCACTTTCTGACTCTTTCCTGAAAGGGCTGGACACCAAATACTTCTTAACCTCTTCCCAAGTGGTAATTCATAGTTCACTAGCCTTCATCTCTTCCTCAAGTGACTGTGTGTGTGTGTGTGTGTGTGTGTGTGTGTGTGTGTGTGTGTGTGTACACAGAGAACTGGCCCTGGCTGGATGCCAGACTTTTTCTTTCTGACTTAATTAAATGCCACACAGCTACACACACATGTCTTTCCCCAGTTCCCTGCTCCTCAGTTCTCTTTCAGAGCTTTGTTGAAGCATAGAGTACTGCTAATACTGCTGTCACAGCCTGAGCAAGCTTCCACATTTTGGATTTCTGAGTCACAGAAGAAGAAGTTGGGAAGGGGATTGAGTTCAATTCTGTTTCAAGCCCATGTGTATTGGTGGAGGATAGAAAAGATGATGCAGAGGGAACGCTTTAGGGGCTAGTTGAGTAGCTTTGTCTGCTCTTAGTTCACTGAATTGATACCTCATACTAGTTCTTGGCATCCTAGACTATAGAGACAACTGTAATTGTTTTATCTCTTGGGCATAATTCCTATTTAGGAGAGTTTTTAGGAGGCCATGAGCATTAGATTATATGTCTAAACCTCTAACTTGGTCATGTTACCTAGTATCTTCTCTTTTAGGGCTTTAGGAAGTTTAGCAGTTTGAATGAGCTGCTTATAGAGGAGACCCTTCCATTCAGAGGGAGAGGGGATTTCTATTTCCACCCTCCACCCTCTACCAACCTTGGCTAAGGCATGTAGCACTGGAGTTCCTTACCCAGATGGATATCCTATCCAGCAATTTGAAAAGCTATTGGTTCAGGAGAATAAAGTCATATTTGAGGAAACAGAGACATATGATCTAGATAGATATAGATACAGAGAGGAGAGAGGAGGCAGCTTGAAGGAACAGGACTTCTAGCAGAAGAAAAGTGCTAGCTATGAACTCAAGAGAGTTAGCACTAGCAATTCAACATCTAGCTACCAAGAAGACTTTATAAGCAGAGAAAAGACCTTAGGACCATGCATTTACAGAACTGTAAGTTGGCTTGGCTGCATATGTACCCTATATGTGTGTCTTACTATTATTGTATGCTAAGTTAGTTATCACTCTTTCTACCAACCACTTGTGGGAAGTCCATTCCAGATTAAGGGGGGGTTGGCATTATGTTTTTGTAGCTAATGTTCTTACTATGCCACTGCAGTAAGTGCTTTTACTAAGAACTAGTTGTGTCAATTGGTGTGACTATAAAGCAGAAATGTACCAGTGACTTGTCCCACAGGATGCCTCAGAATCTGAGAGTTGCAGCTTTCCTCTGGGGACATGGCCCTTCAGTGTGAGTGTTATTTGGGTGAGGGGACTATCTTCAATCATCTTCATCTATATCTTGCCACTGGACTCAGATGACTTAGGAGGAGAAAGTGAGTTTGGTGACTGCACAATCCTCTTTCACTTAAATCCAATTCACTTGCAAGTCATGGCATCACCTTCCTGAGGTCATGGTCCTTGTGGAGAACAAAGTACAAATAACTACAATAGTTGAGGGAGTATCTCAGAGAAGGTGTTACATTGTCATATCACAAAACTTAATGGAAATGAAGAATGCATATTCTTAACTTTTAAATGTTAGATATACAAGAAGAAACCATTTCTCCACACCCCATACTGAAGATCACTCTTCTGGTCATTTTCTCGTCTTAAGACCAATAAAACACCATGTATTATTTAGTTTTTATTCCCCTCTTAACATTTTAATTTTAAAATCTGCTGCATGGAGGTGAATGAATTAAAACCTTTAGGGGGGCTTCTTTGAAAGGCACATAAAAGTTTGCTACTTACATCTATCCATTTCCTTGGATGGCTTTCATTAAAAATCTCTCTTCTGGAGCTTATAACTAGGCAGAAAGATATATGGTGCCTCCAAGCTCTTTGTCTTGGTGACTTTCAAAAGCTCCTTTCAAGCTGGCATCTTTATTGACTTTTTTAATATGTGAAAGGGAACAAAATTTAAATGACATTTTTGCAATGGAATTAGAATGGCTTTATAGCATGTAGTGTTTTTTATGGTAATTATGTGCACTTCTTAAAATCCACAATAGCATAAAAGCACAACAGAAAGATTTTAAAGAGCAAAACTAGTGCAATGTTATTTTTTTAATGTAAAATTTTAGAATGAATTAACATAGAGGTGAGTAAATTATCTTTCCAGCACCTTAGATGATGTGAGTACTACTGCATTTATAAAAGCAACAATACCTTTGTTTTGAAAGCATTGGATTAGAATTTTGCAGAGTTCTTTGGCAAGGCCATTTTACTATATCTTGTAAATAATACATTGTTTGAAAATTGTGTTCTTAGATGGAATGTGCAGCTTTTCTAATGTCATCACTTCTGTAAATAATTCTCAGGTAAATAATTTATCATTTTATTTTCATCTTACAGAACTTGTTCTTGTTGTGGTCTTGGAAAAAAAATGCCTTTGTTGTTATATCTGCATGTTAGCCTGTGCCTAGTTAGTTCCTCAGCTAGAACATGTTGCTAATGTGGTCAAGGTAGTTTTGTTCTGTTCTAGTCCATGGCCACAGACTATATAGACTTAACCATAATTCTTACTTCTCACATGCATATTGTTGGTCTCAAGAGGGACCAGTTCAATGATCCTGCAAATCAGTTCCTACTTTTAAGAGAAATAAACAATAAATCCTACTAACTGTGGTTTAGAGAGGTAATGAGTTTGGCTAAAGAAGCTCTCTTTTCCATTTCCTGCCATGTTAATAAACCAAGATCAAATACATAGATAGAGAAGCAAAGAATCTCAGCTCTAGATGAAAGGGACCATGGAGATTATTTGGTCTAGCCACTCTTCTTTGACAGATAATGAAACTGCTATAGAATGATTGGATTAGGAATACTTAGCTAGTTTGTAGCAGAGATCCAATTTAGTATTTAGCTATTTCTTAGTTATATGTGCCTTCAAGATATTGCTAGGTCTTACTTTATTCATCTATAAAATGGTTGGATTTGATGCCTTCTCAGGTTCCTTCTAGCTTTAGGCCTACAAACCTTAAATAATAATCATGAATCAGTACTTTATGTCCCTGTATTAGGTAGGGATAGTTTTTTTTAGAAAACTTTAATTATTTGATTTAGGTTGAAGGTTTGCTAGGTTACCACCCCCACCCCCCGTCCCAGGTGCAGAATTCATCAATTAAAAAGTATTTCTTCATGTGAAGAAATGTCCCTTCTCCTTGCCAAGGTTATCCCTTATAATGCACCCTTAATCTCATTCCATCCCATCTTCTCTAGCAAATTACCCAATTCCATCATCCCCATCCTTTCTCTAATGTTCACGATCTCCCTATTTGACTGATTCCTTCCCTCTTACCTACAGACATTCCCATGTCTCCCCATCTTTAAAAACCCTCACTTGATCCCACCCCTCAAACTGTCCTATACTTGTCTTTCCCTTTTTTACTAACCTCCTTGAGAAAGCCACCTACATTCATTGCCTCTATTCCCCCTCTTGCTAAATTCTGACCCCTATGCAGTCTGACATTCTGATTTAATTATTCAACTAAAATTGTTCTCTCCAAAGTTACAAGTAATCTCTTAATGGCCAAATCTAATGGCATTTTCTCAGTTCTCATTCTTCTTGACCCCTCCAATGCCTTTGACACTGCTGATCATCCTCCTCTGAAAATTCTCTCTAGGTTTTTGTGACACTGATCCCTCTCAGATCATTAAAGAACAGTAGCTACCTCTCTGCCTATTTCTTCTCAGTCTCTTTTGTTGGATCTCCCAAAAGGTTAGCCTTTCTAACTGTAACTAACATTACTAACTCTAGGATCAGGGTTATCATTTGCAATTCCTTCCTCATACTCACTATATTTACTTTTTCATATTTATTTTCATATCAGCTCTCCTATGGTCCCATTTTCTTCACTCACATAGCCACTGCCATATGCATGGCTATTATCACCTCATATGTGGATGATTGCAATAGCTTTCTGGTTGGGCTCCTTCTCTCTTTCCCTACTCCAATCCATTCATCCTCTCCTAAGCTACCAAAATGATTTTTAAAACAGGTCTGACCATATCACTTCCATACCCCTCTCACCTCCCAACTTTGGGATTTCCCCATTGCCTCCAGGAACAAATATGAAGCCCTCTGGTATTTAAAACCCTTCAGAATTCTAGCCTTCTTATACTTTACTCCCCTCCATTGACTCTATGATCCAGTGACCTTGCCTTGCTTACTATTCTTCCTGTATGGCACTTCATTTCCACCCCTTATTCTTTTTCACTAGCCATTCCTCATGCCTCGAATGCTTTCTTTCCTTACTTCTGCCTCCTGATTTGTCTGGTTTCCTTTAAAGCTCAGCTCAAATCCTACCTTCTGCAAGAGGCCTTTTCCAGTCCTTCCCACTGCCAGGGCCTTTCCTCTAAGACTACTCCTCATTTGAATTGTGTATATCTTCTATGTCTAGTTGCATGTTTCTCACATTAACACACAAGCTCCTTGAAGGTAAGGGCAGTGTTTTTGTGTTTCTTTGTATGTCCTGTACTTAATGAAGTGCCTGACATGTAGTTGTTATTGTTTGTCCTTCCTTTTCAAAGAGGGCCAATGACATCATGGGGAGATTCTTGACTTGCCTGGGAATTGGACTTCAGTGAGGCAGTTGCACAAAGTTGTCAGCTTCGCTCTCTCTTCCAGTCACTGAAGTCCAGTGTCAGGACAGAAGTCAAGATGACTGATAATGACCCAGGATGCAATGTCTTCAGTGCCTCAACAAGCTCTAAGTGCTCCTCAGTGCCTGCTTTACTTTCTTTCATGGTCATTGGAACAAATTGTTCTCATCTACCCATTCTGGGGGAAGTCTTCACATGCCTAGGGTAGATAACTCCCCAACTTCCCTTTGGGTTTGAGGCCTGTGTATCAGCAATGCCATGTTCACAATGCCTATAGAGATTACAAATATGCTGATATAATTATCCATCACAAAATACATCAGGTTTGCCATTTGGGGAAATAAACTAGAAAATTTATTAAGATACCAAAAGACTGAGTCCCAAAACCAGAAAGTGAAAGCCATCAGAGTAGTTATGACATTGGCACAGGTAGATAAAGTAGAAAGCACCCACATTTTCAAGCCTTTAAAACAGAACAGGCTACCTCAGGCAAAGGTCCTCCTCTCCCCACTCACAGCAACCCCCCAACGTGCTCCCAGCAGCTCCGGCCCCTGGCAGTCCTCGGCAGGAGTCCCAACTCAAAAAAAAAAAAAAAAAACAACCTCCCCCCACTGCCAACCACAAGACCGTTAGCTCGGCTTTTTTTTTTTTCTTGCTCTGCTTTGTCAGCACATCCATGGGGCATGGGAGATCTTTAAATCCCATAACCCTTACAGCCTGTCAGTTACTCTCAACCTGGTTTAGCCTACCTGCTAAGAAGGTTATACTGGGGTATGCCCACTGTCCATGCTACAACTTCTTTGGAGTCTCAGGTGAGAGTTGAATATTAGGTGAACACCAAAGATGTATGAACAATCCGTAAAGACTTGGCAAATCCTCACACCAGAGGTGCTAGGCCTCCCTGAACACTCTACCTCCACATGCCCTATTATATAGTAGGTACATAATAAATGCTTGCTGATTTATTATTGACTGCTTGTTGATTATGCAGATTGTCAACAAGTAAGAAATCAAGTAAAATATATGGTTCTTTGGTTTCCTACCACACCATTTAGCATAATACCTGCTTGTCTAATATCAAATTTTTAAAAAATTTAAAATAAAAAACATTTAGTTTAAATAGTTTCAGTCCCAAGCAAACAATATTTTAAATCCATAAAGCATCAAAAAAATTTAAAATGTTAAATATATTTTATAGTTCAAATAATTTCAGTCCCAATGAGGCAATATTTTAAATCCTTAAACTATCAAAAGTATCCCAAAAGAATAACAAGTGGATTTGCTTAGAGGAATCTTTGAAAAGAGGTTCTAGGAGGATCTGTTATGGATATTTTAGAGGAAGTAAGTTTAGGAAATAAAGTTACTTGCCTGAGGTCATGCCAAGTAGCCAGTGGTGAATTGAGGATGTGAAATGAGGTCCTCCTGACTCAAAATACAGTGTTTTTTTTTGTTTGTTTCTTTTGCTTTAACATGTTCCTTTAGGACAGGGATTCAATTTTCATTATTATTGTGATAATTAGGATCTCTTCCTAGTGAAGTATATGTAGTAGAAACATGGTTTTTAAATGAATTTAATTAAAAAATGTTAAATGAAATAGTAAAATAATTTGGAGTTTTTATATTTATTTTATTTTGTGACAAATTCCTTCTCTGTCCCCTTTCCACCTCTTTCCCTCTTTCCTCTACTCTCTCTGTCCTCCCTAAAACATCCTCTTTGGCTTTAAATTAAAGTGAATTGAAATAATTCTTTGAGAGGATTAATTGAGAAACAAGGTATATACCAACCAGAGAAGAGAAAATTTATGGGGGACATACTGTTTGCCTTAAAGTATTTTAAAGGCTGGAATACAGAAGAGGGATTGGACTTGTTCTGTTTGGCATCAAAGGTCAAAATCAAGAAATTGGAAGTTACAGAGAGGGAGATATCAGCTCTGTGCAAGGAAAAACATCCATGTCATTGAAGGTATCCCAAAGTGGAAGAATCTTCCTTGGGAGAAGGTGCTTTCCCCTTTACTGGAGACTGTTAAGTAGAGACTGGGCTGGGCGGGGCCAAAGGAGCTGACTCCTCAGGAAGGATGTTGAGGAGATTCTTGTTGAGATCTAGGTGTACTAGATGGCAGGCAAGGTGTTCTCCAACTTGGAGATTCTTTGATATTCATCTTTAAGGTCTAATTGAAATGAGTCATTTGTCTGCCACCTTAACAAGGGTTAAATAATAAAGATAGTACAATACCATATAGTTGGCAGAAAGGAAGTCTTGCGCATCATGTACCGATCTATATTTTGAAAAGTCTATTAAAAGCAGCTACATTTAGACTTACAATTCAGATTTGTAGTGAAGGTTTCTTTTTACGTCTTTGATTCAAAGGGAAATGTAAACATGATCACTTTTCGCCAGCTGGGGAGTTGTTCTTTTAGAGACCTTCAACATATGCTAACTAAACTTTCACATCTTCTGCTCTTTCTGTTTCAGAAGTCTGATCACAGGTTCATAGACTCTTATGGTGCCAAGGGGCCTTAGATTAGGGGACTGAGGCACAGAGCAGTGAAGTAACTTGTTCTAGGTAACAGCTAAAAGTGAAAGTTTCTGCACTGCTAGCCTAACCCTCTGTTAGGCATGCCACTGAAGGAGGTTGTGCAGTTTACAAATAATCTCATTTTGACCTCACAATAACACTAGGATGTAAGTGTTATTGTTATCCCCATTTTAAAGATGGGGTAATTGAGGCAAAAAAAGATGGAGTGTCTTGTTCAGGATCACATAGTAAGTTTCTGAGACCAGATTTGAAATTAGCTAGAAGCAGGCTTCTTCAAGACCTTTACTACTTCAATAGATCCATGATTTTACTGATATATATCTATACTCCTTTTTCCAATACAGATTATACACTCAATTCTTTAGTAAATGAAGTACTTTGCAAAGTGTTTGTTATTTAGGCTTAGGTGTTTTGGTTGCAGCCTTGATTTTGCCCATGCATGCACATGCACGCACACATACACACACAGAATAAATTTCTCAAAGGTAAAGTGTTTGATTTTTGTCTTTGTGCCCCCTTCCCCTCCCAGTGCCTTGCACATATTAGATGTATAAAGACTTTTTAACTGATATGTTTATATACAAACACATATACACACAAGTGTCTTCATATATAGCTGTGTGTACCCCCAAGAATTCCAGTTCCTGCCAACTACTTGGTCAAGTAAATGTGCTTGTTCCAGGATTTAAAGAAAAAGTCAGCTCAAAAGTAATCTTGAGATGATGTTTGATTTCCTTTCTTTTTTAATTCTTCCATTAGCTCTTCTAAGCTTACTCCTTTATATTTTTGGGGACTGGGAGATTAAAAAGTTATTCTTCTCCTTTAAGTCCCTCATATATTTTTTTCTACAATGGTATATTTGAGATGATTAAATATAACAAGTAAAATCAGGAAGTCATCAAGAAAATATATTTTTTTAAACCCCTGACATTAATCTCCATACCAACCTCCTGATTTTATATCTTATATTTTCCTGAAATGAATATGAGGTTGACCTATCGTCACTTAACAAAATAAGTAGCGGATTTGTTTATTAACAAAGAGAGGGAGCAGAGAAGGAAACCCTATCTGTAAACCTCTTGTTCAGTCATTTCAGTTGTGTTTGACTCTTTGTGACCCCATTTGGGGTTTACTTGGCAAAGATACTAGACTGGTTTGCCATTTCCTTCTCTAGACATGGCTAAATTACTGTCTGAATGATTAGGTTCTTTGATTAAAAAATAATCCAGTTTTACCAGCTGATTCTGTCTAGCAGAAGAAGGTAAATTAGGAGGTCATTAATATTCAGGCAAGGTGCTATACAGAATTAGCTGATAGATTCAGTGAAGTCATTTGCCAAAGGGGATTGTTTTCTTCTTCTTAGTAGTATGTTAAGACATTTTCAGTGAAAAAATTGGTTATATTTCTAACAATGAACTGAAATTAATTTGGAATATCTTCAACTTTAAGAAGAGTAAGATGTGGTTTCCCATCTTCAGCTTCTTTTTCATCTTCTCTCATGTTCCATTAAATAGAACTGTTACAACTAGACAAAGGAGAAGTCTCTTTGGGACAAGATCATGCACATCTATGGCACATTTAGGCAGCTACTCTAGTCAGTGACATTTTGCTGCCCACTGGTCTTTGTTAAAATCTTCTCTTGTTGAAGAAATACTATTGGGGATTAATAACTCACAATGTCTTCAGCAGAAACAATAGGCTACCCGAGAAACAGGAAATCTGAGCTATGGCAGAGCAGGTTTCTTCTTTTGGGAGAAGTCACAGTGATATCAAGGCATCTAAGTAAGCATAACAATTGGCCACATTTTCTTACTGGGCTTCAGAGGGCTATGGGGTATTAGATTATCATAATAATCTCTCATTTCCTAAAAATAATGAGGTGTAGGGAATACTGTGGCATGTCGATTTTGGAAGGCACTAAAGTGTCATTGCTGGCAATAGGAATTTAACTCTATTTTCTGAAAAACCCAAATCCTTTAAACCAACATGTTTAAGAAAGGGGCCTCATGAGTCACCTATTAATTTGTCGTAATGTGCATATTTGATTTGGTCTTTCTCTACATATGTATGTATATGTATATGTATGTATTTGAGACTGGGTATCCCTATATGAAAGTGTAGTATCCAACCACCAGCCCAATCCCCCTGCTGATCATCATGGGAGCTTTAACCTAATCCCTTTCTTTTTTTTTTTTTAAGCAATTGGGGTTAAGTAACTTGCTCAAGGTTACACGGCCAGGTGTTTCTGGGTGGGTGCTAAGTGTCTGAGCCCGGGATTCGATCTCCAGGTCTTCTCAACACTGGAGCCAGTGCTCTTACTTGCTGTGCTACCTGGCCGCCCCGACCTAATCCCTTTCTAACCTGGGCCAGTTCATTCCTTTGTAGGTGGCATAGAGGTACCCTTCTCCCTCCACTTGGTGGTCTACCATATTGGTATAGTCATAATGTGGATACCTGATCAGTTTTGTGCACGGTGTCTCAGAAGTCCTGACCTCAGGGATCTATCAGTTGCAGCCTCCCTAGTAGCAGAATTTATAAGCATATGCCACCACACAAGGAATTTGTAATAGTGAGAACATTATTAATAATAGCTAGCATCTATATAGCACCTTAAGGTTGGCAAAATGTTTTACAAATACTGCCTCATTCTTGGATTATGCAAACCTAGAATCAGAGGGACTTTGGAGGTTATCTAGCCCAATTCTTATTCATCTATACTGTATCATCTAGACCATCTATATTGTAACATTTTTGACAAGTGACTGCCAGCCTCTCCTTGATGGACAATTCATTACTTAAGACATTTAATTACAGTTTTCTAGGGTTCTACTCTTTTTTTTGTAAGTGTTACATAAATTTTTATGGCTGCTATAATTATGTATTTAAAAACATTATTCTGAGAAGGGATTCCACAGGTTTCACCACACTGTTCAAGGGGTCCATGACATGAAAAATGTTGGAGGAAAAACCTAACAACACTGGTTTATCTCCTTGTGTGTGTTTGTGTTCAGGATTGTTGAGATAGTTTAATTCTGACCTCTGAATATTTAGAATATCACAATATTTAATACTATTGCCTCTTTTCCTCCTTTTTATATCTTATCAGAATTTATTTTTAGTTTTCGACATTCATTTCCACAAGATTTTGAGTTCCAAATTTTCTTCCCATCTCTTCCCAACCCCTCACCCCAAGATGATAAACATACTGATTACTCCTTCCCCTAGACTGCCCTCTCATATATCCTGCCCTGTTTCTTTCTTCCCCCTTCCCCTTTATTTTCTCATAGGGCAAGATGGATTTCTATACCCTATTGCCTGTATATCTCATTTCCTTGTTGCATGTAACAAAAATCTTTAACATTTGTTTTTAAAACTTTGAGCTCCAGATTCTCTCCTTCCTTCCTCACCTACCCCCTACAGTTCTACTCTTTAAGACATTTTTACTTATTTTGAACTGGTCTACCTTCCTGAAACTTTTAGTGGTCTTATTTCTTTCCTCTTCAAGTCCATATATTAGAATCTTCAAATCATCTGCCATACATCATGGTTTTAAGTCCCCCTTGCTATCCTGGCTGGCCTCCTCTGGATGCAGGCCAGTTTATTAATGTCCCTTTTGAATTGGGGTATGAATAGGGTCAGCTAGATGACTTAGTAGATAAAGTGCTGGGCCTGGAATGGGGAGGACCTGAATTCAAATTCAGCCCCAGACACCTACTAGCTGAGTGACCTTGGGCACTCAGCTTCTGTTTGCCTTAAGCCACTGGAAAAGGAAATGACAAACCACTCCAGTATTTTTGCCAAGAAAACCCCATAGACAGTATGGTCCCTGGGCTCACAAAGAGTCAGACACAACTGAATAAGAACAATAAATATATACAATACAATATTCCATATTTTGTCTGACAAGGGCTGAGAACAATGGAAACTCCTTCATCTGAATAATATGCTTCTATTCTTGGAGTCTGAGATTGCGTTGAAATTTTGGGCAATAGTTACTTGGTTGATTCCTGTTAAATGGCATGTGGTCAACTAACACTCCCAGACATTTTTGGTGTGACATTGCTTTGAAATGATAGTTCATCCTATAAAATGAACATAAGATTAAGAAACAGGAGTGGGATATGACTTAAGGGTTTGAAAAAGGAGCATAATATTGAGTAGATGTGTCAAATTTGTAGCCTGCAGAACTCCCCAGTGTTTCTCAAATCAGATTAAAATGTAATTAGGAAATACTTAACAAAATAAAATACAATGTGACATAGATACTATTGATTTATAATTTTCCAAATCAGTATGTAGCCTACAGGGATCTGTTTCTATTTGAGTTTGGCACCACTGATATAGGGGAAAGACCACTGGTCTTGGAGTCATAAGTTGTGTTGAGTTGTTGACACTAAATGGTATGACTATTGAATCATTTACCCCTTCCTGAACTTCAGTCTTTTCATCTGCAAAATAGGATGAGAGGTAGTTAGAGATACGCATGAAAATGCATGTCATATCTATCTTACAGGGTAATGTTGAGGAAAATATTTTGTAAATAATATGGAAGTGTATTGAACATGAACTGTTATTTGCACATAGGAAAAAGACAAATTCTTTGTTAAGCAACCAAATTTTGTAGGCTTCTTTTTTTTTCCTGATGATTAGGTGAGAAAGGAAAGATGCCAACAGTGCTGGTACCACTTTTATCCACATTGTACCACTATTTATCGACATTGCCACTAAAATATTACCATTTTCAACAGTATGCTCAGGCATGTACCAATTAATTGGATGGTTATAATGAGCTTGGTATTTTCAATTATAATTAAATTTAGTCAGAAATTTATTCTTTCTCAAAGAGAAAAGCTTGTGTTATGAGATTCAAAATTATATTCATTCCATGAGTGAAATTTTTAAGCAGTGGAGAATGATTAAAATTGTTATAGAGAGTTAAGAATCCATGTATTGTAAATCAGATCTGCCTTCATTATGCTAGGCCAGTAATTTCCCTCACCATTTTCTCTCTTCTATTATTGGATCATTTATAATGGGGAATTTTAGGAGAAATGGAAGTCGGTGGGCAGTCTGTGGATGTGACATACCCTGAAGAGGTTCAGCAAACCTTCTTTTCTGCTTCTTGTCTGATTTCATGTTTTACTGTCACATCGAAAACCTAAGAACCAGAAAAATGCACTTAGGGGTCATTGATATTGACGAGTTTACCCAGTTTGTAATGCAATACAGTTGTGGAGTGGGTTCTCATGAAATATTGTGCCTGACTACAGAAATGAGTAATGAAAACAGAATGATTGGTCAACCATGGGGAGGGGGGGGAGGGAAGTTAACCATTTTTGTGTCAGGGACCCCTTTGGCAGTCTGCTGAAGCCTATGGATTCCTTCTTAGAATGTTTTTATATTCAGAGGATAAAATACTTTGGATTACACAGGAAACCAATTATGTTGAAATACAAGTTCATGGACCCCAGATCAAGAATCCCTTTAGTAGAAGAGGCTTGCAGTAATTGAATAAGGTACTTTGTCTTTTGGAACTTTCTTACAATAGCAAAATTTGTAATTTTCTAAGTCAGTATGCAGTCTGTCTGATGGTATGGAGTGATGCTGAAATAGAAATCAGAGTAGTCACATGTAGACACCAAGTGGTAGCTTTTAAAATGTATATATGTGGAACAAATTGTGACAAGATATTTTTGGTCCTGTCTCTTTCCTTGTTTTTCCCTTCCTTTGATACGTCCTCAATATGAAAAAGGGAAAGTAGATTAATTTAGCAAATTACTCTTAGAATGAATTTAGTTATTTTCTTAGAATTTGGAGGGAAGTCGGCATTATTAGCTCTTTCTTTTTTCCTTAGACATTTTTCTTCTTTATTGTGAATTTAATCAACAAGTATTTCAATATAAGAAAAGAATAAAATAGTGTCTTGTTTAAGAAATTGAACTTCAATTATGTGTAATTTGTTTTAAATGCATTTTTATTAAGTATATAATATGATATATGACCTTCATAGCTTAGCGTATACCAATTGTGTTACTCTATGTTGTTTTTTATTGTATCAATTATATCATATCTTGTTACATTATATCCTATGGGTAGTTAGGTGGCTCAGTTGATAGAGTCAGAAAGGCCTAGGTTCAAGTCTGACCTCAGACACTTGCTAACTAATTCTGGGCAAGTCATTTAACCTGTTTGCCTCAGTTTCCTCATCTGCAAAATGGATATGATAGCACCCATCCTTCCAGCGTTGTGAGGATACAATGAGTTAATAATTGTAAAGCTTTTAGCACAGCATATAGAAAGTATTATATAATGTTAACTATTTTGATATTATATTTGACAAGATGGTAGAACAAAATAAAACAAAACCCTCCATTATTTGCTTGTGTCTCTTTCTGCACTATTTCTCTTCTGTGCATTCAAATAAGTTTTATTGGTACCCTTAGTTTTTTGGGTTTTGGTATCCATCATTTGGTATCCAATTCATTTGGTATCCAACTTATGACTTAACCTCCATCCCCAGCCCTCATAGAAAACCCTTCTTGTAAAAACTATACTATATATAATCCAACAAAACAAATCAGCACATTGGCTAGGTTGGATAAAGTATACCTTATTCTCCATCTCATCTAGTCTGTTGCCTCTCTGTCAAGAGAATGGAGTTATGTTTCATCATCTGTCTTTTAAAATCACTATTATTGCCAGTGGTTCTTGCTTAATCCCTGCTTCCAAGAGAGGCTGAGGACAGGGGAATGTCTTGAGCATAGGAGCTCTGAGCTGCAGAGGATAAACAGATTAGGGTATCAGCACTAAATTGACATTTATGTGGTGTGAATCTCTGGAACTGAGGCCCTCCAGATTTCATAAGGATAGGGAAACCAGTCCAGGTCAGACACAGGGCAGGTCAAAAGCTCCTGTGCAGATCAGAGTGGGATTGGGACCCTGAATATCTTCTGCATTTCCAGTCCCAGCAAGGTAGGGGATTGCAGTTTCAAAAACAAACAAACAAAAAGCTCCAAAATAACTCCAAACCTGTTATTGAACTGCTCTGATCAGATTTGGAAAAGCTTTCAAAATCGATTAGCTATTATTTCTAAAAGTATTGATCCTTTATAAATACCACATCTATACATCCCATTCACTGGATGCTTCCTTGTAACAAAACAAAAGAGTTAAGCAAAAAATGGTGATGTCTAGCAGCATGTACTCCATTTCACAACTGTGGCCTCCTCTCCCCCCTCTTTTCTGTGCACTCAATTATTCAGTCAACACTCAAGCAGTGAACATTTATTAAGCTCCTACCAAATATTGAGCACTGTACAGAGGAACGTGTTTCATTATCTGTTTTCTTGGGATCATAATTAGACATCACATTTAATGTAGTTCAATTACTTTTTTGTGCTCTTATTTATATTATCAAGAACATTGTGAATAGTCTTATGCATTCATTACTTTTCTTGCAATTAAAGATGGAAGCTTAACTTTTAAAAAAAATTCATAGAGAACTTTGGGGATAAAAATGAAATTAGAATAAAAGTTATTTTCCTGAATCATGCAGTGCATGAGAGTATTCATATTGAATAATCCTCTGGAGAACATCTCCAACCCTTACCACCCACATACACCCACCTACCATAGCCTCACATACAATAGTTTTGAAAATATGAAGTTTTTCAGTATTAGTGTAAGAAAATTCAGACAAGTTGTCTGAAAAATATTTTTCATAATATTTTCCAAAGCCAAATAAAAATGACTATGAATAATTTTCCTCCCCCTAAAAACTCTTAGGACAACTGCAAGTTGACCATTTTTGGTTAATTATTATTACTTTTAATTATGTAAGTATCATCTCTGTGAGTATGTTATGTATATATGTGTGACATAGACATTATGTGAAATTTTATTTTGGTAGCAGTAACAGAATTCGCCCTCCATACCATCAGACAGATATACCTGGCAAATCGAATTTTTCATAGCTATTCAAAGCTCAACACAAAAGTAATTTTCTCTTCTAAAGAACACGTCAACATCTGACAGTGGTCCATAAGTTCCCTACCAATGGGCACTTTTATATCGGCTGGATCGATTAGAAGTGTTTGTAAGACAGACAGCAGTGACATGTAGACAAGCATGAGCTCAGATTTTGTTATCTTGTAGTATTTTCTATGCCTATTGCCTCCAGAGGAGAGCAGTAGTTGAGTGAAACCTACAGTTGACTAAACAACACACATTGCCTAAAACCTTCCCTTTACTGGGTGGCTGTATGCGTTCATATAAGAAATGTTCACTCCTAATCATAGAAGGTTTGGGCAGAGATGCTCAGAAGAATAAAACATTCATAAGTTGATGTCATTGACTGTTCTCACTGATCTATGACACTTATAACTGCCATGTCCTACCTTGTTTCCTCCCTGACACCCATCTTAATCAAGAATTTCTAGTGTTCATCCTGGGTTGGGATTTGTTTTATCATTCTTTTTGTATGTATCTCATTCCTTGCAGCTTGGGAATTCTAAGCTTCCTTTGGTTCATTCTTTGTAGGCTTTGTTATCATGCTTTGTTGAAGATTATTTTCATAATTTTTCTTTTCTTCAAGTGTTTGACGTTTATTTGAGTGAAGCTGTCACAATGTTTCCCTTATCCTATTAACACAGTCTGTCTCATATCAGCAATTATTTTTTTTTTTTGCCTAAGAAACCATGGGAGCCAAAACACCCCCTTCTCACCCACCCTACCTCTAAGCCCCTGCACTTCACAAATATAGAAATAATATTAAAAAAATATTTCTAGCTATTTTGCAGTGTTTAAGTGGTAAGGCTGTCTGCTTCAGAGAGATGCTCCTGATTCTGGAGGGGGTGTGCCTTCTGAGGGAGTGTTACTATGGCAACTGTTTGAACTCTAACTAAACCTAGGCAAAGAGAGCACAGCTGAAGTAGGCCCATCCAGCAGAATCTCAGATCAGTTATTCATGTCACCCTTCCCCTTCCCCCTCCCCCCCCCCTTTAAAGAAGGAAAATACCTTATATGTGTGTGTGTTGATGGCACCTCTTGGGGAAGCATTGCAGTGATTCTGAAAGGATGTTTTAAGTGCCCAAATGGATGTGTCTTTGACCACCCCCATACACCAATGGTCTAGATATCTTCCTCTTTTGTGTTGTTTCTTCTCCCCTCTCTGCCCACCCCGTTAGATAGCCTTTTCTTGATTTGCATTTCTTCCTGTATTTGCAGTGCTGTGCTTGAAGGCAGTGGTGGGTGGAAAGGTGAAAGATGAAGTGTAGAAAAACAGCATTAATTTCGGATAAGGGAAGGGGGATGGTGTTTGATGAGTATTTAGTAAATTCCCACTATGTGCAAGGCACTATGCTAGACAGGAGCACCCAGGGCAAAAAGATAAAACAAAAACAGTCCCTGTCTTCAGGAAGCTTATATTCTAATGGCTATAAGGAAGGTTAATGAAAACTGGTGAAAAGTCTAAAGTAAAGAATATTTTTGATGAAATAGAATTTTGTTACTTCTAACTACAGTAAGTCAAACTAGATTAATAGCTTTGAAGCCAGCACTGCTGCCAGGAAGGTGCAGATTAAGGGTGTGTGTGTGTGTGTGTGTGTGTGTGTGTGTGTGTGTGTGTGTGTG
>NW_027187336.1:10487066-10493419 GCF_028583685.1 Petaurus breviceps papuanus | reverse complement strand
GTGTGTGTGTGTGTGTGTGTGTGTGTGTGTGTGTGTGTGTGTGTGTGAACTGAGATGTACCTGTGGGGGTTGGGACTTCTTGCAGAAGTTTGTAAGTGGGTATTCAACTGCAGAGGATTGCTGGTAATTGGACTGGCTGTTGTCATTCTGCAGTGGCAATGCAGTATTGATCATTTGGTGCCAGACAGAAGAACAGTTCCCACATGACAAGTGGGCAGCTGTCAGGGTGCCCCTCCCCCTCAGAGATGCTGTCTATTCTGGGCTGAAGAAGTGGGTGTAGCCAGAAATCAGGGCCTTGATATACATCAAGGGAGTTTACCTGTGATATGAAGAAAAACTACTAGCCTAACTCTTATTGCTTGTGACAGCTCCCTTTCCCTCTCCGTACCCCATGGCCTTTTACCTTCAATTGAGACATTTCCTACACCCCAAGGTAGACAGCCCCTGAATCAGCTCTGAGCCCCTGCCCTGTGTTGCCTACCTGAAATCCCTAGGGGCCATAGTTAATGATTGTAATCAATGTACTGTTGGATGTTCTGAAGTGGTTATAGGTGGTAGTTTCTCTTAGATAGTTGAAACCTTCCACATCCCTGTAATCTTACTTACATGGCTCTTCACTGTCAAGTACTCTTTGTCATTTATTCTTCATAAATAGTTAGCAAGTTCATTTCAGCCCAGAACATCATAAACTTTAAATTAGTGGAGTTAGAATCAATGAGGCTGTAATGTAGGTATGGATTCTTTTAAATGTAGTTTGAGAGTAAGTGTAGTGTAATGGATAGAGCACTGGACTTGGTTTCAGAAAGACCAGCATTCATATCCTGCCTCAGAGATCTTGCTGTGTTATACATGTCACTTATGGGTCATTTCTACTCATCCTGATCTATATCTTGCCAATGGATCCAGATGGTTCTGGAGGAGAAATCGAGACTGGTGACCTTGCATAGCCCTCTCTCACTTAAATCCAGTTTACTTGAAAGTCATGGCATCATTTTCCTGATATCATGGTCTTCTTTGAGAACAAAGGACAAACAATAAGTCACTTAACACTTTTTGAGCTACAGTTTCCTGCTCCAAAAAGAGAGACAATATCTGCAGTACCTTCTTCATAGGGTTGTGAGTAACAAAAGAGATAATAAATGTAGAGTGATATAATCATCATTATTTTTATGGTATAACTGTATTAGCATCTCCTCAGAACTATAAAGCATAAGAATCTCCCTAGTTTTGGCAGAACCTCCAATTCTGCTTAGAACTAGTTCTTATGTAGCCTAAGATTTAGAAAGAGATACCTATGCACAATGGAGTTTTCTTTTGGTGAACCTGGATGTAATTGGTGTGTTGGTCAGCACTTTGCCTCCTTGGGAGAGGCAGAATAAGTTGATGGTTTCAATGAGGATTTTTCTTAATGTTGTGTCTAGGAAGACACAGTTGGGGTTTATATTTATATCATTTTCTGATTTAAAAATATTTTGACTTATCTTCCTTTTTTTTTAAGCAATTAGGTTAAGTAACTTGCTCAAGGTTACATGGCCAGTTATTTCTGGGTGTGGTACTAAGTATCTGAGCCCAGATTTGATCCCAGGTCATCCTGACTCTGGGGCCAGTGCTCTTACTCACTGTGCCACCTGGCCACCCCTAAGAAATTGGGGTTAAGTAACTTGTTCAAGGTTACACAGCCAGGTGTTTCTGGGTTGGTGCTAAGTGTCTGAGCCCAGATTTGATCCCAGGTCATCCCGACTCTGGGGCCTGTGCTCTTACTCGCTGTGTTACCCTTACTTATCTTCTTTGACCACTCCACTGCATTTGACAATGTTGGCCACTCCCATCTTGATACTCCTGTCTCATTTGGTGTGCATGATGATACTATTCTCTGATTTCTTTGCTTCTTGCTGGGTTATCATACTTTAAGTGTGTGTATTCCCTCCCCACCCCCCCACCCCCCCAACCTCTACCTTCTTACTGTTCCTCATTCCGTCCTCCCTTCCTCTTCCTCCTTGGTCTTTCTCTTGCCCAGCTTATCTACTTCAACTTCTTTGTTTTGGGCAGAGGCAGAGAAATAAATGGGATTACTCAGAGCCAATTTTATTTAAACCCAGACCATCCTTTATTTTTCCCTTTGGAAAGTGCATACCTTTACTTTTTCTCCAATTTTTAAAAACATTTTTATTTAAAATTTTGAGTTCCAAATTCTATTCCTCCTTCCTTCCCTCCCCTCTTTTCTCCCGGAGACAGTAAGCAATCTGATATAAGTTATGTATATATGCAAATATGTAAAACATTTCCATATTAGTCATTTTGTATAAGAAGACTTAAATAAAATTAAAAAATGAAAGAAAGTGAAAACAGCATGCTTCAGTTTGTAGTCAATCAATATCAATTCTTTATCTGGACGTGGGTAGTATGCTTCATCATTTGTTCTTTGGGCTTGTCTTCAATTATTATTATTATTATTTTCTTTCTGGAGGGGACAGGGCAATAGGGGTTAAGTGACTTGCTCAAGGTTACACACATACTTGCTCAAGGTCACACACACAAGTGTTAAGTGTCTGAGGCTGGATTTGAACTCAGGTCCTCCTGACTACAGGGGTGGTGCTCTATTCACTGCACTACCTAGCCGCCCCTTGTCTTAATTATTGTATTGCTGAAAATAGCTAAGTAATTCACAGCTCTTCATTGAAAAATATTGCTATTACTATGTATGATGTTCGACTGGTTGTGTTAACTTCACCATGCATCATTCATGTAAGTCTTTCCATGTTTTTCTGAAATAATTTTGCTTGCTATTTCTTATAGCACAAGAATACTTCATTACAATCATATACCACAACTTTTTAGTCATTTCACAATTACTGGTCTAATAAGCTGCTTCCCTGCTTCTAGATCAATTCTTAGGTAGTTTTCTAGTTGATTTAAGGGGAATTTTGGAGGTCTTCAGAGGGTTCCTTCCTCACTCTGCCATACTTATTCTCTCTCCTCTCTTCCTCAGGTCTCATACATGTACTTGGATGATACTCCAGTGCCAAAGAATCAGTAGTTAAAACTGAACTTGTCCATTTTTTTCACCAAATCTAACCTTCCTTCATGACAATTTCTTTTCATGACACTACCAGAATCAAACCTCAAAGCCACTTTAAATTCTTCCCACATAGTGAATGTTTGACTAAGTTTTGTCAGCTCTACCTTTAATATATTTCTCATATCTTTTCTTTTCATTCATAGTGCTTCCCACACTTGTTCATTTCTTCATGACCTCTCTCATCTGAACTAATATCCTTTTCTTAAATTTGGCCCCTCCTCCACAGTGTCTGTCCTTGTCTCCTCTCCCTTCTCTTCCTATCCCGTCATTTATAGAGTTGCTTACCTTATATTTCGAATGCACACATCTGACCAATCCCCTTCTTTCTTCAAAAACTCAGTAGCAGCTACCTTGCCTGAATAAATGAAATATTTCTTAAGTACTTACTGTATGCAAAGCATGTGCTAGACATTGGGTATACAAATACAAAAGTAAGACAGTTTCTACTCTAAAGAATGAATATATATGAATATAATGAAGAAGACAAAACATATGAACAATTTCGCCTATGAGTCAGATGGAAAGGTCCTTAGAGGGCTATGGCAAAGTCCTTTAAAATTTTATTTCCACTGCTAAAACATATCATTTTCCATTGTTGAATCATTTGGCATTTGGTAGTGCTGGTTTGACTTGCCTGGCACATACTGCCTTCAGGATGTCCTTGCCTACTTTGTGTGTGGCTGTTGGGTGGCACTTGGTAGAGATCATTGACCCCGTCTCCAAAGAAGCTCCTATCCTAGATGGTGGCTATGAGCTCAGCTGGATGCAGGGCCAGTGCATGAGGAGGTGCTATTACTTGCAGGGTTCCCATTCTCATTCCCCCCATTAGTCTTAGCCAGCCAGCAGTTATTGCTGGTGGTGGGCCCTTTTCCACAATTATTTCTCCACTTAATGATGGTTCTGGGGAGCTGGTCCAGAAGCAGGTTTGGTGGTTTTTTGGGGACACTTCTATTCCCAAGGCTCTTGGGCTCAGGGTCCTACAGTTTTCTTCATCAGGATCTGAGAGGAGAATGGAGGACAGGGTGGTGATGGTGGTTTGACCAAACAAAATTAAAATTTACTAGCTTGGTATTCAAAGTCCTTCCTAATCTTGATTCAAGTCTATCTTTCCAGTCTTATTTTATGCTCTGTATTTCAACTGAAGGGAACTACTAGCATTTCCTTGATTGTACATTCTCAGAGGCTATCTCTTACACCTGGGATTCACTATCTCCTCACTTCTACTTCTTCCATACTAAGATACAACTTAGGAAGGTACCTCAAGGACCATCTAGTCCAACTCCCTCATTTTATCAATGAGGAAATTGAAGCACAGGTTAAGTGACTTGCCTGTCATTATGTAAACATTCAATGTCAGATGTAGGGCCTTTCAAACCGCCCCCCCCACAATCGCTAAGGTCCTCCCCTTTAAGCTACCTTGTTTTTATTTTTTATTTAATCTATAAGTATGCATATCTGTACATTTTGTCTTCCATGATACAATACAAGTTCCACAAGAACAGGAACAGTTTCATTTTTGTCTCTGTATCCAGGGATGTGCTGATAAATCTTTGACAATCAGCTCTCCAAAAAAAAAAAAAAAATGCACGCATGATACAATGTAAGTATTATTAATTCTCTTCATCACCCTGTTAAGTCTGGGCAATCAACAAAACAATAAATCAAATCCCGATTTGTAGCATTTGCCAGTCAAGGTGTAAATGCTCACACTAAAACATTAACAATTCCCTCTTGGCAATTCAAGTTGGCTCTAGCACACTCCTGTCTGTACCCCTAGTGCACAGCACAAGAAGTGGTAGTTGGTGACCCTTAATAAATTCTTGTCGATTTATTGGAACTGGTCATGTAATCAATATTTGTTGAATTTTAAATTTTACCTCCACCATCAGGAGCCTTCAGGAAGTGAGAAACTGGATGGTGGAGGAACCATTGCAATCCCTACTGGTAAATTAGGGATATATAGGCAGCTCATAGGCTTGTTCTGTCTTCATGACCTTCATCTTGGAATTTTTCCTTATTTGAATCTCAGGCTTTATACAGCTCCACTATTTCTAGGCAGCCCTTGCTAAGGATAGAGGAGTGAAGGGGGGTGGTAAGTTAGGGCAGTCCCAATAGTTAGGCATTTGAGTTAGTGGATTATTTATTTATTTTCTCTTTCTGTGGTCTTTGAAACTAACTTACTATAATGACTTGGTTCCTGATATTGGGATGGGAATACTCTGATTGGGGAACTAGCTTTGATGCTAATGGGCAGAAAGAAAGACCAGAAGACTTGTCTGGTCTTTTCTCTAAAGTTGAGTTATTGAATTTGTTGAATGAATGAATGAAGTTAAGTATGTCAGAACCACTTAATTTCACCAAAGCTTGTTAGGGGTACAAAGACATCAAGTCTGCTATAATTCAGCAGAAAGTTTTTTTCCCCATTTTTCATTAAGGCAATTCATTCTCATCCAAATGAGAGTAAATCCATTGCTGTAGGTGCTGGTAATGGAAAGCAACTGCTGTATTTTTCAGTTCAAGCTGCAGTTTTAAAAGTCTTTAAGCCTGGCTGACAATTTCATAGCAACAAAGTTAAACCACAATTTGGAATACTGTGGAATAAGGGAGAGGGATATTGAGCTTAATTTGTAATGCATGTATGTCTCTGTTTCAGTTACATCAATTATAAATGTTGCCTAAGGTAGATCTTGAATCTTCTCTCATGGGTCTCCCTGGAATTGCTGCTCATAGGGAATTCTGCCTTTATTGCATTTGTGTCTTGATGCTTACATGAACAGAGAGAGGTCTAGGGCTGTTTTTTTTCCTTCGGCAAGCCTTTGTGATTAAATTCATTATGGATTAATGTTTATGTACAGTAGATAAAAACAGATGGCAAAGGATTGACATTATTCTAATATTTTGCTAGGTTGTTCTAAAAGACTTATGTTTTTCTCCAATATGACTTCCAATTAAGAATAGATGGCTTTCTGGTGTGCCAGACTGATCAGAGATTTGGCAGCTAGGTGGTTCCGTGGATAAAGTAATGGGCCCGAAACTAGGAAGACCCAAGTACAAATCCAGCCTTGTCCCTGGGCAAGTTCTTTAACCTCTGTTTGCCTTGGTTTCCTCAATTATAAAATGGGAATAATAACAGCACCTACCCCAGAGGTTTTTTGTGAGGATCAAATGAGATAACATTTATAAACCATTTGAAACCATTTGGCACAGTGCCTGTCACAGGGAAATACTATTTAAGTACTTACTCCCTCTCCACAGATTAATTACCAGCCCCCCC
>NW_027187336.1:10456952-10486966 GCF_028583685.1 Petaurus breviceps papuanus | reverse complement strand
TTTACTAGAGAAGAGCTTGATAAATTTTATACACCTTTCGAAATCCTCGTTCTACATCTGCGATCAAATAAAAGTTATAAACATTTCCCCCCCCCCCCCCACTAATATATACTCCCCCCCCCCCCCCCCCCCCGCAAATAAGTCCAATATAGTGTTGTATAGTAGATAGAGAGAGGGACTCCAAATTAAGAAAGCCTAGGTTTAAGGTCCACCTCTGACACACTATCTGTAGGGCCCTGGACAAGTCTCTAAGACCAGAAGTTGCAGAGTAGGGGTCACTGTACATTCATAGAGGGAGATTCTCATTGATGAAATATCACAGGAATACTCAAGATTCAAGAGCTTTCCATTTTTAAGATACTAATATTTTGTAATTATAAAGATTAAAATTCTGTAATTGACCTACTACATACATCTCCAAAACTATGTAATTGATACTGGTAGTTTAGCTCACCATTAAAGGGAATTTAGTATAAAATGCTGGTACCACCATGAGAGAACCCAGAGATTTCTTATTTTAGATCTGTCAGTGGTGGTTGATATTCTAATGAGCTAAGTCAGAAAATTGGTCCACTCAGTAAAGCATTGTGTTTCTGTCAGTAGTACCACAAGGCATTTTGTTCCTTAACATGAAATCAACTTTAAAAATTATGGGTATATGGAAACGTGTTCACCTTTGCAAAAGAAATTGCTTTGTCTCTAGAATCATAGAAGCCTGAGCTGGAAGGGCCTTTAAGAGATCATTTAGTCCGATGGTCTCATTTTGCAATGAGGAAACTGAGGCCCAGTAAAGTGAAGTGACCTGCCCAAGGTCATTCTATGAAACCATGTCGTCTGACTCCAAATCCTGTCCTCTTTCCATTCCACAGTGCTAACTCTCCCCTGAGTTACCCTGAGTAACTTACTGTGAGTAACAACTTACTGTGGGGTGGTCTGGCCGCTTCAGGTTTCCACCTCTGTGTCCCTGGGCTACAGCTCAGGCCAGCTCACCGGCTGACAGCTGGTATCTCTGGTGTCTGCAGATTCCTTTGGTGGTGCTAAGGCACATCTGGGCTTCTGGTGTTAGGGCTTGCTGGCTCCACCTCCCTGGGCTTCAGGCTCTTGGGCTGTTCAGTCGAGGTGGGGCTTGTTGGGAGGCCTCCCACCTTTCACTTCAGACTCTGTACTTCTTCAGTTACACCTTTCCTCTAGGTCTCCCAAGACTGAGGCTGTTTCTACTACTTCAGGATATTACACTGGGTAGGAAATTTATCTCTGGGTTTTCTGGGTCAGGGAGGGAGAATCAGAGCAGCTACATTTTATTCTGCCATCTTGGCTCTCGGAGGTTCAGGAAGGTGATTTTTTTTTTTTTTTTTGCTTTTTGGAGGGCAATTGGGGTTAAGTAACTTGCCCACGGTTACACAGCTAGTTTCTGTGTCTGAGGCCAGAACCGAACTCGGGTCCTCCTGACTCCGGAGCTAGCACTTTACTCACTGTGCCACCTAGCCGCCCCCTAGGAAGGTGATTTTTTAAACATCCAGGCTATGGGTTGATAGCACCAGGAGAAGCTTCTGTCGCTGCTGCGGGCCCTGTGCTTTCTCTTACCCAGCTCCAACCGATCCTCCATCCTGTGGTGAGACATTGGCACTAACTCTCTTCAAAATACATTGGAAACCCAACTAGAGTAAAGTTGATCCCAACCATTCAATTTAGAAATGAGCTAGATATAGCCCAAGAAAGCAAATATTTAAAAGTGACTTACTCAAATGGGGGGAATGTTGAAGCAGAAATAAATTACTTGTTCAGCCTGCTAACCTGACTAACCACACTAAGGGACTCTAGAGAAGCCTCCATTTTCTATTTCCCTCCTCAATGTCCCAATTTGGGGGAGGGAGAGAAATGTTCATTGTCTCTTACATCCTCTCTAGTTATCCTTGGATGGTATTATGGAAAAAGCACTAGATATGGATTTGAATTTCCTAAGACTGCTGCTATTTACAATACCACCCAGGAAAACCAATGAAGTTATCTAGGATTCAGTTTCCTAATCTGTATAATCAAGGGTTGACCAGACAGTCTCTAAACTCCTTTCCAATTCTATATTCTTTGATTATAATGTCTCTTGAATTTGTATGAATCTCTCTTTAATCTATTTATAGCCTATATCACCTCTGAGAGAAGACAGGTTATATGTTTACTAAAACTGCATTAAATAATGTCTTATTTGTCACTAAATATGCACAGAGCAACCTTTTCAGGACCTTCTCCAGTTTCCCTTATGTTTTTTTTTTTTTTAAAGCAATAGGGGTTAAGTAACTTGCTCAAGGTTACACAGCCAGGTGTTTCTGGGTGGGTGCTAAGTGTCTGAGCCTGGGATTTGATCTCCAGGTCTTCTCAACACTGGAGCCGGTGCTCTTACTTGCTGCCCCTCCCTTATGTTTTAAGGTATCATAAGAACTGTATATAAGGTATCCCATGTAGACACACTATAATTTTGTGTACGAGTAGGTTCAATTATATTCGGAAACTTTTCTTGATTGTTCTCAATGTTTTGTTGTTTGTGGTTTTTTTGGCCATGGTATAATGGTCTAGTATTTTAATGTACATTCTACATTGTCTTCTGATGCTTCTCAATCTATCATCTTTTATATGCTATTTAGATGATTTTCTGCCCCTCCCACTGTTTTTTATATGTATCTTCCCTCAACCCTCCAAATTATTCAATCATAAAAGCTTATGTTAACTTCTTTTAGGCTTGGATTTCTTAACCTGAGATCTGGGAACTTGTTTTTAAGAAATATTTTGAATGTATTTTATTTTATGCATTTAAAAGTCTAATTTTGGGATAGGGTCCCTAGGTTTTACTAGACTGGCAAAGGGTCCATGACCCCCCAAAATTAAGAAAACCTTATTGGTTCATTGTTTTACTACTTGAAGAATTTAACATCATTTGCCAATTTGGAGATTTCCCTGTTCAAACCCTCTTTCAGGTAATTATAAAATATGCTAATTAAGACTGGCCCCAGCACCATTTCCCCTGAGATCTTGCTGTTAACATCTATCTGCCCAGAAAAGTATTAATTCCTTGTGCTATTGTCTGTCTCCAAGTCAGTTCATAATATGTGAAAAAGCGTTTTCTCCATTCCCATGGTAACTTAGCTTTTTTTTTGCATGTGTCTGTCAAAATCTTTTTGAAAGTTATTCAATTCACAAAATATTTATTAAGTGTCTACTGTTTGCAAAGTGCCATGCTAGTACCCAGTTTTCAAAGAGGGGAGAGGAACACAGAAACCTAGTTATCAAAATAGCTATGATACCAGCCAGAGCATAATTTGTGTAGAATATAGAATATAGCAAAAGAAAGATTCCTTCCTAAGTGCTCTAGGAAAATCTTAGAAGGAAGAAAAGTACTTTTCAGTGGGTGGAGAGGGTGTCAGGCAAAGTATGGAGATGGTACTGGATTTGGTTTTTGGAGGACAGCTTTCAATAAGCCAAGATGATGAAGGATTGCATTGTAGACATGGAGGATGAATTCATTGTTGTAGAAGAAGGGGGATTGAAGGATGAGGTTGACAAATGACTGGTAGTTTAGTTTGACTGGAATTTAGAGTACATGAAGGAAAGGAATATGAAATAAGAAAGGGAAGGTAGGTTGGTGTCAGACTCGGCCTTTTAAGCTAAGACATTTCTCATTTTATTTTTAAAGCTGTACTGCCACATTTTGGATAGGAGAATGGAATGGTCCAACTTGTGAATTAGGAACATATGTTTGGCAGCCATGGGGAGGTTAGATTGGAGAAAGGAGACACTTGAGGCAGAGAGATCAGCTAGAGCTATTATGTAGTCCAAATGAGAAATGATAAAGGCCTGTACTAGGTAGGGTGAGTGGAAAGGAGGATACAGATAGAAGAGATATTGTGTAGATAGAATCAACAGGACTTGGCAATTGGTTTGATGTGAAAGATTGAGAGGTGAAGGTGGAGAGTCAAAGATGCTAGTATTTCAAGAGTGATTGACTGGGAAGATGGCAGTGTTAGCAATGGGAACAAGGGATTTGGGAGGAAAGGAACTGCTATTTTTGGCAGCAGGAGGCCAAGATGAGTTTAGACAGAAGCAATGACCCTTTATAGATGTGATTTTTAACTTTTTTTCTAATAAGTTCTTCTTGCCCAAGTTTTTAATGATAACAGTGACAATAATGATAATATCCTTTATCATGGATCCCACTAGTATGGCAATATGAAAGTTCAATAAGGATTTAAGTGCCTGATATATACCTGTCCATGGTTCATGATACATCATTGGTTAATGATATGATTACTTCCCTTATAAAATTACAATTTATTGGTGAAACATAAAGCAATCTGAAAACAAAGTAAGACTACATCATCAAATACTACACTGTGTATTATATTAGGAATTCAGGGAACAGAAAGATTCAATCAAAAATCACTTATTAAGTGCCTACTGTATGTTTGGAACAATTGAGGTGGAGTAGTCTAGAAAGGCTTCACAAAAACAGTGGTTCTTAAGCCAGAATTTGAAGGATAGGCAGAATGTGGATGATCAGACAGTAGCAGGGAAGTCGTTCAGATGAGAGGAGACAACACAAGCAAAGGCACTGAAGAGGGATGGGGAATGTAATGTAAATGGAATATGACCAACCTGCAGTGAAGATGTTATAGGTAATAGGAACTAAGGTTGAATAGATACAGTGAGACTCATTGAAGTAGCAGCCATCTCTCCTTCCTATAGTCCCCTACAAGGTTTGTAGCACTTCTTGTGGATGGAAATTATATTTGCCATTTGTTATAACTCTAAAGATATTTCAGGCAACATGTTGCTCCTATATTCCTTCAATGCTTGAAGAGATGACATTTAGAATTGATTTTCATCCTATGACATCTCTGATTTCATCCATTTGGAGAACTCCTGGTGAGAAAACTTCTTCTAATGTAGCTTGGCACTTACCCTGCAACTTATAGTCATAGAGGGCTACCTGGGACACTGAGAGCTTAAATGACTTGCCCAGTGTCATGATGTGTCAGAGCCAAGGTTTGGACTGACGTCTTCCTGACAGTAAGACCAGCTCTCTATCACTCTGTCAGGCTGCCTCTCTAGATCTCATTACTTATAACTAATCTGTACATTGTGTCTGCAAGATTTCTATTGTTCAGGTCAGCATTTTTAAATCAAATTCCAACTGACTTCAAAGGTAGTTTAGGAGTAGGAATTTTTGGCTTCCTCTTTGAAGAAACTCTTTAAGTTAGGCACTATGCCCATCTGTCAATATGTGTCCCAGTTTACTAGGACTATATGCTGCTTTTCATTATAGCTTGAGAAAATTATTATTTTGCTATCATATTAATAACAAATTATTAAATTAGGATCTAGGCTTTTCTCTTTTTATTTCCTCATTTAGAGCCTAGCTCCTGTAGAAGGTCAGTCAGTCTCTGAAAGACATGACTGATTGATCAGATTGCTCTAACTCTCAAGGAACATGCTCCTCCATCTTGGGCTGGACCCCACCCGACTAGGAGACCTTACTTCTGCTTAGAGTATAAACAGAATCCAGTTTAGAGTATAAAAGGAATCCACTTTTCCTCTTTGAGGAAAGAGCCCCTGTCCTTATAACTTTCCATTAGAATTTAGGGTGACCCAGCTCATGAAGGAGAAAACCAACCAGAATGGCTGGCCTTTTAAACTAAGACATTTCCAATTTTATTTTCAAAGAAATATGTAGCCACTGAATTATTTTGGATAGGAGAGTGGAATGGTCCAACTATGAATTAGGAATACTTTTGGCAGATGTGTGAAGGTTAGATTGGAGGAAGGAAATACTTGAGGTAGGGAAATCAACTCACAGTGATTATGGATTCCACCATCCAGATTACTAGCGATTGCTGAGTCTTACGATCAAATCATTTTTAGCAGGCAGAGCTGAAGACTTCTAGTCCACCCCCTCACTTAATTTCTAACAATCAGGGTTGATTTTTACTTGTCAGGGGCATCCCCTTTTCCAAAAGTCTACTAAAGCTTTCAGCCTCTCCATGGTTTTGTCTTTGGTTTTCCAAGAGAAACCACTTACCATCAATTTATTGATTAGCCAGAAACTCTGTCTCTTGGGGTTTTTCTTTCATCATAAGGTATGTGACCTTGTAGGAGTCACTTAACCTCAGATTTAAATGAAGAAATTGTACTAGGTTATCTCTAAGGTGCATCTCTTAAGGTGATCTCTCTTGTTGATGCTGAATCATATTCCCCATTTGACTTTTTCACATTTTTGTAGTATATAATCCCAGGTTCCCCTCCCATACTCTTAACATCTAATTAGAATCTACTTTAGTGAGAAAATTGAACCCATTCAATGTCAGGCCCCTTATCTTTCCTTCTATCTCAAAATACCTCAATATTCCTCCACATGTTTACATGTTTTTTTCCCCCTTACTTTCTCTCACAACAAATATGTCTCCTCTTATCTAAGGCTAGCTCATCTCCATGTGTTCTTGACTTAATCCTCCGTTCCTTCCACTAGGAATTTATTACCTTTCTGTCTTGATTCTTCAGTCTCTCTATCTTTCATTTTCTTTTCCACTTCTCAAAAATATATTAAAAAAATTTCTACCCTAAAACATGCACAAAATAAAACAACACCTTTGTTAGCCCTGGTGCCTCCTTAGCTGAGATTGCTTTGATAACTTGGCAAATACTTAGTAAGTGCATGCTGTCTGACTGAGGATACAAAGATGAAAATGACAGTTCCTGTCTTCAAGGAGCTTACAACTTAATATGAAAGGAATAAAACATTAGATATCAAAAGTATATTGAAAAATTTGTAGGAGGTAAAGGTCACTTTCAACTGGGAAGAAAGAAAGAGAAGAATGATCAGGAAGAGAAGAAGGGGCACCTAAATTTAGTCTTGAAGGAAGAGAAGGATTTTAGGTGGTGGAGAAGTATTTCATCCCAGGTATGGAGGATACCATGCTTCATTGCATGGAGTTGGGAAAGAACAGGATGTCAATAATTGAAAGTCCAGTATGACTAGAACCTTGAATTAATGAAGGGAAATAGTATGAAATAAGGCTGGAAAGGTGAATTCAATGGTGTGTATATGTCTTAAATAGAAGAGTGATATGATCAAACCTATGCATCAGTAAGATTATTTTGTTAGTAATGTAAGGATGCATTTGAGAGGGGTAGAGATTGGACATAATGAGAATATTTAGGAGCCTATGTCAGTAGTCCAAAGAAGGAGTAACAAAGGCTTGAACCAGAGTACTAGCAATTGGAGTGGGAAGAAGGAAAATGGTTACAAGGTGAATGTATCTTTGCCATTTACTTTTACCACTAAACTTTACAATAAGACACTGAATACTAAAGACACATTGCTGAAACTACTCCAGAAGTTCACCCATGATCACCAGGTTGCCAAATTCCTTTCCTAAGTATACGTCTTTTTACCTTCTGTGCAACAGCATTTGACAATATGGACTACCCCTGTCTCCTTGAAACTCTCTTGATTATGACCTCAGAGAGGTCATTTAACCATCTTACTTTGCAGTTGAAGTCCAGAGAGTTTAAGTAATATGTCTGTTGTCATAGAATTAGTTAGTGGCAGAGCCATAGCTAGAAATTTGGTGACATGATTTTTAATCTAGTGCTATTTCTACTGTAGAATGATGCCCTTCCAGAAGTGCCTTCTCACTGACAAAGACTGAATCATTATCATTAAAGTTTGAGTTATTTGCATTTGATTTTATTCATTGAACAATGGTGTGTCCATTATCTGTTCACATTCAAGTTGTCATATTAAGCATTATTCTGATTCTCTGAAATTTGGGCATCCATGAATTCTATATTTGATGACTCTAGGTTAATGGAAATTTTATAATGTACCCTAACTAGACAATCAGCTTAGCTATCCTTAAGGACCCCAAGATTGCATAGCTGAAAGCTTGCATGGTGACAGCTAGGTGATACAATGGATAGAGTGCTGGATCAAGACCTGAGTTCAAGTCCAGCCTCAGATACTAGCTGAATGACCCTTGAAAAATAACAACCCCTATCTGTCTCCATTTTCTCATTTATAAAATAGAGTTAATAATAGTACCTACCTCCCAGGGGTGTTGTGAGTATCAAATGAAATAATATTTCTAAAGCACTTAGCAAACTTTAAATCACCATGTAAGTGCTAGCTGTTTTTAAAAAAAATTAGTGCTAGTTAATGGCTCCCTGGGAAGGATACTGAGGTTACTCTTTGTTGACCTGATATAAACATGGCAATAACCTGCCTTCTTAGGACATGTGCTAGGACATGGAAATATTCTCAATAATTATGATACCTGACACCTTTTGTGATTTACGAAGACAAATGAAACCAGTAGAAGGAACCTAGAAAGCATTGCTTAAGGATAATGAAATCTGAAGCAAAAAATGAGGACCTTGAGGGCACAGGTAGTATTTTCATTTCCACTTCCAATGGAAGAAATGGAATTTAGGACAGATAGGCAGCATTGGGAAGTGAAAAGTTGACTAATTATGTCAAAGAGTCAGTATGTTGCCTTATGAACCAAGCTTTAAAATATAAAAAATATAAAAATGATGAGTTCTTGACCAAGGGTAGATTGAATACACCTACCCATGGTCAATCTTCATTTACCTAGAGTCCTACAAATCAAAGCAAGAAGGCTTTCAACTGAAAAAGAAGGGGTAGGTCGAAACCTATCCACATAAGTCTGATGAGCCTAGAAAGTAGAAGGTACAATATTAGGAAAAAGAACAGTGTAAGAGGAGACCAGTGTTTTCACAGGAAACAAAATATCCATGAATAGACAATAATAAAACTTATGGCCTAAGATACAATATCTGTTTTTACAGATACACTGAACCTGGTTAACAAACTGGTAGAATTAAGAGATCTTAGCACATGGAGGCAAATTGAGCTTCATAGATGGTGCTGAGATTTGATGGAACCCATTATAGGAATATAACTTTAGAAAAATAGTTCTTATTCCAGAACTATCCCCCTGCCTAAAATGGTCTCCTATCTACCTTTGCCTCCTGGCTTCTTTGTCTTCCTTTAAGACACCTGAGGTTTGAGTTAAGTCTTGAAGGAAGACAAGGAAGCCAGGAGGCAAAGGTAAATAGGAGACCATTTTAGTCAGGGGGATAGTTCTTGAATAAGAATTTTGAATAAGTCACCTAGCTGCTCTGTGTAACGTAGTACCAGACACATAGTAGACTCTTAATAAATAAACACAAAGGGACTTTAGAGATCATTTAGTTCAATTCCCTCATTTAACTGATTATCATAACTTGTCAGGTCTGTTAGAGTGAATAATCTTTTCATGGATGAGTTGGATTGGATAGCTTCTGATGTTTCTTCCAACTCTCAAATTTTGTGACTCAGAAACTAAGGCCCAGAGAGGTTAAATCACTTGCCCAAGATCAGATAGATGAAAAACATCAGAGGTTAGATTTGAAACATCTTTTGACTCCATAGCTAGTGTTTTCCACTGACTGATTGAGAACTTTTATGTAAAAATCAGGGGAAGCAGGAAGAAAAGTCATATTGTTTGGAGGAAGAATATATTATAGATGACCTAAACAGTAGAAAGAACTGGAAGAGGTATTTAGGAAATAATTCACAGATCTGTAATGAAAATATTCTATTGCACTAATGAGAGACCTCAACTGTCTACACATCTGCTGAAGCTCTCTTTGCCAAAAATAGAGCATCTGATAAATTTGTTACTTGCCTTAGTGATCATTTCATTATTAAAATGGTGGCACAAGTAACTCAGGAAAATGGTCTGCTGGATGTGATTCCAACCAACAAAGTCGAACTGGTTACTGAAATAGGAATTATAGGGACAAGTGGCCAATTTTTCAGGCAAGTGGCCACTCCATCATAGAATTCTTGATAAAGAAAAGTCTGACATAGGCTGGTAATCATCCTGGTTTGGAGACAACATATTTCAAAGCATCCAGGAAAAGCACTGACTGTATCCTATGGCATTATACTTTATAGAGGAAGTCAGCCCAAAAGGAATGGGATCCCTTAAATAATGAAATTCTGAAGGCACAAGCAGAAATTATTCTGATGAGGAGTAAAAAAGGAAGCTGCCTAAAGGCACTGACGAGAATGCACAGGGAGCTTATCCAACTCAGACTTTGAAACATGGATAGAAGATGAAAGTAAGATCAAGTTACTGAGGATGAATATGAAAGAAATATGTAGGAATGATGCTGAAGTCTGAGTTAGGGCTGATGATGAATATTAACACAACAAAAGTGTTTTAAATAGATATTTTGAGGACAAGAGATGTATCAAGTAAGGTCTAAGACTGTTGCTCAAGGTATATTGGATGACAATAGACAATGGTAAGAAGACTGAGCACAGTTCTTTTACTTTTGTTTTCTGAGACAAGTCCCTAAGAAAGGTCTTTGAGAAGCTGTGCGCTGTAAGCTCAAGATGAAGCAGTCAATATGATATGGCATTCTGCTTTTCTAGAAGAAAGGTGTGTTATCCAGAATTAGAGAAGTAATAATGTCACTCTCTTCTGCTCTGGTCAGACCCCATCTGGGCCTTAAACATATATAAATATAAATCAGTATGCTAAGTGCTGGGGATACTCAGATCATTTGGGGTTGGAGGAGGATACAATGTGTTATCAAGTAAGTTGATTCAAAGTATCTACAAATTACATAGAGTGATTTTCAAAAGAATGGAGAACTAGCAACGATGGAGATTAGGAGATGCCTTGTGAAAGAGGGGCACTTCAGTTGTGCTTTGAAGGAAGCAGAAATTCTGTAACATCAGAATCAGAAGAGAGCAAATGATAGAGATAGGGCATCAAAGCATGAAGGTAAGAGATGATGTATATGGGGAACAGTCATCCCAGTCAGTTTGACTGGAATGGAGAGTAGGTAGAGGAGAATACTATTAAACATAACTAGAGAGTTAAGTGGGATGCTGGTTGTTTAGGGCTTTAAATTCCAGGCCGAAGTTTTTGTTTTTGTAAGAGAGAGCCACTGAAAATTTTTGAGTTAGGGAGGAGGTAACCCCAACAGGTCAGATATGTAAGAATATCAATTGAATATTGAGATCAGAAGTCAGATTATAGAGAGTTAAGAACGTAGGTACCTATTGTAGACAAATCTCTCAAGGAGCTTAGATGCCAGAATGAAGAGCATATCTGAAGGATTTGCTGATTCTTCAAGAACTGGACTTGCTTAAACCCTCACTCAATTAGAGAATTCTCCTTGCTAATAAATCTGACCCTTGTTCAATTTAAGGTGTGAATTCCCTTAATGATAAGGGACTCCCTCCCCCCTTCCTTCATTCCCCACTCTCCCCCCACTTCCTGAGATTTAGGGTAATTAGTTTAACTGCTTTATTTCAGCTATTGATATTATAGTTTTACAAGAATGATCTCATTTGTTCATCAGTACTTGATTAGGGAGGTATTATGACTGTTATTACTGTTTTATATATGGAAACTGAGGCAAAGAGATTATAGGATCTTAAATTTGGAACTGAATAATCATAGACACATACATTTAGAGGCTATCAAGTCTAGCACCCTGATTTTACAGGAGGAAAAGGAGGCACAGAAGGTTAAGTGATTTGATTATTTTATCACAGCTATAAAGTATCAAGGTCAGCATATGAACCTAGGGCTCTTGTCTAAGTTTAGTCTACTTTCCATTACACCATGCCACCAGAGCCAACCTCCTGTTTGCTCAATTACATTAAGCACTGAGCCTTGTCTCTAGTAGTAAAAGTAGAGTGGAGCTTAATGCCAATTATCTAGTTGAGCTGTGTTAGATACTCATACCTAGGTTGCCTGTATATTTTGATAGTCATGTCCACCTTCCCCCCCACCCCCCAATTATCCAAGTAATTGCCTTTTGATTCATCATTTTGCTTGTAAATGACCTGATCTTACTGAGTCAATATAGTTCTTTTGTTTGCAATATTTTCCCTTGAGCTTTTGATTATGTTATGGGAATGGGAATTTAAGATCTTCCCTGCCCCTAGGCCCTTTGATAGGCTTAAGTGACTCTGAGAACCTTCCTTGACTTAAAAATATACTCTGCCCCTTAATAAGCTGAATGTGGTCACCTGGAGCCTGTGGAGGGAGGCTTGTTTTTCGCCCACATCTTGTTACTTTGTGATTGGGCAGTGGGTCAAGAGGGTTGTGATGATCTCTGACCCAGGAGAAGGCTATATATACCCTGAAGTGAGGTTTTGCTTTGGGGCTCACTTTGGGAAGAGTCTTGTGATTTGACCAGACGAGACTCTGGGCAGCCGTTGAGCCCCCCCCCCCCCCCCCCCCCCCCCCCCCCCGCTTTGAAAGCCCAGATGTTGGTGTTTCCCTCTCTGGTAACTTGACTAGGTATGGATGTAATGGTCAGGCAGCTGGAAGCCTGTCTGCTGATCTGTTTCTCTGTCTGCTTGTAACTTGTTTGTATTCTCCAAAGTTCGGGGTGCTGACCTTTTTCCCCTGACTTGGTAAATGACATATGTTTGATTAAAGCAAGATTGTTTACCCATTTTGAGTTGCTTTCCTTTAGAAAAGCAGATCTAGGAACCTGTGCTGGCAGACACCCTGGGGATGCTGGAGTGCTCATTGCTACAGATAACTGAATATATAGTTGGTTACATATACATATTCACAATGCTGTTCAGACATTGTCTAAGATGGTTATCTCTATCTCTAATCTATTCTATATCTCTATCTGGGAATCTATTCTATATCCATTCCTATTCTCTATCTATCATCTACCTGTGGTCATTGAAGTCCATTATTTTGTACACGTGCTCCTTTGCCACAGACAGAAGATGAGATAATGAATTGAAGTTTTTATCCTATAAGACTTTGTGTTATATGTAGGATTCAAAAATGGGCCTTATTTACCCTTTTCACAAACTTGGCACTTCTGTGGATTTTATGAAATGACATTTACTTGGTTACTATCTGAAGTAAGGAGATGGAAATTAACATAAATTCATAAAATGGGCCAACAGAATCTCTTCCAGCGTGTGTCTCACCCCCTTTCCTCCCATTTGAGTCTAGCATACATTTCTACAATATCTTATGCTAACAAGGAGCTGGGGAGAAGCTTTTCGTATCACATATGTCTTTGTTTTTATCCTGCTGTGTGTGTGTCAGATCACAGTGACAGGCAGCATATAAATAGCTAGAGTCTGTTTTTATTCTGGTTGGTAATTACTTTTTTTTTTCATGAAATGGGATTTCTTCTTTAATAAGTTATAGGATGTAATTACCAACTAACAGAAGCCAAACTGTCTCAGAATAATCTTGGAGCTTTCAGTGAAGTTAAGGTTCTCCTGTAACAATGAAAAAAAATGTCACATTCAAATATGTAGTAGTGCAAATGTGCACTAATGTTTGGCATTTAATTCTTTGTTTTTTTTAATGCAAAAGGAAAAGAAATAAAATAAAATTTGAAATGTGCCATTGCATACCTCTTTTGCTGCCACTGTGTAGTGGGATTGGTTTGCAATTGCTCAAGTACAATCCTTTAAGGACTGCAAATACAAATGATATTTAATACATCTATATTTAACTTCACCTCCTGAAACCTCTAAAATTCTTTAGCTAAAGTTCTTAAGACCATCCTAAATCACCTTCCTGATCTTTCTTCTAGGCTGACCTCTACCCTTCCCTTCCTATTACGCAGTATGGAAGTATATACTGTTAATGTTTATGTGGGAGAAGACACTGAGGGCCAACATCTTACTGGATTAAAGCACTGCATGTAAAAATCCCAGTGTCAGAGCTGTCTTCAATTTTTTATGAATCAGGCTTCTAGTCATCAGACACTATTAACCCTTAGTGGTGGTGCTGGATTTCAAAGCAAAGCTTTCTATCTTCTGGGATTTTCATCCTGCATGTAATACATTGTTTAGGATTGTTCCCTACCCCTCATAGGATTTGGAATACCGAGAGGAATTATTCCCTTAAGAATTGTTTTGTGGGTTCTCTGAATCTGGGTGAACTTGGTTAAATTGAGGAAGTTAATCATCAAAAAGAAGGTGATTTGTATTCTGTGGAGACTTGGGGGTGGGGCATTGATCTCTTTGAAAATGGTACCATCCCTGTAATTACCTCAGATTCTATTGTTGAATTTCTGGTCTCTGCTTGAGAAATGAGGTATTTAATTTAAATTTAATTGGATAAATTTAAATCTGTAGAGGCACTTTTAGGGAATTATTAATAATCTCTAAGGCATGGCAAATGCTGACAAATGTTTTAATTAAATCAACCTGAAATGCATTCCTTCCTTTCTATCCATTCATTTCATCATCTTCTTTGAAAATACAAATTCAAGGTCTGCCTTCTGTGTATGAAACCCTCCCATGTTGTTCCAGCCTATACAGATCTTTCCCTTTCTTGACCTTTGTTTGTGGTAAAATTCATTGTGTATTGATCCTTTTGGGGTGTGTGTGTGAGTGTGTGTGTGTGTGTGACCATAAATACACCTTGGAGTAAAAATTTCCATCAATGATTTAAGAATCAGAAGAAATTTAGAGTCAGTAAATCAGTGAAAAGCATTTGTGTGAATATAAAGAAAGAGGGAAAATAGTAGAAGCTTTCAAGGAGTTCACAATCTATTTGGGGGTGATAATATGCAACTAACAATGTACAAACAAGATACACTTATCCCTTCCACATGGGAGGTTCTAGGAATATGGTGGCCCCCCAAATCTGGTAAATCTGTGTAAAATATTTTGGCTCTTCCTTTGTACCAGAGAAAAAGTGATTTTTTTCTATTTCTTTTTTTTTTTTTTAAGCAATTGGGGTTAAGTAACTTGCTCAAGGTTACATGGCCAGTTATTTCTGGGTGTGGTGCTGAGTGTCTGAGCCCGGGATTTGATCTCCAGGTCATCCCAACACTGGAGCCAGTGCTCTTACTTGCTGAGCCACCTGGCCACCCCTTTTTTTCTATTTCTTTTATGGGGATTTTTACAGTACGCTATTATAAAATTTGCATTAAATATTTGGTCCTAGGGTCTGTATCATCTGCTGGCTTTCCTGTGTCATCTGTGGTTGGTTTCCATATAGCTCCCCCCAAAATTTCCATTTACTTTCTTATGCCAACCCATGATATAGAAAATCTGCAATGGGGAAAGTAGAGATGTAGAACCACCCAGGAGATTTTGGAGGTAATCAGCAGAGGGACTAGAGCACTAGAATTAAAGGGGATCAGGAAAACCTTCTTGTAGAAGATTATAGAGTCCATTACCTTGCTTTACTCAAAAATCCTTTCTTAGTCAATACTACCTACCCTATAAGTAGGCTCCTTCCAACAAAACACTAAAAACACATGGGAGATTATAAAAAAATCAGAGCTGTAGAGAACCACAGAAATAGATAAAGTGACTTGCCCAGGGTCACAGATACAGTAAGTAGGAGAAATGAATTTGGGATTTAGGTCCTCTGACAGTAAATCTTGTGCTCTTTCTCTTATGCCACACTGTATGTGCACACACATGTTTATATACATGTATATGCACATATGTACATGAATATATGTACACATACATGTGCAGATATACATATGTGTATATATCTACTTTACAGATAAAGAAACAAAAAATTAGAGAATTTATAAAGTTCATCTAGCTCAAGGTATCAGAGCTTTCTGAAATCTGAGATGTTTAGTAAATGTCTAAATCAAATCCTCCCTACTTTTGGCCACCATTTTGTGGTGAGGACAGTCATATCTCTCAGGAAGAGACTGTGTTGTTCTGGCTCTGCAGGTTTCAAGCTCCATCCAAATAGCATATCTGTTATTAGCTGTGTTGGCCTGAGCCTCTGCTCTAGATGTCAGCCGTGTTCCCATTTTGCCTACAGTAGGGACAACGGAATGGATCCCAAGGTGGCAATTGTCCTTTGGTTTTGGCCTTATTGCCATGACCTGGATATATGTCTGTGATTCTCATTCTGGAGCTGTCTTTGGCAGATGCTGATGGAAATAGATTCAATTATTGAACAAGAAAGGGCTATTCCCTTCCTTTTACTTTCCTTTCCTCATTGTCTCAGCCTTTTATGTGTGCTTTTTAAACCCTTTTAATATGTGAAAGAGGACTAAAATCTCAGTGTATTAGAATGCAGTTCCCAGAACTGTATGCAGCATGCGATGATGTGGTCTACTATTGGAAGGTCAGTTCTTGGCTTAACATGTATTTGGGGGAAAATAAAATAGTATTTATTTATTTAATTTTTATATACAATATGTAAAAATATATTTATATATAATATAATAAATAAAATTAATATAATTTAAACATTAAATTTAAATATTTAAATTAAATTATTAAATATAATTTATTTGGGATCAAATAAATATAAGTTATTATGGTATCAACACCCCACCCCCAAATCTCCATAGCATACAAATCACCTTCTTTTTGATGATTAAGCCCCTCAATTTAGCCAAGTTCACCCAGATTCAGAGAACCCACAAAACAATTTGTAAGGTAATAACTCCTCTCGGCATTCCAAATCCTATGGGGGGGTTGGAAAGAATCCTAAACAATGTATTACATACAGGATGAAAATCCCAGAAGATAGAAATAGAATATATTTGTAAATATTATTAAATTATTAAATATTATTTAAATATTAAACATTATTTTTAAATATTATTTAAATAAATAAAATAAAAACATTATTTAAAAAATTCTTGGACCTGTAGGGTGGTGATCGTTGGTTACCAGAACAATCACTGCCTAGGGAAGTCCTGCAGGCATCTCAGTGATGCTAGATCACCTTGTGGGAAAAGCATTTTTATTTGCTGCAACATTTTACTTTCCTTTGATGCAGAGGCGGTCCAGAGAGGCTATGACTAAGAAAAAATTGAATTTTTTCCTGCAACAGGAAGGAAAAGAAGATCAACAATTTTTTCTTTTCTGAAAGACAATTGAATGAATAAAATATGTTTTGTGGGGGTACAGGTATACTCCAGAAAATGTTCTGCCCAACATTGTTTTTTTTTTCAATATTACTAATGCCGCATAATTAAAATCCCAAAGGAATGTCACAAAGCCCCACTGAAAAACACATTTGGCTGTCTGCCTGAGATGTTAAATTGAATGATGAGGGGTCTTCCTAGATAGTGTATTAATAGAAATAACATTCCATAACAATAACAATAGAAATATCATTCTTTTGATTATTGCCAGTCTGGTTACTTGGTTGTGTCAACATTGGCATTAAAAAAAATAATCTCTCAAATAAAATCAATTTGCCACAGACCCTAATAGGGTAAGATTGAATTTAATATAGTAAATGATATGTACTCTTAGGTCTTAGTGAAGACCTATTTTGAGGTTATTCATTTAGTGACTATATATCAGTAGTCTAATATGTACAAAACACTGTTATTGGCAATTGGGGAGTTAACAATAAATTAAGTTACAGTCTTTTCCTTCCTTTCAATGTAGCAAAGGAAACAAAGCATATATTAAAATATGCAATACTTGGGTGGCTCTGTGAGAATTCATTCAAGTGGGCCCTCTATCCATCAGCAGAAATCACAACTCATTTGTGTTTGTTTATTCTTTGCTAATTTTGTCTTTATCCTTCCAGAAAACCTGCCATAGGGAATCTACCCAAAGTGAATTAATTAAATAAGTATACCATATTATCCAATAAATATATGTAATAATTATGGTGAAGAGTAAAATATAATAAGAGCACTATGGGTCAAAGTTCTGGATTTAGACTCCCTAGGCACCATATTACATTCTTCCTTTGAAAGTAATAGGTATTTGTAGTATTTCAATTTGTGATGCATTTATGCATTAGGTGAAACATATGTCTACAATTAAAATTTAAACATGACTCTTTACTAATTTGCATAGCTTCTCTTCATTAACTAGCCAGAGGAAGTCAGTAGAGTTTGACAAATCATTTGTTGGGGACATGTAGAGAGTGATCTGAGCTGCTACTTTAAGTAAGGTTCATCTGGGTAAACAAAGAGGGATTCAAGCAGCAAGGTGAGCACTCTGCAGTAGCATGTGGAGGGTTTTCCTAAACTAGAGCAGTGCCTTGAAATTTCACTACATGTCAAGGAATAGAAAATTTGGATCCTAAAATTTCACCATTTGATTCACCATTGTCTATATTTATTTTAAGCTTCTATTGATCTTTTGAGATTTAACATAGATATCCTTTTTCAGACATCTTTTTATTAAGGGGATTTGGTCTGTGAAGTTTGGCTTCAGTCAGAGGGCCACACTTGAGGATCTGGAGGGCTTTGAGGTCACAAGTTTCCCACCCCTGCTAAATACTCTTAGACTGTTGCTGAACAGAGCTAGATAAAGTCATGTAACTGAGATGACTGTATATGCACTACAAACTTATGTTATATAATTCCAACTGGGTCTTCACTGTAGCAAAGCAATTCTTTTATTCCTCACTAATTAACTCCTTATCCTATTCTCCACAGAAGCTGTCCCAAAACTTTTCTCTCCTCAGGTCTTTCACTTTCATCTCCTTCATGCCTCCTTCACCACCCCAACCCTCTCAGTTGAGGACCTTGCCTCTTACTTTTCTGGGAGAAATTGAGGCCATTAGCTATGAGCTCCATCTTCTCTCATTCTCTTCATCTCAAAACCCCTTAAATTATCCCCTACTCTTTTTTCCTTTCCTGTAGTCACTGATGGTGGGCCTCCCTTTTGCCTAGGCTAACCTCTCTTCATATGCTCTTAAATTCTTCTTCTGTCAGCATTGACTACTGCTATCTATTTCTATTCACTTTCTATTTCTAATTTTCAATCTTCCCTGATCTACTAGTTTCTTCCTTACTGCCTTCAGACATACCAAAACTTCCTCTACAAAGAAAAAGCCTACATTAGATCCTACCATTCTCTCAAGTTATAAACCTATATCTCTTTTCTTTTAACCAAACTCAGAGTAAAATTTATCTGTACTCATTGCCTTTACTTTATTTCCTCTCACTCCTTAGCCCTTTGTGAGCTGGCTTTCTAAACTTATCACTCCACTGAAACTGCTTTCTTCAAAGTTGTTAATGATCTTATAATTGTCTAATCTCCTGTGTTTTCTCAGTTACCCTTTGTGACCTTTCTGCTATATTTAGTACTGTTGATCATCCTCTCCTCCTGGATCCTCTCTGCTCTTTGACTTTTTGCGACCCTACTATAAGTTCTCCTTCTAACTGTTGGACCACTCGTCAATCTCCTTTACTCAGTCATCATACATTTCATAGCCCCTAACTTCAGGTGTACTCCAAGTCTCTGCCCTGGGCTCTCTTCTTTCTCTATATTCCTTCTCAATACATTTATACTCTCCCAAGAGTTTAATTATCATCTCTATTCCTATGACTCTAATATCTATATAGTCTCTCTCCTGAGCTCCAGTCCCAGATCAACAAATGCCAATTGGACATCTCAAATTGGATGTCTGAGACCTATCTCAAATTCAACATGTACAAAACAGAACTCATTGCTTTTCTCTCCAAGCCCTTCCTTTATACTGTAATTAACTAAATTTACAGAGAGAAGCACTAATCTTGTCTCCAATATTCATAGCGTTCCTTGGGGTTATCCTTCACTTCCCTATATCACCTCACCTATCAAATAAATTGACAGATCTTTCCATTTCTGCTCCACAGCCCCTCTCATGCCTGACCCCTTTCTTTTTCTTTTTTTTTTAAATTTATTTACCATTAGTTTACAATATTCAGTTCCACAAGTTTTTGAATTCCAAATCCCTCCCACCTCCTCCATGGTAGCATGCAATCTAATATAGGTTCTTCATATACCTTCACATTAAACATTAGTCAAGTTGTAAAGAAGAATTATAACCATTGGAATGAATAATGTGGAAGAAGAAACAAAAACAAAATGAAATAAAAAAGAGAGAGCAAGTAGTTTGTTTCAATCTGCATTCAGACTCTAAAATTTTATCTCTGGATGTAGATAGGCTTTTCCATCATGAGTACTTTGGAGATGGTTTATAATCTTGCATTGCTGAGGGGAGCCCAGTTTATCAAAGTTAGTCATCACAGATAAGTTATGTCTGTAATTGTGTACAATGTTTTCCTGGTTCTGCTCCTCTCACTCAGCATCAATTTATATGTCTCTCCAGGATATTATGAAGTCCATCTACTTCTCATTTCTTACAGTACAATAGTATTCCATTATATTCATATACCACAACTTGTTTAGCCATTCCCCAATTGATGGGCATCCCCTTGATTTCCAATTCTTTGCCACCACAAAAAGAGCTGTTATAAATATTTTTGTACATATGGGTCCTTCTCCCACTTGTATGATCTCTTTGGGATACAGCCCCTGACCCCTTTTCTCTACTCCCAGCCACCACCTTATTTCAGGCTCCCCTAACTTTTTGTTTCATGGACTCCTTTGGCAGTTGGTGAATCCTATGGACTCCTCAGAATAATGTTTTGTTACCTACCTTAGTAATTGAAGGAAATGCCAAATTTCAATTAGAAGTCAGTGAAAATAAACATAGTTCAATGGATAGAATGCCAGGCCTGAATTTAGGAATATCTGAGTTTGAATCTGACTTCACACACTTACTATCTTGTGACCCTAAGCAAATCACTTCACCTCTGCTTGCCTCAGTTTCCTCATCTACAAAATACTGATGATAATAATACCCATCTCCCAGGGTTGTTTTGAGTATCAGATGAGATTACAATTGTAGGGCAATTAGCAAAGTGTCTGCACATTATAAGTGCTACGTAAATATTAGCTATATTTAGTTATTACTTAAAATTTTTTTCCATCCAAGCTCATGGGTCTCCTGAAATCTACCTAGGGACCCTTTGGGTTTTGATAGATACCGTGTGAAAAACCCCTACTCCAGACTATTGCAACAGACTTCTAATTGGTTTCCATTCTTCAAGCCTCTCACTACAATTCATCTGCCAGAGCTGCCAAAATGGTTTTCCTTAAGTACAGCTCTGACCACATCATCCTGCTGCTCAATAAACTAAAGTAGCACCCTACATATAGTTTCTCAGATAGAATATAGACTCCTCTGGCTTTTAAAAGCCCCCAGAACCTTACCTGAGCCTACCTTTCTAGCCTCATTCCATATTTACTTTCCTTCCCATATTCTTTAATGCAGCCCACCTAGACTGAAACCTCCTCTCTGTTCCTCATACATAGCTTTCCATCTCTTGCCTCTCTGTGCATTTGCATTGGCCATTCCCTGTGCCTGGAATCATTCTCTTCTCACCACCACCCCATGGAATTCTTCTCTTCCATCAAAATAAAGCTTAAGCACCATCTTCTACACAAAGCCTTTCCTTATGACCCCTCCCAAGTGCTAGTGTTCCCTTAACTGCCTCATATTATATATATATATGTATATATATATATTTATTTATTCAGTATATACTTCTATGTTTACATGCAGTCTTTCTCCATAAAATGTAGTTTCCATTTCATATTTTATCTTGGTATTTGCAGAGCATAGCATAGTGTCTGGCCTATGGGTGTTTAATAAATGCTGCACATAGTAAATGTTCAGCAGCATCTGTTGAATTTGGTTTTGACCATTCCAAAATGCTTTTTTCATAGGAAAAGGAGTGAGAAAACTACATTATAAGCTTTTCTTGTGATATTATTTCACCTTAGGCTTCTGACCATCTGTGATTTTATTGAGTAGTTGTTGAGTAATAGCAGGAACTTATTATAGGGCAATGAGAGGTAGCCTACGCAATGTTAATAAAAGCACATTGAACTTTCAGAGCTTCTCAAATTTATTTGTTCTCAGGATCCCTTTATGTTCCTAAAAGTTATTGAAGATTCCTCCAAAGACCTTTTATTTACTTTGGTTTTATCTATTGCTATTTCTATATTAAAAATTAAAACATCTTATTATTATCATGAAAATGTTTTGATCTTGTGGATTCTCTGAAAGGGTCCCAAAGAACCCCACAGATTCCCAGACTAATCTTTGAGAACTACTGGTTTATATAAAGAGGAATATATGTTTCCATCTCTTGCCTCTCTGTGCCTTTGCATTGGTCATCCCCTGTGCCTGAAATCATTCTCTTCTCACTTTCACCCCATGGAATCCTGTTCTTCCATCAAAATAAAGCTTAAGCACCATGTTCTCCACAAAACCTTTCTTGATGACGCCTCCCAAGAGCTATATAATTTAGAGCCTGGGCTGTAGTTATTTCTAATAAACTTGATGGGGCCCACTTTTTTGGAATCAAATTGGTTTGATTTGACTTAATTCACATGCAATGGAGGCATTCTTTCACAGGGACTGGGAGAGCTATGGCAGAGACACTAATAAGAACAGTACAAGAGTCACAAATGAAATACTTTATAGTCATGGTAATGTAACTCGGGTCTCATTTGCATAAGACTCATTGGTGGAGATTGATTACAGCACTCCAGCTTTATGAGGATTAGGATTAGTGAGAGCTCAAGAAAAGAAGAATCTTAATCTTCTGGCTTTCAGTTTTGAGAGAGAAGATGTGTGTCTTGTTTCTCCTTAGGGATACATCTCTGAGAGCAAGACGTGGAAAAAGCCAATGTGATCAACTGCACTGATGGAATCTGTTTTTGTTTGGGAAGCAAATGAAGGCAAAGGAAGGAATTGTAAAACATGGAAAGACAATTCTGAGTAGGGTCCTCAAATGGTCCCTAACAGAAAGTTTTCAAGTAGAGATTAGATGACTACTTGTTCAAAGATATTCTAGAAGGAATTCCTGTTCCCACACAAGTTAGACTAGATGACCTCTTGTAATGGTAAGCAAAGAAGTAGTTAACACCTTGTTTCAGCTATTTAGTTGACACCTTATTTCAGTTTAAATTTCTTCTGAGCATTGCCCATGATTGAAAAGCAGAACTTATGAACCCCACAACTTATGAAACCTAGAACTTGGGAACTCCTGTTGCTGATGCAACAGGAAGGGGAGGAGCTAATGACCATATATAAGGAGAGGCCCAGGCTGGAGAGAGAAGATTTGAGAACAGAGCTTGTAGTGGCAGAACTGAGAAGAACTGAGAAGAGAGAAGAACTAAGAAGAGAACTGAGAAGAAATGAGCAGAACTGAGAAGAACTGAGAAGGGAGCTCTTGTGGTAGAGGAGAAAACTTGTGATATCTTGGCACTCTGTTTGTCTGCTCTGTCTGTGTTGATGTTTGTTTGTGATACTTTCTACAGAAGCCCTGGGACCTTACTGGAAGCCCTGAAAGAGGATTTTCTGGTTGTCTGTTTACAGAAGTCCTGGAGGAAGGTTTTGGAGATCCTCAGACTTTACTGATGATTTGTATTGACCTCTTGGACCTTGTTTGTGGGTCTTTGTTGATTTCTATGTTGATGATTTCTGTTGACCTTTTGGACCTCGTTTGTGGATCTATGTTGATTTCTATACTGATGATTCGTGTTGACTTCTCAGACCTTGTTGGTGCGTCTGTATTGATTTCACATGCAGATAGTGAATTGATGATTGTGCCAGCAATGTGCATGAATGTTGTTTTGGCTCTGTTGAGTTTTGTATTCTCAGAAACAGGAATTGTGAAGGACTTGAGGTGGACTGGACACTGTGAGCTTCAATATGGATGAATAACTGGACAAGGAGCTGGACAAGGAACTGGATGAAGAACTGGACAAGGAGCTGGACAAGGAACTGGAAGCTGCCTGCCTTTGAATCCAGGTTACAGTTGTGTAGATTCAGGCAGGAGCTGGGACCATGGAAGAGGAACCGTGGAAGTTGAGAGCCAGCCTCAAGTCAAGATGAAAAGATCTCTTTTTCAGTACCTGATGCTGTCTGAGAAAATTATGATTTACTGTTACCAAGGGGTGGAGAGCTTTGACAAGGCAAGCCTCCTTGAGGATGATTGAATTAAGGACTTAACTAAATTATTGAGTTATTAAATGATTGTACTTTGTTGAAAACTATGTGGCCATTTTAGTGATAAGTTGTTAAGTTATAACACTGTGAATGCTGCATTTTTATTTTTGTGAATGTTTTGCTCTAATTTACTGCTGAATAAATAGAGAATTCACTTTACTATGTAATAAGAACCTTGAAGCTGTTCAAAGCAGCAGTCCTCTGGAAAGCTGCTTGTGCTTGGCTTTACACCTCTGAAGTTCCTTCCATCCCTGAGTTTCAATGATTTTGTAAATGCCTATATCTATAGCATTTCCTTTATGCATTAATAATCCTTTAAAAAAAGATTTAGGCATATACTTCTGGTGGTTCCCTAATGACACATTGTAATCATTTAGTCTATAAATGTTCACAAACTATTCTTTTTCTTTAGTATTTTTTTGGGTCTCCTTTAGCAAGCTGTTGACTCATTTTTTAAATTATTTTCTTGCATCACTCTCATTTCTCTATCCAATTTTTCCTCTACTTCTCTTGCTTGATTTTCAAATTCCTTTTTGAGCTCTTCCATGGCCTGTGACCAATTCGTATTTTTCTTGGAAGTTTTAGATGTAGGGTTTTTGACTGTTGTATTCTTCTGATTGTATGTTGTTTTTTTCCTTTGTCATCAAAGTAAGGTCCTATAGTCTGAATTTTTCCTTCTGTTTGCTCATTTCTGCAGCCAATTATTTGACTTTCAAGCTCTTTGACAAGGTAGGACTCTGCTTCCAGAGTGGAGAGTGCTCTGTTTTAAGTTTCTGGGATTTTGTGTAGCTGTTGTAAGAACTACTTCTAGGCACCTGTGAATTTTCAATTCTTCTAAGTTGATATGATCAAAGGAGAGGTGTTTACTCCTCCCCTGGCCTGTGGCCTGTGAATGACAACAAGCACTCTTTTCTGCCTCAGAACTATGAGGAGGACTCCCTCTCCATAGCTGCCACAAACTCTACCATGCCAGTTCTCCCCCTCACCTCAGGATTGCCACCCAACACTGCAACCCAGATTCAAGCAGGGCAAAGCAAGAGAATACTGCCTCAGCATCAGCAAAGAGATCCCTGAAATATCCCTATGATCAACCTCTTGATCCCCCCACCATCTGTGGGCCTGGAGCTCCAGAAGCTATTGCTGCCACTGCTGCTGCTACCACTGCCACCTCCACCACCCCAGGATTGGGCTGGACCATGCTCTTCTTTCACCCAGATCCAACAGAGTTTCTCCACTGAAGTTCTACTTTGTCTTTGGCATTTCTGGGTTGAGAAGTCTGTAAACCACCACAGCTGCTAGTGATTCAGTCCCCTGAGGCCTGCTCCAGCCCCATCTGTGCTGGAATGGCCCATGAGAGACTGTGTTCCACTCCCAGCCTGGTGCAATAGACCCTTCCTGTTGGCTTGCCAAGCTGTCTTCAGCTGGAGGTATGTTTCTGTCTGTCATTTTGTGGGTTCTATAGTTCTAAAATTTGTTTAGAGTCATTTTTTTGCAGGTATTTGGAAGTGTTTGGGAGAATAGCTCAAGCAAGTTCTTTCTTTTACTCTGCCATCTTGGATCTGTCCCCCCCCCCCAGTATTCTTAATGATCTGTGTGAGAATTTTGTCTGCAATTTACATCAAGCACATTGGCTTATAGTTTTCAAAAATCTCCCTTGTTATTTTAGTTTAAAATCAGAAGTTTCGCCTGTTTGTAGGATCAGGGAATGTAATGTCAAAGATTACCAGACAGTGATCTAGCAATCACCTGCAAGTTAAAGTTATATTTGATGGTGTCTGAGATTCTTTCCAGCTCTAGCTTTATAATGATAACTGGAACTCATTCAAGGAAGGTAAAGTACTGTCTTTCTACATCTTCCTTAATCTTGACCACTTTTATGTTATCCTTCCCAGTCTAGTTATCATTCTTCTTATTCAGAAGAGCAGAGAAGTCCAATTCTAAATCTGTGATTTCATGAACAAATAAGGGTGAAGGCCCTTCTTCTTGAGAATTTCAAGAGCTTTTTCTTTACCATATATCTCAGTATTTAAGGTAATGTGGGATAGAAAGTGACCTGTATGTCTGTGGCTGCCGCTTATTTAGTAAAATTAGGATAGAGAGGAAATAGAGAAAGTAACTTCAACCTTTTTTCCGATGTTGAGAAGACTTCTGTGGCAGAGGGACATTGACTGAGGAATGTTCCAAGGCAAGAAGGTTGTAAAGGCTGATGGTGCAGTTTGTGTAACTAGTGAATGATCAGTAAATGCTACTGATGTGTTATTCTTTCTATTATCCTGAACCTAATAGAAGAGAATTTATAGAGATCATCAAATCCAGACTCTTTAATAAGGCTGCACAATTAGTGGCAGACTAAAGCAAAGATGCTAGGTGGCACAATGGATAGAGTACTGGGCCTAGAGTCAGGAAGGTCTGAGTTCTAATCTAGTCTCAGACACTCATTAGCTATGTAACCCTGGGCAATTCACTTAGCCTCTGTTTACCTTAATCCACTGGAGAAGAAGAAAAAGGCAAACTACTTCAGTAACTTCACCAAGAAAACCCCATGGACAGTACTGGCATACGACTGTCCACAGGATCATGAAGAGTTAGACGTGACTGAATTACTGAACAACAACCACAATAAAACAAAAATCAATTGGATTTACTACCCATTACTCTTTGCCTTAGTCCCTTGTCATAACTGTGTGATTAAATATTACTTTTGCAGGAGAGGGAGCATTGTTAAAAGACCACTTATATACGCAACAGAAAGAAAGATTTGAAATCTTTGCTGGAAATAAGGTTGGAATTTGGAACATTTCTTTTTAGGATAAATTTTTCAAAAGGAAATTCCTCTATCAGAATATTTCCTGTTGGCTTGCTTCATTGGGCTTGGGACTTGACTTTCATTCTGAAATAGTTTGGCCACCTAATTAAAATCCAGGGTAAGATGTTAGGTCCTTTAAATTGATGAAAATGACTCACAGGTTTAAAGAGACCTAATTATTTTTGCTACCAAAGGAGTCATTCCAGCCAAAATTACATTTGTTTCACATACTTCAAAAGTCATTAAAATGCAGAGCAGAAATTCAATATGCCATTTTCTCAATGTAAACAGAAAAAAAATCCCCTTTAGTAGAGGAATTAGATATGGAAAACTAGTTTTTCTTCTTTTTTTCACTTGATAGTATTTTATTTTTTCCAATTACATGTAAAGATAGTTTTCAACATTCGTTTTTGTAAGAATTTGAGTTCCACATTCCCCCCCTTCCCTTCCTCCTTCCCCAAGACAACATGCAATCTGATATAGGTTATACATGTACAATCATATTAAGCATATTTCCACATTAGTCATGTTGTTGAAAGAAGAATCAGAACAAAAGGGAAAAATCATGATAAAGAAAAAAACAAAACAACAATAAAAGAGAATATTGTATGCTTTGATCTGCACTCAGACTCCATAGTTCTTTCTCTGGATGTGGATAGCATTTTCCATCATGAGTCTTTTGGAATTTTCTTGGATCATTGTATTGCTGAGAAGAGCTAAGTCTATCATATTTGATCATCACACAATACTGTTACTGTGTACAGTATTCTCCTGGTTTTTCTCACTTCACCTCATACCAGTTCATATAAGTCTTTCGAGGTTTTTCTGAAGTCTACTGCTCATCATTTCTTTTAGCACAATAGCATTCCATTACATTTATATACTGCAACTTGTTCAGCCATTCCCCAGTTGATGAGCATCCCCTCAGTTTCTAATTCCTTGCTACCATATAAAGAGCTGCAATAAATATTTTTGTACATGTGAGTCCTTTCCCCCTTTTAATGATCTCTTTGAGATACAGCCCTAGAAGTGGCATTGCTGGATCAAAGGGTATACACAGTTTGATTGTCCTTTGGACATAGTTCCAAATTGTTCTCCTGAATGGTTGAATCAAAAACTAGTTTTCTTTGACCTGGATTTTGATGTGGACTTGAAGTTTATGGATTATTAGAACCAAATATTTAATTAGAGCACTTAGAAGGTATAGTGAATAGAGTGCTGGACTGGGAGTCAGGAACACCTGAGTTCTAAGGTGACCTCAGGTGGTTAGTAGCTATGTGACCATGGGCAAGTTGCTTAAACTCTCTACCTTGCTTTTCTCATCTGTAAATAAATGGGGACAATAGTAGCACCTCAGACCTCACAAGGTTATTGTGAGTATAAAATGAGATACTATTTGTTAGTCACTTTACAAATTTTAGAGTGCTATATAAATGCTAGTTATAATCATGAGGCAGATAGAGTGGGTGCACTGGATAGAACACAGAATCTGGAAGTAGGAAGACATGAGTTCAAAACTTGATTGAGATATTCATTAGTTGTGTGCCCCTCAGAAAATCACTTGACCTCACTCAGTCTCAGTTTCTTCATCTATGAAATAGGGATAATAATAGCATCTACTTTTCAGGGTTCTGAGGATCAAATGAGACATCTGCAAAGCACTTTATATTTAAGGTACTATGTGAATGATAGCTCTTATTACTCATTGATCTCATACATAGAAACAACTTTTTTGATTTTTATGATTTTATATGCAGAGAGCAGATTTATAAAGTTGTATGTGTGTAAGAAAATTGAAAGGCTTTGAAAAGGACTTTCAGGTCACAAGGACACGATTGAAGATTAGACATTTTCTCTTATCCCCACTACCTTTCAAACTTCTACAAAACAAAGTATGTGCTAAAGATAAGATAAATTCAGTTTTCTCCATGGTCTAGGAAACCCAGAATCTAAAAGAAGGTTTAGAAAACAAAAACAAAAACCATGAACTAAAATAAAGATCTTAGAAGAAGACTCAAACATTAAAGATGAGTAGATCATTCAACAAAGGAAGCAACCAAAGGCAATATGGCTTCTAGATTTAGTAAACAAGCCAGGCATCTATGAATAAATATTGCAAAATGAAGGAAAATGATTTGATGGAACAGAACATTTGATGGAACAGAAAACCCTGTTGAATGTGAGGATAACATGGAATCACAACACACTGTTCCTGAGTGGTTCAAAGAGAAATGAGAATTATGAAAGTGGGATTTATGGTCTTCAGAGCAAAAATAATAGGCAGAATAGAAAAGCTGGAATCTGAAATGGCAAGTGTTCACCCAAAAAGAAACAGATAACAATAGATTAGGAATGCAAATATATATACAAGTGAAAGGCAATCAAGAAGAAGAGAAGCAAAAAGCAGTAACATTAAAAGTAACTATTCTCACTGTGCAATCAAAAGATATAGATTCCAAAGACAGGTTGCATAGAGACAACAAAAGGATCATAGGTCTCCCCCCAAAAGGGAAAAAAAAAACAACTTAAAACCATAGTGAAGGAAATAATGGAAGAGAACTGCCCAGAACTTCTGAACACAGAAAATGAAATAGCATTCGAAAGAATTCATGGTTCACCTCCAGAAAAAAACTTAAGGGTGCAAAACCTAAGACTCGTAGTGGTTAAATTCAATAATTCAATTCAGGAACAACAAGTTCTGAAAAGATTCAGGAGAAAGACCTTCACATACGAAGGAAAGAACATTGGAATAAGAGAAGTCTATTCTGAAACCACCAGAAAATGTAGGAAGGAATGGAATAATGTGTTCTAAAGAACAGTAGAGTTTAGGATGTAGCTCAGGGTGACCTACTCTGAAAACCTCAGATTAACTAGTATGTGAAAATACATATAGATTTTCAATAGGAAAGAGACATTTGAAACATTTTTAGAAGAAAACCAGAAACGAAGATACTATTTTTCCACACAGCAAACCACAGAAATGCAGGAGAAGTCAATAAATGCAGTAGCCAAGGAAAGCAACAGCAACAGTAACAGATTCACAGCAGAGAGATCAGTAAGAAATTTCTTATGGATCTTAGAGGGGTGAAGGTGGAATTCTGGGGGGAGTAGCAATGAAGAGGCAGGCATGGATCTTTATGGACAAAACCTAGTGATTTGATTCATTGATTGTGTGTGTGTGTGAGAGAGAGAGAGAGAGAGAGAGAGAGAGAGAGAGAGAGAGAGAGAGAGAGAGAGAGAGAGAGAGAGAGAGAGAGAGAGAGAGAGAGAGAGAGAGAGAGAGAGAGAGAGAGAGAGAGATAGAGAGAGAGACAGAGAGAGAGAGA
>NW_027187336.1:10433715-10456852 GCF_028583685.1 Petaurus breviceps papuanus | reverse complement strand
GACAGAGAGAGAGACAGAGAGAGAGACAGAGAGAGAGAGAGAGACTGCTTTACAACATAGGAAGGTATGTGAAAAGTAGGAGGGGAGCAGGAGAAGAGAGTAATGTGTGATATGCTAGGAGCTAGCAAGGAAAAGATGACCCCTGTAGTCTCTTAGGAAGAGAAGAGTCTGAAGGAAGGAGGAAAATGGCCTTGCTTTGGTGCTGGGAGGGGTTCCACTGATGAGTGTTCCTACAGGTAAATAGAGATGGTCTGTGAAGGGAGATTGGGTTTTGTATTGGATGTGACCTGGGGGATTTGGTGCTTGAAAAGTCTACTAATCCTATCTTTCTCTGTTGAGTAAGTAGAAAAAGAAAGGTAACCAGGGGAGGATATAGATTATTGTCTATATAATCAGGAATGTGGTGGGGGAGAAGGGCAGTGTCCTCTCTGACACCTGTGAGAACTGGTATTGTCTTGGGAGTGAGGCACAATGGAAAAAGGGAATACAAGAACATGTGTTATCAGAAAATACTCATACTCCAATGAATAAATTGAATATTAAAGAACTTGTTTCACTCCCATTAGAACCATAATAAGGAGGTTATGAAGAACTGAGCCAGAAAAAAGAAACAACTTTGAAAAGGGCATTTTTATTGCATTATTTATGACAGCAGAAACATTGCAGAAATTAAGATGTTCACAATGAATGAATATGATTTCAATGAATATGTCTATGTTCATATAAAAAGGATGAAGTGTAGACAATGATACATTTCCAAATATTTACAGAGGAGTAAGCTTACCTATTTTCAATATAAATTACAGCTTCTGAGTCACAGAGATACTTACAAAACAGTATTTTTGGTGATTTAATAAAAATATTTTATTTACAAGAGTATGTATTGTTGTTAATTCTTTGTTTTGGAGAGGACCAATGACATCACAGGATGATTTCTTGACTTGCATGTGAATTGGATTTAAGGGAGGCAGAGTTCTACAGTCATTTGACTCACTGCAAACACATTGCCGCAAGAGTATGTATTGTGAGTAGTGACTGGAGTTTTGTATGAGTGAATGTTAGATGTCATTCTACAGTTGCTTTGCTAATGGCAAAAATCATCACTAATCATATCAATAGACTAGATATTGAACTCTTATTTATGTAGCATATAATAGTGACTTGAAAATATCATAGGGTAGAGCTCTGTAATGGCTAGAGGCCTGCTTTTGTTATGAAGATCTGTGTGCAAGTTCTCTCCCAAGTCATATTGACTGTATGACATATTAAATGGGTTCAGTGGTTCAGACATATTTCTAAGACAATAAATTTCAGATAAATTGTCAATTTGCATCCTTTGATGGGATGTTGAACATTGTGAATGCCTTACATTAATGAAATTACAAGTCCAGATCAAAGCAACAAAAACAACAACAAACTTTGAAAAAGACTGGTTTATCTCCTAGAGGAGAGATACTGTTAGAGTCTAAAGTGAGTGCTTTCTTTGGAGCAGGATAAGGTAAGGTCTTTCCCTATTTCTTTTCAAGAAGATCTTAAATAGGGGTGGCTAGGTGCTGCAGTGAATAGGGCACCAGCCCTGGAGTCAGGAGGACCTGAGTTCAAATCTAGCCTCAGACACTTAACACTTACTAGCCATGTGACCTTGGACAAGTCACTTCACCCCAACTGCCCTGCCCTACCTCCTCCAAAAAGCAAAAAAAAATCTTAAATAAAACATGGGGTACCTTTTCCTTGAAATGATAAATAAGTCATCCCATTTCTTCCCCTCCCTCCTCTTTCCATTATTTTAAACTCTTGATAAGGAGTCAGAGGGACCAGGGAAATATTTTGGATCTTGAGAATAGAAAAGTGAGAGGTGTGGGGGAAGAAACATGTTCTCTGTAGGAGCATCATGTGACAGATGCTTTTCTCTAGCCCTCCTGAGAGTATGGTCAGAATAATCTCAGCTGTGGTTGTGAAAAATTCATGCTCTGCATGCTCATGAGATATTAATCTTTATCTGCCTAGGCCATTTTTAAACAATCAAGAAACACTGGATATAGATTATCACATTATTTAAAATATTGAGGGGAAAGGTATTAATAACATCTGCAGTATTTGTATAATTTGGGATCTATAGTGATCTTCATATCTGCATGCTAGGGAAGGAGTTTCTTATGCCTGTTTTAATTATTTTTTTTAAAGCAATTGGGGTTAAGTAACTTGCTCAAGGTTACACGGCCAGTTATTTCTGGGTGTGGTGCTAAGTATCTGAGCCCGTATTTGATCCCCAGGTCTCCCGACTCTGGGGCCGGTGCTCTTACTCACTGCTCCACCTGGCCACCCCTACCTGTTTTAATTCTTAATCCAATTAAATCTTCTCCAAATGGCCATATGCAACATGGTACAGAGAAGATCAAACACTGACAGCATCTGTTCAATACTCACCTATATAAAGTAGATGAGAATTCAAGTAAGTATAATAAATGCAAATGTCACACATTACAAGAAAACTATCCCAATGAAATAGAGGTGTGAAATAAACCAAGCCCATTTCAAAACCATTTCTTGCCTAAGCAGAATACACTGAAAACTATGCAAAATATGAAAATAGGCTGAACCTAACATCTAGTCAAGTGCATGCCTGAAACAGGGTACTTTTTAAAGCTCTATTGTGACCCAGATTCAGTTTATTGGAAGATTGCTATTCCTAAAACACTATTTCATGTTTCATTTTCAATTCTCAGCCACTCATTCTGACTTACCACCCCTTACCCCTGCACTGACATATTGCTAGAAATCTTTTCCACATAATGAGGTTATCTGTTTACTGACTTCTGCATTTTTGCAGACATACTCTTTCATTAATAATTCATTCTTTCATTCAGCATGGTAGAGACAAAAGATGATCATCTAGAGGTCAAGGGCTAGGTATGACTTTTTGTTCCAACACTCACTATCTCTGTGACCCTGGGCAATCCAACTCTCTCTGACCTTGTTTTCCTCATCTTGAAAATGAGGGTTATAATATGGTAATACTCTATGTAGTATAGGATATTTATAGGTTGTATGTTATGGAACTCCTTACATTTTCTTGATATCTTAAATCTTTACTCTAGCTGCATGAGATATTTATATTGAGAAAAACAGAGTAGATATACTACATTCCTGTACCACCATTGACTGTTAGCAAGGCAGTATGTACTAAATATAATTAATATAGCATAATATAGTTTAAACTTGCACTTTTATTGAAGTGTTTTATTTTTAAAAAACACATTTACAGATTACTCTCACTTCATGAGAAGGTTCTTGTAAACAAGGTAAAACAGTTAAGTAAAACAAATTCTACTGAGACCTCATCTGAAAGTGCATGCAACATTTCACATCTCTAGCACCCCCCCCATTTAAAAAAGGTGAATAAATATCTATTTTCTATCCTTCTTACATTCATTCCAATGTGGAAAAAAGAAAAAAAATTCTTGTAACAAATATGTATAGTCAAGCAAAACAAATTCTCCCAGTGCCTTTATACTATATATATTATATGTATGTGTGTATACACACACATACACACATATACACCCTCTCTTTTATATATGTGTGTTATGTATATATATATATGCATACATACATATCTCATATATATTTATATCCCATTCTGCACACTAAATCTGTCACCTCTCTGTAATAGACAGCATGCTTCATCATCAATCCTCTGGAATCTTGAATGTTCATGTACTGATCATGTTTCTTAGAGCTTTCAAAGTTTGTGGCTGTTATTGTACCAATTGTTCTTCTGATCTGCCCATTTCATTCATCATCAGTTTGTGTCTTTCTTTATCTCTTTGAAAAAAATCTATTTCCTAATTTCTTACAATACAATGGTACTCCATCACATTCACATGCCACATCTTATCTAGTCATTTCTTTATTATTGTATATCTTGGTTTTTTCCCCCCACTATAGAAAGAGCTTATATAAATATTTTTGCATATAAAGTACCTTTCTTCTTTCTTTAATGTCTCTTGGGTATTGATCTAGTATTGGGATAGCTAGGTCAAAGAAAAGAACACACAATATTTAGTAACTTTTTGTGCATAATTCCTAATTGCTTTCCATAATAGTTGTACCCGTTCCTAGGTCTACCAATAGTGCATTAATGTGCCAACATAATAATATAATATAATGTTGTATGAAGGATAGAATATGTAACTTAATGTATCATATTATATAATTCTGTATAGGTACTTACACACATGCACTCATATATGTATGTGTGCATACACATACATGTATATGTATACATATATGTGTGTATATCCAAATGGAGTAGTGGTATCCAAAATGCTATTTTAACTTTAAAGTACTACCTGTATGTATACTGATATTATTCCTTCAATAGTTTTAATGCTTACTATATGAAAAACATTATTCTAGTAGGGAAATAGAAAAGTGAGACAGTTTTTGTCCTTATGGAAGCTTATATAATTCTTCTTCCGAACCCTTGTTCTTTTCTCCATTCTTCTTCCTCCTTCCTCTACTTCAGGATTTCCCCATTCCTTATTGTCTAGCTCTCCTCTAAACACCTTCACCTATGACTTGCCACATTTCTACTTTACCTGACAGAATAATATTTAACAGGACCTGTTGTATTTGATTTGTACCAATGGCAAGTTATGTTAATGGAACCAAATGTCCTTAACAGAACATTTGGGTGTCAGGGTGGAATTTTGTTTTTCCTGACAGTTTCTCTGTCAAATTACCCCCATTCAAATTACCTAAAGCTTGAATTTACAATAACAATTTCCAATCCCTATAATAAACCATAGCACCATTTGTCTCTGTGTTTACTGGTCACAGTGGTGTTTCATATCATTCCTTTAAAAATTCTCTTGACCATGTCTTTTCAGTTGTGTGAAGCCAGTCCAGATGATTCTTTAGTATGCGAAGTAGTACAGAATAAACTCAGTAGTATGTGATGTAGTTAAATTTTTTTTTCCAATTACATTTACAGGTCAAGGTTGGGGAACTCTGAAATGAAGCATTGATTTCAGTTTCTATGCTATGGAAATATTTGGGTTTCAACTTTCTCTTTTTAGAGTTCCCTGATTTGACAGTGCTTTGTGATATTTCCTCAAGTGTTAGATCTGTGTTCTTATCCATGTGGCCACTCTTTCCCATAATGCATTTTGTAATCCATCCATACACACCCATCTTGCATGACTCAAATTATCTCATAAATTTGTCACCCTAGGGACCACTCACTACAAAGGGGGTCATTATTACTTCATCTTAACATGTCAAAGATATTAATGGTACATGTGGACTATCCATTGGTTATTCTTTACTCCAGCCATATGAGCTGTTAATTCTTAGAAAAACACAGTAGTTATACAGTGTATTCCCTTAGACTTAATCTAAGACTTTTTTTTTAATCCCTTGTATTAGATTCTTATGCCATAATTGGATCTTGTCAAGGAAGTGTGTGTGTCTGAGATACATACACACACACACACACACACACACGAAGTTCCATTATAAGCTATTTGAGAAACTATTAAGCTTTCTTTGTTGATTTCAAGTTGGATAAAAATGCTATGATAGGGTTTTCTGTTATACACACAGACCTGAAATAGAAGAGTTCTTTTGATTTAGGGAATTTTTTTTAAGTTAAAGGTTAGAAGAGGCAAGCTGTTTCATTTTTTAACAATTTATATAGTGCTTTCTTTCTCTTCCATCATTTCAAGTCTTAGATGAGGAGTAGTTCTCTTCCCATCTGCTATATACTGTCAATCTGTCCCTTTAGGTAGTAACTCAAGGGCCTTTGCTCCATCAAACTTGACTGAATTAGCCTCTCTGCCTTCCTCCATTCTGCCAACACAAGTTATTCACTCCAATAAACTTTTGCAATTATCAGTGCATACTAATTTGCTGCCTTTCTGAGTAAGCTTTCTGAGGGAAGAGAAGCCATTCTTTATCAGATTTCCTAAGTACTTATTCTATGCAGCCTGTTGTTCAATACTTCAAAAGACCAATGACATCATCATCCATATGAGTACTACAGTTATCCTTTCCAGATCTCTGGGGTTAGAGGTATGGAGCTCCTGAGATCTGGAAAATCCTTGTAAATTTTTTTGTCTCTCCCTTCATACCAGAGAAGAAATATGACTTTTTCTTTTAGGGGTATTTATAGTACCTTATTGTAAAATTTGGGGCAAGTATTGGTCATAAGCTCTGTGTTGTCTGCTGGCCTTTGAACGTTGTCCACAGCTTCCACAAAAATCCTCCAAAATACCCATTTATTTTTTTATGCCAACTCTCAATATATCAAAACTACAATGGGGAAAGTCGTGATGTCGAAGTGATAACTGTATTCCCCCAATGCAGAAAGCACCTCCACAACTCCCTCAGTAACTTCCTTGAGTTACTATGGTTGGAGGAATGATTAGTGGGAAGCCCAGCTTTCCACTGATAAATGTTTCAGGCTTTACCTAGGCTGATCCTCTAATGGCACATTCCAAGTTGAGACCTGTAGCTTGGTTAGAAAATGATGGATTTTGTGCAATTCTAGATTAATTTTTGAGAACTCAGGCATGTCTCTACTCCATAATGAGATGTAGAACTATAGTGAAAGAAGCCTACTCAGTAAATAATAATGGGAATTATCTTGCCAGCTTGATTGCTGAACCTTTCTGGTCTTTCCCAAATTGTTTTAGATGGTCTGAATTTAGGAAAAAAAGGAGTAGATTATCAGGAATATCCTTCCCTATGGTTTTTCCATTAAAAAAAAAACAGACATGGGGGTGGCCAGGTGGTGCAGTGAATAGAGCACTGGCCTTGGAGTCAGGAGGACCTGAGTTCAATTCGGCCTTAGACACAACACAAAAACTAGCCTTGTGACCTTGGGCAAGTCACTTAACCCTAATTGCCCTCCAAAAAGCAAAAAAAAAAGACATAAAATTCTCTCCCAAAATGGGAATTAACATTGATAATAGAAGTTGAAGGGGACAGAAAAGAAAATATAAAGTGACCAGAAGAGGCCAGTTTATTGGCAGAATGAAGGTTTTTGCCCTTTCCATTTTGGAAATGAAAAAGCTTGTAGCTATATTCTACTTTGAAGAAGGCTTGACACCTACTGAACTTAAAACACAAGGTGGACTCAGAAGCAAGGAGACCATTATCCTTCTCACCTGCTGCTTTTTTGTGTGTGAAGGTTTCTCTCCATTAGAAACAGAGCCTTGTCATCTGAGGGATGCTCTGTGGGACCAAGAAAGATCTCATGCCGAGCCATTTAGAAATGCTGAAATCCTTACTGCACCCAGATTAGTGGCTTTTTTCTTTGTAGGACACTCACTTTTTCTGCAAGTGTTAATCAGGCACACCTTGCTGTCCAAACCCTCACACTGGGGGATGATAGTTTTCTGAAAACGGATATAAATAAAAAAAATGCTGACAACATTTTTGTTTTCCCACTTTGAGGGCATAGTGAAAAACATAAAAGTAATGGCTTGTTTCCACAAATAAACCACATTATGGAAGTTTCTTTGTAGGTCACAGTGTTTCATCTAATAGGCTACTTTTTTTCTAAGGAACTCTGAATGCTTCAGGCAGCTAAAGCTATTTGTCTTTATGGTATCTCTTTGAGAAGCATGTTGAGTGTCATTGGTCATGGCTTAATTTGACCTGGTGAAAGGGTAATAATATCACCCTGTTTATTGTCAACATTTATCCTCACTCTCGAGTATTTTTTGGAGTTGAGGAAATTGGCCTAAGTGTGGTAGTAGTTAATTGTAGGAAACACACGTGGGAGTTGATGGCAGACGGCACTGTTCTCCCTTACATCCTCTTAGTAAGGGGTAGTGGGGAGACGCAGGAGGGCACATGCATGGATGAGAAAATATCTAGCTTTCCCATAATGCTGCGACCCAGTATTTGTACTGATTGGAGGATAATAAGCACAGAGAATACATGTAGAATAACAGAACAAGAAAGAAACTATGTGAGTAGAGACAGGAAGGAAGTCTGGGAGTCATGGCAGTGACCAGGAATGTGGAGGAGCCATTGACTTCTGGGCCAGTATAGGGCAGGGGGAGAGTTCCTGAGATGAGTGGAGTATGTGGGAGCTACAATAACCTGGCTGTGACAGAGGGGGACCCTAACTTGACATGGATGGAAACTGGAGGAAGGCAAGATGAGATATTGGTTCTATTTTCACTGAAGGGCTTCATCTCCACCATTAGGGACTTCCTCTATTGATTTGGTGAGGTGGGTTCCTTGCTACAATAGATTCTTGCTACATCCCATGTATATTCTTCTTGGATTGCTTTGTGGTATGACACATGTTCAAAATCAGTCAACAAGAAGCTCATGTTCTAATGAAGGAAATAACATATATAAATTAGTACATAAAAGATAAGTACAGAGTAGATGGGGGAAACCTTAGCAGGGAAGGCAAAAGCAGGGACTTTATAGGCAGGCTTATTTAAAGCTTTAGTAGCTGGCAGGGGAGATTATGCCTTGGAAATAAACTGAATTTAAGTTCTGAGTTTGACATCTTGGTGGGAGAAAAATAAGGCATAGAGAATATTAGTCATCAACTATCAATTATTGCCCTTTAAGATTGAACCTAGAGACAGGTGTAATGGCACATACCTACAGACCCTGCTGGAGAAGCTGAGGCTGGTGGGTTGCTTGAGTTTGGGAGTTCTGAGCTACAGTATGACTTAAAGCCAGTCAGATGTCTGCAGTTGGGGGAGTGCCTAGGTACAGAGGTCACTAGGATGTCCAAGAAGATACAAATTGGCCCACATCAGAAAAATGGAGGAGGTTAAAGCTTGTATACTGATCAGTAGAGTCTGTAAGGGATTACTATACTTCCAGTCTGGCCAACAGGAAGACCCAGTCTGAAAAAAAAATGTGGCTCTGTATAAGCCCAGGGTTCTGGTTCTAAGAGATGGATTACATATAAAATATAAGAGCTAGAAGGAACCTCAGATCATTTAGTCCCAATCTTCTTATTTAAAAATGAGGTAACTGAGTCCAAATTATTCCTTATTTAATATCACATAGAAAGAATAGAAGCTAAGAAGTAACCTCGGATATTATTAAGTGGTTGTCATGTAAAATTACTTGTGACCAAGGCTCCATTAAGATTTTTTTCTAGGCAGTAGTTAATTCTATTTTTATAAAAGGGGAAACAGACCTTGAAGAGGCAAATGATTCAGAAACAATGATACTACAGTTTTCCTAGCTGTTGAGGTGGGACACCATGTGCTATGGATTTATTATTATTATTATTATTATTATTATTTATTATATTATTATGGAGTTAGACAACCTGAGTTAAAATTCTAGTTCTCTCATTTAATATCTATGGGACGTTGGGCAAGTTACTTCATTTCTCTGTGTTTCCTCATATAATAAGCAGCTTGGACTAGATGACCTTTAAACTCTCCCAGCTCTAAATTTGATTTTCCCATCTTACTTTGTAATTATATCTTTCCTTCTTTCTTTTTTGCTGCAGCTCTAGCTACAATTTTAGTAAAATGAGAAGAGTTTTTACCACCACTTTTCCCTTTTATGATCCTTCTTTTTTTCTGGTTCCAGGTGCTCAAATTCCTATGCTTTCCTTTTCCATCCAAACTGGTCCTCAATAACATTGAGCTTCCCAGGCAGCAGTCTAAACTTGTAAACTTTTTTTGCTTGTTGTAAACCACTTTAGTCATGTAATAAATAAAACCTATGGATTTCTCAGAATTATGTTTTTAAATGCATAAAATAAAATAAAAAGGAGTTTTTACATGCATTTGGGGGAAATGAAATATAATTTAAAAAAGAAATAAAAAAGAACCTGTGTTCTATGCTTTTGTGTGTGGAGTCTTCTTATTCAAATTTACTACCCTTATGAAACATTCCTTTTTACTTCTGGAAAATGGATAAATTAATCCATGCTAATGGGTATCTCAGTTAAGAAAAGCTTTTTCAGAAAGTCACCATTATGAGAGAGTTCAGAGGTCATATAATTCAAACTATGGTTTACTTGTGGCTCCAAGAAGCTGTATCATGTGCAACAGCCACACCAGGTAAACCATCTTGGTAGAAGAACCAAACCAGGTTGAGGATAATTAACAGGTCTAATATCCATTAGTAAGTTGTGGGGGGGGTTGTTTATCCTAAGCATGTGAAGATTTTCCCTGGTGGAATGGGTGAATGAGAACAATTTATTCCAACAGCAATGAAGGCAGCTGAAGCAGGCACTGTGAAATGCTTAGTGCTCGGTCAGGCATTGAAGACACTAAAATCATGCATTGCATCCTGGGCCCTTGCCAATCATCTTAATTTTTGTCTTACCACTGATCTTTGATGACTGGAAGAGATAGTGAGGCTTAGGACTTTGCATTAACTCTGCCTCATTTAAATCCAATTCATGAATGAGTCAAGACATCACCCTGTGATGTCATTGGTCTTCTTTGAAAATGAAGGACAAATAACAGTTCAAAATGTAACCGAACAACAATCCCTTCTTTGCTATCTCCTGAAAATGGTTGTAGGGAGTTAGATGGTACAGTGGATAGAGTGCCAAACCTAGAGTCAGGAAGGCTTGAGTTCATATCTGGCTTCAGACATTTATTAGCTGTGTGCCCTGGGCAAGTCACTTAACTGCCTCAGTTTCTTCATCTGTACAATGTGCTGGAGAAGGAAATGGCAAACCACTCCAGTATTTTTGCCAAGAAAACCCCAAATGAGGAGGTAGTTAAGTGTCACAGTGCACCAGCCCTGGAATCAGGAGGACTTGAGTTTAAATCTGGCTTCAGACACTTACTAACTATGTGACCCTGGGCAAGTCACTTAACCCCCATTGCCTCCAAAAAAATAGCAACAAAAAATCCCAAATGGGGTCATAAAGAGTCAGACATGACTTAAAATGACTGAACAAACAAAATGGTCATCCAGCTTCTTCTTAAAGACCTCTACTGATGAGGAACTTATAGCCTCCTGAATGAGCTCATTCCACTTTTTGAAAAGATTGAGTTGTCAAGATATTTTCCCTTGTATTGAGGCCATCTGCCTTTCTGTGACTTTCACCCATTGCTTCTAGTTCTACCATCTAGGACCAAGCAGAACAGAGCTAATGCTGCTTGTACATGACAATCCTTTAAGTACTTAAAGTCAGCTTTCATTGTTTCTCCCCTCCCCTTGCAAATCTCTTCTCCACTCATCACACATAACCCCATTCCTTCAGCTGATCCTCACATGCATAATCTCCAGCAGAAACCTTCCTATATGGTCTTCTGTTTACAGTACATAAACTATAGAACTTTTCTATTCATGTCAATTTCAATTTGCAAATTTGTCAATTTGCAAACCCATAAGGGAAATGCTTTGGGAAAGGGGGCTTCCCTATCTCAAACTGTATTGCACAATGGCAGATTATATCCCCCCCCCTCAGTTTTCACACAGTTGTATTTATTATGTAGTTTTAATACTTTGATGATTCTTTTCGCTATAAACACACATATAGTCAACCAGAGTAGAGTGGAGTATGAATTTGTACATGTGTACTTCTACATACTCTTCTTCAATTTTTTAAGACTTACTACATTAGTGTTTGGTCAGAAAGGTTTTATTTCATAATAGCCATCATAGTGCTATCAGTAAGTCTGTGTGACTTTTTTTTTTTTAACATTTTAATTTATTATAAAGCACCAGAAAAATAATTAAAAATACAAACTGCTGTGTTAGCCTAAGGAATTGGAGTGCAGGCTGCATGATGAATAAATGATCTTGTGCATTCCTAAGCTTCCCTTGTCATGCCTTCTCTGTGGAATTGCACTGTGATGTATTAGTTTCTAGTACTTTGGCAATTCATAAAATGTTATATTTTAAATCCCATATTATTGCCAAATTCAAATCTAGAGGAACTTTGAGTCTTGCATTCTAAAGAAAATGAATTTCGGCACTAGTTATTTGGAAATGTTTGAGGCTGGAGTATTTGATTCAGCAAGCATTTGTTAAACATCTACTAAGAGCTAGGTATTGTGCTACTAGGTCTGGGATAAAAAGCCTAAACAATCTCTACCCTCAGGGAGTTTACATCCTATATAGTGGGGGGGGGTGCAACATGTACACCAATAAGTAAACATAAAATATATCCATATTTTATATATAAAAGCATAAATATATATGATATATAAAAATGTATCCATATTTTATATGTCCCATTTCACCACCTGAATTGTGGATATCTCAGACTGGATGTCCTACAGGCATTTCAAACTCAACATATCCAAAGCAAAATGCATTATCTTCCCCTATCCCCTCTCAAACTCTTTTCTCTTTCCAACATTCCTTATCTTCCCAATCAACCAAATTTACAATCTCTGTCATCCTCAATTCCTCAATCACGCTCACCCACCATTTCTAATCTGTTATCAAGCTCTGTCATTTCTCCCTTAACAACATCTTTAGTAAATGTCCCCTTCTCTCCTTTCACACAGCCACCATGACCATACTGTGAACTCTCGTTACCTTTTGTCTGGGATTACTGCAATAGCCTTCTACTTGGTGTCCCTGTCTCAAGTCCCTCTTCACTCCAGTCCATTCATTCATCATCAACTGCAAAAGTGATTTTCCCAAGGTGTAGGTCTTTCCATATCCTCCTTGTGCCCAATAAACTCTCATGTCTCCTTATTACCTCCATGATCAAGCATCAAATCTATTGAGCTCTTCACAACCTGCCTCCTTCTGTCCTTTCTAGTCTTCTCTATTTCATTCCCTTCCACACAATCTACAGTCCAGCTACAGTAGCCTACTTGTTCCTCACATGTCACTCTCTCAACAGTGGCCTTTTCACTCAAAAGAATTCAGTATAAAAACCTACAGAATACTGAAAAAATACAAAACATATACATTAACATCATTATGAGAATTATGAAAAATTATAGAAGGAGAAAGTATATGAGACTTGCTTTGAATCTCTTCAGACTTTGTGAAATAATCTGAAAGGTAAAATCTGAATTAAATCCCTATTGGGTTTTTTGACTTGCCATTTGTCATTCATAAAAAGAGTGAAAAATTCCAGTTATTCACATATTTCACTTAAGTAGACATTTTCTGCATAAAATGACACATATCTCTCATAGTGAGTTCTCACATTTCCATATGCAGGCAAGTGATATGTTCAGCTGACGTGTGCTTTGAAATAGAGATGTGTGCTCAGTTTCTTTAGGAACTTACTTGGGATGTCAGGCTAAATATACTATAGATGATATCATCCTCTTTGATTCAACTGGTCAACCAATCAACAAGTATTTATTAGACACTTATTTTGTGCCACACATTATGCTATATTGAATGATGGTCCCTATTAACAAGACATTATATTCTATTGGGAGAGATAGTTACATGCATGAGCATATTCAGAATAAGAATAAATGCATTTAAAGTCATTAGATACATGGTAGTTAGAGAGGGAGGGCACTAGCAGTCTGCAGAATCAGGAATAGCTTTTTGTAGAGGATAGTGCTAGAGCTGTGCTTTGAAGAAAGAGGGGGATTTAATATGCCTTTTTATGGGTTGTAAAAAGATACAGCACCTCAAGTTTTTCCAGGGCAGAAACAGGCTATGTCATATCATTTTGGGAATTCATTATATTTCAAATTGGTATTCATGTAAATAGTACCTAGATGCCTGGTAATATTTTTTGTTTGTTTTTGTTTTTATTAGCCAACTAATTTAAACAGTATTGCCCTTCACTGTTCTGTACTGACTTGTGCCAAATAGAATTCATTCCAGATCACTGTCCAGTTGAAGGTCCAAAGAAGCTAAATACATTCAAGGATCTGGGTTTATCACTGTGGCCACAGCTGCATAGTAGAATGGAAAGGGGAAGGGAAACATGAATTATTATTATTTTTATAGCAAGAAATGGGAATAAAGTAAGTGCCCATTGATTGGGGAACTACTGAATAAATTGTGGTCTATGCATATAATGGAATATTGTTTCACCACAAGAAATGACCGATATGAGGAATTCAAAGAAACATGGGGAGGAGTGTGAGTTGAAGCAGAACAAAGAAAGCTGAAACAGCAGAATAAAGCATACAATGACACAATAATGTAAATGAAAGCAATGCTAAGAGGCATCAGATATCAGGTCAAATACAATCTCGGTGTCAGGCGGTTAATAATGAAGTATACTTCCCTCTTTTTGTATAGAGGTAGTTTAGTCTGGATATAGAATATTTTGTATGTCTTTAGATGCAGTCATTCTATCTCTAAATTTGATTGTCTTTTTTTCTTACAAAGGAGGGGTATGGGCAGGAATATGGCTAAGAAAAATAATAGTGAGTGTTGGGGAGGCTAGGTGGCACAGCGCATAGAGCACCAGCCCTGGAGTCAGGAGGACCTGAGTTCAAATTCAGCCTCAGACACATAACACAAAAAAGTAGCCATGTGACTTTGGGCAAGTCACTTAACCCCAATTGCTCCTCCAAAAAAAATGCAAGAAAAAGAAAAAAAATAATAGTGAGTATTTACATAGAGCTTTAAGGTGTTTGAAACACTTCAAAAATATTATCCCATTTTATCCTCACAGCAGCCATTGGGGGTAGGTATTCTTCTCATTTTACAAATTAGGAAACTGAGAAGGAGAGGTTAAGAGATTTGCCCAAAGTCACATAGTTGGGTTTGAATTCAGGTTTTCCTGACTCCAGGCCCAGCATCAATCCACTGTGCTACCTACTTGCCTAGGAAAGAGCACTGGCCTTGAAGTCACAAGACAGGTTTGAATTCTAAGCCCAGTTCTCTTACTAGAAAAAAGACATTTTAATATAAAAAAAAACCAATGAAACAGTAAAAAAAAATTAAGAAAAAAGTGATTTAAATCTAGGTCCTAATGTTCTCATTAAGAAAATGACTTTCCCTTTCTCTGCCCCAAATTCTTCATCTGCAGAGTGAGTGGACTGAACTCAATGATCTCTAAGGCTCATCAAAGTGCTGAATGTTCTGTGATTTCACATAAGAGAAGCTTCATTTATTTCACCTTTGACAAGTAAGAAAGCCTCAAGCCTGGATTATTCTATGTGACCGTATGTATGGAGGAGGTTTACCTGGCCCAACTTCTTTCCATTTAGCTCAGTTGATAGTGAGACCAAGGTCATTAGGAGGTCTATTGAATTTACATAGAGAAAATAACTATGGTCCATGGCGAGAGCAACCTTAACCTCAATCATCAGCTAAATCTGTGCAATCTTTTAGTGGAACAGAGTAAGAAAGTATGGCTGGTTTTTTTTCAAACTCATTTTATTTACTAGAAAAAAAATCATTATTATACATATCCCTGTGAGTATGTATTTAATATAAAATTTTACTCTACTCAGTAAATAGGCTCTTCAAAGTTTGCATCTAAATTGAAATTATGTAAATCATATTATGTGAAATACATGAGCAGAAGGAGACTGTGTTATACAGTGGAAAGAACTCCAGACTTGAAGTAAAAGGATGTGGGTTCAAATCCCAACTCTGTCAATTACTACCTGTGTGACATTAAGCAAGTCACTTCGCCTCTCTTGTCCTCAGTTTCCTCAATTGTAAAAAATTGTGGCTTGGACAGAGAATCTCTAAGATTCCTTCTAGCTCTAAAACTAAATTTTCTATTTAAATCAATGCTTTTAGGAATCTCTTGATAAAACAATTTTTAAACTTATCTCTTGGATAAATCAGATTTTTACCCAAGGAAAGTTTTGTTTTCCAATGTGGTTGGGAAACAGATGCTGTACTTCACTACATATTCTCCATAACTGAGTGTTTTCACTGAATTTTTCAATGAATTAGAACATAAGGAAGTATTTCAAAACTTTACTCTAGAAGATATAGTTACCTTCGTGCCTCAGATTATTAAAAAAACACAACTTGACTCAATGTTGCAAATTGTCTTCAACTTTGAAAATCAAATTCTCTGTACTTCTCTTGGCATCTAAACATTTTGTCTTCGTGAATACTTTTTGCCTGTTTCTTAGACTCTGCATCTGGGAGGCTACACAGGGGATGGAGCACTGAATCTGAAGTCAGGGCGGCCTGAGTTCAAATCCAGCCTCAGACACCTATGAGCTGTGTGACCCTGGGCAAGTCACTTAACCTTTTTCTGCACCTCAGTTTCCTCATTTGTAAAATAGGGATAAAATAACATTTCCTTCCAATATTGTTGTGAGGATAAAATGAGATAATATAATAGTAATAGAGTATAATAATAATAGTATAGTATGATAATAGTAAAGTGCTTTGCAGATCTTAAAGCACTATATAAATGCTATCACCACCACCACCACCACCATCATCATCATCATCTGTGACTAACAAAGATTTTTAGTCTAGGCACCTCCCTCGTTAGTCACTTCTATTTAGAGCTGAGGAGGATAGAGTAGCAGAGAAAACGATTTTTTGCCAAGGCAGGCTGTGTACATGTTCTCCACCCCAACCCACTCTCATTTATACTATTAGTTCCTTGAGGGCAGGGACTGTATTTTTTCATCTTTGTAGTATGGCGTCTTGCATGTAATAGGTGGTCAAAAATATTAATTCAATGACGGGATGAAGTAAAGCCTTCATTTGAATGTTAGGTCCCCAGAAGCTTTCAGGGTTTTATGGATACGTGAAATGCAATGCCACCGCCCTTATGGTATGGGACAGTAGTTTTCTTTTGGTTTGAGCACCTGGCAATTCACTTCCTTCCCTCCATGTTCCCTGAAGTTTTCTACTGGTTGGTTTTTCTTTTTCTTATGGATTTTAGTATATTTTTTAAAAAGGTGGATGATCTGACTGAAGGCATTCCTAAGCTCAATCCACTCTGTTTTCAGAGGTGGTCACTTCTTAGTGTCACATGATGATACGTTTAACCAATCTAGGACAAAAGTGCTATCCTAGGGTCAATGAAAGCTGTTTCCTTCCTTTGATTTTCTTTTTTCACACACTCAAAACTTATTATCTTTGATTTGTGTCAAAGTATCTCTGGGAAATTGGCCCAGATTGTATAAAGCATGTATAACTTCAATCTCCATCTGTGCAAACTCATCAATGCCTGGTACAATTCATTCCTCCCAGAGTAACCAGCTGTACTATTGAACTCTTGGCATGATGATGCCACATGGTGAGGACTGATGCCTTTGAGCTATAGTTTCCCCATGGGGAGGGGGAGTTGAGCCTCTTGTATTTGTTATTCAAACCTGTTGCACAGGAACTGCTTATGGGAACTTTACTTATTTAAGAGGAGCTAGGATTATTCTTTTAACTTTTTCAGCATATACTCTCCTGTCTTACCAGCCCATAATGGTACATTTGTTTATTTAGCTTAAAGGTATTGATTGGACTAAGAACCAAAAAATAGTGTAAAGAAAAAAATAATTGAGTTAAGGCCATTATTTAGTTTTGTAGTCTCATTGGGTGGAGTTATACAACTGTTAAGGTTAATGAAGGCTAATAATTCTTTATTTAAAACAACAACAGAGCTGCGTAATCTAAAACATATCAAAAGTAAACAGGTATTCAAATAAAGTAGGCCCTGGTGATTGAAGAAATCATTATGTTCAGTTCTAGTTGTGATGTTTTTTGCTTGGATTCTTCTTCTTTTGGAAGGGGAAAGTGCGGTAATGGTATCCAGTTAATTGCCCAGTGGTTTCTTCAATTCATTTAACCCTTACAGAATTAAATAAAAGATTTCTAGAAGGAAGTCATGAAGTCTGTAAAGGTAAGTCACAAGCCCATTACAAAGTAGGGAATAAAGATAAGTGGAGATTTGACCTTTTTAACTATGTGGAAAAAAAATGTTGGTATGCATTTTGGTGGCCTATGCCTGTTATCCCTGCTACTAGAGGAGGCTGAGGCTTTTGGATGACATGAGCTTGGGAGTTCTGAATTGCAGTAGAGTTAAGGTAGGTCAAGTGCCTGCACAGAATTTGATGCCAATACATTGAGCAAGGGACCGCCAGGTTGCCTAAGGAGCAATGAAATGGTGCCCAGGACAAAATGGAGAAAGTCACAGTATCATTGGTGATCAGCAGTGGAATCAGTTCTCTGAGTGGCCTCTGCATTTCTATCCTGGATGAGATAGGGAGACTCAGTCTTTAAAGAAAATGTCACTAATTCAATAGCTTCCTCCATCCCCCCCCTACTCCTGCCCTAGCCTTTACCTTTTGATCTTTTGAATGGCCATGATAACTACCTTGGCAGAGATCTACATTGACTCCTTTCCATTACCATTCCTGTTTTCTTAGTCCTATCCTTATGGAGAGGCAGAGTGGAGTACTAGAGCACTGGATTCCCATGTCTGACACATACTACCTTGTGCAACCTCGGACAATTCACTGACATCCTAGGTACTCTAGGAAAGCACTTCTTTTTTTTTTTTTAATTTTTCTTTTTTTTTAAATGCGTTATTAACTTCTGATTTACATTGTTCATTTCCGACAGATTTTGAGTTACAAATTTTCTCCCCGTTTTTCCCCTACCCACCGCCCCAAAATAGCAGTCCCACAGGATATCCCCTCCTCCAATCTGCTTTCTCCCATATTTTCTCCCATACCCCTTTTGACTTTTCTAGTGGATCTCTATGCCCTGGGAGTGCCTGTATATATTATTTCCCAATTACATGTAAAATAGCATTAATAATAGTATATATATATATTATACACACACACACACACAAATGAATATTTGATTTTAAAACTTTGAATTCCAGATTCATTCCCTTCCTCCCTTGTCACCCACCCTTGCTGGGAAGATAAGCAGCTCAGTATAGGATGTACATGTGTGGCTAATGCAAAACAATAATGTAGATACATTGTAAAAGACTGACTATATTTCCCTCCCTCCTGTCCCACCTCCCACTTGTTCTATTCTCTACTTTGATCCCGTCCCTTTTCAAAAGTGGATGCTTCCAACTTCCCTCCCCCCCCAGCCTGCCTCCCTTCCATCATCCCCCCTCTCATTGCCTTTCCCCCTACTCTCCTGGAGGGTAAGATACCCTATTTAGTGTGTATTTCATTCCCTCCCCAAGCCAAATTCAATGGGAATAAGGTTGACCCATTTCCTTTTGACTTCCTATTCTTCCTCTCCATTGTAACCATTTTCCCTTGCCTCCTCTGTACGAGATAGTTTACCCCATTCTGTCTCTCCCCATCTCCTCTCATTATATTCCTCTCTCACCTCTTAATTTCACCTTTTAAGTATCATCCCTTCCTGTTAAATTGGTCCTGTGCCCTATATCTATGTATACCTGTAAGTATATATACACACATTCACATATGTATTCATATGCCCATATACCCTCATATATAGACAAATATATATATATATATATATATATATATATATATATATATATTTCTATTCCTTTCAGCTACTGAGAAAAGTTTCATAAGTTACAATTATTGTTTTTCCATGTAGGAATGTTAATAGTTCAACTTTGATAAGTTCCTTATGATTTCTTTTCCCTGTTTACCTTCTCATGCTTCTCTTGCTTCTTGTTTCTGAATGTCCAATTTTCTATTCAACTCTGGCTTTTTTCAGCAAGAATGCTTGAACATCCTCTATTCCACTGAATGACCATATTTTCCCCTGAAACATGATACTCAGTTTTGCTGGGTAGGTGACTCTTGGTTTTAATCCCATCTCCCTTGACCTCCAGAATATCATATTCCAAGCCCTCAGTATAGAAGCTGCCAGATCCTGGGTTATCCTGATTGTGTTTCCACAATATTCAAATTGTTTCTTCCTGGCTGCTTGTAATATTCTCTCCTTAATCTGGGAATTCTGGAACCTGGCTATAATATAACTAGGAGTTTTCTTTTTGGGATCTTTTTCAGGAGGTGATTGGTGGATTCTTTCAACCTCTATTTTGCACTCTGGTTCTAAAACATCAGTGCAGTTTTCTTTGAGAACTTCCTGGAGGATGATTTCTAGTTTCTTACTTTGATCGTGGCTTTCAGGTAGTCCAATCATTTTTAAATTATCTCTCCTGGATCTATTTTCTAGGTCAGTGGTTTTTCCCATGAGATATTTCGCATTGCTTTCTATTCTTTCATTTGTTTGGATCTGTTTAACAGCATCTTGATCTCTCATAAAGTCTTTAGCTTCCATTTGCTCCAGTCTAATTCTAAAGCAATGATTCTCCTCATTGAGCTTTTGAGATTCTTTTTCCATCTGGCAAATTCGGCTTTTTAAGGCATTCTTCTCCTTATTGCCTTTTTGAGCCTCTTTTGCCATTTGAGTCAGTCTGTTTTTTAAAGTGTTATTTTCCTCAGTCAGGCTGTTGACTCTCATTTCATAATTTTCTTGCATTGTTCTCATTTCTCTTCCCAATTTTTCCTCCACTTCTCTTATCAGCTTCTTAAGGTCCTCTATGGCCTATAAACAGCTGTATTTTCCTTTGAAGCTTTTGGTGCAGGAGTTCTGACTTCACTGTCTTCCTCCTGTTCCATGCTTTGCTCCTTTTTGTCCCCAAAATAGGAGTGTAATGTTGGAATCTTCAGTCTGCTTTGTTTCCTTTGTCTGGTCATGTCACCCCTCAGTCACTTGATCCCTGGGCTTTTTGCCACAGTAGGACTCTGCCACTAGACAGGGGAGCTTTCGTCCCAAATGCTGGGGTTTTCTTAGCTGCCAGAGGTATTAGATGGGTGCCCTCTCTGAAGCCTCCACAAGCTCTGGCAAGCTGGATATACACCCTAGGGCCTCCACCCTAGATTGCAATCCAGATCCAAGCAGATTAAAGCAAGAGCGATTACCCCTCAGACTGGTGCTTGGTCCCCCTACAGTCTGCAGGCCAGGAGCTGAAGCCGCCACATGGTGCTGGCTGGCTGTGCTGGCATCTCAGCAGCTTCTCACCCTGGGTGCAAAAGCCATGCTCTCCCACTTACTGTTCCCAAAGTCCAGACTGCACTGACCTCACACTTTGTTTTTTCGCATCTATGTGTTGATAAATCTGGAAACAGCCACAGCTGCTGCTGATCTGGAGTCCCTCCAGGTGGTGGCTGGTCAGGCCTGCCCTGGGGCTAAAACCTCTGCATGGGGCTGGGCTCAGCTCCCAGAGCGCTGCACTGGCCGATTTCTGCCAGCCTGCTGGGCTGTCTTCAGTGGGAGGTTAGCTTCTCTGTGTCATTTTGTGGGTTCTGCAGGTCCAAAGTTCATTTAGAATCTCCTTTTTACATGGATTGGGGAAGGTGGAAGCTGGAGCAGTAGGGAGGTCCTGCTTCTACTCTGCCATCTTGGCTCCTAGGGAAGCACTTCTTAAACCCCATATGGGGTCCTGTAACTGAATGTGGGGGTCACAAAACAGTTGGCAACTGTAAATGGTTTCTGAACATGCCACAAAACCAAACATAATGAATCTGAGGTGTTTCTAGAGGTGCTTGCCTGTGTTGCATCATGCAACTTCACTGTAGGCTTGATTCTGGACACATATCATGTGCATTTTGCACTAAGCATGCTGTCACACCACACCATGAGAATGAATGCTGCCAGAAATACCTCAGCTCAGAATTGCAGTGTTCTTACTATACATACAAAATTGTTAAATGAATTTTGGTTTGTGACTAGGATGGAATTTCCAACAATTTCTGAAGTGGCCCTAAACATACTTTGGCTGTTTTGTACCATGTATTTATGCGAAGCAGCATTCTCAGCACTAATGATTATAAAATCAAAATATTGATCATCTCTTAAAAATGTTGAAGATGCATCCTGCAGTATCAAATATTCTGCCAAGATTTATTTCTTTATGCAAAAAAGAACAAGCACAGCCATCTTATTAGTATGCAGATTTTCTTTTGTCTTTAATAAATAATAAAATTATGTGTGTGCCAAAGACTCATTTTAAAATAAATTTTTTTATGACTTATTATCAGTAAAAAGTTATAATTAATAAAAATTGATTTGTATACCTATTTTATATATCTATATATCCAGGGTCTTATAAAAATTTCTTGGGAGAAAAGGAGAGGAAAATTTAAGAATCCCTGATCAAAGGGAAACTCTTAAGACTGTTAGTTATAATATAGTTGTCAGTCTGAATTGGTAGAAGGATTTTATGCACTGGTGGTCCAGGTTGGACACTTTGCTTCCCTAAACCCTCAAATACCTTTCCTAGTGGGGAGAAACGTGCTTTTAAAGCATCCTATAGGGGTAGCTAGGTGGTATAGTTAATAGAGCTCTGGCCTGGGAGTCAGGAGGACCTGAGTTCATGTCTAGCCTCAGACACTTGACACTTAACCAGCTGTGTGACCTTGGGTAAGTCACTTAGCCCCATTTGCCTTGTCTTCCCCCCTTCACCCCCAAAAAAGCATTGCATGGAAGGGAGGCTAGAGAAAATTTCTATGTTTAATAATATATTAGGGTCTTTGCATAATCCTATTGTTTTTAAATGCCATGACCAATACTAATAATGGTAATACCATATGGTCATAGTTCTTGTTTTGATTGTAGCAGACAGATGAACCAAGTTATTGGAGTAAGGTATCTAGTCATCTTGAAAACACCTAATGTTTTTGATTGCTTCAAGTCAAACAAATACATGTTCTCTTTAGTCAGTCAACTAGCATTCATTAAGTGCCTTACTATATGCTAGACACTTTGTATCTCTGGAAATACAAAGAAGCTTCACCCCATTAAAGTTCATGCTCTCGAAACAATGTCTAATGTGAGAAACAACTTGTACAGTTATGTACAAACAAGATTCATACAGAATAGATTGGGAGTAGAGGGAAAGCACTAAGTTTAAGGAGCTCTGGGAAAGACCTCTTGCAGAAGGTGGGACTTCAGCTGAGACTTGAAGAATACCAGGGAAGCTAAGGCAGAGATAAAGAGGGAGAATATTTCAGGGGTGTGGTACAGCCAGTGAAAATGCCCAGAGCTGAAAGTAGGAGTGTCTTGTTGGTGAAACAGAAATGAAGCCGGTGTCATTGGATTAAAGAGCATGTGTTGGGGAGTAAGGTGTGAGAGGTTAGGAAAGAGACAGGTTATAAAGAACTTTTTGAAATATTTGATACCAGAGGCAAAAGGATCCGCTGAAGTTTATCTCGTGTGTGTGTGTGTGTGTGTGTGTGTGTGTGTGAGTGAGTGAGAGAGAGAGAGAGAGAGAGAGAGAGAGAGAGAGAGAGAGAGAGAG
>NW_027187336.1:10416624-10433705 GCF_028583685.1 Petaurus breviceps papuanus | reverse complement strand
GAGAGAGAGAGAGAGAGAGAGAGAGAGAGAGAGAGAGAGAGAGAGAGAGAGAGAGAGAGAGAGAGAGAGAGAGAGAGAGAGAGAGAGAGAGAGAGAGAGAGAGATGGTCACACTTGAATTTTAGGAAGATTAATTTGATAGATGAGTAGAAGATGGATTGGAGTTGGGAGAGATTTGAGGCAAGGAACCCAAGTAGCAAGGTTATTGCAATCCATTTTTTAGTTCTGAATATCCATGATTTGATGACTTAATTCAATCCAAAACACATATATTAAATACATCTATGTGCAAGGCACTGAGGTTATAAAGATTTAAGAAGTTTCAGTCCTAACCTTCAAGAAACCCTTGAGGTCCCCAAGAAATTCTTCTCCTAGGGAGAGGGTAACATATACAAAGACAATAGAACAAGGTAGGAGGTGATGGTAGCAAAGCAAAAATCCAGACAAAGTGCGCTAGAAAAATTTGAGGAAGGAGAGGACATTTGTAGATGGATGGGGATGGGGTGGAGGAAGATACCAGGGAAGGTTTCATGGAGGAAGCAGTGCTTGACCTGAACCTTGAAACAAGAGAAATATTCTAAGGAGGGAGGACATTATCAGTGTAGGGTAGGTGGGTGAGAGACCAGCTCATTGAATTCAGGGAATACCTTTTACTCTTTCCAATGTGATAGCTATTACATAAGATCAAAAGATTTTTTAGAAATTGAAGGGACCTTAGGAGATCATCCAACCCTGTCATCTTACTTTTGAAGAAAGTGAAATCAGTCTTTTTTCCTTGTATCTCTTGCTGAAATAATTGCCTGGATAAAAAAAAACCCAAACTATAAGTACTATATATTTGCCCATCACTTCAGTTTTGAGAATATGTTCTTACTTATCTGGGTCCCCCAAACCAAGTACTATCATCTGTTGCCCAGGCTCAATATTGTCATTTTGAACTGACCACATTTCTAAAGGCTGTTCATCGGTCATTGAGAATATTGCTTGCCAGTGAGTGTAAAGTGTCACTCATTAAATCTGGAGAAATCATGAGAAAATGGAGGTTTTGCTTTATGCTTAAGAGCTTTACACAGTTCCTATAGTTCCCTGGTTTAAAACTCAAATTTACTATTCCCTGCACCACTGCTATCTAAGCCTTTGTTTCTCTCCACAAAGAAAGACTTTAACTTGATTACTTATTCCTCTGACTAAAGACTGCATATATAGCCTGGGAGCTGCAAGCAGCCAGAAAAGGGACTCAGGGTTTTTGTTCTCTGGTCTTGTTCATTCCTCTGGTTGTAACCTACCCATGTAGAAAGCTTCATCCACTATATTATTGCAGAGTGGAGGCATATAGAGCCAATTCATTTATTATGATTGCAGTGTGGAACAACCTATTTACCCATGGAAACTGTCGATCACAGCAACAGCTGACATTGATGACCTGTCAAATTCAGATTAGGATATGTGTGGGGAGATGAATAAACAACAAAGCTGTCTTCGTATACTTATGCTGTCCTCTTTGGTCCCTTTTCACGAGGGAGAAGGGCAGGTGTTTGTGATATAGTTGGGTACAGAAAAAGGAGAGTGAGTGAGAGGGGGTGGGTAGGTGGTTAAACCATCAATTATAATGTAATATCAATGGATGAATCAAAGTATAAGAAATAATAAACAAATTGAACAGAATTTTGTAACCCCGTGCTATTCTTAATTCATAGTGAGCTGGGGCCAAAGAACACTGTCCTGAAACAAGAATTTATTAATCTGTAGTGTGTTTTAAAAATTCATTTACTTTCACCCAATGAAGTTAGACCAACAAGGAGTAAATGAATGAGTCAATAAATCACTTATCTTCTTCAACTTGTCATAAGTGGTAACTTTACCTTTGGGGAGAAAAGAGGCTATTTAATTTATGAGAAGGTTTTCAGACAGGTGGGAAAGAGAACAAAATCAGCTTTGAACCTCTGAATCTGATTTCCTCATTTATCTGAACCCCAATCTAAAACGAGTGTATTGGAGGGTTTTTTTGGAAGTTGAAAGAGTAACATAGCTTTCTGTAATGCTGTGGTCTAGGAATCTGAGTGCTAGAGACAGTCTAATTAAAGAGAGATTGATTTATTAACAGAGCTTTACTGGTCACATAATTTAGCAGCTAGAGGTGTTATGGGGCCTGGGGTAAAAGCAGGACTGCTGAGGCTCAAGATAATTATTGCTTGACTTTGGACAGCTTGACAGATGGGTCTTCATTGTTGCTATAAATCTAGCCTGCAATTGAAATTGCCTTCTTTATTTAATAGGGTTGAATGGCACATTGCTGATTGTGACATCACAATTCTCTGAAACACACACTGTCATCCTGCAAATTTCTGAGGCTTTGTCCTAAGCCTTCTCTATTGCTTGTTTATTCAGCTGCACAATTTACATGTGGTTTTATCCCAACAATGAATCCAGTCCATTTTCCAGCTGTCCTTCTGTTTGAATCTGGAGTTTCCAACTGGCATTCTTTTTGGCACGGTGGGACTTTGCCTTAATTAAGGAAGGAAAGGAGGTCTGTAGACTGGTATAAATATTTGAGTTAATTGTCTGCCCTTCTATTTTACAAGAATCTATTGATATAGTTAGGTATCTATACACACATACATATGTATATATACATATCTTTCTAATATTTATTAATGTAATATTCATTGTCTTTTTATTTATAATTTTGTGGATATAAATTGCCCATAATTTATATATATTTATATATAATGTTGTGTGTGTGAGAGAGACAGACACAGAGAGAGACACACACTAACAGAGATAGAGAGAGAAAGAGAGAAAGAGAGAGAGAGAAAGAGAGAGAGAGAGAGAGAGAGAGAGAGAGAGAGAGAGAGAGAGAGGATAGATGAAAGAGAAATCTAATTGAATGGACTGTTAATTAAACATTAGAGGTGAGAGAGCAAGAGAGAATACTTAGTGAGTACTCACAGCAAGGCCTTTGTGAGTGTGTATATGTGTGTGTATATGTACACACATACCCACATACAACCTTGTATTCATATATCTCCTTTCATGCATTAATGAAAATTTTGGGCCAATAAAAATGATAACCTGGAGGTCACAAAGGTAGATCGTAACATGTTATATCCCTGTCATCCTGACTATTATGAGACTTACAGTTTAGTTGAGGGATATATATGTGTAACACATATGAATAATAGACAAGTTTATAAGGGTGAAGTTATTTCATATTATAGTTCTATATGTGTTACTTAGAGAAAGAAAAGTAAGGTAATTTGTTACAGTAGATTGAGAGCCAAGTCTGGGCTCTGCTACTTATGATCTTTGTGATCTTGAGCAAATATCTGGGTCCCAAGGTCCTCATCTGTAAAATTATACAGTGGATCAAGATGACCTCCAAGGTCCCTCAGAAGTTTAACCCTCTGATCCAATGATTTTGAGCTCAATCTCAGATATGCTGAGCTTTAGGTGTCTATAAGGCAAACAGGTGGAGATGTGCATTGGGAACTTAGAAGAGAAGTCAAGGTTGATTATTTAGATTTAGGAATGATGCAGAAATAATAACTGAAGCCCTGTAATAATTTAGACTCTCCAAGACGAGACTATATAAAGAGAAAAGGACAGAACCTTGGAAAAAACTTATGGTGTGTGTGTGTGTGTGTGTGTGTATGTAAAAGAAAAAATATTATGGAAGTAGGAGAACAAAGAGTGTGGTCCTTTTGAAATAAGGGTAAAGAAAGAACCCAGAGGAGGTGAGTGTCCAGCAAGTGCAACAGAGAGATCAAGGTATATGAAAACTGATAATTGGTATTTAGGAGGTAATTTGGTGATGCTCTGCAAGGTCCTTTGAGTGAAGTGGTGAAAGTGGAAGCTATATTACAAAGGGTTGATCAGAGAGTAGATGGTGAGGATGTGGAAGTTGGGTGCATAAGCACCTCTTCAAAGAGGTTAATTGATGTCAATGAGGAAGGAGATTCCACAGTAGTTCAGTGGGGTAGAAGGAATGGGAAATTTTTTCAGGTTTTTGTTTTTGTTTTATTTTGTTTAAGGTTTAGGGAGATGAATATTTTGCACCCAACTGGAAGGGAATTAAAGGAGGGAGGGACAGAAGAATATATGAGGAAACAATTGTTGGAGCTACTGTCCTGTTAAGGTGGGAAGGCATAAGGTCAGGAGCACAAATAGAAAATAGCATTAGGGGCAGGTACAGAGATATGTCTCCCATGAAAATAAATGTTGTGCCATTATGGAAGTTTTTTCTTTTATTGTTTTTTATCCTTTACTGTAAGGAATGACTTTCTGGCAGGGGCAAGTAGAGAAATTCAACTGGAATTATTGGCAATGTAAAAACCAGATATAAATATATAAACACACACACACAATACTTAAATGTATATATGTATATGTACATATATATGGAGAGAAAAAGAAGAGAAAGAGTGATGCTATAGGGGCGGCCAGGTAGCACAGCGAGTAAGAGCACTGGCTCCAGTGTCAGGATGACCTGGAGATCGAATCCTGGGCTCAGACACTTAGCACCCACCCAGAAACACCTGGCCATGTAACCTTGAGCAAGTTACTTAACCCCAATTGCTTAGGGGTGGCCAGGTGGCTCAGCGAATAAGAGCACCGGTTCCAGTGTCGGGATGACCTGGATCAAATCCAGGCTCAGATACTCAACACCACACCCAGAAATAACTGGCCGTGTAATCTTGAGCAAGTTACTTAACCCCGATTGCTTTAAAAAAAAAAAAAAAAAGAGTGATGCTATGGAATAGAGGAGGTGAGGTGGAATTGCCTTCATTAGATGTTCATAGTTTTCCTCAGTAAAGGAGGAAGCTGAAGCTTCTGTTGTAATTATGTATAGGGGTGAGTTGGAGGAGGGGACTTCAGGAGAGAGGCAAAGGTTGGAAACAGTTGCAGTGGATAATTAAATAAGCATCCAATAAGATTAAAGTAGAAAGAATGGCCAGCTGATGTAAACTGTCTTTATTCTCCATGTGCTTCCCCAATGCATGAGGCATATTTAATGTAGATGCCTCTTGGGGGCAGGACACATTTTCTAAGCTTCAGTGGCAGAGAAGCCTTTGAAAATCTCCCCATGGGGCTCTGTGATTTTATTCCAGTCTAATAAATTCATATGGGACAGAAAGGTCTATGGCTCCAAGTTGCTATAATAGAGATTGAATGAACCTGGCATGGGAGTGGCAGGTGTGATGACTTCATTACCAAAAACCTCTGAAATAATCATTTTTGCCAGAAGAAACATCTTCAAGGGGGTGGTGATGGTGTTTGAGGGGAAAGTGAAGTTCAGCCTACATGTTAATTAATGGCTGGTTTATTTATTGTTATTGCCAGTTGCAGCAGTAGTGTAGGGTCAAATGAATACTGTCTATTGTCTGTCCTGCATAGCTGTTTTCACAGAGTCACCCCTCTAGCCTTGAGTTTGGGGCTCCCGGTGGCTTTTAATCACCACTGATCGAGGCTGAATTTAAATGTTTTCTTGGTGTCAAAGGTGCAATATCTCATTATCTTATCCCTGAGCTCTTCCTCCTGGTCACCACCTGATATTATTCAATTGAAACTTATTTTTAGCTTGAACAGTGGTGAAAATGTACTCAACTGAATAATCCAGTTTGACCTGACTTTCTCGGTAAGATTTTGACCTGCTTGAGTTTAACCCAGGGATGGGACAGGAATTTGTTGCATTGAGTTGTGCACCAAAAAGAAAATAGAATTTCCATTCAAGGTCCTCCCAGAAATATGGGAAGAGACCCAACTGAACTTTCTGTGATCAGGCCTTGTAATAATTTTTTCTTTCCTCTTATTTAATAGAGAAAATTGGCTTTGGTGTTGACTAAAAATTGAAGCTTAGGTCTCTTTAGTGTATGTTTGTTCCTTAAGAGATTCTTAGCATTTTTTCCTTCCTACTTCACAAAGGAAATGATTGGAAGTCAATTTATAAGGAAAATGGAAATTTTAAGCCTTCTACTCTATTAAGAGCTCTTGGGTAAATTGTACTACCTTTAGTAGGATTATCGCATAAGGTTCTGATTGATAGAAAAAATATTCTATTTTCCTTTCAGAATATCTCACTTTTGAAATGGCATCAAAGTAGCTATTTTAACTGATTCAAAAATGGTATTTTAATGTGATTTTGAATATAGTTGAAATACAGGCCTTTGACTCTAAGAGTCTCCACCATACAATAGCAACAGACCATCTATATTTCCAAAAAGTGGCACAATCTTGCATATTTTCCAAAGCACTGGAATGGTATAAAGGCATAGAATTATTAATTTAAAAACATGTAATGGTACAGCTTATATTTGTAAACATAGCCATTAATTTCTCAATAGCAGGCATATTTTTCATTTCTCTGAGTAAGATATACACACACACACACACACACACTTAAAATGCAGCCTGTGGCACTGTATGTAATAAGAGTATATAGAAAAATAAAATATAAAGGGAAAAGAGAAGTTATTCTAACTAGTTTCTTCAAAAATAGGGAAAATCTGCAATGATTTTTAGTTACAAATTATGTTTTCTTCATGCTTTGATTTGGTATAGTACCTTGCTTCTATCTTCTTATGAAAGGAAATGAAAAAGGCTTTAATTATTTATAATAGCATAAGAGTCAGCATCCCCTTTCTTTCAAACCAAGGCTGTTGGTGAATACATTATTTCTGGCATATGAATCAATTTCTTTTACCACAGCCCCTTATCCTGCCACCAATGAGGACTGCTACTGGTGCCATCTTAGTCCCCAGCCTTCTACAATCTCCAATTAAATGGAAACATTCACACCTCCACACTCTACCCTTTTTGTTAACATAACATGAAAGTGGGTTGGTACCCTGGCCTACCCTTTGCAAGGGATTAGCAACCTCTAATACTAAGTCTCATCTTAATATAAGTCTATATGTGTAGACATGTGAAGCTGAAATGTATTTAACTAAGTTACATTGTTAAAGTGGCCAATCTACCCTATGCCATAGATTGTATAGGTATTTGATAGATCACAGAATTGTTTAAAAGTTTCACCAAATGGATTTACCCCCCCCAAAAAAAAACCAAACTCCCCCTAAATACTAGAAAAGCCATGTCCCTCCTTGACCCATTTTTTTTCACTTTGAATTTGGTTCAAATTCTCTTTGAATGTATTTGTGATTTCTAGATTGTAATCTTATGGGGCCGACACTTTTGTATTTGGGGTTAGCATTGTAGTGTGTCTCAGTGTGCCTGTTCCGTGGCTTTACAATCTAAAATCCTGACTTGGTCATCTTAAAAACTTTTATGTTCAACACTGAGAGTTTCTCACTGAGGGGCTGCTAGGTGGTGCAGTGAATAGAGCACCGGCCCTGGAGTCAGGAGGACCTGAGTCAGTTCAAATCCAGCCTCAGACACTTGACATACTAACCTTGTGACTTTGGGCAAGTCACTTAACCCCAATTGCCCTCCAAAAAAAAAAAAGAGTTTCTCAGTGCATGTTTGTATGTGTATGTGTGTTTCTCTCCTTTTCTGTCTTAGATTTTGTCCATTTTTGGTACCCAGATTGTGAGTCTGATTTGTGATGAAATATTTTTCTCCCATTTGAATGCCCTCAAAATCTACCGCAATAGGACATTATTACAGACTGAGGAGTAAGAGGATGAGCAGTGTCCCCTTCGGACAAGCCAAGATGGAGCCTCTTGCTTCTGTGTTCTCCAATTTGCATAGGTACCTCACTGGTCTTTGTTCTCTTGGCGGTTTTCCTCCAGTGCTGAAAAGGCTACTTCTGATAACTATATTCAGGATTAAAGAAAATCCCTAACAAGGTTGAAAATTATTCTGAATAATATTTTCTTTCTTTTTAGCTGTCTCCGTAATGAGGTACAGCGCCTCTGCTTTTGGGTTTGCTGTAAGTAATTTGACATGTCCTTTTATGCTGCTTTGCCCCATTATCCGAGCCATGTAACCTTGCCATGGACTCTATAAATATGGGTGGTCAGGATGCAATAACTCACTTGGAGAAGATCAGAAATAGGGACTATCTCAACACAGTATTCAGAATATTAGTATTCAGAAATGCTAAATACCTTAGTATTTAGTGATAGAATTGCTTTTGAGACCATATTCCCAGCCATACAGTGCAAGTGTTTTGATATTTCACTCTGGGCAGGTGAACATCTCTCATTTAATGACAAATGCTTACTTTTCTGCAGCCAGTTTCTGGGATGTTTTAGGATTCAGCTTTTTCCTGAGTTCCCTAAATTCATCATAGGTTTGAAAACTATGTTAATTCAACTGTCCTCTGGCTGGGTGTGATTTCTGCCTCCCCCCCCCCCCCCCCCAATAGGATGACACTTAAGAGAAAGATTAGGTCTGATTTAGGGTGGGCTCTAAGTCACTTCCCAGAGGAAGTATATGCTTCTGAAGGCCTAACCCCTATTTGCTTTAGACTGAGCAGGAGTTTTTAAAGCATTTTGTGTATTGGAACCCTTTGGCAGTTTGATGAAGCCTGTGGACACTTTCTCAGAACAATGTTTTAAATGTTTAGAACAAAATAGGATTACTATTGAAATAAATTATATTGAAATAGAGTTATAAAAATATTTTAAAAGAAAAAATAAGTTTATATGCCCCAGTTTCAGAGCCCCTGCTCTAAAACCTAGTTTAAGGAATGCTGGGAGCTATTATTTAGGTTGTGGATGTTATTTACTAAGGGGAGGAAGTAGGATAGCTACACTGTTCTGAAAGCTTCATTTGTAAAATAATTGGGGAAAGGAGTTGTATTTTTCTATAATTTGACCAGATTAAAAGAAATTCATCAGATGAAAAGTGTGACCTACAGGAAATAGGATGTAAAGGGACTCACTTAAACACTACCCACAACATTGAGGTTTCTTGTTTTTCCCCCTCATACTCCCCTACATAGATATACCTCATTCTCAAATCTATTTTCTCTCTCCAATAGAGGAGCTTTAGAGCACATAGAAAAAATATTCCCAAAGGCCTTCAGCAGGGATGTGCTGAACTTCACCTAAATGATTTAAGTTGTATTAAAACTAGATTCAGTGTCTTTGGAATCACTGTAACCCCTTTATTCTTAATATCTCCTGAGTGCTGGCAGCTAGAGAGCATACAAACAGATCCTGCTATATATAGTTAGTTAGCACAGATGCTGATACCTTTTTGATGATGGTGGATTAGATGTACAGGGTTCTTGAATCCCCAAGCATTTACTATTGTGTGGTAAATCAGTGGTGATTTAAAAAAAAATGGATATGAAGTCTCCTTTCCCTGAAATTAACTTGCTAAATGTTCTCAGAAAAATGACCTTGGAAACCACTGACTCTCTTATTTCCCTCCTCTAGTTTGATGCCATCTTGGATGTTTTGTCTTCGGCGATTGTTTTGTGGCGCTACAGCAATGCAGCGGCTGTACACTCTGCACACAGGGAATACATGTGAGTATATCTTAGCTCTTTTTAGACTGTGCAGCTGCAAACTGCAGAACGGTGGTAATCAGCTGTGATCAGGTCTACATTAGTGAGCACAAAAAGGATGGTTACCAAGGAACTTTGCCCTATAAAACCTTTATATCTGTAAGTAAAGAAGCACCTTGAGGTTCTTTCAATGGTATCAGGTATAACATGAAGTTGCTATGACATTTATGTATGCGTGTATGTACATATGTGTGTGTATTTGAGTATATTCAGGACTTGTTCCTCTCCTGGTAGAGAGCTGGGATTCCTTTATATGATAATGAATCCTCTCATCCTTGAGTCCATTATGCTATTGTTTTTTTAATATGTGATTGACACAGAATTATAAACTTCTTAAATAGAGCCTTTCTTTCTCTCTGCTGTTTTATTCTGGTTTGTTTTTTTTTTTTCCACCCACTAAGATAAGTCTCTTACTGTTGGGGGATCCTGGAACACTCATAAGTGATCTTCTCTTTTTCTACTCTCATCCCCCCCCCCCCCCCCCCCCACTGCCCTTCATCTATCATGTCCTGCATTCACTCTCTCACTCTCTTACCCCCAACTTCTGTCACATGACTATGTTTTTCCAATTTCCATATTAGTTAAGTAGCAAGGGTTGCCACAGAAGTCTTTATGGTGGCTAGTTAGTTCACACCTTTTCCTTTCCTTGTCTCTTCTGTTCTGATAACAATGTAATAAAGGAATATATTATAAAGCAAGAACATACTGACTTTTTCTTCTGAATGTACACCTAATATTGTCATGGTGGTACCACCAACATCCTGACTCTTCAACTGGGATTTCATGTTTCATGTATGTTACATTTCATGTTTCATTCATTCTTTCCCTATAGTCACAGGTACTATTAATTTTAAAGGTAATTCAACAAACATTAGGTGTCTCCTAGGTACATGGCACTGTCTTAGGTACTGGGGATATAGGAAAGGATATGACACAGATGTTGTTTTTAAAGGGCTTGATGTCAAATTGGGATACGCATGTTGGGGGTAGGATGGGGAAAATATGATATGAGGAAAATGTTATAAGAGGTCCAGGAAAACTATGAGAAATATGAAAAGGAAAAGCTCACTATCAAGTTGTAGGAGGGGAGCATCAAATTGTACTTTGAGAAGAGGATAAAACCAGAGGTAGGCCTTGAAGAAAAAGAGGGACTACATATTGATTTAAAAATTAAAAAAAAAACAAAAAAAAATCAACAAGAGCAAGAAATATATTTTTCAAAATTAAGGTTTAGTAGATGCAAGAGATGGGAGAATTTTTAGCACAGTACAAATATCTAAAGCATTCCTTTCTTTGCTGGAATGGAGTGAAATGAATCTATTCAAGGTATGATTTAAGCTAAGACCCAGAGATAGGAGAGGACAAGATTAAAACAAGGGATAGAGTTGGCTGGAATGCAGAATGTACATATATACATACATACACTCAATATATATATATATATACACACACACATTTATACATACATATACTCTCTCTTTGTCTCTGTCTCTCTCTGTCTCTTTCTCTCTTTCTCTGTCTCTCTCTCCCTGCCTATCTATTTATCTAGACATGAGGAGTAATAATGTGATAGGTATGTGAAAAACTAGATTGGAGTCAGATTATAGGGGGCCTTGAATGCTAGGATCAAGAATGAATTTTTTAGTCAGTAAGTAATTAGCTGAGGAGTAATATGATCAGAGAAATGCATTGTGAAGGTTATATGGGTAGTAGTATGAGAAGAGTTGGACCAGCAACTGATAGTACAATAAGGATATTCACATAAAAAGTGAATTGAGAGCAAAAGAATGACCTGAACTAGGGTAGGTTCAATGGGAATAGAAATTTGAGGATGGATAATGAAAGATTATAGAAGTAGAACTGATGTGGCAATTGATGTGTGACCTTGGGCAAGTCACTTAACCCCAATTTCCCTACCTTTCCCTCTCAAAAAAACAAAAACAAAACAAAACAAATGATGTGGCAAGTTACTGGTAGTCTGAGATGAGGAAGAGAAAAGTCAAAGAGGATTCCAAGGTTTCTCACCCAGGTGACTAGAAGTGCCATAATTGTCCTTACGTTGATATATTTACTTGAGTTTTGCAACATTCTACATAACACTTCTGGACTACAAAACACTTTGCTCATTATATCCTCATGAGGTAAGTATTATTATTATCCTCATTTTATTTGAGGAAACTAGGTCAGAGAGTATGATTCGCTAACAGTCACACAGTTAGTTTTTTCTGAATCCAGGACACTACAAAAGGGTCAAGGAGATTTGGAATAGGGGGAAAAAGTAATTAAATTTGGTAATAAAATGGTTGTTAGGAAACTTGGCCTTAGGCTTCAACTTCTACAACCTCAGTTTCCTCATCTGTAAAATGAAGAAGTTGAATTAGATGATTTTTAAAATGCTTCCTACCTCTAAAAATGATTAAATGATGTAGAGAAGTTAAGGGGGAGAATAGAAAAAGAATTATGAAAAGAGCATTTTTGTTGAAGTGGGGACAGAAATCAGATTGCATGGGATTGAGGAGTGATGAGGTAGTGAAATGATGTCAAAAAGCACAGACTGCTCTTTCTAGAAGTTTGGCAAGAAAAGGTAGAAAAGAAATAGGGCAATGACTAGTAGCATTGTCCTAGGAAAGGTTTTTTAGTCTAGAATGCTAGTCTTTTGATAGGCTTCTTAAGGACAGGAACAGTTTCAGTTTTGTCCTTAAATCTCCAGCACCTTGTATGGTACGTATTAGACAAGTGATAAGTGCTAGACACTTAGTAAATGTTTTATGATGGATTGATCAGAGTAGAAAAGAACTGAATATTCTGTAGGCAGAGGTAAAGAAGCCATTAGAGAATAAGAGATTGAGAGTACATGGGAGAAATTGTAAACTAATCAGACTTTTAAATAGTAGAGGAAAACCAAATTGCCAAATGAAAATGAAGAGTTCATGACAAATCAAGAAGAAATAAAGGCATTAGAAAAAAAAATTAGGACAATAAAATGACTAACAAATTAGACTGATAAATACTTATAAAAATAACCAAATTAACAGAACAAAGAAAATGAGGATTTAAATAACCTATTCCAGAAAAAGTAACCCAATAAACCATAAAATAACTCTTAAAGGGAAAAAATATTCAATATTAGTGTACTTAAAAGTAAATTCTAGCAAACATTAGAAGAGAAATGAATTCCTATTTTAAAATATTTGCAAAAAAATAATGAAAAGAAGACTTCATATATGCCTATACCCTTTGACACAGCAATACCACTATGAGGTCTATTTCCAAAGATGATTAGGGAAAAAGAAAAAGGACATACAGGTTCTAAAATATTTATAACAACTCTCTTTGTGGTGGAAAAAACCTGGAAATTACAGGGATGCCCATCAATTGGGAAATGACTGAACAAGTTGTGGTATATGCTTGTGATAGAATACTGCTGTGCTGTAACAGGAGCTCATTGATTTTAGAAAAACATGAATAGATTTGCATGAAATAATGAAGAGTGAAATGAGCAGAACCAAGAGGACATTGTATATAGTAATAGCATGTTGTTTTAAGAACAACTTTGAGTGACTAAGTAATTTTGACTATTAAAAATACCTAAATTAATTCCAAAAGGTCTATGAAAGAATATAATATCTGCATCCAGAGAAAGAACTGGTAAACAGAAGTATGTATAGAATGATTTTCACATATGTACATTTTGTGTCTAATGGTAGCTGTCTCTAGGTAGGAGGGCGGAGGTGAGAAAAGAAAGTTACATACTTATTATATATTTAAAAGGAATAGCAAGTTGTACATACTAAACTTGCAGTTTCATGTGTAATTATCTCTTTTATTCTACTATATTAGGGAAACACTTGATTTATTTCATAAATTAAAAAATAAAATATTTTTTTAAAGGGGGCTTTGACAAAACTCTTTCTATGAGATATAGTCCTGATACCTAAAAAAGGAAGAGCTAGTTCAGAGAAAGAAACTATAGATCAATATTGTTAATAGTTATGGATATAAGCATAGGGGCTGCAACAGCATATTTAAAAGATTATACAACATACCAAGTTGGATTTATATCAGGAATAGTTATCTTAACATCAGGAAAATTATAAATGTAAAAGATCATAGTAATAACAAAAACTATAGGATTATATAAGTAGGGGAAGTTTTTTATTTTTTTATTTTTTACAAAATACAACACTGATTTTACTTAAAAACTTTAAGAAGTATGAATAAATAGATTGTTCCTTATTATACTAGATAATATCTATCTAAAATTAGGAACTAGCACTAACTATAATGAAGAAGTTTTAGAGTCCATTATAATAAGAACGGAGTAAAGCAAGGATATCCACTGTCATTGCTGTTAATTGATATAATACTAGAAATGCTAGCTATAGCAATAAACCAAAAAAAAAGGAATTGAGGAAATAAGTGTAGTAAATAAGCATACTATTTCTAGCATATGCCCTAATGATATGAAAGAGGGAAAGGACTTAAAAATACAAAAATATTTATAGAAATTTGTTGTTGTTGTAGCAAAGGCCCTGAGACACTGGGGATGCCCTTCAGTTGGGGAATTACTGTACAAATTATGGTATACAAATACACTGGAATATTACTAAACCATACAAAATTACAAAAGGGACAGAATCAGAGAAACCTGAAAAGACTTGTATTAACTGATGCAGAGTGAAACGATCAAAATAAATAGAACCATTTATACAATAATGACAGCATTTCGAAGGGAAAGCAACTATAAAAGATGTAAGACCTATGATCAGTGCAATGACTATTCATGACTCTAGTAGAATGCTGATGGATTATCTTGACAGAATGGTAACAAAGTAGCATTGGGACATGAACAGAATGGGACAAGCATTTTTAGATACAGCCAATATGTAGATTTGTTTTGCTTCACTACACATATTTGTTACAAGAAAGGGCTTTTATTATTATTAATATTATTTTGAGGGGGAAAAGTTAGGGGAGATTGTGGAGATAGTGATAATGATAGTTAAGAAACAGAAATTTAAAAAATAGAAAGATAAATAAGGTAAGAAAGATAAACCATTTTTTAAAATGAGCATAAGAAAGTTTGAATGAGGACATAGACCAAGATGACAGTGTTGGAACTATTATGTTAAATTTGAAATATATAGAAAAACTTAAGCAAAATTTAGTGGAGATTTTCAACTTCAAATGCAGTATTTTTTCCTGTCCTTTATACAAGGAAATCATTGTGTTATTGATATTTGTCAAGTTCATAAGCATAATATAAAAGAAAAATTTTAAAAAGATGTATGAGAGATATGGGAATGGAGGAAATAAGCTTTTATTAAGCACCCACTATGTGCCAGGCACTCTACTAAGTCCTTTACAATTATTATCTTATTTGATTCTTACAGAAACTCTGTGAGATAGGTACTATCCTAATCTCCATTTCACAGATGAGGAAACTGAGGCAGACAGAAGTTGTTTCTTGCCCAGGATTTCATGACTAGTAAGTGTCTGGGACTGAATTTGAGTTCAAGTTTTCTTGACTTCAGGCCTAGTGCCCTATCCATTGTCTTACCTACTTGCCTTTTTGGGATGGTCAATGGAGCAAGATAATGGCAAAGACAGAAAAGGATGGGATAAAAGGCACTAGGGGAAGGTTGAAGAACTGATAAAAATGATTATATGACCTTTTTAATGTAGTCTTCTGAGTCTAAAATAAATGACATCTAATCATAGGGATTTTAGGTCATTCTCAAATACGTTAATGCTTTTAAGTATGCTTGAAATCATGGTATTCAGATAGTCAAGGAACCACTGTCCATAGATATGCAATTAAAATTGCTTGTGAGCAGCAGTAGAATTCATTGTGTTAAATCTGAGTTTGTATGTATGACAACAGAAGGTCTTTGATACCCTGATGTCATAGCTGGGCAAGTTACTGTATCATCCTTTGGTTTCAATAAAAGTACATCCAACCTATTCTGGGAGGACATTCCTCCCAGACAGCTGGTGGCTTGTATTATCATTGAATGGAATCTAGAAAATTTGGACACTCCCATGAGCTAACACACCTTACACAGTAGTGGTATCAGTAAATATCTTGAAAGACAAATATTTCCTTTTCTCTCTACCTTTGGCTCCTCTTGGAAGGAAGAACCTTCAAATATAGATTATCACCACAGTTGACATTTTTTTCCAGTTGTTCCAACACCCTCCGTTGGCACCAGATGTCCTACCTTCTTGTGTAATTTCAGCACCAACTGAAATTTGGAAGGGAATAAGGACTAAATCTAATATCTTTGTTGTCTTAGCTTCCTTTAAGATAGTGTTTTCAGTGCTCATTTTTATAGCACATACACTAAAACTAAAGTTTTCAGTCTGACTACATGAGGCATCAATTTCAGCACTTTGATGTACTATTTATTTATTCTGCATACTATTTATTTAGAACCTAATACACAGAAGTCAATTTTAGTAAGAGATTTCCCATCTCTGGAAATGGTCATTATGCCTTTTTCCAGAGTAAACCTAAAATGATTATGGGTTATCAAAAAGAAAGTGATTTAAACCAAAGTATTTTGAGAAAAAATAATATTTAAAAAAGGGTAAAGCAACAGAAAATATGTAGAATCTCATCTTATGTAAAGCTTACCATTGAGGCTGAGAAAAATTCTAAATTGCTAGTTATAAATCTTTTTGAGAGAGAGAAGGCAAGATTCAACATATTAGTAACTGCTGGAGCTATAATGGCACTCTTTTACAAAAGATTAGGCTTTTGTGTGTTGGTTTGAATACCAGATATTGTGTCTATTTGGAATTATTTGTTGACAGGCCAAGCATAATTAAGACCATATGTCATTTAGACTGAGCAGTTGGTGTGTAGTTGGTGATGGGTTTGAAGGATGTGATCACCTTTTAGATAGTCTGAGGAAAAAGAATACTAGCCTAGAAGTCAGGAAACTTGGGTTCTGATATTTGAGTCTCGCTCTGCTGCTAATTAACTGTTAGATCATTGGGAAGTCAGTTAACCTCTCTGCACCTCCATTTCCTCTTCTATGAAACTGGATTAGTAAGATCTGCATGATAAAAGTTGTTATGTAGATAAAATGAGAGAAAAAATATCAAAGTACATTAAAAATGTTTTGCAAATGAAAGGTGGTATATTGCATTATCTTTTTATTATTGTTATGTGATGGTCTACCTTTGATAGATAAATAAACTCTTGAGAAGAGGAAAGGTTTTCCTGAAACTTTGTCCATGTCCTCTTAGAAAACTGGGTCTTTGAGAAAATATGTCCTGGTTAGTAGTTTGCAAAGGATTTTTTACTTTGAGTAATCATGTTTCCTAAAGAAATCCATAAATCCACGTTTACATGATATGGTTATATTATTTTAGGGTGAATTCACTCAGTGTTTTGTACTGCCAACATGGCTCTTAACATCTTATGGTTCCCCTGATGAAGCCAGTTGGAGGGATAGTTGAAGGTTAGGGAATTAGAGACCATTTGTTTACTCCCAAAATGTAAGATGCCTCAGCATTCAGCGGTTTGCTTATGGTTCTTTCTTCTTTCCTATACTTGAAGCAGGTAGGCCTGGGCGCTCTCTCTCTCTCTCTCTCTCTCT
>NW_027187336.1:10416004-10416524 GCF_028583685.1 Petaurus breviceps papuanus | reverse complement strand
CTGGTCCTTCTCTCTCTCTCGCTCTCTCTCTCTCTCTCTCTCTCTCTCTCTCTCTCTGTCTCTCTCTGTCTCTCTCTCTCTCTCTCTGTCTCTCTGTCTCTCTCTCTCTCTCTCTCTCTCTCTCTCTCTCTCTCTCTCTCTCTCTCTCTCTCTCTCTCTCTGTCTCTCTCTCTCTCTCTGCCTTGGCTTCCTCATCTGTAAATAAATGGGGATAATAATAACACCTACTTCCCAGAGTTATTATAAAGGTAAAATGAGATTATATTTATAAAGTGTTTTACAAACTTAAGGGGCAATGTAAATGTCATTATTATTTTTCTTTTTTTGCTTTTTGAAGGGGCAATTGGGGTTAAGTGACTTGCCTAAGGTAACATGGCTAGTAAGTGTTAAGTACTGAGGCTGGTTTTAAGTGTCTGAAGCTGGTATTTTTCTTCCTGATATGGATGTTTTAGGGAGATAGCAAAATGTGTCTTTATCTATCTATCTATCTATCTATCTATCTATCTATCTATCTATCTAT
>NW_027187336.1:10390076-10415994 GCF_028583685.1 Petaurus breviceps papuanus | reverse complement strand
TATCTATCTATCTATCTATCTATCTATCTATCTATCTATCTATCTATCTATCTATCTATCTATCTATCTATCTATCTATCTATCTATGTTGTTGTTTTCTTAGCTGATATGCTCCCCAAATAGTAATTGACTTAAAACCACAGCATTTTAGAAAATGGATTACACACACACAATTCATACACAAAACACCTTTTACATCATCTAATGAGACATCACTTACATCTGTCTCCCTTTTGTTTCAAACTGGAATGAGATTTCCAGAATCTAATAAGTCTTCTAGGAAATTTGAATTTTAAAATGCAGAAAGAACTGAATTTATTTATGAAGTCTTACTTTCATTTAATCTCATTCTTCTAATTGGATCTTTCCATTTATATCCTTCCTCTTGCATTTATAACTGCTTATCTGCCTATCATCAATTCAGAACTTCTGGAGATTTTTCATTAGTATTGGGGACATTGTAAACAAAGCAGATGGCTTAGAATTTCTTGAGATAGTACTCCATGGTTTGAAATGTCCTTGACTTGACTACTGTATATTTAATGTTCCCTAAATATTTATCTTTTAAAAAAATAATATTCATGTGCTTACTAAGTAAGACAGAGTCCTTAGGAGATGCTTTGGTCATTTCTAGATAGATAGCTGGTTACTTGACAGTGTCAGTGAATCACAGAGAGACTTCTAATCTCATTATTAAAACCATGACCTCAATCCTCTATACTGTAAGCTTTGGTTTAACTAGTCTTAATCTTTGGATTACTCCCTGTAAATTCAAAGTCAAGCTGTGGACTGTCAGCAGGATGCTGGCATACTGGTGTGTATAAGAGAATGGTAAGGGTAGATGGATTAGGACAACCTGCTAATCAATCCTTTGATTAGGTTTTCTTAAATGCCAAAGACCATACTTAAGATGAATCATTTTGGAAAATAGCCAACTGGACCTCAATTCATCCCTTTTGCTTCCTGAGAGGATTCCAAGCCTCAGAATGAGTCCTTAACCTGTGATTCCTACTGTAAGGTAAACATAAGCCTATTCTTCCTGCTATAGAGTCAAGTCATATAACTGTGGTTGGGTTGCTGTTTGGTGTTCAAACATACATGCACATGCACACACACACACACACAAAGTGCCACCAGAATCTATGCATTTGTCATGTTGGAGCCAATTTTTATTCCTAATTTGTTTCTTTATTGCCATAATCTATGACCTAACTTCTCCCTCCCCTTCTAGAACTCTGGGCTCACTTAGGTCAGATCTAAGTCTGGGGGCTTGAGCCAAAGAAAGTCATCATCTTGTCAATTCAAATTTAGTTTCAGGCTCTTATGAGTTGTGTGGTACTGGACAAGTCTCTTAAATCTCTGTCTGCCTCAGTTTCTTCATATGAAAAATGAGGATACCATTTTTGCAAAAATAGCACCTACCCCTCAAGGTTGTTGTGAGTCTAAAATGACATTATTATAAAGCACTTAGCAAAGTGCTGGGCATGTAGTAGGTCTTTGATAAATACTTGTGTCCTTTCCCACTCCCCAACTTCTAGAGTTGAGGTGAGAATAAGAGGAGGTCTCATAGGAGGCCATACAAACTAAAATTTAAATGAAGTTAGGAATTATAAGATGTACAGGTGAGAAGCAAGAGCACTGTAGTCATGGGGGACATATGCAAACATACAGAGATGTAAGACAGAATGTTGTGGACAGGTGACAGAAAGAAAACCAGTTTGACTGAAATTTAGAAATCATGGCTAGTGGTGTAATCAGCTTGAAGAGATAGCCTGGCACCAGACTGTGAAGGACTTTATGCCAAATAGAGGAATTTGCAGTTTCACCTAAAGGCAATTAGGAACCAATGAGGTTTCTGGAGATGTGTGACATGGTTAGATCTGTGCTTTATGAATATCAGTTCCTAAGTGAGATTAATTCCTTTATGTACTCTGATTATTGACTGTTTGCTTTGATTTTGACTACCGTGTTTCCCCGATAATAAGACCTATCCCGAAAATAAGCCCTCCCCTTACTGTGTAAGATTCCTCGAAAATAAGCCCTCCCCCGAAAATAAGCCCTATTGAGATTGCTACTGTAGTGAAGGTGATCCCCTGCGCTACACGCTACATTACAGTACCCTCTGTATGCACCGTCCCCCCCTGTGAAACGCACGCCACGCTCCGAGCTGCATCCAATCAGAGCTGCAGCTGTGAGCGCGTCATCCTGTTCTTCCCCAGTGATTTGCTTGCTGGTACATTTTTTTGTTCACATTTACCTGTTTATTAAAATTGCTGTCAATGTTCATTAAAATAAGCCCTCCCCTGAAAATAAGCCCTCTGGTGTTTTTCTGTCCAAAAAATTTAATAAGACAGTGTCTTATTATCGGGGAAACACGGTACCAGTTCTGCCTTGTCCTTTAACTTCTGCATTCTCCCTCGGTGTATAGGATGGCTTAGAGTTAAGAGATACTGAGGGGAGGTTTGGGGTATGGGGAGGTTGAGACATTTTCTTATCCAAAAGTGAATGAGGCCCTTTTCAGTACTGTGCATCCATGATTACCTATTACTATATTCAAGTAAAATAGTTTTTAATCAGCCTTTCACTTTAAAGCAAACAGAATTTCTGAGTCTATTGTGTGAACATTTATAACAAGAGTCATATCAAATATTTGTAAATGTTAAGACCTTAAAATATGATGCTCACATTTTGTGAATAGATTCCTAAAGTCAAGAATGTAGTCAAGACTGGAAATGAGATGTTGTTTCCTTGAATACTACACAATAATCTAGAAAATTCAATTTCCTTTTTGCTCAAATCTTTTGTTCTTTTAAAGACAAAGAATCTATTAGAGCACCAAGACTTTTGGACAATCTATATTGGATTGGAAAAATATATAAATAAAATTGGATTAGAACTCTTCTTTATTAAAAAAAGAAAAAGAAAAAAGGAAAGAAAAATGAGAAAAACTGATAAATCCATTGGAAAAGTCTAAAAATATTTGTGATAAAACATGCACCATGGAACCTCTGGCTCCTGCAAAGGGTGGAGGTAGGAAGGAGATGTGCCTCTTCATGTCTGTTCTTTGGGACTATGCTTGTTCTTTGGAATCTTACATTTACTTTTTAAAAATTAACATATTTTTCTATATTTCATTAAATATTTCCCAATTTACACATAAATTTTTAAGCATTCATTTAAAAAAATTTGAGTTCCAAATTCTTTTCTTCCCTCTTATACCTCCCCTACCTATTGAGACCAGCAATACTAAAGTGATTATACACTTAACTTTTGATTTTTTTTGCAGTTGTTCTCATTTTCGCCATTGTAGTCATTTTGTATATTGTTTTCTTGACTCTATCTTCACTCTGCATTAGTTCATTTAACTCTGTTCATGCTTCTCTACATTGGTCATATTCATCATTTCTTACAGCAGGGTAATAACTTATACCATTCCTCCACTGACAAACATCAACTTTGTTTCCAGTTTGAACTCACTTTTCAGGCTATACGCTCTTGAAGTTTAGTTATATCCTTCTGCTACAAAGCACCATTAATTGAAGGGGGATGGGGAGTAGAGAGAAAAGGGGAAGAAGTAGCCTCTTCCCCTTTTTCCATGAAGGTCTACTTTGTTGTGCTTTCACATGGCAGTGTAAGTGTTAGAGTGATTAGGAAAAGCTAGAACTGGAGTCTCAGATCCTTTTACCAGAAGTGTGTGGTGGCAGCTTTTCTAAGAGTTTAGCCCCCTACCTCTTAGTATGCCAATCATCAGAAAGCAGTCTCAGTTTCTGAAACCCAATTCATAAGGTACTGGGGAAAATGCTTACAGTCATTGGGAGGGGTCTCTGAGTTCTCTGAAAACATCAGACTACTCCCTATAATCCCCTGGGGGGAATTATTATAACTGATTTATAATAAGTATTAATATAGCATTTTCAAGATTTCAAAGCCCTTTACATATATTGTATCATTTTATCCTCGCAACCACCATAGAACATAAGTGCTATTATTATCGTTATTTTACAGATGAGGAAATGGGAGACAGGTTAAGTGACTTGACCAGAGTCACAAAGCTAGGAAGTATGTGGGGCAGGATTTGAATTTGGGTCTTTCTGACTCCAAGCCCTCTGCTTTATCTATTTCACCACAAAGGTATGTCCCTTTACACTCTCTGCTTATTAAGGTGAAAATATCAGAGCCATAGTGTTGTGAAAACCTTTCAGAAATTAGTTAAACTCCTTAGATAATATTAGCATCCTTTATGGCCCTTCTCTATTATGGTTTTTGCTAACCTCATAATGAGCTTTAATTTTCCTTCCTCTGTCCATTAATCATCAATCACTCTCCTTGCTCTGGGAATGAACACAATATATTCAAGTGATTAGAAGTCTGTAGAGTGAAAAGACTTAGCTGAAATCTGATTCTTCTCTTTCAAACAAGAATGGACAGATAGCTTCCTGTTGAGGCTGCATCTGATACATTTTCAACATAGGCATAGTAATGGACCTTAGGACCCTTTTAAGGTCTCTAACATGATTTTTCTGTCCTTTAAAGAGTTGAAATTTGTCATTGGTGGTCTAAATGACACTGGGTGAGTTATTTTACCAAATCATGAAATAAACAAGCAGTATTTAGTTGAGCACAATTTCTGTAGCCAGAAAAAATAAAAAAAAAAAAACCTCAACAAAATATTGAAAACTGGATTGATTTGCCTAAACATTTTCTAACTTGATTAGCCTCTTTGGGTCATGCTTATGTTCTTCAGCATTTTGTCTTTTCTTTTTGGGGACACATTGATCAATTCTGCCTTTCCCTCTATTCAGTTAATGCTTCTCTTGTTTCTTGTGTGAACCATTTCCTCTGAAAGATCTTGAGCCAAACCCTAGTCCTCTATTGTCTTTCTGTTTGACAGGAGAGCCTTACTTTTACTCTTCTCTAATGAACAGTAATAAAAATGAGAACCAGAGGGTATGGAGATTTTACTCTTGCTGAATGTCAACTCTTTCCTTCATCCTGTTAACTCACCTATCCTCTCCCTCTCATGACTCACCTGCTGCTTCCTACAGACCTTGTGATGAGTCACAGCATAGCTATGTAGTAAAGTTGGACTTTAGTATCTGCCTGCTCTCTAAATTTTGACTGTTTGCCTTGGTTATGACATCCTATTCTGCCTTGACCTCTACTTTCTGCATATTCCCTATCCCCTGACTACAAGTCTGACACTGGATTCATTGCTCTGTCTTGGTCCTCAGTTTCTGGAAATTTATTGGGACCAAAAAATTCTTCTGTCACCTACCCTTTTGTGGATCTCATTTTTTCCTTTTTTTGGAGGGTGGAAGACAAGGCAATTGAGTTTAAGTGACTTGTCCAAGGTGCATCTTATTTTTAATTCAACAAACAAGTTCTCCTGGTTCTGGTTTCTGACTCTGCTTTCCCTTCAAATGTGGCCTAAAATAAGGGGCAAAACTTCCATAAGGGGGATAATAGAAAGGAGACTCTTCACTTCTCTGGACCTCAATGTCCTTATCTATAAAAACTGAGGTGGTGAGCTGAGATGATATCCTACATACCACCAGCTATAACAATAAATTATGAATTCCTTTATCTTTCTCTGGACTCCTTTAACTTTGTTGACTGCATTTTACAAAATATTCTTTTTTAAAAACTTAGGCCTGGAGCAATTAAAAAGACCTATAATGATCATAAAAGAAATGAATGGAGTGCACATAGTATTAAAATGTAGCTTTCAGTTTATTTTTTTAAAATCTACTCCTACTCCCACCCCCATTATCTTGTTTGGCACATAGTAGATGTTTAATAAATGCTGTCCTTATTGGGAAAGAAATGGGTGGGGGGGCAGAGATGTTGAAGCTAGTTTGAATATCTGTTGAATTGAAAAAATAAAATCTAAAGGGCTGAAGATGAAACAAGGGGAAGTGATCAGTTGATATGGCAAGGAATAAGAGAAGCATGAACAGGTTTTGGCCAAATCAATTTGCATAGGGAGTTCCGAGTGGATGGTCTCAAGTCTCCGATTAAAATGCAGCATATACAGTAGTGTAAGTCAATAGAAAATGCAACCACCTGCTGAAATTAGTTTTGGAAGAGAATCAGGACACCTGCAATGAAAGGTACAGCTTGATTCCCATTATGGGCACCTGACATTTTCCATCTGATTACAGCACAGTCAGGAGTAACACGAAAGCTCACCAATCCTAGCTGTCTCTTTAGGCTACAAATCTACACTGTTGGAAGGAGAAGTACTGGCAGATGGGAGGACATTGTTCACCTACTCAGCTTCATAATTCTGCCACAATGAGGCAAAAACAAATCTTTGTAGTTCAGGAGTTCATTTTCCTGTGCCAAGTCTACCCACATTTCATTATGTTCAGCAGGATGTTGAAGGGAAAACTTTGGAAGCACTGCAATAAAAGTCTTTGAGTGTCTGTCCATTTGAAGAAAAAAAAGGGGCACATCCCTCCCCCTTTATCCAATTTGCTGAGCCAAGAGTCTTGGCTAGATTGAAGGACTGTAGTGGACAGGATGAAGTTCCATTGTTTTAACTAGATAAGGTCAGAAATTTTGACTTTATTCAATTAATGTTTTGTATGACACAAAACACTTAAACTTCACAATAAATTTGGTCATGGGATTAAGCTCATGGCAGTCTGAAAAAGGCATATTTCAAGAAACTATAAAGTGACAAAATGTAACAGTTCAATATCTGTTTAAAATATATAAATCATAAACATGTAAAATTATATGATGAATAAGAATAAAAACAATTATCAAATTTTCTAAGAAAAACTATCAAATGATCACTTCATAATTGATATCTTATAAAAGTAGTCTGCTGTTATAAAGTTAAAATATGCGTATGCATCTTTATACTGCCTCACCCCTGTGATAAGCCTCATATGTATATACCTCCTCCATCTGATAAGATCCCACACCATGAGTTTTCTCATAAGCTGGAAGTACCTCAGCCCCAGGTTTTATCCAGATTGAATATACTAATTGCCAGGTACCCACCCTTCAAAATACCCCATGAGGAGTACATGGCCAAAAATCTTATATAAATATTTTTATGTCAATTTCTAGTATATTGTTTGGAACTTTAATCTTTTGGATGAGATCTAATATAACAAGCATCTACTTTTGGGCAAGGCACTGTGTTAGGTTACAAAGAAAAAAAATAGTCCTTGCTCTCAAGGAGCTTATATTCTACTGGGGAGGGGGCAGATGGCTTTGACTTTTATCATCTTTTAAGGGCTGATCACACTATCTGTGGGATTAAATGCAAAAATTGACAAAGAAAGATGACATTCAATCCTATGATAGATCACCTATTTGCTTGCTTTACCATGCTCTGAGTGAAAGATAAAGGCATATTAAGAAGGATAAAAACCATAGAATCTCAAAGTTGGATGGGACCTTAGAGGTCACCTAATTTAACCTTTGTTTGTGATGCTTTAGAAATATATAAAAGCAACATATGAGAGCATATGTCTGTAATTCCTGCTATCAGGGAGGCTGAGGCTGGTGATGGATCTCTTGAGTTTGGGAGTTGTGTGCTTGTGGTTTATGCAGATTGGATGTCAAAATGAAGTTTAGCATCAATATGGTGAGCCTAGGGAATGGTGAACATGTCCATGTCAGTAACAGAGCACATCAAAGCTTTGATGTCAATTAGTTCTGGAATCAGTCCCTATACTTCCAGTCTGGGAGAGATGGAGAGACCCAATATTTTTTTTTTTTTAAGTGTGTGTGTGTGTGTGTGTGATAGTATGTCAAAGTAGCACCACACCTGTCTCTCAGTGGAAGGCTTCTTTTCCTGCTCCTTTTACCCATGAGGTTACCTGGCATGAAATCTGAGGTTCTGAGATATTCTATGTAATTATTTTACATGTACTTAGCACTTTTAACTTTTCAAAACCCTTTACATGCATCCTCTTAAACCTAGGTTCAGGAAAACTTTGTGACTTCAAAAATGTCATGAATGAAAGGTGATAATAATAAATGATTAGATTTAATATAGAACTGTAACACTAGTCCCCTGAAGACCTTGGGTTCTGAAGTCAATCGATCCTTCAAATTATGGTTTAGGACTCTACCAGCATGGCACACTTTACCAACCATGTAGACCATAAATTCAACAGCAAAATCATTTAGTTAAGACTTAAAAGTTATAAAAGCAGTGTAAATAAATCAAATAACAGAATTGTTTTCTTCTCCACACACAAATCTCTATTTCCAAAGGTGATAGAAAAAATACAAACTTTTTAGGAAAACTCATCAGTAGGTGGGGAATCTATTTTTTAGTGAATGGGTAGACTAGGGGAGAGAACTTTCATATCAGCCCCCCCCCCCTTTGTGTTATGGTAATCTTCTATAGCTCCTTGGGGCTATATTTCACTTCAGTCTGGTTCAGAGCTGCTAATTTGTCCCACAGGGAATTAGTTCTCAGAGTTCCTTTGCCCAAGTGAGCTGCATGGTATTCCATAGACCATAGCTTAGGTCACTAGACCACCTTGATTTGACTGCTTAGGAACATCCCACCACTCCTTTAAAAGCATTGTGTGGCCCCATGTCTTATTTCTTTCTCTTTTTTGAGTGGTTCCATTTTTCTTTTTCCTTTTCTGAGTCTATGCTGCCTATCACAAGTCTTCTGGGATTCTGACATGCTAGAACTTCTTCCCCCTAACCTCCCCCTTTCCCCTACTCACTCTTTGCCAGTAGTTCCCTTAATTCATTACTTTGGGTACTTGAAGCCATTCTGGAGAGCTCCCTTTAAGGGAAAAGGTCAGACCAAATTCCTTCCACTGTCATGAAAAAGACATGGGAAACCTTCCATTAAGATAGACAGAACACTGGTAAGCCAGAGTGCCTAGAGTAAAATGTGTGCCCCTGAGGCTTTGGCTTCTCACATCAGGGTGGCTTAAAGTTGTTTTCCCTTCACCTCCTCAAATGAAGCAACTAGCAGATTTGTAAAATGTTAATACTGAGGCTCTTGGTAGAATGGAGTCAGGAAGGAAATCTGGAGGGGTTTGGGGAATGGATGACGAAGACCTTTCTTCAGGTCCTTAATTTTCTGAGGTGAAAAAACAATGGAAGTCTGATTACAGCTCTTTGGCATTCTTACAAAATACACAGAAAGAAAGAGCAAGTTAAAAATGGCCACACCCCGATCTTGCATCTTTTGGAAAATTCTGTTCACCCTGAATGTCCTTTTGTACAGTTGACCTTCCATTAACTCTGCTCTTCCCTTTCAAGCCACATTCAGTGTGACTTAGGAGTGACCAGTTTCCTCAGCTATTTCAATATAGTATTAAAAAAATAAATCCACGGATGTATTAGGGATTAAAGTGTTAAAAGGATGAATTTCCTACAGAACTAGTACGCGATAATGATAATAATGGATATTTATATAGTACTTTGAAGTTTGTCAGGCTGTGTTATCTCACTGGAACCTCATGAAAACCCTGTTAAGTATGTATTATGGGTACATTACCTACTTTTTACAGACAAGGAAACTGAATCTCAGAGAGGTTAGGTGATTTGCCCTATAGTAACATAGCTAATAAGTGTAAGAGGAAGTCTTCCTGACTTTGAATCCAGTACTCTATCCACCTGGTCAGGGTTTAGCAAACTACACCGAGGGTCAAATCTGGCTGCCCATCTGTTTTTGCACAGACAGAGAGCTAAGATCTGTTCTTACCCTTTAAAATACAGTAACACTTCGTTTTAAAATGTAAAAACCATTTTTAAGAGGGCTAACCACTAAACTAGACCAAGAAATCTTAACATAGGTTCTATGAACTTGTTAAAATTTTTTAAAATTGTATTTTGAAAAAAAATAGTTTCCTTTGTGGTTCTATGTATTTTATTTTATGCATTTAAAACATTATTCTGCATAGGCTTCTCCAAATTGCCAAAGGGGTCCATGACATGAAAAAAGTTGAGCCCTGGGGCTTGAGGAAAACATTTTAACCCATAGCATAGTCCTGGGCTTTGTTATTATTTCAAAAGATGGCAAGATTGTGGTCTGCGATGTTCTTTAAATGTCTCAGCTGCAAACATTCTCTTTGTTCCTCTCTGGGCCTATATCTGCATTTCCCAAAAGCTCCAGGCTGTATTTTATGTGCACACTGGGGCAAAAGACTGACTTTGGAATTACTGCAGTCTTGGATGCTCTGATGACCTTGCACATGAGGGTGGTTTGCTTTTGGCATCTGCCTGGACTTGTTCACTGCTCATTTACACCACAGGACTTTTTAAAGGCAAATCTAGCAGCTGTGTGTGAGCCTTTCAATTTTCTGAGCCTAAGAAGAGATCTGGCAAAATTCTTCAGCCTTTTCATTAAGGAGAAAACACCTTTCATTTGTCCACACCTGGCATTAGGTGCCTTGGTTGGGAACTCGGGAGAAAAAAGCCCTAAAGTATTTTGTTTCAGGTTATGTCATAGCCAAGAACTTGGGTAAAGGACTCTGTTTCTCCCTGGGGATGGCATGCTAGCCAAGACTGCTATGGGTAAACTGTAAATATTATACTAGAAAGAATGGTGACTATCTTTCCTGGAATTCTCATCATTGCTGAAAGAAAATAAACCTCTGTGCTTAGACCCAGCTGTGACTAAAATGAGAAAAAGTGCCCCAAAGAAGTACCAGGAAATCTGCAAGGGAGCCCGATAGCAACAATAACAGCAGCAACAAATAACAATAATAATAGCTGCCATTTCCATGGTGCTTTAAGGTTTGCAAATAGGAATTCATTTTATCTTCACAAAAGCCCTAGGAAATAGATAATATTATTATCCCCATTTTACAGAAGAGGGGACTTGTTCAGGGTCATTCAGCTAGTCAGTGTCTGAAGTTGAATTTTAATGTAAGTCTTCCTTCCTTGAGGTCCAGGGCTCTGCCATTGTGCCATCTAGATATGGAAAACTGGAGCTGATTTCCCTTTTGGTGTCAGGTGAAAAAAAGTCTATCAAAGGTGCCTCAAATATGAAGAGTTCTGTGACAAGGGGTCCATTGAAATCCCAGCTCTACTTTTTTGCTCCATTAAATGATTTTGGACAGATTTCCAGTGACTCACTTTCTTTTTCTTTCTTTCTTTTTTTTTTTTGACTCACTTTCTTTAATCAACCAGTCAACCAACCAATTAATTATGTTTTTATCTTCTAAATTAAATTTTATTTTTAAAAATTAATAAGCAGTGATTTTCTCTCCCTCTTTTTTCAGTCTTTTAATGATTTACTCCCCCCTCCTTCATCCCCAGAAAAACAAAAAAAACCAAAACTTTTGTAACAATTATGAATAGTCAGGTAAAACAAATTCCCACATTGGCCATGTCTAAAAATGCGAGTCTCATTTAGCAAATTTAACCTATCACTCTCTGTCAAGAGGTGGGTAAGTATTCTTTATCATTGATTTCCTGGACTCAGCTGGTCATTGTATTGATCAGAGTTTCTCAGTCTTTTAAAGTTATTTGTTTTTACAATGTTGTTTCAACAAGAATTTACTAAGCGTTTACTTTGTGCCAGGTACTGCACTTGGTGCTGGGGATACAAGTATGAAGAATAAAATAATCCTTGAACACATAGAGCTCATATTCTAAAAAGGGAGATGAAAATTACATATGACATATGTATGGCATAAATAAAAATTAATAAATGCACACACATATATATGCAAGCAGTTAATTACAATGTACTATGGGTTTTGTCTCTCTTCCAAATTTCTCTTATTACTCTTAGGGCATCATCATTTTCCCAATTGCCCAGGCTCGAAACCCAGGTGTCACCTTTGGCTCCTCTTACATTTGTTGTACACATTTAATCTGTTTCCAAGTTCTTAGACAAAAATAGAGAAGTTTGGAAGAGGAGAAGGTTTGGGGTAAAAAATAATGAGTTCATTTTTATATATGTTGAGTTTAAGATGTCTCTCAGATATTAAATCTGAAATATTCAGTAGACAATTGGTAATATGGAACTAAAGCTTGATATGAAACTGGACCTGAATATATAGATCTGGGAATAATCAGCATGGAAATGATAGTTAAACCAGTGGGTGTTAATGAGTTCACTGAGGAGAACAAAAAAAAAAGCCAGGACAGAGCCTGATGCAATGATCACTCTTTGATGAGGATAATTGAACCAGCAAAGAAATTTGAGGAGTGAACAGATAGGTAGGAGTTGTACTAGAAGAGAGTAATGTCATGAAAATCTGGAGAGAAAATTTAGATGCAGTAGAGAAAGGTGGTCAAAAGTGTCAAATGAAGCAGATCTATAAGAGAAAAGACCATCTGGCTTGTCAATTAGTAGATATTTGATAAGTTTGGAGAAAGCATTTACAGTTGACTGAAGAGGTCAAAAGCCAAATTACAAAGTGTTAAGGAGTGAGAAGAGACAAAGTGGAAGTAAAAAGCATAAATAATATAAAATTTTAATTTATGGAATAAAACAAGCATTTCCATAACACAGTATAATAAAAAGATGATTGTACATGAAACTACATATCTACTATGCACAACTTGCTATTCCTTTCAAATATACAACAAAATCATCATGTAAATTTTTTCTTTTTTTCTTCCCCTGCTCCCCCCAGAGACAGTTAGCACACACACAGGCACACACACACACACACACACACACACACTTAAAATTATTCTATACATATTTCTATTCATCAGTTCTTTCTCTGAAGGCAGAGAATGTCTTTCTTCATATGTCCTTTATAGTTAATTTGGGTATCTATAATCATCAAAATAACTTTTTCATTCAAAGTCATTCTTAAAACAATACTGCTGTGTATACAATGTTCTCTTGGTTCTGCTTATGTCACTCTTCATTATTTCATGCAAATCTATCCATGTGTTTCTAAGATCATCGAGTTCATCATTTCTTAAAACACAGTAGTATTCTATCACAATCGTATTCCATAACTTGTTCAGCCATTCCCCAAGTGATGGGTAAACCTGCAATTTCCAATTCTTTACCTCCACAAAGAGAGAATAGCTTTTTAAAGGAGTTTGGCTGAGAAAAAGACAGATATAGGATGATAATTTTAGGGGATAGGAGGGTCTAGTCAAAGTTTTTTAAGGACAGGAGAGACATCTGTGACTATAATATCAAACAATATAAGGTTTACATTTACCACAAAAGTAAAGACATTTTCTATAGATGCAATATCTGGCAGTGAATATTTAGCTGCTCATTCATTCATTCATTCATTCATTCTTTCATTCAATAAACATTAAGTTCCTGCAGGCAGAGCACTTTGTATTAGGTGCTACTGGAGATAAAACTCCATATGATACCTGGTCCCTAACCTGATGGAACTTACAGTCTAGTAGCCCAGTAAAAGGTAAACAGATTAAATATATAGCAAAAAAAGATAAAAAAGATTTTAAAAGATTATATGTATAGGAAATGAATATTAGAGTTGCAAAACAATGTTGTGTCAAAGTCTTTTCTGAGTGGGATATTAAAGAAAGTTTCATGAAAGAGGTGGCACATGCAAAGGACAGTTCTAAGAAAGAAATCATATTAGAGATTTCCCTCTCATCATTTTGGGTGGGAGGATGGGTGGGAGGGGAGGAATCCAGAAGTATTATTTCACTGGTGTTGACTCAGAGAGGCCTCCAAGTGAAAAAGCTTCTTCTGCCAGTGTGGGTAGTACAAGTACTGTGCAACTTATAGCCTAGATGACTGGCTATGGAAATTTTAAACTCAAGTCATAGTGGCTATTGCAAATTGAAAATGAATGCTGTTGCAAGTCTTTTATTTCAAAGCTTCCCAAGGATATGACAAAAGTGAAAGAAAGAGGGCCTCCAGGGGCAGCTAGGTGGTGTAGTGAATAGAGCACCAGCCCTAGTCAGGAGGACCTGAGTTCAAATCCGGCTTCAGACACAGCACAAAAACTAGCCATGCGACCTTGGGCAAATCACTTAACCCCAATTGCTCTCCAAAAAGCAAAAAGAGGGTTTTCTTCTTGTTCCTGTGTTTGATTCTATGTGAGCTCATTTGGTGCAGTGGAGCATCAAAAAAGCAATTGCCCTTTGGGATTTGTAATTGGTCAGTTGATAGGCATTTATTAAGTGCCTGCTATATGACAGGAATAACGCTGGAATGCTGGGGACACAAAAAGAGGCAAAAGACATTTCAGGGAGCTCACAATCCAACAGGGGAGACAACAAGCAAATAAATATGTACAAACATAATATAGACAAGGTAAATGAGAAATAATTAGCAGAGGGAAGGCAGTAGAAGCAAGGGCATTTGGAAAGGCTTCTGTGGAGGATGCTACTTTAGCCAGAATTTGAAGGAAATTTGAAGAAAGTCAGAATGTACAATGAGGAGGAAGAGCTTTCGAGGCATGGAGGGACATGTGGCATGTGGGGGTTTCTTTTACTTTTCTACAAAAGATGTATATCTTTTATGTAGTATTATGAGAAAACCAAGAAGGAACATAAAAGGCACATTCATGATGCTTTTTAAAAAATTGATATTCATTTTCTCCCCAATTCCCTACTCCCATTCTGGTGAATGAGGGGGTCAAGAAAACATATCCTAGGATCTCAGGCTGGAAAGGACCTACAATTCAAACCCTTCTTAAACAAAGGAAGAACCTGAGGTCTAGATAGTCCAAGTGAATTGCCAAAGGATCCTATAGCTAGGTGGCATGGAAAATAGAGTGCAAGGGCTTAAAGGCAGGAAGACTCCTCTTCCCAAGTTCAAATCCCACCTCAGACACTTACTAGCTGTGTGACCCTGGGCAAGTCACTGTTTGCCTCAGTTTCCTCATCTATAAAATGAACTTCAGAAGGAAATGGCAAACCACTCCAGTATCTTTACCAAGAAAACCCTAAATAAATGGGGTGATGAAGAATTGGACATGACTAAAAATGACTCAACAACAACAAGCTATAGTTAGTATCAGAAATAGAACTTGAGCCAATTGACTTAAAATCCATTTCTCTTTCACCTACCATGTTTCCCCGATAATAAGACCTATCCCGAAAATAAGCCCTCCCCTTACTGTGTAAGATTCCTCTAAAATAAACCCTCCCCCGAAAATAAGCCCTATTGAGATTGCTACTGTAGTGAAGGTGATCCCCTGCGCTACATGCTGCATTACAGTACCCTCTGTATGCACCGTCCCCCCCCCCCCCCCGGTGAAATGCACGTCGCGCTCCGAGCTGCATCCAATCAGAGCTGCAGCAGTGAGCATGTCATCCTGTTCTTCCCCAGTGGTTTGCTTGCTGGCACCATTGAGAGCAGTGCCGCGGAGGAGAGCTGAGGCAGGACAACATAAGCCCTCCCCTGAAAATAAACCCTCTGGTGTTTTTCTTTCCAAAAAAAAATAATAAGACAGTGTCTTATTATCGGGGAAACACGGTATAACTCAGTTCCCTCAAGATGCAGTAGATATATTCATTGTTTCTTTGGGAAAATGTGGATGTGTGCTGTGGTTTGTGCTCTAGGAACCTGTTAATTACATTCAGTCCAGCAAGCATTTTGTTAAGTTTTGGCACTGTCTTTAGCATATGAAGACCCCCACATATGTTGACTTCTCAGGGAGCTTGCACGCTGACTTTAGCAAAGGGAGTAGTGGTTTGAAGGCTCCATTGACCTTTCACACCAACTACTTAAGATGAATAGCATGCCTCCCTTTGACCCTTGCCTATTGTTTTGTTTTTACTTTTCAGCACATGTTAGGTAATTCAGGTTGGAACATCTAAGGTGCTTTATCAAGTCTGATTAGAATCAATATTCTTTTTTCCAGTGTGAACTTTGATTGGTTCTCTAAGGGTAAACACTTGGCAGTTTGGAGCAATTTCAGTTTGGGAAAGGCAGGCTTTGTGAGTGGCTCAACATATTTTTTTCAGGTATAGGAAGGACTCATGTGACTAAACCTTTATCAAACCCCAATGAACATTGTCTAGATATGACCTCTTCATCCTAGTGGGGGATTTCAAAAGATGCTTTGGGGCTTCTGGAACAGGGATGGCATTCTAGGTATTAAGGGACAAGGAGGAAAAGGCCACAGATTCAAAGAAATTTGCATTGTTCAAGTAACAAATGTGTTTCATACAGTGTGAGGGGGAAGAGGCTTACAATCTTCTTAGTCGTTTTTGAAGTTTCAAGTCAGGGAAAGTTATTCTTTTTTTTCCCTTTTTTGGAGCAGGGAAGGCAGGGCAATTGGGGTTAAGTGACTTGCCCAAGGTCACATGGCTAGCATTAAGTGTCTGAGGTCATATTTGAACTCAGGTCCTCCTCACTCCAGGGCTGGTGCTCTATTCACTACCACCTAGCCACCCCAAAAGTTATTCTTGCCACATGAAAAAATTATCCTACGATTGTGCCATAATATTGTATTATATAAGATACTCTCCTATCATCTATTATTCACAAATTTTAAGGCCCTTAGTACTAGATTAGGGGTATATCTCTGGGCCTCGGTTGCTACAGATGTGAAATGAGGGCATCCATAGTGTTTTCCTGCTCTAAGAACCTCTATTTTTATAATCCTTTTTCAATCAATACAATTTTTCCCTCCAAAGGCAGAATCTAAGTTATGGCTGAATTCAAATATAATGTTGTATGTTATACTTGTTTGCATTCACAATGAAGGTGGAAGCTCAGGTTTGCATGTAGGATATATTATATAGGAGATATATATTTGACCCTATAGTTTTTTTTACTGAAATCCTCCTGATTTGTAATCTTGATTACTCCCCTTGTAGCAGCTGTGCTTTGGAAAGTCTGCCAATCCTAATGGCAATAGAAGGAGCAGAGAATTAAGAACATATGTAGGCATTGATAAATTTACCTATTTCTTATGCATAGCAGAATGATGGTATTCCCTAAGCACATTTTGTGTCTCAGTCACAGCTGTGATTCTGTGTTAAGCCAGTTTTCCTAGTGTCATTGATAACCAAGTCAGAGACAGATTTAAACAGGACAGAAAACCTGAGATGCTCAATCCCGTCTTTCACCTGGTGTTCTTTATTGGTATAGGGTGGGAAGTAAGGTATTGTACTCCATCAACTGGAGTTAAAATGGATGTATTCATCATTGTCTTTTTGCATTTTGGAATTTTAAATATGTGATACTATCAGGATCCAATTCACTATTTGGTAATTTGGCTAGTAAATAATCATTCATTTTTTTTTACCCAAAAGTGAGTTCTATTACTATCTTCTAAAGATGGGTCAAGTCTTATTCCCTGAGGCAGCTACACAGTACAGTGAATAGATTGCTGTGCTAGCCTTCAATACTTAATAGCTGTGAGGCCCTAGACAAGTCACTTAACCTGTGTCTGCTTTAGTTTCCTCATCTGTAAAAATGATGGTAATAATTTTTTTTACCTCCCAATGGTATTGTAAGTATAAAATAAGATAATATTTGTAAAGTGCTTTTGAAACCTCAAAGAGCTATATAAATGCCAGTTGCTACTATTACTACTTTTAGGTAGAAAAAGGGTTTTGAAGGAAAATATTCTCCTTCAGGGTATATCCTATCTACATTGTTATCTGAATTCATCAGAATTGTTTGACCTATTGAGATGTTTTGGAAAGAGAATTACCCATAGTTATCATTTTTCATGTAGGTGAAAGCAGGCTTACTTTTGTGCTGGGTTTCTTAATCTTTTTTTGGTGTCATAGACCCCTTTGACAGTCTGGTTAAGCCTAGAGACCCCTTCTCAGAATAATGTTTTTAAATACATAAAATAAAATACATAGTATTATGCAGGACACAATATCAAAAACAGTTATCAAAATATGCATTAAAATGGCAAGTTCAAGGACCCCAGGTAAAGAACCTGTGGCTAGGGATTTCTTTTGTTCAGAAGTGGCAAGCCGACTATAGCAGCTGAGCCAGAACAAAGACCTCTGAACCACGTTAATGTGAATGTGCTACAGAAGAAGTCAGATTTCTAGCAGTTTGCTGAAGATAGAATAATGAGGACTCAAGACTGGGGAGATTACATCCCAAAGGAGTTCCCAGGCAAGTAGATTATACTGTGTAATTTTCTCTACCCATCATTTCCATACAGGTGAAATCAAGTAAAAAACCTTAAGGGCTGCCTTGAAGGGGAAAAGATGGTTTTGTTTTTGTTTTTCTAAAGTGGAGCCTGAGAGTCAGAATCATAGATTTTGAGCTGGAAGGGACTTTAGGGAGACCAAAGCCCTCAATTTATAGATAAGAAAGTTGATTCCCAGAGAGATAAATGTTACAAGGGGTCACACAGGTGGCAGAGCCAGGATTCAAATCCTGGTCTTCTGATTCCAGACCCAGCACACTTACCATACATGATATCCTCCTGGAGACTCAGAGGAGTGGTGGGCCTTTGACGACTTTGCCTTGATGATGGTTGGATTGACTGTAGTCTAATTTTAGGTTTCGAGCCTTAGGTCATTAAAAATATATACATATGTATAAATATGCAAATGTACATAAATATATATTTTTTTAAAAATTTATTTAACTAGGGTGGTGTTACCGCCTTCTCTCCCTTTCTGATTGTTTCCATGAATACCGGCCCATTGGCCACCAAATTGGGGCACACAAAGTGTAGGATTCCTTGTATTCAAAGGTTCACTCATCAAGGCTTCTTCTCCAAAACCATCTTTAATATATGCTCACCTTTTCCACTTAATAAATTCATTATAGTATTGCATTTCTCCCTTAGTTGATTGCATTTGTCTTGTCTCCCCAGGAGACTGTTTTCCTCTTGCAATTAGTAACCCTGTGCCTGTTCTTTCCTATGTATCCCAAGCAAATGTTAGAGTACAAATGTTCAGTGTAGGCCCTCAGCAAATATTTGCTTATTTCATTAGTACATGCTATCCCCAATAGGCCTATTGTCCATGTCTCTGTCTGTTGAAATCCTTTCTTTCTTCTGAGGTTCAACTCAGGTACCATCCCTTCAGTGAAGAGCTTTCCTTCTTCCTCCCTTCTTCCTTACTGTATACATTTGTTTGACTTCTATGTATATATGTATATACAGATATATTTGTCTAACACTTGGCTGTCTAGGCATGGCTTAGCTGAGGCCATGGAGGCTGCTGACTTGTTCAAATCCTTGTCCAATTTAGGGTATACTGGTAAAGGTTTAACAAATGGCTCTTGAAAAGGAAAAAAAATATACATATCATTCACTTTTAAGTTCCATTATTGACATTTTCTCCATCACTTTAAGTCTAGACAATCAATAAAATAATAAATCAAGTCATGACTTGTCTATTTCTGAGGTATAAACGATCACACTGAAAATTTAACAACCAACTCTCATGAGTCAGTATAAAGTAGCTTCATCCCACCTCCCCTCCACTCCCCCTCCCCCAGTGCAGCATTACCAGATTTCTTGGTCTGCCATGGATTCATTGACCTGGTATTGCCTGTTTCCTTAATAGGGGAATTAGGTTCCCTAATAATTTATCCTACTGTCCCCTGATTCCCAACAACTCATCAGTTTTTGTACATGTCTTATTTCCTTTTATTTCCCTACTCAATTGTAATCTCATTGAAGCCAAGGAATGTTTTTTCTCATTTTCTATTTCTAGCCCTCTTATTCATGAAGAAAGTTATAGAGTTGCTAATTATAGAAATAGCTATAGGCTCAAAGTCTAGGGTTTTCCCTAGTAACCAGATAATGCACAAATATGAAGCAGATATGACACAAGCAGTTTATTCCCACACAGAAAAAGGGATGCTAAGCAATAAAAAATAATAAAATGATTAATATCCAGAACCTTATTAGCAACAATGCAATCATTTGGGAGGCTGATATTCAAACCTTGTTGGGACATAAAAATCCAATCAAACATTAAGGAAGATCTTTTCCCCAATGGTCTTGCTTTCTCTCTGATGTTAACTCTTCCCTGGCTACCAGTATGTTTCCTCTGGGGCTATGCCCAATAGCTGCTGCTATTTCTCTGAGGGCTTCCAGGATCATTCAGTATTCACAAGTTATATGTTAAAGGAAGAAGCTTCCAGGGACCCTGGTAGAAGCCCAGTTAATTGAGTCACTGGCTCCTGATGCCATTTTGCCAGGGTAGAAAATAGCTTCCTTTCCCACTCCTGGTGGAAATCATATGTTGCTGCCATAAATGTGGGAACCAAGATGGTCATCAACTAGAAGCTGCCTTTTCTTCTAACCACAAGGGTACCTTGTATCATTAGCTTTTGTTTTAGTTAAGCAACCAATTAGGGGATTTCAGCACAGCAGAGTCACACATAGCTAGAAATAAACAGGATATCTGTGCATGGTCAAATTTCTATACAGTCCCTGCAATAAGTTAGAGGATATCTGTGCTTATTTCAAGCTGAGGAATGGGAGGGAAATGGGGGGAGAGTTCATCAGTTATTTTTGTACATGTCTGATTTCCTTTTATTTCCCTACTCAATTGTAATCTCATTGAAGCCAAGGAATGTTTTCCTCCTTTTCTATTTTTTGCCCTTATCACATAATCTTGTATCTAATAGGTACTTAACAAATGATGAGTTGAATTGATTCTGGAAGCACAATTTCAACTAGTCTTTCAATTCTGATATCTATTGTGAGCACAATTGTTAGTCTATGGGATAGAGGATGGGGATAGGAGACAGCTTTCTGGCTGCATTTTGGCTTATTTTAGAATATGATTTAATGGTCTTGTTTATAGTTTCTGTCAGTTGAAGTCCTGAAAAAGTTGTTAAAACAATCTTCTGGGACAACAGCAACAACAGAAAAATGGGGATGAGGGAGGGAGAAGGCAGTTCAGTCATCACAACAAAGCCTTTATAACAAATCTCAGAGTTTCAGGGTATGAATTGAACCAGGCTTGCAAAGGAACCATGACTGGTAAAACAGAAATGCATTGAGACCAGGGGCAAAAGTTAGATTGCTTGATTCATGGTTTAATGGAGACCTTAAAAGTAGTAAGCCATATAATAAGAACAAGGATATGCTCAGGTGGCAGGCATTTAATTAAATACTGGATAGGACAGGTGAGATCAATTTAACATGGCTTTTTAAAAAAATTGAAGGGAAGACCCTTTATAGGAATGATACTGTATCATTATTTTGGAATTATGATTGGTATAGTATCCATCATAACATCAAGCAAATACTTAATAAATAATGACCCTTTAATAACAGGTTCAGAGCAACATCCTTCAAACCTTACTGTTACTTTCTTTGCTTTTCCTTCCTTCCCCCCCCCCCCCCCCGCCCCAAATACCATTAGAATGTGATGTAAGTTGGTAAAAAGTGTATTTCCCCTGACATGCCACCCCTGCAGTACAGGTCTTCATCACTTCATGCCTTGATTACTGCAATGGCCTGCTGGTGAGCCTGCCTGCCTCCAGTCTCTCTCCACTCTAATACATCTTCCATTTGTGGGAAATGATGGGAGGAATTTTGTTTCCACATAATTAAAGGTTCTTCTATCTTTCATAGCAGAATGTGAGTCAGAGGGGACTGGTTCGAATTAGAGCTGTGATCTAGCAGGGCCAGGTTTCTGATCAGGTAGGGGGCTAGAGACTTGTACCCATGCTTCCCAAGCTATTTGAGGGGAGCATGACTTGGGAAGTTCAGGAATTTGCACCTAGCCAATGGAAATTCTAATGGAAGCAGTACAAGGTGGGAAATTCTAATGGAAGCAGTACAAAAGGGCTCTCATTTGTCTGAGTTGGGTGTACTCCGTTAAGGGAGCTACCCATTTATTCAGAAACAATAAATGTAAAATAAATGTAATGAAAACCTTCCTGGCTTACCAACAAATATTATTTATTGCTAGACTAAGTATATTTCTCACACATTCATGCACTAAAGTGATTTTCCTAAAATGCAAGTTCCCCTTCTCAATAAACTCTAATGGCTTCCTGTTACCTCTCTAGCAAACACAAAATGCCCTGCTTGGCGTTCAAAGCTCTTCATAACCTAGCCCCCTTCTACCTATCCAGTCTTTGTACACTTTGCTTCATATCACATACTCTTTCCTCTAGTATCAGGAGTATCCTGGGTTTTCCAGGAACAAGACACTCTCAGCTCAGGGGCGTTCTCTTCTTTCCCTCATAACTTGGACTGGAATGCTTTCTCTCCTTCACTCTGACCATTGATCTTAGTTTCCTTTAAGTCCTGGCTAAAATTCTACTTTCTACAGGAAACCTTTCCAAACTCCTCTTAATTTCAGTGCCTTTCCTCTGTTAATTATTTCTTATTTGTCTGATAGATAGCTTGCTTTGTATATATTTGTTTGCATGGTGTCTCCCTTATTAGATTATAAGCACCATGAGGGCACAGACTATATTTTGCCTTTTTGTATCCCTAGTGCTTAGCACTTATACTATAGTAGGTAATTAATATTTATTGAATTGTATAGTTCAGACCAAAGAGAATCACAGGAATTAAAATCAAAGCAAAATGGAGAAGAGGGACTCTGGGTGGGTCTGCAAATTAAACTCTAATGGGTTCTCAAAACCTGTAATGTAGGGGTGGTCAACTTATTTCAAGAGGAAAAAAGTCTGTCTTTTGTTGATGTCCCTGTGTATGAGTAGCAGTGATGGGAGAGAGTGTCTGGGGAGTGGGAACTGAGAATAGAAATAGAAGGAAATCACAGCTACTTAAATAACTATCTTAATTCATTCTTTCTCCCTTTAGCCCCAGAAGTGAGTTCTATATGATTAGGTTTAGTCCCAAAGAAGGTACATTAGTGAGTTATTGAAGAAGTTTAAACTAGTAATTTAATTTTTGTCATAGACTAAAAATGGCTTGGATAGATTTGCAGAGAAGAAACTCCTTCCTGTTCCTCAGAGATCCAAGTTTCATATTGGATAGAAAAGCCGGAGGCACATTTTCTGAAAAGTACACAAGGTCGTTTTTATAATAGATTGAAAGAACAGAATTAAATGATTTCTGTAGCTGTCAAGGTGCTGTTTCTTGGGGCTCCAAAGATAGAAGCATTCATATAAAAAGAGGTCCAGTAGTTAAGAAAAAAAAGAATCCAAAAGAATCAATCTCTCCAGCCCTTCACACCAAACTCCTCAAATCATGGGTTCTGTTACTATTATTTGATCCCTGGTATAATGAGTATCCAGTGGGTCAATGTACACGATGAAGGTCCTAAATTCTAGTGGCATATAGAACGGAAACTTAGATTTAGGAGGTGACCTTAGAAAACCTCTAGTCTACCTTCATACTATGTGAATTACCTCTAACGTTTTTGAAAGGTGCTCATCTTTCCACAGCTTGAGCTTTCTGCTTTCTGAAGCAACTTATTCCATTGTGGGACTGTTCTGGGGCTTTGAAAATGCTTTCATATTTGAAAGACCTGAATTTGAAGTCTCATGACATGAACCATCAGATCACGGGGCTTAGAGCTAGGAGGGACATTTATAAAATATTCTAATCCAACCTCTTAATTTTTTAAACAAAGCAAATTTAAGTCAAGGAAATTTAAGTAACTTGCCCACAGTCACACAGATAGAGCAGGTTACAAAGCTGAGATCTGAATTCAGCTGTTTTGATTCTCAATCCAAAGTTCTTTATAATACTAGTTAACAAAAAAAAAAGTTACTATTATGTGATATAAAATATATCATAAAATATTATCACATAAAACATATCATAAAATGTTATATAACAAAATGCTACATCATAACATAAAATATATCAAAATCATGTCATATAATACTATTATAAACTATACATATATACTAGTATTATTATAATTTAAGTCTGGAAAAGTCATGGCTGGGAGCCTGATTATAAAGGACTTCAAATGTCAGGTTAAGGAATCTGTATTTTATCTCAAGGGTGATAGGAAAAATTGTTGAAATCTTTAAATGCCTTCTACCAGTGGAGTCCCTTATGACTTAGCAGATGGTTTTGTGAATTATGATGCAAAAAACTCATCACTCAGTAGCCAACCTTCTGATAATAACTCTCCAAACTTTGCATTAGTATTTAAGAAAAAAACAACATTTACTTACAGGTCTTGAAAACAAAGGTTAAGGTGGTAAAGGACATAGAAAACAAAGAAGATAAATATTTTAAAATTACTCTGATACTTTTAATATGAGATGCTTGTAGAATTGTATCTCAATCCTTTTCTTGGAACAGTAAACTGGGGAAAATACTGGCATGGTCTCTAGAAAGTTCACATCCTCTTATTAGTCCCTCAAATAAATTCTATATACTTCTTTTTTATATGATAGACATGAATAGCTAAAACTGTGTAACTGACAATAAACATGCAAACCATCACTCCAACACTAAAGTTGAGCTTGCCCTGGAACATAGAAGATATTTTCAGTTAGTTTTTTTTTAATTAAAAAAATTGTTTTATTTTATTATTCACCTAACAAACAAAATTTTTAAAAGTATTTGCATATATACAGTATATTGCCAGTGTGATACCTACAGTGGCTGCTATGAATGCGTACACATATTTCTAGGTTTGGATTGCAAGATATATCAGCCCCTCTTCTTCAAAGACAAAACCAAGATATTTATTCATATACCAGAAAGTCAAATTCACCATGGTAGTAAAGAAGTTGGTACACATCACCAATGCAGGGAGCACTGCCATCCCCAAGCCTTCCCTCCATCAGGCCTCCCCACAAACAAACTCCCTTAGGCAAAATGCCCCTCCCTCACCCACATTAGCTGCTCTGCTTCTCTCTGCCTCCTCTCTCTCTCTCAGCTCCACCTCACTCTCCCTTCCTGCTCTACCAGTTCCTGATCTCTGCTCATGCTCTGTTGGGTAAAATCCTGCCACACTGAGCTCCATGTGACTCAGCTGTAGGCTGGGCCAAAGCTCAAAGCAGATCACATGTGCCCCCTATTAAGGGGCAGGGAAGATCTTCAAATTCCCTTAACATTACGCACAGTAAAACAAGAGATGGATGATTGTATCTGCATCTGAAAATATTATATATAGCTTACTTTTTTAAAGGCTTCCTTTTTTTTTTACTTTTAAAAAATAACTCAACATGGTACTTTCAAAGTTGCACTATGGATTGTCTATGCTTCTTATGAACTTTCTTCTATACTCTTCTGTGCATTTTATTTTAAATGCCTCCATGACCATCACCTCCTCCTCCTCCTCTTCTTCTCCTCCTTCTCCTTCTTCTATGTGGTGGGTTAGATATCATTATCACTATCCCTCCTCTTCCTGCCAACTCCTCCCACCTTTCTAACAAATGTTGTTCAGTCATTTCTGACTCTTCATGACCCCATTTTGGGTTTTCTTTGCAAAGACACTAAAGTGGTCTGCCATTTCCTTTTCCAGCTCATTTTATAGATGAGGAAACTAAGGCAAATGGGATTAAGTAACTTGCCCAGGGCCACACAGCTAGTAAGTGTCTGAGGCCATATTTGAACTCAGGAAGATGTCTTTCTGTCTCTAGGACCAGCACTCTATCCATTGGGATACCTAGCTCTCCCATTTGAACAAATATACATAGACACAACCAGTGGAAACAGTGGTCATGTCTGAAAGTGGATGTTTCCTGCATTAATTCATTCAGCTGATTGATAAGTTGCTTCATTATCAGTCTTCTCCAGTTGTGATCAATCTTTGCATTGATCAGATTTATTAAGTCTTTCAAAATTGTTTTTCTTTACAGTGTTCTTATTGTAAAAATTGTTCTCCTGGTTCTGCTTGATTCATACAAGTCTTCCCCGGTTTCTCTGAAATTGTCCCATTTTTTTAAATTGTGGAAAAACATTCCATTGAATTCACATACCATTATTTGTTTAGCCATTTCCCAATATGTGGACACTCCCTTAATTTCTATTTCTTTGCTACTTTGAGAAAGACATAAATATTTCTGTGCATATAGTTATTTTTCCTCTTTCTTTGATTTCTTTGGAGTATAGGTCTAGTAGTGTATAGCTAGGTGTAGCAGCAAGCACCCCGGCTTCCCCAGGGTGTCTGCCAACACAGG
>NW_027187336.1:10316532-10390066 GCF_028583685.1 Petaurus breviceps papuanus | reverse complement strand
TCCAGGTGCAGGGCAGGGAAGATCTTTAAATCTGCATTTCCATTACACTAGGTCAAAAAGTATTCAGGTTAGCAGGTTTAGGTTTGTTTTGGTTTGGTTTTGCTTTAGTTCCAAACTGATTTTCGATGCAGCTGAACTAATTCTACCAATAGTGCAGTAGGATAGTTGTTTTCCCACAACCCCTACAGCAGCTGTCCTCCTCCTTTGGTCATCTTGGATTTTCATCGACTTGTGGGATGCAAGACAGAACCTTAGAGCTGCTTTAATTTTCAGTTGTTTACAATTATTTTTGATTGGCAGCATTTTTACATTTGATTATGGATAGTTTGGATTTCTTCCTTTGAGAACTGCTTATTGATATCCTTTGACCATTTACCTATTAATGAATGGCTCTTGTATATTTGAATCAGATCAGAAATATCAGACAAGACTTGTTTGTGTATTTGTCTACTTCTGCATCAAGGTGAGGCATTTCTTTTCTAAGCAATAGTTTAGACTATGGTGATAATGAGACTTGCCCTATACCATTTCATTTGGTTTAAAGAAAATTCACTGGATCTTGCTGCCTTCTAGATGTTTATAATCAGGTTTTTTTAATTAAAATTTTTAGTTCAAAATTTTATTGCTTTTGGTCAAAGAACATCACTACTAGCCAGGGAACAAAGGATGAATACAATATTATCATGAAAATAAAGACAGACTGTAGTAAAGTTTGAGGGTTAGTCTCAGAGGTGGGGAGTCCTAGATTCAAGTCCTATTTGTGACACACAACCTGTGTGGCTCTGGATAAGTCACAGAGTCATTACCATACACTCCTCTTGGAGTGCTGGAGGAAGTTTCCTTGGAACTCTATATGCTAATGAAATAATGGATCCAATCTCTATCCTCATTCCCTTGAAAATAAATCGAGTGCTAGGGATATTCTCCTTTCATATTCTCATAGAGACAGTGGGGTGGGGGAAATTAGGTGTTGTAGTGGACAGAGTACCAGCCCTGAAGTCAGGAGGACTTGAATTCAATACACCCTCAGGCATTTATTAGCTGTGGTCATTTAACCCCCGCTTGCTACACCCCCCCCCAAAAAAAAAAAAAAGAGCCAGTAGGGTATATTGGGAAGAGAAATAGGTTTTTAGAAAAGGTCAGAGGCTTGAACCTCCTTGCTATTACTGAATGCTTGTATGGCCTCAGGCAAGTCTTTTCCCTTTTCACTGAACCTTCTTCCTTTTTTTCTTTTCTCTCTCCTTCTAGTTTCCTCTGTTACATCATTCAATTTTTCAAGTCTCTAAATAGGAAGTGGTAGAGGGAAGATCCTAACACACCTGACCTAAACACCAAAATAGGACTGAGTGTGTGTCAGTCCAGAAGCATATATTAAGTGCTTATTATGTTAGGCCCTGTATTAAATACTAGAGATGCACAGAAAGGCAAAACCAGTCCTGCCCCGAAGGAGCTCACATTATAAAGAGAGAGACATGTAAATATCGAGGCATATACAAGGCACGCACAGCGTACATGAAAGCAGTTGGGAGGCTGTAGGACCCGGGGAGACTGGGAAAAGGTCTCCTAGAGAAGGATTTGAGATATCATGAAGGAAGTCAGGGAAACGAGTAATACTAGAGAAATGATTTCTTTAAAAAAAATCAGGCTATGCTTAGAGAATTATGTCCAATTATCGGTGTCAAATTTTTAGAGAGGTGGGAAAAAAACCACTGACAAGTTGGAGCACACCCAGAGGAGTCTGGTGAGTGTGATTGGAAGCCATGAAACTTAATTAGTTGAAGAAACAAAAGATTTTAGCCTGGAAAACAGAAGATTTCAGGAAACATGATAATTATCAATATTCTCTATTGTTCCAAAGGGCAGAATTAGAGCAAGACTTTTTAGCTTGATGTAAGGAGGAATTTAATTAGAACTGCCCCCCCCAAATGGAATGGGGTTCCCATATAAGGTAGTGAGTTCCCCATTTCTTGATGTGCTTAAATAGGATTTGCATGTTGTCTCCTCCAGTATCTTTGGCAAGAAAACCCCAAATGGGATCACAGAGTTTGACATGATTGAAACAACTAAACATTAACAACAATGTTGTAGAAGAGGATTCAAATACTGGGTAGGGAGTTATACTGGGTGACATTTACATTTCATGCTAAAATGACCAGTATCATTAAATCACCTCAGTACATCACTGTTATTTTAATTGTAAGGTCTAATTTGTTCTAGATTTCAAAGTGGTCAGTGCAAATAGATATTTTCTAAAAGGCAAAATTCCATGACTGACATGAAGTAATTTGCGTTTTCTAGCATTGTTCTAGATCAAGGGTTTTTAACCTGGGGTCCATGATTTTTTCAAATTTGCTAACAATATTTCAGTATTATTGACTTCCTTTGTGATGCTTTGTATTTTTATGAATTTTAAACATCATTCTGAGAAAGGATTCATAAACATTTCCAGATTACAGTAGGGCCGATGACACAAAATAGATAAAGAATCTTGGGAAGAATGAATAAATACCAGGACAGTGTTGATGGCACCAGGTGTGAGGGGCAGGGGAGGGAATGAGGAAAGCAAGCATGAACTGGGAGAAAGATGAAGAGGCTGAGATGAAAGACAAACTTTGTCCATGTGGCAATTTGCCTACGGCTCTATCTGCAGCTGTTGTGGGAATGCCTGAGTTAAGATATTTAGACTAGTTTTAAAAGCATTGCATGAAGGCCACCTGTGGCAATGTAGTCTATCTCCTGGTTGAAGACAATTGATACTGGTCAATGATGACTCGAGGGGCTCCCTAGACCTGAGGATGGAAGAGCTAAAGACCTTGGTCCCTCCCTTCTAGAAAGCAAGGAAGATGAAGAAACTCTCCAAATTGGGAATAGGTAGTGTTCTTGCAAGGTGCTTCCTGAGATATAAGGCCCAGACCTTTGCTTGTTTCTAGAAGCTTTCCTCAAACATCCTCCTATGCTCAAATAGGACTAGAGGCCACATCCCACCTCTCCCTGCTTATTGGGACCTGATTGGGGAAAACTGCTTTTCTCCTTCTCCATGTTTTCTCCATGGGCATCCTTCATAAAGGGCCCAGTGAACCACCCCCAGGTAGGCAGTTGACTTTGTGTTTTTGTGAATTTATTGGATTGAAGACAGGTAAATAATTTGTAATGAATACAGATATTCTCAGGGAGGAAGCAGTGTTTCACAGTGAAGAGATTTGAATTCACAGGATTTTGTGTTTGAAAACTGAGGGCTCTGCTGCTTACTAGCTGTGTGACCTTCGGGCCTCTTAGTTTCCTCACTTGTAAAACAAAGGCATTAGACTCCATGGTCTTTTATTTGGGGTGGGAAAAGTCCAATTTTCAGCACCTGGCTGACAAGCCAGCTCGGCACCAAGTTCTGCCAGTGATGCTTCGGTATTTGGGTGGTCAGTCCCTCCTGCCTTAGAGATCTGTATTATGTCAAGACACTGTGCTTCTGTCATCATGGCAATGGCACAATACATTTATGTATCCTTGATGCCACTTCCATTCATTTATGCTACAAGCATATTTGATAGAAAGGGTGAAATATGCCTGCCTTTGACCCCCATGCCTTTTAATTCCCAGCACATATCTCCTGGGCCTGTGTGGTTACATGCCAATGCATGGAACTCTGCCAGTGGATACAGTGGCTGCACAAGGACTTGATGACCACTTTTTACTTGAAGAGAAGCTTCTATGCTCTTTGGGAAATGGTATGGCCAGTGCAAAGAATACTAGTTCCCACGTAAGAGGACCCAGGTCCAAATCTTACCCTGTCCTTGGCCACCTCCCTCAGCCTCATATTTTCCTTATCCATAAAATAAGGGGATTGAAATAGATGTGTAGCTATCTAGCTTTCCATCTATGACCTTATGATTCTAATGTGTTATCTTCTTCCTGTATCCCAAAATCTAAGCTTCCAAATTTGGGGGCATCACCATTTAGTTGGAAAAAATGAGGCCATCACATTTAGCACAGCTATATTACCTACCCTCTATCCTTACATTCACATATGAGTTCTTTGTACAGTGAGACCTTTTATAAAGTAAAATAAAAAATAGAGTAAGCAAGCAAAATCTATAGAGCCTCTATGTGTGTGTATAGACTATATATACAGTCTAGCTAACCATTTCTCTCTTTACTTGATGTCTCCTATATAGGAATTTGCTTGTACACTTACATCACATGAAGTTTCAGAACTCACAGCTGACAATGTCTCATCTGGGCTATAATTTTATGTGAAATCCTCCCCCTCCCCAATTCATCCTCTACGGTCCTTTCCATTCATGGTATATTAATCAATCAATCAATCAATATTTTTTTAAGCACCTACTATGTTCCAGGAGCCATGCTAAGCTCTGGGAATACAAAAGGAGGCCAAAGCAGTCCTTGTCCTCAAGGCACTTAAAATCTAATGTAATCATCTAGACAGGACTTCTCATGTTATAGATGAGAAAACTGAGGCCTAAAGAGGTAAAGTGACTTACCTAAGGCCATACAACTAGTTAGTATTTGAGTCATGACTGCAATCCAGGGTCTCCTATTCTCAGCTCAGGACTCTTTCTATTGCTTCATAGTTGATGGCACATGGTCAGTGCTGCCCTGCTTCAGAAGTGATTATAGTTTTTTAAGGAAATTGCTAACAGAGGCCCAAACTTTTGCTTGGTGACATCAGGAAACATGAAATGAAAACCAACAAACAACCTAATCACCAAACTTTATACTTCTGATATTTTCTCTTAGATCAAGTTTTGGCATAAGAAACTCATGAATAATTCAACTTCTATTGACTGGATAGTGTTTGTTTTTATCTAGAGAAGTTATCACAGTTCAGTGATTTAATATATGCCTGGTGCCACCCTCGGCATGTACCCTTAGGCAAAATGTACCATGCAGATGGGAAAAGACAAGACCATTTCACTATATTCAGTGGGAAGGAAGTCTTTTCTACTTTAAAGGATTAAGTTTAAAAAAGAGATAGGAAGAATAAAGATGGTGTGTGTGGTGTGTGGGGGTATGTGTGGGTGTATGTGTGGATGATGTGCATGTGTACATACACATGCATCACTAATCTTTACAGGCCCCATATTTCTCTTGTACCACCCCTGCCATTAATGGAGCAGATTGAATGTAGAGTAGCAATTATCTTGTATTTCATTATTGGCTTGGTTAGGTGCTGTGTCACTTTAGTTCATCTGTCAAAAAGCCAATGGGGTGGTAATTAGGAAGGAGAGGTGTATCACAGGGACAACTTGTAACAAGCACATTTTTTTTAACCTGCAAAGGTACATTTTTTTTTAAGGCAATGACTTGTTTAATTCAAAATCATCAGGCAAACAAATTAAACCAAAAATGAGGTAGTTGTGACATTTAGGCTGGAGTATAATGACCCTCAGATAAACCAGTGAAATAATTGCAGTAGGAATAATAAATGACTATAGTTTTTATTTCTACTGTAGTCATTTACTCTACTGACTTGCAGCCTAGTGCTCTTGGACTATTTCTTTGTAGGCAAAAATAAAGTAAATGGATAATGAGGTCTGTAAAATTTGGTACTTTCAGCATAAACCTGTTGGATTATTTATGGAAAAGCTATTGAATTTTCTGGGCTGTTTTCACCAGTTATCTGCTCTGCCCATGAAGCCCTGGAGTTCTGGTGGGTTGAACTTTGTTAGTATAGGAACAAATTAGCTTGCCACTACTAACCTGCTGAGAGAGGATCAAAAGAGCCCCTCTTTTGAGATTGTGTGGTCTCCTCACTTACTTGAATTCATCAAGTGAAAAGAGAGATGTCGACAGGAAACAGATCTAGTCTAGGATACTCAAACACCACAGAGCTTTCCCTAAACCAACTAGTTTAGGACACAAGAAAGCTCTAGTAAGAATACACATGGCCCTGTGCAAACGCATAGTGAGACAGAAGAACCTCTGGACTTGGAGAAGATCGAATCTGAGTGCAAGCTCTGGTTCTGTCTCTTCCTAGCTCTGAGATTTTGGAGAATACGCGACCTTTCTGTAGAATGAGATGGCTGGGCTAGATGAAACCTGGTGTCCTTCTCAGTTTGTAGAGTCTTCTCCATCTCTACTACTGGTAAATAACTACTCTCATTTATATAGTGCTTTTAAAATGATTGTTTGTGAGTCAATGGTATCATTGCACACAAAGGCAAATTTTGGAAAAATCTTAAAGATATGCCTAGCTGTGGCCAGGGGCATCTTTTTTGCTTTCCCTGCACTAGGAGCAAAGTGGTCCACGGGGTAGCTACCTAGGCTAGGGTGCTATATCCTCTTTATTCTATCAAAGATTCTCTTTCAGCTATCCCAGCTTTCTTGCTATTTTCTAATCCTTCCATATACTCCTTTCTCTGTACCCTTATTTATTCTGCTCCTCAGAGAAGAATGCATCCCCTCCATCCAAATCCTACCCATCCTTCAAAATTCATCTTATGATCTCTCAGTAGACTATAAGCTCTTTAATAATAATATTTACATTCATGTAATGTGTTAAGGTTTGAAAGCACTTTATATATTTGATCCTTTCAACAACCCCTAGAGGCAAATGCTATTATAATCCACTTTTATAAATGAAGGAAACCAAGGTTGAGAGTAGGTAAGTGACTTATGTAGAGTCACACAACTAGTAAGTGTCTGAGGCCAGGTTTGATCTCAGGTTTTCTTGGTTCCCAAAACACTTTGTACTGTCACCTTGAGGGCAAAGACTATTGTGTCTTCATGCCTCCAGCTCCTGGCTTATGCATAAGCACTTAACAAATCCTTATTAAAAGAATGAGTGACATACCTATCAATGGAACTTTTACTGAGTACTAAGTATTTTTTATTTTTTTTAATGAGTACCCAGTACTAAGTACTTGTGGTTTGCAAGACTCTGTGTTGGTCCCTAGCAATATAAAAAAGCAAAAATGATATAGTCCTTGACCTTAAGAGGTTTACATTCTATCCAAGAGCAATGTCATATATATGGACGGAATATAGACAAATATGTAAAGTAAATGCAAAACAATTTTGGAGGGAGTAGAGCAGAAGGATGATTTTTACAGAACATATATATGTATATACATACATATATATATGTTTATACATACATATATATGTGTATGTATGACATAATGACATTCCTAAAAGTTGCATCATTTTATTGAGTTAATTCTATCTTTAGTTCATTATTCTTCTATTTATTAAGTAGCTTAGTTCTTAATATTCTGCAAGCTAGAACTGTAGTCATGAGGCAGCCACCAGTGTAGTGGATGGAACACTGGACCCAGAGTCAGGAAGACCTTAGTTTAAATCTGGCCTTGGACACTTACAGGCTGCATGGCTCTGAACAACTCACTCTCAGTTTCCTCAACTGTGGAATTGTTGTAAGGATCAAATGAGATAATATTTATAAAAAATGCTTAGCAAAGTGCCTGGCACAGGTTAAGTACTACATAAATGTGTATTTCCTTTCTTTCTAATAAAATATAGATATTTTAAAAGGCTTTTGACCTATTAAAGGCAAGGCAGACTTTCTCCAACTTCTGTTGGACCCCAAAGCCCAAGTTAAGCATTTGAGAGGTGGAAAAGCGGCAACATATGGCTATTCTTTTCAACTTGGTCTTTTTAGCTTGGCTCTCTCCCTTTTATCTGAAGTACAGACCTCATGGAAGTCAAGACTGTGCCCTCCTGACATTCAACATCTCTAATATTTTAAACATCCAATTCCCCCCCAGAACTCATCATCTTCTGTTGATAAGCTTGTGCCTCCCTCCTAGTTAGGTCTTCAGATGATAACTGATCCATTTGATCATTTGAGACAGATGCACACCTCAAGATTAGTTCAACAGGATTAGATTAACTGGATCCCCTTTGACAGTTATGAAAGATTTCAAATATAGTAAAGCTATATCTTATATGAAGATTAGGTTCTAAAGTCAAACCAAGCAGTGAATAGAGCACTGGCCCTGGATTCAGGAGGACCTGAGTTCAAATCCGGCCTCAGACACTTGATGCAATACTAGCTGTGTGACTTTGGGCAAGTCACTTAACCCCAACTGCCCTCCAAAAAGCAAAAGAAAAACAAACAAAAAAAAGTCAAACCAAAAGACAAAAATACCCCATATAGTCTAACTTACACTCTCCTCAAAGCAGCTCTCCAAAGTGGGCAGTATCTGACAGGTTAGAACAACAGAAGTAAGAGAGGTTCATGGACTGGATCCATAAACTTAGGGTAAAGATTAAGTGGTGAGCAAAGTAGAGCTGGGTTCCACAAGGAACTCCTCTCAGTGCCTGCCTACTGTTTCTCTCCCTGTTACAACCTCCCCTTTCCCACCGCCTGCCCATGAGAGGGGTGAGGAGGCAGATTCAAAGTTCCCATCTCAGACTGTACTACAGGTCATATGTTTGTGTAAAATGTCAGATGGAAACACCAATCCCATTTAACTTCTTATTTCTCTTTCTTATGAACCTGTGTAATTGGATTTGTATAAGCTAAATTTATGTAACATGCAACTCCACTGTATATGCCTGGTAAAGAAAAATCAATGAAATTCAGAGGGGACATATGGGATTTACAAAAAGAAAATGTTTCCTTTTTCTTTGATTTCCCCAAACCCTCTCTCTGATTGGGCCTTCTCACCATATAGTACTTTCTGTGTGGAAAAATGATTAACTTTTTTAATAACTCTACTCTTAGAGATGGCTAGCTCAGGAACATGTTCTAATAGTAGAGAGTCCAGAAGAACATGCTTCTATTGAATAGTATCAGTGGTCCACAGCTTGAATCTGGGAATGTGAAAAATGCTATCCAAAATGCTATCATCCAGATGATCCATCCATCCCAGAATGTGTTTAACCCTTTAAGACCTGTTTGAACCTGTGATTGTTTTCTTTTGATGGTTGGTACAACCTTTGAGGGTAAAAAGCATCTTTTTTTCCATTTACTCCAATCTATCTTTTTATCTGTTCAAGACTGGAGAAAATTTCCTGGCCTTTTTGTTCTTCTATTTTCCATCTGCAAATTGAATAGGACAATACAGAGCATTAATGATCACTTAGGAAGATATAAGAGGCAGGTAAAGGGCACAGTGGATAGAGGTCTCCAGGCCTGGAGTCAGGAAGACCTGAATTCAAATCCGATCTCAGACACTTACCAGCTGTGTGACCTTGGGCAAGTCACTTAACCCTGCTTGTATAAGTTTCCTCATCTTTCAAATGAGATGGAGAGGAAAGTAGCAAATCACACCCCATTTTTTTCCAAGAAAACCCCAAATGGCATGACAAAGAGTAAGACATAACTGAAAAGGACTCAACAGCAACAGCCGGAGGATATAAAGTGTTGTTGTAAATGTTTTTGTCGTACATTAGATCCTCAGGGGTCAAGCCAAGAGAAACATGACTTCAGTCAAGTCAAGAGATGGTCATGTCTGAGATTGTGTTGTAAAGGAGTTTTTCTAGTATTCCTAGGAAGAATTAGAAATAGTTGACATTAATTCAAGGTGTGCAAAGTGTGTAAGTTATTATTTCATTTAATTACCTCTTTTTTTTTGGATGAAGAAATTGAGACTCAGAATGGTTAATCAGTTTGCCCAGGGTCACAGAGATATTTTGTGTCTGATGTACAATTTGGACCCCAGGTCTTCCTGAGTCAAAGTCCAGCACTATCCACTGCTCCAAGATATTTATTCCAAATTCGATGCCATCTCCAAGTCAGGTTAAGTGAGACTTTGTCATTGCATCACAAATAAGGGAAATTTTAAAAGGAGTTTAGAAAACTCCTTTAATGATTCATAGATGAATGACATTCTCCTTTTAATGTTTCATTTGTGTTTACCTGTGATCCTTCTCTAGGAAATATGTCAGCCCTTCAAAATAGCACAGTCTGTAGGTCACGGAGAAATTGCAGAAATAAGTAAGATGCCATGCTTTCAGTCATAGCTTGACTATTATCTGACAACTCTCTGGTGATAAATGAGGGAAAGCCCATAATGGTTTGTTAGCTACCCAGCAGAAAACTTATTTTTAACTTGCTAGTGACCATAAAATGCCTACCATTTAAATTATGCAAATATTCCAGGGTCTTTAAGTCAAAGTGAATAAGAATTAATATCTTCAGTGATAGCTAAAATTCTAATTTGAATTAGAAATGTTAACCTCCCAATATTTAAAATAGAATATACTGTTGGGATGAAAACAGAACTTGGAGAATATAATTTTTCAAATAGGGCAGATCAGGTTAAGGATACTAAGGGACTTGTCTAAGGTCTCACAGCTAGACCCCAGGCCTGATGACTTATGATCTAGTTCTCTTTCTTCTACCCTTCAGCCAGGAAGAAGATAGCCAATAGAAGATTTTTCAGACCAGATATAATTAAATTTATTTTAAGAGAGTTCTACTCAGCTAAGGAAGAGCAGAATACTGAATTACTCAATAACCTTCCAGGGAGTAAGACCCACAGGACTGGACCAAATTTCAGCTACTGACATGGTATGTTATATGCCATATGTACCAGATTGTTAGTATAAAAGTCAGATTCTTGCTTATGAAATAGGGGGACTTTGGAGGATGGGAAAAATGCCACAGAATCAAGTTTAAAATGTCATTCTTAACACTTAGAAACAAATTATGGTGTACTGACTTCAAGGCTCTTTTTTCTTGGTCTAGAAATTTCCTAAATGTATATATCTATATTTGTGTATATCTCACTTACATTTTAATGTCATTTTATGCCCACGCTTCATGTTTGGAACACGAGTTCCCATTTATGTGGTTCTGTCAGAACATTGGCAGTATTAGTCAAGTAGAATAAATTCTAAGAACCAAAAAAGGATTTTCCATGGGGGTTCTTTCTGCCCCAGCTCCACTTTACCAATATCTCTAGCCAGAGATGCACGTAGCCCACATGTGGAAATAATGTCTAAATCTGAACTTAAGACATTTCCTGAGTTGATAGATATTGTAGTAATTCAATCCTGCTATTTTACTTAGCTTTAGGTGTGTATAATACAGACCATTCTCCATTTCAGCATTAGGCCACTTGAAAGGAGGACTTGAGAAGGGTTTGGGGAACAGCAGCAGAGAAGATTAAAGGGTTCCTGGGGAGGAAATTGAAGCTGAAACTGGTGCCTATTGTTGTAAAACTAGCAAATGTCAGGTAGAATTAGTCTTGTTTCCTCCTGAATCCAATTCTAACACTTTTCACTATCCACAATTTAAAATTTTGACATCTCCCTCTCCCCCCACCAAAACTGTCAGTGAGGTCTTGGATTTCCATCCAGAACTGTACTTTCCTCTTTTCCCTGGGAGCATCCAACCTTCATTTCCTGGTCACTGTCACTTACCAAGAAACTCTGACATAACATTATAGCATCTCTGCAATCCAATTGTACTTTTGTTCCCACAGCCCCAGTCAGATTAGGAATGTCCCTCTACCTGTGGTTTCCATGTTTTCTTTTTAATGGAATTATTGCCTCTGCCTTAATGATGCTGTAGTTTGGGTTCTATTGTTCTTTTTAAACGAGGTCTTGCAAAGTTATTTGCCTACTTCCCTTTGTAAAGATTTGGAGAAAATGTGACTTGTATGATTTATAATGATCTATAAATGGTAAAGTCCAAAATTTGACCTGTGTTCTACCTCTAGACAGTAGCTGCTACATGCTTTTGTAAAAGCCTCATCCAATTTCTCTTATCCATATTCCAGATTAGTTAGTCCATCACCACCATGTAAGTGTTTTAACAAGTACTCACTTACATGTTGTCCTTTATTGGCAAAGTGATAATGCATAGTACTATTTCCTTGGGGTTCATACTTTAAAATATGAATCCTCCATTGGCACATAGGCGCAGGCAATGGTGGTGGGGGTGGGTTGCATTATGGTAAGCAATGACTGAAAGATTATATTTTCCTTCTCTGTAAAATTATAGAGTTGTGGACTAGATAATATCTAAGATGAGTAAGTCATTAAGGAAACATTCATTAAGTTCGTACTATGTGCCAGGCACTATGCTAAGAGCTGAGGTTACAAAGAAAGGCAAAAGACAATCCCCACTTTTGTGGAGCTCCTAATCAAGTTGGGATTCAAATAGATCTGACTGGCTCTAAATCATAATAACAGGAGACCAGATGTTATCTTTCCAAGGACAGAAGGGTAGAAAGTAGGAGAATTGGATTTCATTTCCAGACTTTAAGAAATATAATATAATAAGAAATAACACCGTAATTATCAGTGAGTTGAGGTTTGATAGAAATACTGGACAGGGGAACAACAGAGGATAGCAAGGAAAAAGACTACTGTTAGAAAAATGGACTGAACCCCAAGGTTTGGGAAAAGGCACTGAAGGACTTTTAGTACTAGTATTTCAAGGGACCTTTTAAAAATAATCCCTTAAAATCAACTGATGCATTGGATTCCAGTACCTGCTGGAGGAGATCAGGAGCTGGATATTCCTTGACTCTTGCCATTCCCTGAAAGTTGTTTGTTCTACAAATTCCTAATATCAGCTTTCCTTATTTTAATAAAAAATTTTCATACAGATACAGAGTCCTGGCTAATTAAGGGTTTCATTTATTTAGGTCTAATTAAATATTTTATTTATTAATTAAAGGTTCTGGTCAAAGTTTCACTGAAAATTGGATATATGAGGTGAGTGAAAATGAGAAATCTAGCCGGACATTTCATTTGGGATTGTGGTTAACTAGACAGCAGTGATGGTGATCTTGGCATGCGAAGGACCAATATCCTCTTTCCAATTAATTGTCACTTCCAATGGACTCTTCTATTTTTCAGATATATTTTTTAAAATAAACAAATTAATTTTATATAAAGTTGACTATAGTTAGAGCAGGAAAAAAAAGACTGTTCTGAGAATTTTAGGAAGCTGCAATGATCTGCGATGGCTAAATAGAAGAATTTTTAGCAGTGGTTCATTTTATTATAATTCTGTAATGCCACCTGGAGTTAAATGATAATATTCTCATTCTGAAGTGACAGAATTTAAAAATACCTAAAAAGACTATGTTGCATCAATTGATTTAATTCATTATCTTTTTTTAAAAATTAATTTAAAAGTCAAAGAAAAGAGATAGGATATAACTTTATTTCAAAGTAAAATGATAATATCTGCTTGTAATTATTTGTTTTTAAAGTACACTTGCATAGTTAGGAGAAACTATAGTAAATTATTCTAAATTTACTTTTTTAAATTATAAAATAATTATTGATATACCTGGTCCCATTGGGTGTTAACACTTTCATTTTCTGGGTCTATTGAACTAAGTTTGGAAAGACCAAAAAGTTATTCTGCTTAAATTCTTAAGTTTTGACTTCTCAGATCCCCTTTTCCTTCTTTTGTTACTTAGCCTACATTCTTAGCCTACATCCTTTTTTTTTCCTTCTCCTTTTGTCCAAAGGATCAACAGGCTTGAAAAGAGCCTCTAAATGTCATCTAGTTCATTTCTCTGAACTTGAGCAAGCAGTTGCCCTCTTGACTTGTCTATTCAACAGGAAGTAGAAACAGACTGCTCACAGCCTATTCATTAAATGCTGTTTCTCACAACTGGATAGGGAGTTAGGTAAGGCTATGAGTCTCAAATACCCACATTTCAGTTCTTATTTTCTTCTAGAACAGGCCTGCACAACATAAGGCCTTCGGGCCACTTGGGGCTGCCAAAGGATTTCAGGCTCCCTGAAAAATGCAGGATTGCCACTGTGGACTCTCTCCTGTTTGTCATGTGACCCGTGGCAACAAACCATCTTAGTCAGTCTGTCTCTAGTCTAACCTATCCGTTACCCCAAAGGAGTTTAACCTATTTTAATTTTGGCCCCTACCTATTGCCAAGTTGTGCGGCAGGTTTGTCCTAGAATGATGAGTTGATACATAGCTTTGCAAATAATGACTGATTCAACAGTTAGTTTAGGGTGAATCACTCTTTTTTTTCTTCAGGTTTTCTTAGAGTTATAAGATCTTAAGTTTAGAGAAGGTAGGAGGAACCTTAGAGATAATTTAGGCTCAATCTCATTTTATTAACAAGGAAACTGATACCTAGAGAAAAGACATAGCTTGGCTCCCAAGGCCACTCTGAAAGTAACTGAGTCAGATTTGACTGACACTCAATCCAGCATCAGCTCATTTGGTTAGGGGTACTTGTCTGGTGAAGCATAATGGCTTCCTATTGCCTCTAGGGTAAAATGCAAATCCTTCTGTTTGACATTTAAAAAACCTCTCCAAATCTGTCTCACCAGGTTGATTATACAACTATTCACCACCACACACTCTTCATTCCCCCAAATTTGCTTACTTGCAGTTCTTTACATTTACTTGCCTCCAAGTCTGCATTGGTGGTTTCCCCTGCCTAAAATACTCTATCTCCTTACCTCCAACTTTGTAACCTCTAATACCCCTTTCAAGGTTTAGTTCAAGCATTTACAAGAGGAACTTCCTAATTCCCTTAGTTGTGATTGCTTCTCATTATTTTTCAGAAATATTGGATATAATATACATGTACTTGCTGTAAAGGTAATGGGAGTTTAAAGATCTTCCCTGCCCCTTTAATAAGCCCAAGGGAATTTGAAGACCTTCCCAGCTTTGAAAATATACTCTGCCCCCTAATAGGCTGAGAGTAATCACATGGAGCCTGTGGTGGGAGGAGTTTGCTGAAGGGTGGAGCAGAGCCCACAGGAAGCTGGGAGCCAGAGGTAGACTAGACAGTTAGGAGGAGAACACACTTCTCAGGGAGACAGATAGGTTTGTGAGTAAAAATACTGGTTTGTGGGAAGGCTAAAGGATGCTGTGTCTTTCTGTGCTGTTGTGGCTTATTAACTTCTTTGCTACTATGATGGAATTGGCTGACTGGTTTTGGGATTTGGTTTTCTGGTGTCTGATAAATGTTTCACTTCTGTCTTCTATATGGAGAATCTTTTATATTTTGCAATTGAGCACCATACAGGTATATTTATAGTGCTTATGGGCACTGTGAATATTGCATTGGAGCTGTACTTATGTATGTATGTATGTGTTGCATCAAATGGAATCTCAGCTTTTCAAAGGCAGAGACTGTTTTGATTTTGGTCCAGTCCAGGGTTTTGGTTTCTCAGGCACATAAATGCTCAGTAAATGTGAATTGAATGAATGAATCTTGGCAAGAGGTGGTATGGAATGAAGTTGAAAGATAAACCACTAAGTTTTGACCTGAAGAAAGACTGTACCGTAGGCTACCTTTTTAAACTGTAGTATATCTTGTAAATGTTTGGTTTTAATCACAAGAACTACTGAATAAGAGAGTGGGGATGACTTAACATTGGCCCTCACAATTCTTAGGAAAAACCATTTGAAGTGAGCTGAGAGTGTGTCTGTAATATCAACCTTTGCCTACCCACAGAGCAGCTTGTTTTTATTCTGTCTCTTGGGGATATCATTGAGACTGAATGAGATAATGTTTGCCTAAAGGTTTGAAAATCTGGTTATAATGAGCATTTTAGGTTCTTTCTAAAAGCTGATTGAGGATAGGGAATTGCTACTGTTGTGATGTCTTTCCTTTTTTTTTCTTCAAAGATATCATAAACAGGTTCACACAGGTTTCCAATCTGTGTCATTCTAGATTTCTCATTTTCACTCACCTCATATATCCAATTCATTGCCAAATTCTGTCATTTCTATCTTGACAACATCTCTCAAGTCCATTTCCTTCTCATCAATCTCACAGTCCCACTGTAGTTCAGGCTCTCATTATCTCTTGCTGGACTACTGCAATGGGCCTCCTAATTGGTTTCTCCACGTCAGTCTCTTCCCACTCTTAACCACCTTCTACACAGCTGCCAGAGTGATTTTTTCCTAAAGCACAGTTTTGACCAAAATGCTCTTCTACTTATTATTTTATGTTAATACACTTACATGTTGATATATATTACTTATATATAATGTAACACTACTTAATATATTAATATACTTATTAAATTCCATTGATTCCCTATTGGCTCTAGGTTCAAATATAAACTCTTTTGTTTGTCATTTATAACTCTTCATTGTTTACTGCTAGCCAACCTTTCCAGACTTATTATACACTACTCCTAAAATGCAGGTCTGAATATGTCACCCCTCTCCTCTTCACAACGGGGGTGGTTCCTATCCAGTGGCTCCCTATCACCTCTGGGATCAAATAGAAAATCAGAGCCCTATATAATCTGCTCCTTTCTGCCTTTTCAGTTTTCTCACATCCCCCAGTCCTTCCACATCCTCTTCATTCCAGTTATACCAGCCTCCTTGTTGCTCCCCCAACAAGACACCCCATCTCCTGACTCCATGCTTTTCATTAGCTATCCCCCATGTATGGAATTCTCTCTGTTCTCATCTCTGCCCCTGGCTTTCTTTAACTCCTAGCTAACATGTCATCTTCTATAAGAAGCCTTTCCCATTTCACTTAATTCTAGTGCTTTTCCTCTGTTGATTATCTCCAATTAATCCTACATATAGCTGGTTTGTCCATAGTTATTTGCATGTTCTCCCCCACTTCCCCCCAGCCCATTAGATTGTGGGCTCCTTGAGAGCATGGATTATAATTTTTTTTTACCTTCCTTTGTTCTATGCATAATGTCTGGCACATAATAGGCACTTTATAAATGATTATTGACTGAATAGCTGATCCCCTCCAGATGTTCTTCACACCTGACATTCCATCTCCTGCTTGTGTGCTTTTGTATTAGCTGTCTTACATGCATGGAATCACCCTCTCCTGACTTTTGCTTCTTAGAAGCAAAGTTTCCTTCAAGGTTCCCCTCAAATGAGACCTTCCATATTGTAAGAAACAAGCATCTTACCAAGAACTCCTTGAATCCAATGGTGAGTTAGGAAGGACTTTCATTGAATGTTTTTATAAGAGTGGGCACCTGACAAGTAGGTGTACCCAATGAGACAAATACACAGCTTTTAATTCCCCGTTCCTGAGCTGTATTTCCCTCCCCTGTTTCCCCATTGGCTGGGTACGCATTTTCTTTCATTGTCTTCATAATTTCCAGCTGCTTCATAAGCACCTGCATCTTGTTTAGCAACTTGACTTTTAAGTAGAAGAAACAACCTCCTTTTTTCCCACATATATAAAGCCTCTTCTGAATCCCCATCTCCCTCCCCAGCTGCTAGAACCTTCCAAGCAAAAATTAATTTGGGATTATTTTCTATCTATTTTGAATATGCCCATGCATATGTCCATGTTGCCACCCCTAGGTGGATTGTAAGCTCTTTGAGGGTGGGTAGAGTTCTTTGCTTTTGTATTTTGACATATAATAATATATGTCATATAATAAGAAACCTAATAAGTCATGTGTTAAAAGTCCTGCTTTGTTCCCAGAAAGGTAGACAGGGAGCAATTGGTGAAGCTGGCATGGTGGGGGGAGAGGGAGAGAGGAAGGAGGGAAGGAGGAAAGGAAGGGAGGGTGAGAGGAAGGAAGGAAAGAAGGAAGGAAAGGAGGGAGGGAGGAAGGGAGGAAAGAAATACAATACCCAAGCAACCATGCTTCTCTTGGCAGTAGAGACCATCTTAACTGATGGTGCTTATTGTGTGTTTTTCTCCATTGGTGACTTTTAAGTGCTTCTTGATCTGTGTTCCCTGAGTAGTGCAACAGGCAGGGGGAAACCCCTTATTGCTTACTCACCACCCCTGTCGAAATAACCTCATAGATGTCAGGGTTAGGATTGGATTTCTTTTAGATTAGGTTTTCTGGATTTGGATGTAGTTTAAGTTTTTACATACCTAAAATGATCTCTGTCTGGTATATTTGTCTGCTGAGAATTGATTTATTTTCTTCAGCTGTGGAGAGTGAGACCATGTTATCACCATCTGACCCTTCCTTCTTAATTTGATTATTTACTTGATCCCACCTTTATATACTTAGGGGCATTCCTTGCACATTCTTCTTCAACTTCAAAACTAAGTAAGATTTTTCTTGATATGTGTCTTTCAGTGGGGAAAAAAAGCTGGAATCCGTGGCCTGAATTGGATCAGGTCTAGACTTGGGGTCATTCTGAACTTTTCAAAGTTTTGTAAGCTACTTTGGTCTTTGGGAAACTAAACTGGGGGCACAGAAAAATTAGAGACTCATCATTTTTATCACCTTACTGAATATTTAAAGTGGTTTCATTACTTTTTCATTATCTTTAGTTCATTATTCAGAAACCATCCCAATATAAATTTTTGTTTACTGTTTCAAAATTTCTATTTTTCGAGCAGGGTTTCTTAACCTGTTTTGTGTCATGGACTCTTTTGACAGTCTGAGGAAGCCTATTGATCCCCTTCTCAAACAAATATTTCTAAAATGTATAAAATAAAATAGATAGGATTATAAAAACAATTGATTACATTGAAATAGTTCTCAAAATAGTTTTAAAATTACACATAGATTTGCTAACCCATCCACCAATTAACTTCCCATATCAAGCATTTTTAAGTACCTTATTATGTGCCAAGCAAGTGTACTAGGTTCTGGGAATACATAGACAAAATTAAAACAATGTCTGTCCTTAAGGAGTTTACAGTCTACACAGGGGAGACAGCATGGACATATATGGACATATACAAAATGGATACAAAATAATCACAAAGTAATTTTTTTTTCTGGAAAGACTTTAACAGCTAGGGAGGAATGGGTTGAGGGAGGGTAAGAAAAGACTTCATATGGAAGATATCATTTGAGCTGAGATTTGAAGGAAACTTGAGATTCTAAGAAACAGAGGTCAGGAGAGAGTGATCCCAGGCACAATGCAAAGGATCTGAAGAGATGGAGTGTCATGTCAACAAACAGGCCAGTCTGGCGGGACCGTAGCATACATCAACAATGCCTAAGTGTATCCTTCCACAATCCCTCCAACGTTGACTATTATAATTTTTTTCTTCTTTGAAAATTTGTTGAATATTAGTTAAAATGTCAGAGTTCTTTTGATTTAGGTTTCTCTTAATGGTGATTTGGAACCATCTTTCATATGGTTGTTAATGGTTTGCAATTCTTTTGAGAACTGTTTGATCACATCTTTTGACTACTTATCTTTTGGGAATGGCTTTTGGTACTATATATTTCTGTCAGTTGTCTATATTCTTAGATACTAAACCCTTTGCTAAGAAATTTGGTTAAAAGATTTCTTCCCATTCTACTGCTTTCCTTTTCCCCTACATGCATTAATTTTTATTTGTGCAGAAGCTTTTCCATTTCATGTAATCAAAATCATCTGCTTTATCATAATTGCTTTTATCCCTTCTTGGTTAAGATACATGATCTACTCTTCCATTTTTTATGTTACGATTTCTAATACCCATTTTAATGTATTATTATGAATAATAATTAATATTTAAACTTCAAGGTTTGCAAAGTGTTTCATTAATATTATCTCATTATTGCCTCAAAACAGCCTTGGGTATTGGCTATTATTAATCCCTGTTTGACAGGTAAGGAAACTGAGACGGAGAGATCAGGAGACTTGCCTAGGGTCAAACAGCTAGTAAATGCCTGAGTTGGATTTGAACTCAAGTCTTCCTTATTCTGAAATCCACCACTCTATCCAGTGCACCACATTCACATATTCTTATGTGGGAAGGATTAAGGATACTAAGGAGAAGAGTAGTTTGAGATGAATGCTGGTACTTCTTTCTTTCTTTTTTTAATAAGCAATCGGGGTGAAGTCACTTGCTCAAGGTTACCCGGCCAGTTATTTCTGGGTGTGGTGCTGAGTGTCTGAGCCCGGGATTCGATCCCCAGGCCATCCCGACCCTGGAACTGGTGCTCTTACTCGCTGTGCTACCTGGCCGCCCCGAATGCTGGTACTTCTGAAGAGGGTAGCTCTGAATAAAGGACCCAGATAGCTAAAGGATATTCTAAGAGTACCAGGTAGGGATGCGGGGTTCACTCATTGCAGTGTGAGAAGGTAGAAAAAAGAAAGCAGAAAGATACCAGAAGAAATTTTCACCAAGAACTATCTGGTTGTTTTAAAACAGCTGAAATTGGAAATTGGAAGAGATTTCAGATGTCATGGCATGATAGGTATTTGGACCTGAAAAATATCTTGGAGAAAATCTGATCCAGGGGTGGGGAACCTGTGGCCACATGTGGCCACAAGGCTGCAAGTTCCCCACTCCTGATCCAGTCTGACCTCTTTCTATTGTTGCCTTTTTTTTTTCTTCATCAGTCATTTCTAGATATATGCTTCCTGGAACTCCTTCCTCTTTTACCCACCCCCTACACATTATTTATATGTAGCCACCATCCTCTCTATTTTGAAAAGGAGATATGCTTCATTATTTGCTCTCCATAACTCCCTCCTTTTACAGAGGAGGAAACTGAGATTAAGAGAAGCAAAATGACTGACCTAAGGTCTCACAGACCATGTCAGAGGCACAATTTGAACCAAGGTTATCTGACTGTGGTACTCTTTCTGCTGTAGGAGGAAATCTTACAGATATTTAAATCAATCCCAGCTAAATTAAACACCATTATTTCCTCTAGCTGAAGTCATACCCCAGCAGGAATTTCCTCTACAATGACCCCAGTCAGTGATCCTCTAGCTTCCACTTGAAGCCCTCTCCTGAGATAGTTATGGTATGATGCAAGGAGGACTTGGAGTTAGAAAGACCCATTTCTGAATTCTCCCTTTAAAACTATATATGTAAACATGAGCAGGTCACTAATATTCCTGAGTTGGGGCTGCTAGGTGGTGCAGTGAATAGAGCAGCTGCCTTGGAATCAGGAGGACCTGAGTTCAAATCCGGCCTCAGACTTACTAGCTGTGTGACCTTAGGCAGTCACTTAACCCCAATTGCCCTGCATTCCCCCCCCAAAAAGTGAAATAAATAAACGAATATTCCCGAGCCTCAGTTTCCTTCTCTGCCAAATAAGGATAATACCTGTAGTATGTACACCAAAGGTTTGCTTTGACACCCAAGTAAGATAATTTATGAAAAGTGCTTTGTGAAGATTAATGAGCTTTGAAGTGTTAACTGTTATCATTATCATTATCCCTCCCCAGGTGCACACTTTCCTGCTTTTCCATAGTTTTAGTTGGGGGGCAGCTAGGTGGCACAGTGGATAGAGCACCAATCCTGGAATCAGGAGGACTTGAGTTCAAATCCAGCCTCAGACAGTTACTAGCTATGTGACCTTGAGCAACTTACTTAACCACAATTGCCTCTCCCAAACAAACAACAACAATGACAACAAAAGATAGCTTTAATTGTTAGGAAAATTGTGCTTACATCATGAAGTCTACATTCACCACTTTTCAACCTCTACCCTTTGCCCTCATTGAACTTTGGGACTAAATTAACTAAATCTGGTCCTGTATTCATATACAAACCTTTCAAAAGCTGACAGCTTTCAGCTCCTTCCCTCCTACCCCCCATGCTTCAACCTCCTAAGTCTTTTCTCTTTATGTCTAAACATCCCTATTTCTTAGAACTAGTCCCTTTGTTTCTTGGTCCTTAGTTCCACCCTGGTAGCCTGCCTCTGTATAGTCTCCATTTTTTCAATGTCCTTCCTAATATGCAATGCTGCAACTGAACACAGTTCTCCGTTTCTGGCACCATGGCTACATTTACTCAACCTAAGGTAGCATTCACTATTTTGCTTGCCATGTCAAATTGGGGCTTATACTGACAATTTTAGTCCAATAAAGTACCTAGATCTTTTTCACATAAATTTGTATCTTGTCATGCCTCTCTGATCCTGTGCTTGGGCCACCAATTAAAAAAAAATTCCCAAAGGAGAAGGATCATCATAGTATTACTTTTGGCATGTATTTAAGACATTGTTACTATCTGGCTTTACTCCATTAAAGTAAAGCAAACTAACAGGTGATAAGGTATTGGACTTAGAGTCATAAACCTTGGTCATATTACCTAAGGCAAGGGTGGGGAACCTGTGGCCTCAAGGCCACATATAGTCTTCTGGGTTTTGGATACAGCCTTTTGACCAAATACAAGTTTTACAGAACAAATCCTTTTAAGGGGATTTGTTCTGTGAAGTTTAGATTCAGTCAAAGGGCCACACTTGAGGACCTAGAGGGCCACATGTGGCCTTGAGGCTGCAGGTCCCCCACCCCTAAGAGGTATATACATATTTTTGTTTGCCTTTGTTTTTTGGAGGGGGGAAGACAGGGCAATTCAGGTTAAGTGACTTGCCCAAGTGTCTGAGGTCAAATTTGAACTCAGGTCCTCCTGACTCCAGGGCCAGTACTCTATTCACTGCACCACTTAGCCACCCTGGTATATGTGTATTTAAGGTCAAAGTTCAAGTTCAGACACATATATTGACTAGGTGGACCCTTTAGATTTTTTTTTTTTGGAGCAAGTTGGGGTTTAGTTATTTGCCCAGGGTCACATAGCTAATAAGTGTCTGAGACAACTGTGCTACTTAACTGCCCCCTCATTTAGTCTTCTAGAAGTTGCAGAATAATTGTTCTTCTGTCAATGAGAATGCTTCCTGAACATACCAATGAAATCACAGATTAATATCCCCCATCCATTAACATTCCTTAGTAAATTGGGTTCCTTGTTGTAATTGTTATTAAGAAATTAAATGAATCTAAATCAAAGTGTGTATCATTGATTCTTAAATATTAGGCTTTTTATTTTTAATATTTTGATTTTTTTTTTTTTTGCTTTTTTTTGGGAGAGCAATTGGGGTTAAGTGACTCTCCCAGGTCACATAGCTAGATTTTGTGTTGTGTCTGAGGCTGGATTTGCACTCAGGTCCTCCTGACGCCAGGGCCGGTGCTCTATTCACTGTGCCACCTAGACTCCCCTATTAAGCTTTTTTTTTAAATGAATGAATGAATGAAATGAAGATAGTCATTTTGTTATCCCAAAGGAATTAGTGTCTAGGTAAAGGTCCATAATAGTCTGTGCTGTTTGGATCACATTTAGAAGATTGTTTCTGGGGGTCATATTTTAAAGGGGACCCTGATAATTTACATAGAATTTAGAATAGTACAACCAAGATGGCAGAAAGTTAGAAACTGTAATGTATGAAGGAATGTATGAACTTTTAGGTTTTTAACATGTATAAAAGAATATAGATACTCTCTTTGATTATCTTAAGGGCTGCCATGTAGAGAAGGGATAAGTCTTATTCTACATAGTTGTAGAGGAGAGGAATAGGATCCATGAATGGAAATTATTGGGAGTCAGATTTGAACTCTATATAAGAATTTTTCCACTGGTGGAACTGTCCAGCTGCAGGACAGTTCACATCCTGAAACTGGTCAGGTGCTTAGAAACATTCAAGTAGAGACTGAAAAACTATCTTTCAGAAATACTATAACAGAGGGTTCTTCTTTGAGGGGAATTTGGGCTTGGACTTGAAGATTTTTAGGCTTTTTCTCCCAAAATAGGATTCTATTCATCTCTAATAAAAGACTTTCAGGCAGTCACAGACCTTTTGGAAAAATAATCCTGGGCAAAGAAGCTTTCCCAATTCCCCAGAAATTAATTTATAGACTTTTGAGTATTCGACCTACTAAAATAGGCTCCATTTTGAAGAAATAAATATTTGGTTTCCCCCTTTCTTGGACATAGGCAATATGCTTCAGGCATCTAGGTGGCACAGCAGATTGAATGCTGGGCATGAAGTCAGGAATACTGGGGTTCAAATCCAATCTCAGATATTTACTAGCTGTGTGACCTTGAGCAAATCATTTAACCTCTGTCTGTCTCAGTTTCCTCTGCTGTAAAATGGGAATAATAATAGCACCTACCTCCAGGGTTGTTGTGATTAACAAGTGAGATTATAATTGTAAAACAGCACAACACCTGGCACATAGTGAGTGCTATATAAATATTAGCTATTATTAATTATTATGTTTCTGTGTTGGAAAGTTTTCATTCATGCAAAACCTATTTATATTATGGCACATTTTGCTACCTGTCTCCTTCCACTCCTGTTGAAAAAAGGCTTTCCTTGACTGCCTTGCCTTTCAACACTTATACACAAAAGCAGAGAAAGACCCTTGCTAGTGTAACACACAATCCATTATTAATAATCTATAAATACAGATTGTTTTCATAACTTGATCTTTTAGTTTTCATCATTGGCCACAAATTTAAATTTCCATTACTTATAATAACTAACATTTATAGGAAGAAGGAGTAGGTCAGAAAACTTTCAACTCTCCAAATTTCCTGCACAAAAAAAGATAAAACATCACTTCAGAGTGAACTTGGAGCAGTGGGACAAAAACAAAAATCAGGGTAAAGCAGTTGTTCTCCTAAGACAACTTGAGAAGACCTCAGGAAAGACCCAACCTCCAGGAGCAGAGGTTGGCCTGAGTGAAGAAAAAATAATAGCAAAGATCATTTGGAAGAACAGGTCAGGAACTTCAAAGAAAGCAGGGGGAAAAAGGATGTAAAGAAAGCAGATTCAGTATTATCAGATCTTAAACTAGATTACAAGGTGTGGGCATTGTTGAAGTGTAAAATGGATAACTTTGATTATTTTAAACTAAAAATTTCTTGTATGAATAAAACGTATGCCGCCAAAAATAGGAGATGCAGAAAATTGGGAAAAGGCTTTCATAGACTATCTCTCAGACAGAATGTGGTTGTGTTGGAATATTTCTGTGGTATAGGAAATGATGAGCTGGTAGATTTAGAAAATCATGGAAAGACTTGTGAAGAAGATGCTATCCACTTTTGTAATGGTAAGCAATTGAATTAATGGTAAGCTATTGAATTAACACCTTGTTTCAGTTCAAGTTTCTTTTGAGCCTTGTATCAAGTCTGTTAAGAAATAGAATGTGTGAACCCCACAACTTGTGAACCCTAGAACTCATTAACTCCTGCAACAGGAAGGAGAGGAGCTAATGACCATATGTAAGGAGAGGTCTTGGCTAGAGACAGCAGAACTGAGAAGAGGACTCTTGTGGTGGCAGAGTCAAGAAGGAGAAAATTTGTGGTATCCTGGCACTCTGTTTGTCTGCTCTCTCTCTGTTAATGTTTGTTTGTAATACTTTGTACAGAAGCCCTCAGACCTTACTCAAAGCCCTGAAAGAGGATTTTCTGGTTGTATGTTTACAGAAGAACTGGAGGAGGGTTTTGGAGGTCCTGGGACTTTACTGATGATGTGTGCTTACCTCTTGGACCTTGTTTGTGGGTCTGTGTTGATTTCTATGTTGATGATTTGTGTTGAGTTCTCAGATCTTGTTGGTGGATCTGTGTTGATTTCACAGTGTAGCAGCAAGCACCCTGGCGTCCCTAGGGTGGCTGCTCACACAGGTTCTTGGATCTGCTTTGATAAAGGAAAGCAACTCAAAATGGGTTAACAAGCTTACTTTAATCAGTCAGATGTATATCATTTACCTAGTTCAGGGGAAAAAGATCAGCACCCCAAACTTCAAAGTACACAGACAGAATTATCAAGACAGAAACAGATCAAACAGACAGTTTCCAAACTGTCCAACCATTACATCCATACCAAACAACATCTGGCTTTCAACATCTGGGTTTTTCAAAGCCGGAGGGGGGGCTGGACAACGGCTTCCCAGAATACAGATCAAATCACAGAACACTTCTCAAAGTGAACCCCCAAAACAAAGCTACACATCAGGGCTTATATAGCCTTCTCCTGGCTCAGAGAATGTAACAACCTTATTGACCCACTGGCCAATCAAAAAGTATCTACTGAAAAACAAGCCTCCCACCCCAGGCTTCAGGTGCACTTTAGCCTAGGGGCAGGGAAGATCTTCCAAATTTGCATTCCCATTACACACAGGCAGATAGTGAATTGATGATGGTGCTGGCAATGTGAATGAACATTATTGTGGCTCTGCTAAGCTTTGTCTTTCCAGAAACAGGAACTGTGAAGGACTTGAGATAGATAGACTGAACACTATGAACTTCAGTATGGATGAAGAACTGGACAAGGAGCTGGACAAGGAACTGGGAGCTGCCTGACTTCGAATCCAGGTGACACTGGAACTGGGACCATGGAAGCTGAGAGCCAGCCTTGAATCAAGCTAAAAGAAGACTTTACTTGGATACTGTGTACTGACTGAGAAGATTATAATTTACTGTGAACTAGGGGTGGAGAACTTTGACTTTTGTACTTTGTGATTGAATTAAGGATTTTGTGACTGACTAAATGAATGCACTTTGTTTAAATCTATGTGACCACTTTGGTGAAAACTATGTGGTCATTTTAGTGATAAGTTGTTGAGTTGTGACATGGTGAATGCTATATTTTGATTTTCTGTGATAAGTTGTAACATTGTGAATGTTGTACCTTGATTTTCTGTGAATGTTTTGCTCTGATTTGTTATTGAATAGAGAGTTTGCTATACTATGTAATCAGAATCTTGAAAGCTGTTCACTGCATCAGTCCTCTGGAAAGCTGCTCATGTTTGGCTTTATAGCCTTTAGAGAAACAGATAAGTGGAAATAGTCATAGTATGGTCTTACATATATGTGTATGAGTATATATGTGTGCATGTGTATGTTTATAGAAATCTATGTATATGTGTATACACATATACACACACACACACATTCAAGCTTAATTGTAGCCTTCTTTAAGGCAGAGGGCTGGGAAAGAGTGAAAAAATAAATAAAAATCGCACAGCAGAGAACAAGGAGTTCCAAGGAAGCAAAGAAAAGCTAGGAAGCTTTTAGTATTTAGTATTTATTATACAGGTTTTCTTGAAATGGAAATTTATTGTTCTATATTGAATTCTTTCTTGTGTTCTATATACATGGCAATTTTTTAAAATTCTTTTTTCATTTTGTATTCAATTTTAAAACACATTTTTTAAATTACCAAAATAAAGGGAAAATATTTATATAGTACTTTAAGGTTTGCAAATGTGTTTATAAGTATTATCATGTTTTATTCTCACAACAGCCTTGGGAGGTAGATGCTTTGCCCCTGTGCCCTAAGGATCATGGGATCTTTCCATTCGGTGTGCTGCTGAAACCTTCCATGTGTTGTTTCTCCCATGAGAATGTGAGTTCCTTTCAAATAGGGACTCTTCATTTTCCCTTTGTTTCCTCAGCACCTAGCACAGTGTTCTTTACATAGTAAATGCTCAATAAATGCTTTATTCATTCATTACCCCCATTTTACAGATGACAAAACTGAAGTTGGACAGAATCAAAGTGACTTACCCAGGGTCATGCAGCTAGTAAGTGTCTTTCTTAGGTAGGTTTTGAACTCAGTTCTTCTTGACTCCAGGTTCAGTCCTATTTCCACTGTGCTACTTAGCTACTGAAACTAAAAGGGTCTCTATTGTGAATGTTTTGATAATTTAAAATCTGATATGAAAGATCATAAATCAAATATTAAACATTAAAATTTGAATTAATTTGATTAATTGTGAGAAGTGCATATTTTAGAGTTGAAGTAAAAAAGTGGAAAATGGAAAGAAATCTATCATCACTCACCTTTTGAATTTCATTCTCCTATTAAAAATAGGCAGATATTTTAGAATATATAAGCTAAAAATAAATTAGGTTTTACTAATAAGAGCCGAAGTCCCACAAGTACATAAATTGGTTAAGGTCCAGGTATTCAGTTCAATATCAACTATAGGAAGGTTTTTGTGTACTTTTGGAGGGGAGAGAGTTGAAGTAAGGAGTTGAGTATCTATGCAGGTTTTGATGTCCCACCTTCAGAGCTGAAAATTTATGCTTTCAACTAATTACACTTAGTGATTCTCAATCACATCTGTAATTAGCACCCTTCACCCTTAAAATAGGATGCAAATATCTGACAGCTTTTAACTATTCTTGAGGAAACAGTGATTGTGTCTGAAACAAGAGTAATTGGAATTCAAGGCAATCTGAGAATTATAAAACTATAGAACAAGATAATTTTGAGAGCAGTGGGTGGCAGTTGACTTGTCTATTCCTTTACAAACCTCCATACTCCCTCCCCAAAACTGCTTCTTCCTTTATCAGGGGAGATGAAGTGGACTGGGGGAGATTGCTTATTTCTTGCCTAGGTTTCTCTTGGCTGCTGTACCTCTGCTGCATTGAAGTATAACTGCCATGCAGGATTCTGGGTGCCCATTCAACTCTCTGCTGGTCAGGCTACATGGATTTTATTTTTCATCTGCTCTTTTCCTGCTCCCTTCCCCCAAACATTTCCACCTTTTCCCCAAGATAGGTACCAAGGAAGAGACTGAGTAAGCAGCATTTGTTCTGCTTATTCCTGACCAGAATCTAGGCAATGTCCCAAATGTCATCAGTCTTTGGAGTGAATGTTATAAGATTGTCACTTGTATGGCCCTAAACATGAGAGCGACTGATGGCCTATAGGTCAGAGCACTAGCCTATAAATTAAGCGATGTAGATTCTATTTCTAAATTAATGGGCAATCAATAGGTGACCTTGGGAAAAAAAAAAAACTTCTTAAACTAAACTTGTTTAAAAAGCAAGTTTAGATCCCTTATCTTCTCCCCCCCCCCCAAACTACTATCCTGGTAAGGAACCTCCAAGAGATTTATGAGCTAATATGCAAAGAACTTTGAGCGCTTGAAAGGAGAGATGCGATATAAACATAATGCATTATTAATAAAATGTTAAAAAATAGCATCATACTCCTTTACTAATAATAGACATTTCAGCTGCACTAACAGATAAGTGCCAAGGTACAGGCCAAGAACCACGTTAGAGAAAGGCTGATGGTTTCTTTTAAATTTATAGCATTAGAAGGAAAATTAAAATGGTTTTTAAAAAACCTCCTACAGGCTTTTGGTTTATAAAGGATTAGAGACTAGTTTTTTTCTTTTTTCTTTTCAAATACATAGAATTTCAAGCATCCTGGGTTAGAAATGTATCTTAAGACATCTTCTACTTTGATCCTCAGCTTACAGGAACAGTAGTGAAGGATATATAGTCAAGAAAGTACAGGTGTGCTTTCTTTTATGTAACAGGAAAGTTGATGAGTTGTGTGTAAAGTCAATTTTTCAGAATCAAATAATAGGCCTTTATTGATTTATTCTACATTTCAAAGATTCCTTTAAAATTTCTGATTGATCTTCATCAGACAGTTGATTCCTAACACTTTGACTTTAAGGTTTATTATTCTCCCTCTTCCTAGACTCTTTGATAAATAAATGATTTTTAGGAGCTCATTAGCAATTAAATAAAACTTAAGACCATCCAGGCATAGCACATATTTGATGGGTACCAGGAAGCCCCTCTCACTTAAACCTTTAAGAAATGCCTTTTACAAAGGAATCCCTTCATGACACAAAAAGAATTCCATAATCTTATTTATATCATATAGGGGACATGATTTCTTTTAGTGTATACTCTTTTGTTTTTTTTGAGGTTGAGAGTTGGCAGGAAGATGGGTTCCTTTCATCAGTTCAAAGAGCTCCCGGTTTGCAAACTCCTTCGGAGATCAGTAACTTGTCTTTAATTTTACAGATTTTGAGAGTTGCCTGGGGGCACTGGGAGGTTAAACAATTTACTTATGGTTACACAGTCAGTATGTGCCAAAGCCAGAACTGAACCCAGTTCTTTCTTGTACCGAGGCTTGACATTATACCACACTGTTTTTGTATATGTAGATATGAGCATGCCTAAAATGACTTTTTGTATGATAAAAATGGAGATAATTATCTTTCTCCCTATTTTATCCATATTCCTTTGTTAAGCTCTTGGGACATAGTGGGTTTTTGGTTGTTTTTTTTTTTTGCTTTTTGGAGGGGCAATTGGGGTTAAGTGACTTGCCCAAGTTCACATGGCTAGTTTTTTGTGTGTCTTAAGTTTCTGAGGCCAGGTTTGAACTCAGGTCCTCCTGACTCCAGGGTTGGTGCTCTATTCACTGCACCACCTAGCCACCCCACAATGATTTTTTTAAAACTGAAAATTACCCCATATTTAGATTGGTTTCTAGACAAGGGGAAGAGTTATTCTTTTGCCTTTGCAGCTGTCATACACAAACATGCCCCTCTGTTACTTTCTTGAGGAAATGAAATTGATCAGGCAGTGTTCCTTTAGAATTTGTTAGATGCCATTTCCCCCCATAAGTTCAAGATTAAATGATAGTTTAATAATTAAGTCCCAGTGATTTTGCACAAGATCAAATAGAAATAAATTCTTGGGGTCTAAACTTGAAGCTTTTTTTTCTCCCTTCAGTGCCAAATTATTCTCCAGGAAAAGTTATATTTTCCCTTGAAATCTCTCCTAAGTAAATATTCATATTTTTCTCCTTTCAGAGTGTTTTCATTTTAGAGTTCTAGCCCATGTTCTGAGAGCAGCCTGTCAGGCCTCATATATTATGATTAATCCCCCACTACCCTCACCACTCCACCAAACAAAAGACTTTGGAATAGAAGTACTTCCTAAGAAATAGAAAATATTTAGACTATATGTATAGTTGAGACTAGATATATACCTTGAAGCAGATAGCTGCCTATGATGCATCCCATGATGGGGTGGAGCAAGGTTGGGGGAGGAGAGTAACAAAGGGACAATTTTTAATGTTGCTTTGGTAAATATACATTTATACTGCCAGAACATTCTACTTCCCATAATATACACATTTTAATTATTTTATAAATGAAGTAACATGTTAAGCAAGGCTCAAAACCTCTAGTGGATGGTCATAGACACAAAGTGCTATTTTGCAATTCAACAGATGAGGGCAACAAGGATGCTAGATTATGTTGTGGGTGCAGGAGCACAAATACTTCACCCAGCTCTTAGAAATGACCTTAGAGGTCATCTAGTCTAACCTATTCCTAAGCAGGAGTGCCCTCTACAATGTACTTGGCCATAAGGTTATCTAGAGTCTGCTTAAAGACCCCCTTGTTTTTATTAACCCAGGTATGCCTTGTTCACCAAATCTACTTTTGTTATTTTTTTAATTCTGTTTCCAATGTCATGTCAGTAGCACACATTTTTTTTCCTCCTCCCTTCTTTTTAGGTTTTCAAAATCACTTAATCCCTTCCATTTCTTCCTCCTTGTCATGCTGTCACTGAGCTGCTGTCCATGGTGCTTCCTCTGTCCAACTTTGAATTTTCAACAGGAGCCCTAGTTCTCTGTTAACAAATCCTAGTTTGAAACTCTTCATTCTACCCTTCTTCAGGACTATGTGCTTTGTTGATGATCAATGGCTACTTGTTCATGACCTAATTTTTGCTTTCTCTCTTCTATTCTTTTTCATTTAAAGGCAGCTGTTACAATGGTGTCACAGTTGCTAGATCTGGAATCAGGAAGACCTAAGTTTAAATCTTGCCTCATTTGCTTGCCAGTTGTGTGACCATGGGCAAGTCACTTAATCTCTGTTTGCTTCAGTTTAATCAACTATAAAATAAATATAGTAATACCGCCTACCTCCTAGGTTGTGAGGATAAAATGAGATGATGGAAACTTCAAGTGCTATATAAATGCTAGCCATGTACTGCTCTCATACTTTTACTTCTCAGTCATTATTAAATTATCCTTTTCTTTTTGTACCTTGCATCTTATTTTTTTGGAAATTATGATAATTTCTTGAATTATCCTCTAACCACATTGATTTTTAGGTTCATTGTGTATTTTAAGAAGCATTGAGTTTGAATATCGAGAAATCTGAATTTGAGAAGCTATGGCTTGCAGTTCCGTACAACTGACCCTAAGAAGCCTAAATCATTCTGCTTTGTTAATACAATCTGGCATAATATCAGTTTAATAGAGTATCAGCATTTCCTAATATAATTTGTGGTCTTGGAATATACTAACAGAATACCTGAATTCTAGTAGAGGAAGTCTAATGATATGAAATACACATTTGGTTACATATAGCAATACTCCTGCATATGCAGATTTATATAAAATTTTATATAATTTAAATATGATTGGGCCCTCACTGCTATATGCCAGTCCTTCTCTTCTTTCTTTCAGGCACCTATCTTGCCCCCTCTTCCCTTTTTTTTTTGTTTTTTTTTTGGAGGGCAATTGGGGTTAAGTGACTTGCCCAAAGTCACATGGCTAGTAATTGTGTCAAGTGTCTGAGGCCAGATTTGAACTCAGGTCTATCCTGACTCCAAGGCAGGTGCACTATTCACTGTGCCACCTAGCCACCCCATCTCTTCCCTTCTTTCACAGCAGAGGACCTTGATTATATTGAAAAATCAGAACCATCTGTTTTGAATTTCCTTTTCTGCCCAATTATATACCTCAAGCTTCCTCCACATCATTCCTTAATTCTCTCCCTTTTTGCTACCATTTTAGTGTAAGAGGTATCCCTTTTCCTTGTTAAGACTAGTCCCTCCACATGTGCCCTTAATGCCAGCTCTTCTGAGAGCTTAATCTTTTAGTTATTTAATTATAGTCTTCAAACCCCTTTCTTTTTCCCCTTTTCTATCTTTCTTACTCCTCCCTCCACTGATTTCTTTCCTGCTGCCTAGCCCAGTTCTCCATCCATTAAATCTTTACTGGACTCTACCACCCCCTTAAGTTATTTTCCCATACCTTTCTTCACTTTCATAGTCAAAGTGTTAGTTAAAAACTGTTTATATTCATTCTCTCAACTTCCTCATCTTCTACTCACTTTTTAACTCCTTGCAATCTGGCATCTAGCCTCATCAATAAACTGAAATTCTCTTTCCAATATCATAAGAAATCCTTTCATTGCTAAATCCAACAGATTTTTCTTGTCTCCCTCTCCTTTTTGCCCTCTCTGAAGCATTTAGCACTCTTAATAGCCTCTTGTCCCTTGGTACTATCTTTCCTCAATTTTTGTTGCACTGCTCTGTCCTTGCTCTCCTACTACCTTTTTGACCATTCCTTCTCATTCTCTTTTCATAATCTAATGCCTGCCCCCTCTGCATGAATGTATCTATCATGGCTCTGTCTTGGATCCTCTTCCTTCAGTATATTCTCTGTGATCTTATTAGTTCTCACAGCTCTACTATTATCTATTGCCAAGTGACACCCAAAGTGTACAATTCAGACCTCATTTCTCTCCTTCCCTTCAGACCTCCATTTGGATGTTCCATAACCAAGATCTTACTTTCCTTGCATCCAAAACAAAATTTGTTGTCTTCTCTTTCCTCTAAACTGAACTCCTCTTCCCAATTCCCCTCTTTCTAGTGGTGGTAGTATGGAGAATACCACTATCATTCCATTCATCCATGTCTGCAACATTTTAGTCATCCCTACCTCTTCCTTTTCCTTTCCTTTACCACTTTTTCTTGACTGCTCCATATCCAAATAAATTTAGAGTCTTATTGATTTTGTCTCCCCAGTGTCTTGTGTCTGTCCCTTTCTCTTCACTTACATGGCCACCATATTAGTTTAGTCAATCATCTGGAAGATTATAATAGAGACATAATTGGTTTCTCTGCATATACTTCCCCGCCCCTTCCCCCCCCCCATCCTCAGAATAGTTGCCAAATTGATAATTCCAAAGCACAGATCTATGTCACTCCTCTACCCAAGAAGATTAGTAGCTCCCAATTGCCCCTAGGATAAACTACAAACTCCTTGGTTTGCTATTTAAAAGCCTTCACGATATGCCCCCAACCTATCCTTCCAGACTGATTCCAGTTGAATGCTCCTCAGGCTCTCAACAAACACACTAAATACCCTACCTTTATCCCCCTCCATAAATAATATTCCAACACCTCACTTCTTGCTTTTGCATAGACTGTTTCATGTGCTAGGAATGTTCTCTCTCCCCCCCTCTGCCTTTTGGGATCCCCAGCTCCCTTAAAGACCCAATTCTAATTCTACCTTCTACAGGAGACCTTTTTTGACCTCTTCAGTTGTTTTTAGTTTCTAAAATTTATTTTTTACATTTTTGTATACTTATTTGTGCATATGCTGTTTCTCTCCAATGGAAGATAAGCTCCTTGAGGGGAGGACTGTTTTGTTTTTTTTTAATCTTTATATCCCTGGCACTTGTCATAATGCCTGGTACACAAGAGGCATTTACTAGATGTTTGCTGAACTGAATTCCTGCTTTTTTTGGTCCTATGTACAGATGAAAAACATACTTCTCTCTTACTTCTCATTTTTGTTTTTGATTCAAACTTTCATGGCTTTATTGCTTTGAGAGAAGTTTCTATCTTTTTGAGTTTTAAGTTCCGTCAATGTTTTCCTCCTGGGTATATATAGTCTTAAGACTTATTGTCAGTAAATTTCTCGTGAAATGACTCCCTCCCTCGTAAAGAAAGAAGACTGAAAAGAGGAAGTTAAGTCTATTCTGCTCTGAGACATTTAACCCTCTTACAATCTGGAACACTTTAGGCATACTTAATAAGGACTGTTTTTAAAAATAGCACATATTTCTATAGCATTTTAAGGTTTACAAGCCCTTTGTCTCTCAATAACTCCACAAAGTAGGTGATGCAAGTAGTATAATTCCCATTTTACAAGTTAGAAAACTTCATCTATTTCCCAAAATTCTTGGGTCTTTTAAATATCTAAATTCTTGAGTCTGTTTTGGTAAATCATGTCATACATTGGCTGCATATAGTCTTTTTTGGTATTTTTATTTGTCAGTTGCATGATGAAACACTAACCCTTCCTGTAGGATACCCTTAACAAAAGTGAGTGTCAGACATGAGAGAGCCCAACTGTCTAGACTTGTTCAAAGTAGTTTACCTGACTTTTAAATTTTATTGCTTTAGGATTGTGTAGGAAATGCACAGTTTAAAAAGCAAAGGAACATATTCGACTCTATTTACCTTAAATTAAGCTGTTCATCACAATAATAGATGCACAATCTAGGTTGCTTCTAATTTGGATAAATTCAAATGTTCTTTTGCAAGGTGGGGGATAATCTCTGGAAGTTCATTCTATTCTTGACATTCATGGGTTTTGTGAATTTATTGAAGCTCCTTAAGTGCTTTTCACATTGTACTGATTTTTAATTGTTAGTCCATGGTATCTGGTCTAGTTGAAAGTTAATTATCAGGTAGCCATGTTGTAACAGAAGTGGCACATTGGATAGAGATTTGGGCCTAGAGTCAGGAAGACCTGAATTCAAATCTAGCCTCAGATACTTATGAGTTGTGTGATTCTGGGCAAGTCACTTAACCTCTGTTTACTTCATTTTCCTCCACTGTAAAATGAAGATCATAGTAACGCCTACCTTACAGGGTTGATTTGAGGTTCAAATAAAATGATATAGCACAGTGCCTAGGGGCTTAATAAATACATATTCACTATAGTAGCAAAAACCATTTATATAGTACAAAGGCCTTGATTTGAATATGAACCTAGCTACTTATTCAATGTATGACCTTGGGAAACTCACTTTGCTCTCATGCATTTCAATTTTCTCAACTGTAAAATGAAGGTATCGAATTAGAAGGTGTATTAGGTGTCTTTTAACTCTAAATTTTTGCCTTCCTAGGAACTCTCAGAATTGTGTGCATACTCAGTGGGAAATCAGTGAGCCATAAACTTTTCAGAATTGTACTCTTTATCCCTTTCATGGTCACTGTTTGATTTCCTTTGTAGGGTGGTATATTCCAAATTAAGATTCTCAACCTCTTGTTTCTTTGCAGAGCCTGTGTGATCTTGGGGGTGATATTCCTTCTGTCATCTGTATGTATAGTGGTCAAAGCCATCCATGACCTTTCAACAAGGCTACTCCCAGAAGTGGTAAGGTCACTCTTGTTCATTAAGATTCTCTTTTTTCATGACACCAGTCTCCTATGCAGTCCTCAAAACAGTTAAGTTTGTTGGGAGTGATGGTCACATTGAAAAAGAACACAGCATGTCCATGTTTAGGAAGGATATTCGAATTCATGTTTATTTTGGTAACTTGACTACAGCACAGAGGGGAATGACTTGAAGCGCAGCAACAGAGAAAACATAAGCAGCCTTTCTCGACATATGGGCCATCTGCTTTGTCACTACTGTATTCAGCATCATTCTCTGCTGATATTTGAAATTTGATGCTTTTTTTTTACTTTAAAGTAACATATCTTTAAATAACTCCTTTGTATTGAGAATCTGTTGCACATATGGCAAAGTGATACATTTCATATTGCTTCTATCTGTCATTCTTTGTCCATTCAATAGAATTAATGTCTTTCCTCCTCTTTCTCCTTCCTCTTCCCCCCTAGATTGTGTTACACGTCAGTACACAAAACTATTTGCTTTAGTTTTTCCAGTGCAACGGAAATTCCAGTGGCACAAACCAATCTTTGGGTTGGTGGGAAAAAATGGCATTGAGTATGATTTTTAAAAACTCCATGACTTGAAAAAAAAACCCAATCCAACTAAGATTCTCCTGTAGATACCTAGCTCTTAGGTATAAATCATTACCTGCACTCTGATTTTTTTTCTAAGAATGCCCAAAGAGTAGAATATTTGAACAACTTCCTATCAGTGAAGCTGCACAAAAGGCAGCCACTGTGATTATTCTGAGATGAAAGCCCTGCCCTGACAATAACTCTTCTGTGTATACAAACTGTGCAGTGATTCAGAGGTAAAATCTAGGCCGATCTTGTAGCACATGACTTGGTGAGTCAGGCTGAGAGTCTGTAGTACCACTGCAAGATCAGAATTATTAGACCTTATATAATTTTTGTTTGGAATCATTCAGAGAAACCTATTTGGAGGAAATATGGCAGGATCTTCTGAATTCTCCTTATTTAGGAGTGATTTTATGGTAATATTAAGGAGATGACATTGAAGTGGATTTCCCTAGGTTATGAAAGCAGTTATATTGTAGTCCCAGAGGTTACCTCAAGGTATTCCTTCTCTTTATAAGAGATTGGAGTCACAGAAGTAGATCTTACAAATTTCAGTGTTTGATATCCACAGTGACTGGTGATCAGACTAGAGTCTGATCCTTCAAAGATGGATACAAAGGAGAGTGCAAAGGGATCACTTTTGCAGTCAGTGTTGAGATTAGAGTATATTCCAAAATTGGGACACCAGCCTTTCTCGTCCCCCTTACCTGTTGTCTCATTTCTTTTTGACCTTTAATTGGCCAAAGTAATAATTTAAGGCATTATTCCATTGTATAATTTTAGGGGGCCAAAGAAGGGCTTCCTTCTTATCTGACATCTTTCCTCTCTAGACAATGATGTGAGATTTTTTGAATAACAGAAAAGTCTTCTGTTCTTTAGTTAGGCATAAGACTTAGGAGATAAGTATCTCTGGTAAAGAAGACACATTGTCTTAAATTCACACTAAGGTATAAATAACTAATAGTATATTTATTTCAACGAATGAGTTTAATATAGTGCAAGGGAAACTTGAAGATAATGGGTAATTGTCTGAGTCACAGAAGAAAGAAAATGGCATCAGAAGAAAAGTCTGGGCTGGCTGTGACATATGGGAACCCAGCTAAAACCATAATTTGCTAGACCTTCCTCATACCCGACTAGTAAAATACTTAACACCTTGTTTGGAAAAGGCTTTTCAGAGGCCTATTTTGAATCCAATCTAGATCCACACAGTACATAAAATAGGGTATTTTATTTAGAAAAAAAAAGGCACTGTAACATGGATATTTCACTGAATTGGAGTCAGAGAACCTGGATTGAAATTCAGTCTTCGCTCTTTCCTTGTGACAGACAAATTACTTAACCTCTCTGGGCTTTAACTTCTTCATCTCTAGAGGAATAGAGTTAGACTAAATGATATCTAAGCTGCCTATGAATCTATAAAAGTTTTAGGGAGTCCACATATTTCCACATAATATCCACCCCAAATGTTCACAAGGACTATTTGTGCCTGACCTGTAGTAGAGCATTCTGGCTTGCATTGGTCTGATCAGCCACAGTTGGACATGTTGAAACTTGACTCTAGCCTAGTGATGTCGTTTTGGTTTTCTTCGAAAACGAAGGACAATAACCAACAACCAACTATGCTGTGTGTGCTAAGAATGTAATGTATATTTCCTATGACCCCTCCCCACCTTGGAAATTTGGACGAATTGTCCTATACACCTTATGTCATTCCTATTTCATGTGATTCTTAGACAAGTCATTTTACTTTTTCTGGACCTCAGTTTACTTTAAAATTAGAGAAAGTATTTGACCTCTAATATCCTTTATTGTTCTAAACTCTTTGACTGTTCCCATTACAGTTATGTGCTTAGAGTTCCCTTTTCTGTCCAATTCTACATCTCAAACCCAATTAGCATTATTCCTTTCTTCTCTCCCTTTTTGCCACAGTTTTAGAAATATCCCTTCTCCTTGTGAAAGTCATTCCTTAGGACAGCAACAACTCCAATTAGAGAAAGTGTGTGTTTGTGTGTGTGTGTGTGTGTGTGTGTGTGATATGCTACAGAAGCCAAAAGGGGAGACTAAGGTTGGGGCCCATTTGGCCCAAAGCCTGGGCCTCCACTGCTTAAAAAAAGGACAATCCAATACTAAGCTAAAATGATGAATATGGCTTATACAGAGGCAGATGAGAAGGTCACACGATTCCTTCTTTTCCTCCTTTGCTCTCCAGTATTCTTGGAAAGTGAGCAATGTTCCCTTCTTATTGAGTGGACATGACTTGGGGTTGTGGATGGAGGGATAGATTTCCTCCTTCCTGGATGACTTATGACCACAGCAGCTTTTTACACATGTGTGTGGCTTTCTTCTTACCAGGTACCTGTTTGCTCTAGCTTTCGTGTAGATACGGGGGTGGTGACCCTTCATCCTTGAGGCCACATGTGACCCTCTAGGTCCTCAAGTGTGGCCCTTTGAATGACTCTAAACTTTGTTCTGTGAAGTTTGGATTCAGTCAAAGGGCCATACTTGAGGACCTTAGAGGGCCACATGTGGCCTTGAGGCCTTAGGTTCCCCGCCCTGAAAGTACATTTCTTAGAGTGCTGATTTTTGTCTTAAATCTTAGATGACAATTCTTAGAAAACAGTGTTCTAAATTATATTTCCTGGATTATGTTGCCTGGTGAACCCATGAATGTCTGTCTAACTCCTAATTACAGTACAACAGCATGGGTCAATGTCACTGTAGTTTGCTATTACAAATATAAGAGAAGTAAGGAGTGTGGCACAGAGATAGTACCTGTAAGCTGCACAGAGCAAGTTTGGGAGCAAGGCACCTTAAAGCCAACATTCCCCAAACAGAATTTATTTTTCCCCTAAAATTAACTTTTCCTTTTGACTTTGCTAATTCTGACAATTACATTACCATTTCAAAGAATTTAAACCAGGTGACTCAGAAAGAAATAGCAGGGCAGGCTAGGTGGTGCAGTGAATAGAGCACCAGCCTTGGAGTCAGGAGGATCTGAGTTCAAATCTGACCCCAGACACTTAACACTTTCTATCTGGGTGACCTTGGGCAAGTCACCTAACCCCAATTGCTCTGCATTTCCCCCTCCAAAAAAAAGTAAAAAGAAAAGCAATAGCAGATATGTGGTTGGTGTTGTTTAGCTACAGTGTATTGCTAACCATGACCAGCATATAGAAGTGATATAATGTTATTATCAAGGAACTATATGATTGGAGAAAAGAGTTGGGCAGGTCATGCAATGATTGTAAGAAATAATTGGCAACTTGAATACTGTACTCTTATGCTGAAAGGTGGTGGGATATAATAGGCAAAGGGCTCAATTTGGAATCTGAGGACCTGGGTTCACATCTAAGTTCTGTCACTTTTTGACTGTGTAAGTGTACAAGTCACATTAAGCTTTCTAGCCTCAGTTTTTTTCTCTGTAAAGTGAAAGGATCAGACTGCATGGTTTCTTGTGGCCTTCTGACCTTTTAGCTCTAAGTCAATGATCCTGATCTCACATTAAAAGAGCTAAAGTAGACTTCTACCCCTAGTACTTTGGGGATCCTATCAGGAAAGTTTTCCAAAGGACAGGATAAGAAGACATGAACTGGCCATGAATGATCTACGTGGTTGCAAGGGGAACCAAATACAATCCATCTTATCAAACACCATTCTTCACCTCGTAACCAGTGTTTGAAACTCCAGTGTGGTTTTGGTTTTTGACTCATTCTTCCCCTCCATCTGACATATCCAGCCACTTGCTGAGGCCTATTGATTGCCTCTGTGGTACATCTGGAAATCCTCTAATTTTCTATTCCCACTAGAGGCTTCTGTAACAGAGGAATATAATTTTTGATTGCTCATATTTCATAAGATATTTTGAGGTTTGGGAACTAGATTTTTTAAAAGAATACTTATTTTTATCTTTTTTTCCCCCAAAGCTGGGACCATTTACTTTTTGTCCTGCACAGTTTTCATTTATGATTTCTTGAAATATAACTGAAAAAATATGCTTTTAAAAAGTCCATTGCAGTTCAAATGAATCATCTTTAAACCAAATGTCTCTGGATTTCATTAGCTGGCCAATAATAAGCCCTAGCCCAAGCATCTGTTGCTCACTGTTTAGATTTTGATGGCTTAGAATGAGTGTAAGTAACAATTGTTTCCTGTTTTGGGAGGGTCTTCCACTCCCAAATTGATAGTTTTCTGATGATAAATTAGGTCATCTTTTGCCTCAATTCTTACCTAGCCCTTAGTCATTGAATGAACATTGTTTTAGACAAACCGAGAACCAGGAAGGACCTTAATTTAGAAAGGCCAAGGTTACCCTGGGCCATCACCAGTTGTCTTGACTTTTGTTTTGTCTCTGGACTTTGATGACTCTGTAGGAGACAGTAAGGTCAAAGACTGTGAATGAAGTTCTGCTTTGGTTAAAGTCAATTCATCCGCTAGTCAAGACATCACCTTTATGATGTCATTGGTTCTCTTCAAGAATGAAGGATGAATAGCAACAAAATTCTCAGTATAATAATGTAAGTATAGACCCTCATTGCTAGTCTCCTCTATTATTTATTACAGCAGTTTCTTAGTTGGCCTCCCTATCTATCAAGTGGTTTGTAAAAGCACTTAGCACAATGTCTGGAAAACAGTAGGTGCTTATTAAATGATTATTCATTTCCTTTCCTTCTTTCCCCTACTTCCATCCCCTATGTTTTTCAGTTTATCTTCATGTTACTACCAAATTAATTTTCCTATGAGCAAATCATATCTGCTCAAAACTCTTTAAAAATGTCCTTGTGAGAGAGGCAGTGGAATAGTGGAAAGAGTAAGGAAGATCTGGGTTTGAATCCTGCCTCTATCATTTACTAGCTGTGTGACTCTGGACTGGTATTTTAACTTTTCTTAACCTCAGTTCCAAAACATGTATAATAATACCTATAGTATCCACATCATAGAACAAGTCAAATGATAAAGTTTACAAAGTATTTTACATTTATCAATGTAATGTAATAATGTCAGCTACCTTGGTGTAAACTATCCCTGACTCCTACCTCTAGTTTTCTCATTCTCCATCATCTTCAGTCAAACCTCATTCATGTCCCATTCTAACTCTGCCTTCTGTGTCCCTCTGGAATTCCCATTCCATGATGAATAAACTTCCCCATTCTAAAACTCTTCCTTTTATCTTCTTTCCATTTATTTGCATTCATTGAGACCTGGCATTGCCAAAAGTCCTGGCCATTCTCTCTAGTGTTGTCTGTACCTTCTCTTATACCCCCTAACACATTGATCCTGAAGGGGGATCATAATGCTAATTATTCTTCACTGTCACTTCCAGACTATCCCTTAGCTACCATCTTCTCTTTTTGAAGTTCATGATCTTGACATTTTTCATCCTGTATGTATCATGGTGTTTATCCAGCTCATTCTCCTTCCTTTAACAAAGCATTCAGCATGTGGCTCATTATTTTCTTTGATTCCTCATCTCTTGCTCTTACACATAGAAGCTTCAACAAGGATGCTCCCTCATTCACTCTAACCTAATTCTTCAGTCCCTCATATCCCAAGATCTCCTCTTCACCTAAGTCATGACCAGGGATGGTCATTCCTTGGATTTCACCATTTATCTTCAAGTGTTTCACTTCATTGATTAAAAAAACCAAACCTGACATCCCTCCATCAAAATGAACAAAACTTCCTATCGATTCATCTGTGTCTCACCCTTCCTAAAACTATTCACCTATCTTGAAACCTCAAATCTTCAGTACTTTTTCAGGTACCCCTGCACTGTCTTCTACTCCCTACTACCTTCTAATTCTCTGAATAGAAGAAGGCACTTCAGGATTTAATGGTATCTCTGGGTCATCATTACGAATGCCAATTATCACGTATTATCATTGTGCCAGTTAACAGAAATTCCTGATAGATAGAATACTATAAGATTAATGAAGAGATACACATTGGATAGTATTCTTCTCCAGATAAGAACTATTAGTGTCAATGCAAAAAAATTAAATTAGTTCCCAGGTGTCCTTCAGTTTAGCTGTGCATGTCATGATCAGGAGAGACCTTGAAATTATCTAGTCCTAGTCTCTCATTTTATAGATGAGAAATTTGAGAATCATAAATGTGAAGTGATCTGTCTAAGATCACACATAAAATTCATGTCAAGAGCTGAGACTTGAACCCAGGTTTCCTGACTCTGATTATTGCTGTTAAATGTTAAATGAATGAGTACTGATGCCATTCAGTTCTTTATCCATTAGACTGTGAATATCTGAAATGCTATAGAGATAAAAAAAAAGCTTGTGTCCATTGTCTTAAGTTCAACTGGTCCAGATGATGACTTACTACATGAAATTAACCTGTTTGAAGCCTTGACCTAAGCTATACTTTTCTTTTTTTGTTTTTTTTTAAATTTTTTTTTATTAATTTGTTTGTTTCCTTTTAGTTTACAGGATTCAATCCCACAATTCCTTGAGTTTCACATTTTGTCCCCCTCCCTCCCCTCCTCCTCCTCCCCCCCCCCATGGCAGCTTATAGTCAAGTATAGGATCTCTAAATACTTTCATATTATACATTAGTCAGGTTATAAGGACAGATTGTACTAGCTGGAATGAAAAATGGTAAAGAGGACTTAAAACCAAATAAGAGAAGGAAAAAGATCAGGTATTTTGCTTCCACCTGGATATAAACTTAGTTCTTTCTAGTTCTTTCTCTGGATGCACATATTTCTCTCCATCATGAGTCTTTTGGGATTGACTTATATCACTGCATTGCTGAGAAGAGTCCAGTCTATCAAAGTTGGTCATCACACATACGTTGTGTCTGTAATTGTGTACAAATTTCTCCTGGTTCTACTCTTCTCACTCAGCATCAGTATAAGCCTCTCCAGGTAAATATGAAGACCATCTGCTCCTCGTTTCTTATAGCACAATAGTATTCCATAACATGCATATACCACAACTTGTTCAGCCATTCCCCAATTGATGGGCACCCCCTTAATTTCCAATTCTTTGCTACCACAAAAAGAGCTGCTATAAATATTTTTGTACATATGGGTCTTCCTCCCATTTCTATGATCTCTTTGGGATATAACCCTAGGAGTGGTATTGCTGGATCAAAGGGTATGAAAGTATTTATAGCCCTTAGGGCATAATTCCAGATTGCTCTCCAGAAAGGCTGGATCAGTTCACAACTCCACCAGCAATGCATTAGTGTTCTAATTTGCCCACATTCTCTCCAGCATTAGTCTCCTGTTTTGTCATCTTAGACAACCTGACTGGTGAGATGTGGTACCTCAGAGTTGTTTTGATTTGCATTTCTCTAATCAATAGTGAATTAGAGCATTTCTTCATGTGCTTATAGATAGCTTTAATTTCTTTCTCTGAAAACTGCCTGTTCATATCCTTTGACCATTTATCAATTGGGGAATGACTTGTATTCTTATACATTTGACTCAATTCTCTGTATATTTTAGAAATGAGTCCTTTGTCAGAGACATAGGTTGTAAAGATTCTTTCCCAATTTCCCACCTCCCTCTTATTCTTGGTTACATTGCCTTTGTTTGTACAGAAACTTTTCAATTTCATGTAGTCAAAATTATCCATTTTACATTTTATAATGTTCTCTAATTCTTGTTTAGTCAAAAAGTCTTTCCCTCTCCACAAGTCTGATAGGTAAACTATTCCTTGTTTTAGCAGACTGCTTACAGTATCAACCTTTATACCTAGATCATGCACCCATTTAGACTTGATTTTGGTATATGGTGTTAGATAATGGTCTATGCCCAGTTTCTGCCATACTATATTCCAGTTTTCCCAGCAGTTTTTGTCAAATAGTGAGTTCTTATCCCCAAAACCAGGATCTGGGGGTTTATCAAACAATAGATTACTATAGTCATTGACTTCTGAATCTCGTGTGCCTTATCTATTCCATTGATCCACTCCTCTATTCCTCAGCCAGTACCAAGTAGTTTTGATGACTGCTGCTTTATAATACAGATTGAAATCTGGTATAGCTAGTCCATCTTCCCTAGCATTTCTTTTCATTAATTACCTTGATATTCTGGACCATTTATTCTTCCAAATGAATTTTGTTACTATTTTTTTTCTAGCTCTATAAAGTAGCTTTTTGGTAAATTAATTGGTATGGCACTAAATATATAATTTAATTTAGATAAAATTGTCATTTTTATTATATTAGCTCGACCCAGCCACGAGCAATTGATATCTTTCCAATTAGTTAGATCTGACTCAATTTGTGTGAAAAGTGTTTTGTAGTTATGATCATACAGGTCCTGGGTTTGTTTTGGCAGGTAGATTCCTAAATATTTTATAATGTCTACAGTAACTTTAAATGGGATTTCTCTTTCTATCTCTTGCTGTTTAATTTCATTGGAAATATATAGGAATGCCGAGGATTTATGTGGGTTTTTTTATATCCTGCAACTTTGTCAAATTTATTTATTGTCTCAAGTAGTTTTTTACTTGATTCTCTAGGATTCTCTAAGTATATCATCATATCATCTGCAAAGAGTGATAGCTTGGTCTCTTCTTTGCCTAATTTGATTCCTTTGATTTCTTTTTCTTCTCTAATTGCTACTGCTAACATTTCTAGTACCAGATTGAATAAGAGGGTTGATAGTGGACACCCTTGTTTCACCCCTGATCTTATGGGAAATGCTTCTAGCTTCTCCCCATTACGTATAATACTTGCTGATGGCTTTAAATAGATGCTACCTATTATTTTAAGGAAGGCTCCATTTATTCCTATACTTTCTAATGTTTTTAATAGGAGTGGATGTTGTGTTTTGTCAAAAGCTTTTTCTGCATCTATTGAGATGATCATGTAGTTTCTGCTAGTTTTATTGTTGATATGATCACTTATATTGATGGTTTTCCTAATATTAAACCATCCTTGCATTCCTGGAATAAATCCTACCTGATTAAAGTGTATTATTCTTGAGATAAGTTGCTGTAGTCTTTTTGCTAGTATTTTATTTAGAATTTTTGCATCTATATTTATGAGGGAGATTGGTCTATAATTTTCTTTCTCTGTTTTATATCTTCCTGATTTAGGTATCAGTACCATATTTGTGTCATAAAAATAATTTGGTAGGACTCCTTCTTCAGTAATTTTCCCAAATAGTTTGTAGAGTATTGGAATCAATTGTTCTTTAAATGTTTGATAGAATTCACTAGTGAATCCATCTGGCCCTGGAGATTTTTTCCTAGGGAGCTGACTGATGGCTTGTTCAATTTCTTTTTCTGAGATGGGATTATTTAATTTACTTCCTCTTCAGTTAATATGGGCAACTTGTATGTTTGTAAATATTCATCCATTTCCCTAAGATTGTCAAATTTATGTGCATACAATTGGGAAAAATAATTCCTAATTATTGTTTTGATTTCCTCTTCATTGGAGGTAGATTCACCCTTTTCATTTTTGATACTCATAATTTGATTTTCTTCTTTCTTTTTTTTTTATCATATTGACTAAGGGTCTATCAATTTTGTTGGTTTTTTCATAAAACCAGCTCTTGGTTTTATTTATTAATTCAATAGTTTTCTTAATTACAATTTTATTAATCTCTCCTTTTGTCTTCAATATTTCTAATTTAGTATTTAATTGGGGATTTTGAATTTGCTCTTTTTCTAGGTTTTTTAATTGCATGCCCAATTCGTTGAGCTCCCTTTTCTCTAATTTAATCACGTATGCACTCAGGGATATAAAACTTCCCCTAAGAACTGCCTTTAATGCATCCCACAGATTTTGGTATGTTGTCTCATTATTATCATTCTCTTGAATGAAATTACTGATTGTTTCTATAATTTCTTGTTTGACCCACTCATTCTTTAGGGTTAAATTGTTTAATTTCCAATTAGTTTTTAGTCTGTCTTTCCCTGGCCCTTTATTGCATATAATTTTTATTGCATCATGATCTGAGAACGATGCGTTTAATATTTCTGCCTTACTGCATAGAATTGTGAGGTTTTTATGCCCTAGAACATGGTCAGTTTTTGAGTATGTGCCATGAACCACTGAGAAGAAAGTATATTCCTTTTTATCCCCATTCAGTTTTCCCCAGAGATCTATCATACTTATCCTCTCTAAAATCCTGTTCACCTCCTTAACTTCTTTCTTGTTTATTTTGAGGTTGGATTTATCAAGTTCAGAGAGGGGGAGATTAAGGTCTCCCACTAGTATAGTTTTGCTATCTATTTCTTTCTCTAATTCCTTTACCTTCTCCTTTAGGAATTTGGATGCTACACCACTTGGTGCATATATGTTAAGTAATGATATTGCTTCATTCTTGATGGTGCCTTTTAACAGGATATAGTTTCCTTCCTTATCTCTTTTAATTAGGTCAATTTTTGCATTTGCTTTATCTGAGATAAGGATTGCTACCCCTGCTTTTTTTACTTTAGCTGAGGCTTGATATATTTTATTCCAATCTTTTACCTTTACCTTGTGTGTATCCCTCTGTTTCAGATGTGTTTCTTGTAAACAGCATATTGTAGGATTATGATTTCTAATCCGTTCTGCTATCCGTCTCCATTTTATGGGAGATTTCATTCCATTCACATTTACAGTTATCATTGTTATCTGTTTCTTTCTCTCCATCCTATTCCTGCCCCTGTTCATATTTCCCCTCCCTTCTCCCTTCCCCCCCTTAATAGTTTTCCTTTTGACCACCACCTCCCTCAGTGTTCCCCTTTTCAGCCCCCCTCCCTTTTCCTCCCCTTTTCCCTTACTATTTCCCTCCTTACAAACCACTCCCATCCCCCTTTCATAACCCTTTCCCCCTCCTACTGCCTGTAGGATATTTTTATACTTAATGAAGTATGCTATTTCTTCTTCGCATCAAGAGTGACAGGAACAAATATCATGTGAAGCTCCTCTCCCTCCCCTCTTTCCCTCTAAAATGATACTTTTTGCATGTCTTCTCCATAGAGTCCTATGCTTAACTGGTTGTTATTCCCTCCTTGTACCAGAACCATTGAGGGAAAAGCTCATATGCTTCCCAACTCGCTCCCTTTTTTTCCTCTGCTATACAGTTTTTATGCCTCTTTGTGTGGCATAATTTACCCTTTTCCATTTCAACCATTCCCTTTCTTCCATTGCAGTCCCTTTGTAGCCCTTAATAAGATGTTTTTTAATTGTCATTTTGTGTATTTTATAGTCATACCCTCTACTTGTCTATAACCAGTTTGCTCTTATCAAATAGCAGGGTGTTCTCCTTGTTTACCTTTCTAAGTCACTGTTGCATCTCATAATTGGAGGTTGAATTTTCCATTGAGTTCTGGCTTGTTTTATCAAGAAGGTCTGGAACTCTGTTATATCATTGAATGACCATCTCTTTGCCTGGAAGAATATGCTCAGTCTCACTAGGTATGTGATCCTTGGTTGTAACCTGAGCTCTTTTGCCTTCCATAAAATTGTATTCCACTGCCTCCGATCTTTCAGTATAGAGGCTGCCAAATCCTGTGCAATCCTCACTGTGGACCCTCGATATTTGAATTGTTCCTTTCTGGCTGCTTGAAGTATTTTCTCTTTTATCTGGTAGTTCTGGAGTTTGGCCACAACATTTCGAGGACTTTTCAGTTTGGGATCTCTTTCAGCAGGTGTCCCGTGGATTCTCTTAATTTCTATTTTACCCTCAGATTCAAATCTCAGGGCTGTTTTCCTTAATGAGCTCTTGGAGAATGTTGTCCAGGCTCATTTTTTCATCTTAATTTTCTGGTAGGCCTATGATTCTGAGATTCTCTCTCTTGGATCTGTTTTCCAGGTCAGTTATTTTTTCTTTGAGGTATTTTACCTCTTTTTCTAATTTTTCTTTCTTGTTGTTTTGCTTGACTAATTCTTGGTTCCTCATAGAGTTGTTTCCATTTGGTTAATTCTAGTTTTTAGCAAATAATTTTCCTTGATTAATTTTTGAAGCTCCTTTTCCATATCATATACTTTTCTTTTTAGAGAGATGTTTTCCTCATTATAATGTTTTTCGAATTCTGCTATTTTCATTTTGAGAGAATTATTCATTTTGTCTTCTATCTCTCTCATTTTGTTTTCAAAGTTCCTTTTGATCTCATCTAGGAGAGCCTTCTGTGCTTGGGACTCATTCCCTGTTGAAGTTTCAGCTTTGGGTGTGGAATCCACATTGTCTCCCTCTGAGGTTGGTTCCTCCCTCTGAGAATAGTAGGACTCCAGAGTCTTCGTCTTTGTAGTCTGCTTTCTACCCATTTTGAGGCAGGGTCCTAGCCACACCCTTCCTCTAGGATCCCAAGCCTTTACTGTAGAGGGTTTTGCCCTGGGGCAAGAGTTACTATGTTTTCAGGGTCAGACGGGAGGGGGGTGGGGTTTGGAGCAAGTGAGGTTCACTCTGTCATCCTAGTCTTTGGAGGTCCTGAAAGGGGCTTTTTAAAAAAATGTCTGGTCTATGAAGTGGTAGCCCCAGGAGTGTTTGCTGTCCAGGACAGGGGTCTCTGTATTTGCTTCTTACCTTGCTCTTTCCAGTCCCATACCTTTGGTGATAGGCCTGGTAGTGGACCTTGTGGTTGGTGGGAAGACTTGCCCTCAGAGTTGGTCAGGCCCCTTCCAGGCCTGCCTCTGCCGGCCATGCCACACCTTCCACCTAAGCTATTCTTTTCAATCAATATCTGAATCAAGGGGGATGTTATTCACTGCTTTGTTGGTCCATTGAGTCATACAATTCTATGATATGAATATGGAATTAATAGATACTTTGAACATTGTCCCAAACTACAAAACTTCATTTTACACTTTTGTTTTATGCAATAAATTCCATTACTTTTCCCTAGTCACATTACAAATCAAGTCTTTTTTTAAGATCATAATTTAATCTACATAGCTTTTTTTAGAATGAGAACAATTACAACAGTGCATAAGCTTTGAGTAGGAAATGTAATTACCAATTTCTTAATTGTAAAGTTCTTTGGCTAAAAGCCTTGATGTTGCTCACTCCCATTGAGTTATTCTGAAGCAATCATGCTAACTTTATTCCCTCTTATGCTATGTATAATGCGAGTTAAACATTCAGCTGCTGGGGCATAATGTGCAAATAACATAAGCTGTGTTGTTTCCCAACGTATGTGGAGGTTCTTTGGAATGTAAATGAAATAGATTTTGGAAAAGAAGAAAATAACCTTCTGTTAAAATGTGCACATATTTTTTTCTTGTTCCAGAACTGCAGTTTTATTGAAGTAAATCTCCAGGTACGGAAACTCCCTCCACTGATGCACATGAGTAACTTGTCTATAATTCAAGATCATGGTATAAGAGCTGGAAGGAAACGTTTAAATTGTTTAGTACAAACCCCTCATTTTACAGATAAGGAAACAGATTAAGTTTACTTAGGCAGAAAGAGCAAAAGATAGACTTTGAACTTAGTTCTCCCTCTAAATACAATGTTCTTTCCAATGCACCACATACTTATCAACTTGGACAACTGCTTACGGCACTGAGAGATTGTGATTGTTCCCATGATAATCTCTGAGTCTTCTTGATGCTAAGGAAAACACTCTGTCCCCTATACCAAATGCTTCTCATGCTTGTATATACATATATGTACATGTATGCACATATTCCAATACTCAAGTGAACCTGGTACTTAATTCAGGTCTTCCTTCCAAAGATGCTGATTGCAACCCATGCCTCCCCATCCTGTGTAACTCTCGTCCCTGCTCTCTCATAACAGTTCACTATGTGGGTAGGAGGTAGAGAGGTATGAAATGGGAGGTATCCAAGGAGCTCAGGCCTTCCTTACTTTCTCTTGACCTACTAAAGAGACTACTGCAGTACATAATCTGGTCAATCTTTCCTTTGCCATGTAACCAGCCCAACTTTTTTATTCATGATTTATTTGACAATGTCCTTTACTCCAGGACTCTTTCATAATTCCTTATTTATAATGCAACATTCACCATATACCTCAAAATAAACATTATATAAGTACCATGCTTAGGATCAGCCTATAATGGGAAGAGCACTGGGTTTAAAGTCAGAAGGGGTTTAACCTCCCATCTGTGTGACTTGGTGCCACCTGGATGACCTCAAACACATCACTTCCCTTCTTTAGCCTTCAGTTTCCTGGACTGTAAAATCTAGGGATGGCCTGGCCTACCATCTGCTTTTGGTACTGAGCTGGTGTATTGGAAAATGTAAAAAAATAAAGATGTTCTTAGTCAGCAGGTACTCAGGCCATAGTTTGCCAACTCCTACACTAAATGATTTCTTTTCTAGCTCTAAACTCGATAGCCCTATACTTATTCACCCAGCACTTTGCATACACAGGATTACAACAGTTTAACAGTATTATATGGGGCCTATATAGAGGAAGTGTGAGATAGGGCTGGACTATACAAATCTATACATCTAGCAACATATGGATTAATGGATCTATATAGATCTGAATTAAACATAGACATAATGAATATGTGATATACAAAATATACTCCATATGATATATAGATATAATATATATCATATCCATAATACATGATATAATAGACATAGTATGTATAATTATAACTAGATCACAACATATAATATAATATTAATATACTATCTATTAATATGTCTACAGATAATCTCTCTCTCTGTGTATATATATTAAATCGAGTTGGCTTTAAAACCAGGAAATCCTGGGCTCAGGTCCCTCCTCTGACACATGCTGACTGTTTATGTGAATCTAGGCCATCAACTTACTCTCTTATTACTCTAGACAACTCTCTAATCCTAAAAGTTGCTGAAGAGGTGCTCCTCTGCATTGCATTGATCATGAAAACTACACAATGGGAGCTTCCTTCATGGATCAAATCACAGTTCTGGTAGAAGAAAAATGATATTATTATCCCTTATGTTGGTGAGGGTTCTTAACACAACTCAATATTTCATTTTCATGACCATCATGTAAGGTTGGTAGGTCAGAGAGTATTCTTTTCATTTTACAGATGAGGAAAGTGAAGCATTGACTTGCCTGAGGTTACCCAGATGAATTTTTACAGAGCCAGAACTAAAAATCAAGTCTTTAGGCTTTGGGCTCCCTCTTCTTGCTACTTCCATGCATTTCCTCTGATTAGCTAGAAATGTGGAAATTCACTATTCACTTTGTACATGTCAGTAACTCCTGGTTAATGCTGAGATATCATGGGTGACAGGCATAGACTGGTAGCTTCCATCTAAGATATTTGCCAATTCAAGTTCATATTAAATGTCTCAAAGATGAACAAGAGATTTTTGTTGCTAATGTGACTTTATTAACAATAACAATAATAACTAGCTTTGATACAGTGCTTTAAAGCTTGCAAAATGTTGTATATATTTTCGCTATTTGATTTACACCCTGTTTGCTTTTTGGAGAGAAATCTGTTACCTTTCCTAATTCTACTTCTCAGTATCTTTACCTAGTAATTGAGGTGTGAGTCTATCACATGGGAGCTCCTGTCCCTACAGCCAGTCCCTACTTTATTTCTCCTGGGGTCTTTTCCCCTTTCCCAAATGCACACACACACACACACACACACACACACACACACACACACACACGTGTGCACGTGCCCTTGATTACTCCCTTGATTTCTGTAAGCTTTGGAGTGGGTCCAGGCACTACCAGTCCCACAGTACTGATTCCTAACTCTGCTATGCCATGTGTAGAAACACTGCTTCTTTCCATATAAACTAGAAGATTTGGAAGGGTAGTTCTACTACACACCTAAAGTGAAACACATCAAAATTACAGAGAGGATTATGTTTGAAACGATGGAGTAGCAAGAACGACAAAACTTTAGGGAAAAGACACAGTTTTCTGAATTGGCCTGGATGCTGAACAGAGATATTCTGGTTTTCTAGCCTGAGGTGTGGTTGACTTGGCTTTGCTCCCAGTAATGGTGGGATCCTAAATCTCTCAGAATCTAATTCCTGGTCTTTATCTCGAAATATGAGCCTCAGGTTGTTTCTTATGACTCTGGGCTATTCTCTGTAGCTGCTCTACAGATTCCCTTGAAGAGGAAGAATCTGACACTCAAAAGATCACTCCTGGGGTTTGGGTCATCTTTTATTGACCATACTTTTGCTTTCTTTGACAATTCTGAAGATTTCTATTCCTATAAGACTTCCTTTTCTCCTTGACATATTTTATTTTGTCCTGTTCAACTTACCTACATTATTCAGTTGTTAAAAGCAGGTTCTACCTACCTTTCACTTATTTTCCATTTTATAGTGATTTTAATTTTTTTAATTACAAACTTAATAGTCATTAATAGATATGAGCATTTCCATATGCAAAGGGCAGAAAAAGAAGCATGTGTTGAGAAACCATGAATCTATCATATATAGTTTGTTTTATGTATTATTTTAAGAACTTATATGGCCCTTCTTGTCTATGTCCCCTTTTGAAATTCTACTCTTTTCTTTGAATTTTTACATGCTTCATTGATGTTCTTTTCTTTTCTCCCCCTCCCCCCCCACTTATAACTATCACCTTTCTTGTTATAAATAAATATAAGGATAAGGACTGGGTCTTCAATATCATTGGCATAGGGAACTCTCATCTGAGGAAATCCCTGTACCAATGCAGATGGGCATCTTCTCTGAAACTTAAAGTCTTAGAGAGTTGTCTTTTTGCACAAAGAGTAAGTGACTTACCCAGGGCAAGTATACATCAGAGATAGGACTTGTACCCAAGCGCTCCTGGCTTAGAGGCCAACTCTCTATCCATTAGGCCATGCTGCTCTCCAAGTAGAGGGAAGGAAAACAAATTTGCATTGTATTGGTTGTGTCTGAAAATGTAGGTCTCATTCCTTCACATATTTCCCAAGCTATCATCTGGGCCTTGTCTGTAGTGTCCATGTAGGTGATATCAGATTTTCTGGCCCTCCTCAACATGGTACCATATATATCTATTAAGCAGAATAAAATCCCTCCTGTCCTGTTTCAAAACTCATACCTCTTTTGGGGCTACCCACTAAGTTCTTGTTTCATGTTGGGCAGGATGACCCAAACCTATTTGTAGCACAGACCAAAACATGCTAATAAATATTTTACAATTGCGTCTTTAAAATGCATGCCACTCTTTTAAGTTTAATATGGATAAATAACCTTTTCTCTATAACTTTCTTAAGTCTAGACAACTGCAAAGCATTAAAACAAGCCATGATTTGGAGCATTTACCAATTTCTGAGTGTAAATGCTCACATTGAAATTTTAATGATTGCCTCAAGTAGATATGAGCTTCTCCAGCATGCCTAGAATGTGGAGACAATGGACATACTTGAGCTGCCAGTTTTCATTTGAAAACTAAAAGGGTGTGTGTTGGGGGGGGGGTGTCAGGCTAGATGATCTTGAATCTCCCTTCCAGCTCCTGTGAATTAAGCCCACTGAATCATAGTAATCCAGCTCAGATTGCCCCTCTGCCCTTTGATTCTTGAGGATATCTTCTGATGCCTGACCACTGAAGTATCCCATGAGAACAGAGCTCTACCCCAAGTCTCATGATTCCTTTCTTTCCATCCATAACATTTTAAATGTGAAAATTAGATATTCCTCCTCCCTCCCAGTAAGATGAGGGTCATTATGACCTCTTGTTGAACTCACTTTGAATTGGATTTAATGTAAGTTTTGTTCCAATGTAGTAAAATATCTGATTTTGCAATGGTTGCTCTCTGTGGTGATTGAATGAGATTTAGTTTGGTATGACATTCTTTTCTTCTGCTAATCAGCCGGCCACAGTGAAAAGGCAAAATTGCTGAAATGGGGATGAAGAGTTTTTTAAAGTGATTGTGGTTTGTGAGAAGAAAGAGATCTTACATCTCACATTAACCTCAGAGTGCAAGAGTCATTTTGCATTTGATTCAAGTCCATGCATGCCGATGGGAGGTGGCCATTTAATTCTAATGTTGGCCCAAATCATTTCAATTTCTTTATCTCAGTGGAAGAAAAACAATGACTGGGCAGGATAGTAAGGAATGGACATCTGTACCTTTCCATGGATATATCATGTGACTAATTAGCTGATAGGTACTTGTCAAGTACAAGTGATTCTCCTTGCAAGGGATAACATATTATAAAAGGGATTCTTTAATGTTCAGCCATTTCCATGGTCCATGAAATACTGCTTTGATGTTCTAGTTATCAAAAAATAATTAGAACAATTAAATCTCTTCTTCCATTGGTCCCTATTTACATGACAGTCTTTGGAAAGGAAAGAAGTTGAGGGAGAAAGAAAGGAAGAAAAAAAGGGGAAATCATTAAGGGAAGGAGGAAGGAGAAAAGGGAAAAGATTGAGAAAGAAAGGAAGGAAAAGAAACAAGAAAGGACTGAAAGAGGAAGAGTACTCTGCATTATGGGAAGGAAAGTTGTTTCCACTTTTAACTACATGAGTAACAATTCTTATTTTTCATTTCATGGGTAAAGTAGTTAACCTCTAAATGTTCTCATCTGTAAAATGGGATGAAACATTTAGTACTACCTCAGAGGGTAGATGGGGGGGTTCAAGTGAATTAAAGTCTGTTAAGTGCCTTGCAGATCTTGAAAGACCATGTGTCAGATATTATTATTATTCCATTGTCCTTCTTCAATCCATATTCTCTATATGTTTAAATAAAATCTCCCTAAACTGTCAAATCATTCATCAAAACTTATAAAGATGTGGGGTGGCTAGGTGGCACAGTGAGTAGAGCACTGGCCCTGGAGTCAGGAGGACCTGAGTTCAAATCTGGCCTCAGACACTTAACACAAAAACTAGCCATGTGACCTTCGGCAAGTCACTTAACCCCAACTGCTCTCCAAAAAGCAAAAAAAAAAAAAACCTTATAAAGATGCAGAATCTTTTTGTTTCCTTTAAAATACTGTAAATAGCTTGGATTGAAAATTTTAATTGTAAAGCTAAAGAAGTTTATAATGAAAATGACTTTCAAAAAGAAAAGGATTGAAAAACTCCAAGAGGAGAGGAAAGGAGGAAGTAGATACTTTATCTTTCCCTTCTTGGGTTTAAAATACATTTTCAACCACACTAATTCAACCTAGACATGACATTTTTGACATGAGGATCAGCCCAGTTTCATCTATTTTAACTCATATAGACTGGAAGTATTATCTCGAGCAATATATACATTCATTCATCCAACTAACGTTCACCAAGCATATATTATGTGCCAAGTACCATGCTAGGAGCTGGACAAAGCATGGAGCTCCTAAAGCACCTGAAAAGACAATTTCTCTGTGATCCTTCCTTTACAGTTTGAACAACCAGCAGCATCGTAGGAGGACTGTCCTACGAGCAGAAGTGAGCTCTGGCAAAGGAGGAGTAGCAGTGGTCACTGCAGTTTAACACCTACATGGCCTTTGACACTTACAAAACATTTTAGAATTTGATTTTTTCTTGTTGACCTACTAGGAAATTATGTGAGGCAACCCATCTATATTTATTCTGCCTCTTCTTCACTGTCCTCATCCTTGTCAACTATATGTATTAGAAACTTCTAGATTCCTAACAATTTACATTTATATAGAGCCTATTATTTTTAAAAGTTGTTTTCATGGAGATATCTCGTTAGACCTGTCCATCTGCTGTCTCTCATTTGGCTATGTGGTCAGATCACTGTTTTTTTTCCTGGTCATACATGTCAGTAATGTATTTTATTTCATAGTATATGTTGTTGGTAATGTGTTATAGGTTACTTAGGCTCATAATGTGTCTTGTCATTGTCCTTTGATTTATTTTTTGTCTTGAATCCTCTTGAGATCATGGCATTATGTGATTCATGATTATATGGTATTACTGGAGTAATTTTTATGTTGGGAGTAAGCTTTTACAGCAGTAAGCAGTTTGAGATAATTGAAAGATCCATAAAATTTTCCAGGTGCAATACATCCCCTTCTCCTCTAGCTCAATTTTGGGCTAAATGCATCTATATTGCCTGTCCAGGATCTATATTTCAATCAATTAATTTGAGGGATTACATGAACATCTTCATGTTATTGTTTGGCCAATATTATTTAAATCCACTTTGGTTTTACTGTGTGACTAGTTAGGCTACTGTTTTCATCATTGTTTTGAATATTATTGTTGAAGTCTTGTGGTGTTTCAGGATTAGATAAAATTTAGAACATTGTAATTTTTGAATAGCAATATTGAGAAAACCTCACCATTAAAGGGAATACTTGTTGGGTTTGGAGTTTATAGAGGATGCCTTTTATGACACTGAAAATCTTAGGGGAACAAAAGACATATATGAAAGAAATAATACAGGATAGAATAAAATCAGTGTCATAATGGAGGTCCAAAGTTTCATGGACTTTAGAAGGCAAGATTGCATCGGCCTGGGAAGGAGTATTGTTGTTGAGTTATTTCAGTCATTTCCAACTCTCCATGACCTCAACTGGGGTTTTCTTGGCAAAGATACTGGAGTGGTTTGCCATTTCCTTCTCCCACCTATTTTACAGATGAAGAACTGAGGCAAACAGGGTTAAGTGACTTTCCCAGGGTTACATAGGCAGGAAGTATCTGAGGATGGTTTGAATTCAGGTCCTTCTGACTCCAGGGCCAGTATTCTATCCATTGCATCACCTAGCTACCCAGGGCATTTGCAATAGGCCTTTACTTATTTAATAGGCAGAGATAGTTGGGGAGAATATTGTAGATGGAGGAAACTATGTGAGTAAGAAAAACCACATTTAGAGAATAGTGGTTTTAGCTAGAGCTTAGAGTACATAGAGTAAAGTAATAAAAGAGAAATCTCAAGAGATATGTTAGAATTATATATTGTAGAGGATTTCAGTGCTGGACCGAGTTCAGATTGATACAGTAGGGGATGGAAAGCCATGAAAAAAATTTTATTTTTATTTTTCAAGAAAAAGATAGCATCAAATTTGTACTTAAATTTTTTTAAAGTTGTTCTTTATTGGATTACTCTGGCATCAGATGTAGATAAGAGGTGATCTCTCCTGCTTCCTTACTGAAAATATTTTCATGATGTTTGTCAGTGATTTTTTTGGTCCAATCCAATGATTAAGACTATAGACATCCTTTTCAATCTTTTTTTTTTTGGCATTTGACCACTCTTTCTTTCTAGATCCCTTCTCCTCTTGTGATTGCTTTGACTGTATTTTCCAGATTCTGCTTTTATATTCTATTACGTTGGTTGATTGCTATAGCAGCAGTTTTTTTTCATATTTCTCTATGAAACTTTATTGTATTATCCTGACTAGAAAATCTCTATGGTATTATGCCTGAATTTCATCTGTTACAAAGGAAACTGCTTTGGTGTTTTATAGCATCAGTTCTTAACCTTTTACATGTCATGTCATTGTCTGTCACCTCTTTGGCAGTCTGATAAAGACTGAATTCTGTCTCAGAATAGTGTATTTTGAATGTATAAGATAAAATAAGACTGCAAAAAATGAATTTTTATGAAATATAATTATCAAAATATTTTAAGTTCATAAACCCTGCATCTAGCACCCAAAGTGTGGGTGTTCCCCCAGGTTCTATCTTTAGTCTGCTTCTTATCCTTAGGCATTTCTTCTGTTAAATGAACTCATATTTTCTGGTGGCTAGACCTGGTCTAAGCCATCAAGAAGTGGGCACCTGAGCTGCCTCTGACTTACTGGTTATGTGACCCTGGCCAAGACAATTAACCTCTCATTGTTCTGAGCAAAGCTTCAAGAATATAAGTTGCAGAGAAAATGCTAAGCTGCAGAGGTAGAAGGAATTTCTTCACTTGGGAGTTTCTTATACCAGTGGAATCATAGATCCAATCCCTAACAGAATCACTACATGCAGATAATCTCCATATCAAATCAGAAAGTATAAGAGCAGCCAGATGCCACAGTGAATAGAGAACCCTGGGCTTGGGGCATGGAAGAATCCTTTGACACTAGTGGCGCGATGCTGTGTGAATGACTTAACCAATGTCTGCCTCAGTTTTCCCACATGTAAAATGAGGATGATAATAGCATGTACCTCCCATGGTTATTGTGAGGATCAAATGAGATATTTGTAAAGCATTTAGCACAGCACCTGGGACATAGTAGGTGCTACACGAACACTTGTTTCTTTCCTTATTAGTAATCCTGATCATATCACTGTGTAGTGGGTAAAATAAGGATTCTAACCTCGATCGATGAGAAAGAGAAAGAAATATTTGACTTGGTAAAGGTCCTACTTCCAGTTTATGACAAAGCCAGGATGAGAATCTAGGTCTCTTTCCTGAATTCACGTCTTTATCTATAACCCAATGCTAAGACTTTCCTCATTTGTGAGTAAGTTCTATAGAACTGACTAAAAGATGATGATGCAGTGGAAGAATATTGGATTTGGAATCAGAGTTCAAAACCTTACTATTTTCTTTACTGCTGACTCTGATCTAGTATTTTGCTTTTTTGGGCCTCAGTTCACTCATTTGAAAAATTAGGAGGTAGGACTAAGGTCCCTATTAACTCTAAATATATGATCCTAAACCAAGTGGTAGCTGATATTCCTTAAATTCTCTATCCTCAGGCAGGATTAGAACTAGTAAAAGATAAGGAATGATCTCATTTTGGATGGGATATTCATCTCTATTATCAATTAATGATGTTTACAATACTATCAATCAATTTTTGACTTTGGTATAGGGATAGATGGTTTGATTGGGTTTCCATTATGACATTTGGTTGAGTATAGGTAACCTTAGGCAAGCCATTTAATGACTTTCATTTAATAAGTCACTTTGACTTTTATAAATCTCCAAATTAACTCTAAAGGACATATGAAGAAAGGCACTATCTGCATCCAGAGAAAGAAATTATAAATAGATGTATAGAATAATTTTACACATACACACATGTATACACACATACACATTCACACATATGCAAACACATATGCACATACACATATTTTGTATCTAATGGTAATCATCTCGGGAGTGGGGGGGGTAGGAAAGATAAAAAGGAAAAAAGAGGAAAAAGAAATTTATATGATAATGTTATTATATATGTAAAGTAATACCAAGTTGTATATAATAGATTTGCAGTTTTATGTGCAATTATCTTTTTTGTATATTATGTTATGAAAATACTTGTTTTATTCCATAAATTAAAAATAAAATAAATGTGAAAAAATAACTTATTAAAGGAATTCTTTGTAAGTTTTAAATTGCTTTCCTCCCAACAGCCCCATGAGGTATATACTAAAAATATTATGTTCATTTTACAAATGCAAAAACTGAGGTCAAGAGATTTCCTATCCATCACAGGGTTAGTAAGAAGCAGGGCTGAGCTTTGATTCCAAGTATGTCTTGTGACTTCAATTCTAATGTTCTTCTCTAGGCAGCCAGGTGGCACAAATTTAAAGTTATTCATTTGGGGTTGTGTTTGCTTACATTAAAATAGACATCAAGCAAATACAATCTGGTCATATTCTAGAAGGCAGTTCTGTCATCAGTGAACTCTGATGATTATCCTTTTAAACACCCTTAAATAGGACAGAGAAGTGGAGAAACTCCTAATTCTATGCCATCAATAACTCAATTTTTGTCAGAAAGATATAGACCAATATTTTAGGTTGCTAAGAGAATCTGCCTCTTCACCTGCCCCTGGGAACACCCAGGTAGAAGTTCCAGCTTCTAAGCTAATAGAAACAGCATGACATTCTGCCTGCTATAGTCTGAGTGTCAATGAGTTCAATAGCTGAGCTTGGGCAAAACCTAACCAGAAAAAGGCAGGGCTGGAACTTTGGTCCACTCTGTGTAGGATAAAAATAGAAGTGGCCTAAAAATTTAAGTTGCTAAGCATTACATTTTTGCTTCAATCCATTAAGTACCCACAGTGCTGCCTTTTCAGCCTAGAAGTTGGAATATAATAGAGCAATGCTTAGAAAAAAAAAAGAGTAGATAAGAGCAAAAAAAAAAAAGAATGTAAATATCAGGCTAAATATAACAGCCGTTCCTGTATGTAGATGGTAAGAAATGCTTTTGCTTAAAAATAGTTATATTATTCAAGAGCTGAGAATATGCCAAATAGGTAGCAAGGTGATATTCTCTGCTGGTGACCTGAGCACACTTGAACTGGAATATTAACATTTCTGAAACATGTGGGACAGTTCATCTTTTTGTAAAGTGGTATACTTCTCACTTCAACTGTTACCTAGGAAATAACTGTAATAGAAATAATTGGTTTTCTTCTGATTGGCAAAGGCTGAGCTCAGGAATCAAAATATGGTATTTCTTATAAAAGCATTTACTTCTCAATTTCCATTATTTTGAATATAGGTATATGGTATATGTTATGCTTTTCAATGTATTTTTAAAATCTTTTATTACATTTTTCAAAAAATGCAATAGTTAGAATATTGGACTTGGAGTCAAGAAGACCTGAATTCAAATCTGACCTCAGACACTTATTAGCTGTGTTACTCTGGACAAGTCTTTTGATTTATTTCTGTCTTAGTTTCCTCATCTGTAAAATGGGAATACTAATACCACCTACCTCTTAGGATTGTTGTGAGGATTAAATGAGATAATAAATGAGATCATATATGTAAAGCTCCTTGTAATCTTAAAGTGCTATATAAATGCTGACTATTGTTATTATTAAGTCTAAGAGGTAGGTGAGACTAGTCAGTCAATAAATATTAAGTTTATTACATGTCAGGCACTGGGCTAAGCACTGGGGTTTACAAATACAGGTAAAAGACAATCCTTGTTCTCAAGGGTTTTACCAACTAATGGGCAAGACAACATGCCAACAGCTATGTACAAACAAGGGATATATGGGATAAATTGGAAATAACAGAAAGAAGGAGCTAGAATTAAAACTTCTTGTGGAAGGTGGGATTTTATCTAGGACTTGAAGGAAGCCAGGGAAGCCAGGAGGTAGAGATAAGGAAGGAGAGCATTCCATGTATCAGAGACAGTCAGGGAAAATGTCAAGAGTTGGGAGATGGAGTATCTTTTTTTGAGGAAAGGAAAGGAAATAGAAAGTACATGGGGAAGGGGTGAAGACTAGAAGTATAGCAGCTGGGCTAGGTTATTAAGGGCTTTGAGTGCCAAAACAGAGGATTTTGATCTGGGAGGTGATAAAGAGCCACTAGAGTTTATTGAGTAGAGAGATAGCATGGTCAGACCTGCACTTGAAGAAGATCATTGTGGATGATGGGCTAGAATGAGGAGAAATTTATGTGAGGCATGAACTGATGCTGGGTGAAGTGAGCAGAAACAGGAGAACATTGTACACAGTTAACAGTAACATTGTGTGATGATCAACTTTCCCCTGCCTCCTTGAAAAGGCAAGTAATTTGATATCAATTATACATGTGAGATTATGAGAAACATATTTTCATATTAGCCATGTTGCAAAAGAGAACACAAACAAGATAAGATAATAAAAATAAAGGAAAAATATGCTCTAATCTTCACTGAAAGTTTATCATATCTCTTTCTGGAGGTGGATGGCATTTTTCATCATTGGTCCTTTGGAATTTTCTTGATAATCAAGTAATTAAATCTTTAGAAGTTGATCATTCTCAAAATATTTCTGTTACTGTGTACAAAAATCTCCTGGGTCTTCACTTTGTATCAGTTCATATAAGTCTTCCCAGGTTTTTCTGAAAGTTTTTCTGTATATACTGATATAATCATATGATTTTTGTTGTTATCGTTATGGTACATTAAATAGTTTTCCTGATATTGAACCAACCTTGCATTCTTGGTATAAATCCCACCCAGTCATAGTGTATGATCTTTGTGATATATGGTGATAATCTCTTTGCTAGGGTTTTATTTCAGAATTTTCCATTGACATTCAGAAGCTATGGAGTGTTAAGAGTTTGGTCACACCATTGTCAGTCATATTTTTAGGGTCTAGCTGAAAATAAATGAACAGTTGAACCTTTTAGGCCCCTTTCAACTTAAGGGTTTAATATGAGACAGCCATTCTTTTGTCATGAGATGTCCTAACACTCTCTTCTCCTAAGACATTTTTGATGCTCAAGACACCAGTGCTCACATTTGATCACATCTACCTCTTTTTAATTCCATGCCCACTTTGAGGGGATGGTAGATCTCTGCCACCAGGAAACACATATAATACTTAGTTGTAATAAGAACAGGGGGTATATATGAGAGTTAAAGAGTATTTAAGATCACATATCTTTTCATTCCATATTTTATAGGTTCTAGAGAGATTGATTGTTGGCTCATTCTAAGCTATTAGATCTGCCTCCATATTTTCATCTTACCACCTTTGAGTCAGTAGTGATGGAGTTTGGGAATTTGTGTGATATATTCATGACCATGAGAAATGACTGAAACTCCCAGATCACTAATGGAGTAGCCATCCCAAAGAACAGACTGACAACCCAAGCTCAGTACTCAGCTACTGCTTCTCCTAAATTTTTAGAGGCATCGTGTTGGCCCTGCATAATTTTGCCTTTTATAGCATTGCTGTTTTTAATGATATTCTCCTTCAGTAGCCCATGTTTAAACTCCTGACCCTGAGGAAAAATGAAAGGAAAAGTCTTCTTGCCCTTTAGCCATTAAAGAAATATGAAAAATTAAATATTAAAGAAAATGGAGGCAGTTGAAAGGAGCCAGCCCCTTTGTTCCAATTCCAACTCGCTCTCTTGCTTACACTGTTTTCAGGCTGAAATAATGGGCAAGTGGGTACCTCCTGAATGTTTAGAAAAGTTCAGCTGAGGCACATGTTCTATATAAATGCTGCTTTGTGGAGCCTTAAAGGTCTCTAATAACCCCCCGTATAAATATCCCCTTGAACCAATAGGCTCAAGCTAATCAGTTTCTGGCAGGTGTTTTGTGACTTCTTCCGTCTCTGGGTCTCCCAGAATTATAGGCGTTGGTTGGGCAGCGAGCTATGTCTGTGTGCTGCCTTCCTTGGACAATAATCAAAAAGCATCAAAGGGAGATTTCTTGCCATTTAATCTAAATGGCAATATTTTGTCCTACATTTATGAATTGTCCCATTTTCTTAAAGTTCTACTTTTCCCCATGCCCAGTGTCGTTTGTGTGTCAGAATATGGGTATCTGACATGGTGCATCCTTTGTGTTTGATTGGGTGCATTCTTTGACAGAAGCCAGTCCTAGTCCCTGAATATGTTAGCAAAGCACTTCAAAACATCCTCTTTGTCCTCCAAGGACATGAAAGCTTGTCAGCTGGCTCTGCCTCCCTAACTTTAACAGAATCCAGTGACCTATTGTGACCTCCAGCCTCTTGATGATTGTCATTCTCTTCTTTAAAGGGAACTCACAGGTTTGGAGCTGTCAGATCTGTAAAACAGCCCAGGAGCATGAGGGATCATGTCTCCCATGACCATCTGCAGGCTTTATCATGTGACACAGTCATGATTGGCGTTTGAGCCCTCCTACCTTCCTCACCTGATTTGGTAAACACTGACCCTTAATCCTCCTTGACTCTTGATGATGGAAACTCAATTTATAAAAGTTATTGAATGTGAATCCACAGCAATCCATCAATATAATTTAATAATCAGGGGAAGAATTGCAGGCTGCTCTTTGGAGCAGTGGCCTCTCCATCAGCAGGCTTTCCTCGTTGGCTCAAGAGACTAAATGATACAGCAAAGAGAGTGACTGTTTTAATTTCACCTGGGTCTGTAAATCGATACCCATGTATTATTCAGCCAGCACTTGCATTTCCCTGGGTAATAGTATAACACATGTAGTGTCAGGGCAGTTGGAAATTTGTCCTCATTAGTATGGCAAAGGACGCCTTTTTGCAGACATAAGCAAGCCAGCTTCCATATTTCCTCTGCTTGCTGTCACATATCTTGCAAAAAAGGCATGTGTTGGGTATAGACCATGCATGTCAATGACAGAGGTCTTTGTGGGCTTAGATTTTTTGCAATGGAGTGTCTCTTAGTAAAATTAGTAGCTGCCATTCATGGTGAGTGGGAATTAGGACCACACGTGTGTCCTGCTTTAAGAAAACCTGATTCTCAAATAGACACTTAAAGATGTAGAAAATAGGGGTAATACTTTATACAAAAATGGCTAGGTCTACAGGGGTGGGAAACTGGCAGCTTAGAGGCCACATGTCACTCTCTAGGTGCTCAAGTGTGGCCCTTTGACTGTATCCAAACTCCACAGAACACATCCTTTTAATAAAAGTTCTGTGAAGTTTGGATTCGGTCAAAGGGTTACACTTGAGGACCTAGAGGTCCACATGTGGCCTCAAGATGAAAGGTTTCCCACTCCTGGAGGATATAGTGCAAGAGGGCATCTTGTCCTATCCCATTCCCCTACAGATAGAGGACCCGAGGCCCGTGGTAGTTCTGAGTTTTGAACCCAGGATCTCTGTGTCCAAATTCAGCATTATTTCCACCATACTGCACTGTCTACAAAAGGTTCACTTTATTTTTATTAAAAAAGGTTTGCTGGAAGGTGGCATAGAGAAAAAAGATTTACAGAGGGTCTGAAGGGGCCATAGAAATCTAAACAAAAGCCACTGCTGATTGAAAATAAACAGAAATGAAGATGAACTGTCTTGCAAATCATGTAATAAATCAAAAGGAAAATAGGATTTGGTTTAGAAAGTTGAATTTCTTCACTTCTTGTCAAGAATTTACCTAATGTATGATGGTATTCATTATGAATAGGAAGTGTGGGCTGGGAAGAAGTCACAGGTATAGAATTCAGCATCAGAAAGTAAGGATTTGGCAGATCAAGCTTGGGCTAACCTTAATTGACAGCAAGGACTTTGGATGGTGAATAGAACAGCAGCCCTTGGCTGTTGACAAGAATTACTCATTTAACTCAAGTAGCCATCCTTGAATATGTGAACTTTCAGGAGCATGTTATGAAAGTCTGGAAGGGAGAAAGGGGAGTTCTAGTTCAGGGGTGGGGAACCTGATGCCTCAAGGCCACATATGGCCTTCTAGGTACTTGTGTGCAATCTTTTGACTGAACCCAAGTTTTACAGAATAAATCCTTTTATTAAGGGGATTTGTTCTGTGAAGTTTGGATTCAGCTTTCCACCTTCTCCACAAGCTGTGCCACTTCCAAAACTTTAAACCTTTTTTTTTTCTGCTTCTCATCTCTGCTAACTTCTAAAGAAGAGGTCTAAATTGCTCTAGGGGTGCTTCATTTATTTATTGGTAAATAGTTATTTTATTTTTTCCAATTACATGTAATGATAGTTTTCAACATTCAATTTTTATAAGATTTTGAGTTCCAAATTTTTCTCCCTTCCTCCCTTCCCCCTTCCCAAGACAGCAAGCAATCTGATACAAGTTATATATGTGCAATCATGGTAAACATATTTCCATATTAGTCATGCTATGAAAGAAGAAACAAAACAAAAGGGAAAGACCATGAGAAAGAAAAAAAAAGTGAAAATAGTATGCTTCGATCTGCATTCAGACTGCATAGGAGTACTTTAATAATATAATAGGTAGATTTATGTAGTATGTTAAAGTTTGTAAAGTAGTTTACAAATATCATCTCATTTTATTATCATAACAACCCTGGCATGAGTACAAATGAGGAAGCTGAGGACAATACAAGTTAAGTGACTTGTCCAGGGTCACACAGCCAGTAAGTGTCTGAGGCCACTGTACTTTGCCTCAAGTATGATTGACTTTTCTGGCTTCCATACTACACTGTGGCCCAGTGTCATAACTAAAATTGCTAGTCCATCAAATTGTTTTAAAATGAATGGTTGTTTAGCCACATCTTCCCCCATGCTATATTTGTGCATTTGATTTTTTGAACCCAAGTGTGTGTTTGCATTGATTTCATTTTGTTTGCACTTTATTAGAACTGTCCCATAGTTCTTGCTTTTGAGGAGCTTCTTAGATCCTGATTCTCTAGTCCAACCTGTTCATCATCCTCCCTGGCTCAATGTTAGCTGCAAACTTGATATGTATGTCATTTATGTCTCAAGAAAAAAAAATCAATGCCAAAAACAGAGCTCCATGGCATCTCTCTAGAGATTTTCCTTTGTGGACATCGCTCTATTATTAATGATTACTTTTTGTAGTTTTTAATTCCACTTAAGTAAAATATCAGTCAGTTCACATTTCTCCATTTTTTCTCCCAAGGTTATCATAAGACACTTTTAAAGAGAAACTTTTCTTTTGATTTACCATTCTAGTGACCCTTGCAGAAAGGAAATGGCTTATATTTCTATAATAGCTAACAATTGGGTAGTGTTTTAATATTTGCAAAGTGCTTTACTCTAATTCATTTGAGTCTCACAACAACTCTCATGACGTAAGTGTTATTATCTCCATCTTACTGAGGGCTATAGAGTTTACGTGACTTGCCCAGGGTCAAACAGCTAGTAAGTGTCTGGAGAGAAATTTGAATTTAGGTCTTCTTGACTCCAAATTTGATACTCTATCTGCTATACCAACAACAGCCTATGAAATGTATCTAGATTGATCTGATGGGTCTCTGCTGACTTGGGAATGATCCCACTTGTCTTTTCAGATTTTCACAGACTGTTTGTTTTTAATTTATGTAGTCTAGAATTTTTAGAGAAATCCAGGTAAAACTTAACAGCCTATTGCTTGAAAAATCTACCTTTTTTTTTTTTTTTTTGCTTTTTGGAGGGGAAAGGGGAGGGCTAAGTGACTTGCCCAAGGTCACATGGCTAGTTTTGTGTTGTGTCTTAGACCGGATTTGAACTCCAGGGCCAGTGCTCTCTATTCACTGCACCACCTAGCCGCCTCTAAAATCTACCTTCTTAAGAATACAATCAGGACATGTGCCCATCTCCAGTAAGACCTACAACATTTCTCTAGTGTTCAATGATTCTCTTCCCCATCCCCTGCCCTAGGATTCTGATAGTAGCTCAGCAGTTGTCTCTGAAGGAATTTTTGGTAGGCGGAGAAGTATTTCAGGAAGGTCCATTGGCCTGAATTAATGATGTCAGCTTGTTCCTCTCTCTTATCTTCTCTGTCTTTGGTTTCATGGAATCACAGTAACTCAGAGTTGGAAGGAATCTAAAAGAGGCAACATGACCAAGCATCCTCTCTATAATATACCCAATAAGTGGTCATTCATCCTTTCCTTGAACCTATCAAGTGTGGTTCGCCTACTACTCCTGCACCGGAGCATTCCACTTTTGTATAATTCTGCTAGAAAGTCTTTATGTCAGGCATAAATCTGCCTTTTTGAAACTTTTGCCCATTGCTCCTACTGACACCATTTGGTAAATTCAAATTTCTCTTTGACATGACAGCTCCTCAGATATCTGTAGATGGTTCTCTTTTTTCCCATTGTCTTTTTTTCCCTCCAGCCTAAATAATTTTCAGTTTCTTCCACCATTATGTATATGGCATGAACTAAAATGGTCTTTGCCATGCTTAGTTATTCTCTTGTATGTGCTCCAATGTCCTTGCTAAAATGGGGGTACCCATAACTGAACATGATGCTCTAAATTTAGTCTGACTAGGGCAGAGTATAGTGGACTGTCACCTCCAATATTCTTGGACATTCTATGAATGAAATCCAAGATCCCTTTTCTTTTTTATTGTTGTTCATATATCACACTGTTGACTCATATTAAGCTGACAGTCTACTAAGCCCCTAAATCTTTTTCTCCTTCTGACCTTCTATCCCATTGGGAAGAAAAAAGAAAAGAAAAACAAATGTCTTGAAATAAATATTTATAGTCAAGCAAAATATATTCACTCAATGATTGTATACAAAATTATAGATGCTTCATTCTTCACTCTAAATCCATCACCTTTCTGTAATGGATAGAGTGTCTCATCATCAGCCTTCTAGAATCATGAAAGTTCATTGTTCCTATAATTTTCAAATCATAGTTTCAAGATCATAGTTCTCCTAGCTTTCAACATTGTTTGTCTTTACAATGTTGTTGTTATGTGAATTGTTCTCCTGGTTCTTCTGCTCATTTCATTCTTCATCAGTTTATAAAAGGCCTGAAGAACTCTGGAATTGATTTAATGACATGGTAGATACTGTTAAAGGAGATTACCCAGAATGGCATGCCTGCATCAAAGAAGGTGCTGTACTCTATGAGCAAAGCAGAATTGCAATAGCTCAAAAGAAACATGAGATGTGCAAATTTAGAGACATTTCCTTTCCAAATATTCATAAGGGCTATTTGTGCTCAACCTGTGGTAGTATCTTCCAAGCTCATATTGGTCTGATCGGCCACAGTCAAACTCACTGTACCTTGACTGCAACATAGTAATGTCTTTTTGGTCTTCTTCAAGAAAGGACAGCAATCAAAAGTTCTCCAATTTTTTTCCTACATAAAAACAAAAGCTGAGATCTACTATTTGCTTCTATACCACCATCTTGATTTGAAATGTTCTCCTACAGATTATGAAGGTTGGAAAAGACTTAGCTATCCTGTACATAAACAGGAATCTCCCACAAAACACAACTAATGAATAGTAGATAACAATTAATTAGTGCCTACTATGTGCCAAGTACCACAGCACTTGTATCTGGGTGTGTAGGGACAAAAGTAAAATAGTTTTAAGCACTTAAATACTTAAGAAGCTTTCTGCCTAGATGGGGGATATAATGTGTACACATACATACCTGCAAGTACATACATACATATTTCTGCAAATTGGTTACCAAGTAGTTTGGGCTTGGCAGTGCTAAGAGCTAGGAGGCTCAGGAAAGGCTTCCTGATTACAGTGGCATTTGAGCTAAACCTTTTAGTTTCCCAAAGGAAACTACAGATTCATAGATGAGGAGTTGAGGATAAAGTGAATAAAAACCATAAAAATGAAGAGGTTCCCCATAAAGGGGGTAGGGTTGCTCTGGACACCCCAAAATACCAACACCGGGTCCTGCTTGAATGAATTTGACTCAAGTCTTCTTTCAGGCAAAGAAAAATAAAGTTTATTAAAAGTTCGCTTGTATTAGACACAGAGTCAAGTTTGTGTTCGGTCATTCTATGGCACTCTTACTATTCCATGGTGCTCTCACATACATGGGGGCAAGATGGGGTCTTATATACAGAAGATTGTGGGAGGAATCTAGGGGTGGTCTAGAGGAGGAGTTTCCTGGGGAGGGTCTTCAGGAGGAGTTAATGAAGTCAATGAGTGATTAAGGGTGGGAAGTTGCTGGAGGCTACCTGGAGACTACAGACAATGGTGGGCTAGGCCAGTTCAAGGGTGGATTGATATTTTGATAGGATCAAGGGTGGGAAGTCTAGTAACAGAGGTTTGGGCCCAATCACAATGGAAGAATTATGGCCTCATGCAAATGCCTCATCAAATGGGATGATTTAATCAGAGTTCAAGGGGGGTTCCCAGAGCCTGTACCTCAAGGACTCAAGGAGAAGTCAAGGGGACTCCCAGAGCCCATACCTCATCATTCTCCCCTCAAACAAATGGGACCCAAATTCCTTTGGGGTAAAGGGCGAAGGTCTGACCTTCTGGCTGGAAGGGTAGCCAATGCAAAGACACAAAGATGGAAGATAGAATATCATGTATAGAGGTCAATTTGGCTTAATATAAGTGAAAAGGAGTGATGTGCAGGCTGCAAGTGTAGGTTAGAATTGAGTTGTGAAAGGCTTTACAGAGGAATATTAAAGATAATAGGCAACTGTGAGAATAATTTATACAAGAACAATATTGTAAAGATTATAATTTTCAAAGACTTTGAACAAGACAATGACCAACCACAGTTCCAAAAGACTAATGATGAATCATGCTATTCATCTCCAGATAGAGAGCTGAGGGATTCAATGCATATTGAAGCTCATTTTCCTTCCTTCCTTTCTTTTTCTCTTTGTTTTGTTTTTTTGGACATGGTTAATGAGGGAATTTGTTTTGCATCGCTCTGTGTGTGTGTGTGTGTGTGTGTGTGTGTGTGTGTGTGTGTGTAAGATGGGTTTTAATTTTCTTGCCTTCTCAATGACTGGGGAGAGAGGGAGAGAATTTAGAACTGAAAATAAAATAAAATTGAATTTAACAAAATAAAGGCAATAGGGAGCCATGAGACTTTGTTGAATAGAAAAATAATTTGATGAAATCTGAAATTTAGAAACCATATGGAAGATGAATTGTAGTGGAGAAAGACCTGAGGCAGGGAGACCAATTAGAAAGCTACTGAAATAGTCCAGACATGAGTAACTGAATCCCTGAACTAAGATGGTGATTGTGAGTGGAGTGAAGAGGGTAGTTGTGAGAAGTTTTGTGAAGGAAAAAAGACACTATATGAATGAATGAAAAAGTTGACTAAGTGCTTGCTATATATAATTGACTAAGTGCCAGTCTCCTGAACACTAGAGATGAATATACAAAAGGGAAACAGTCTCTCCCCTCAAGGATCTTACATTCTAATGGGGGAGGGGGGAATACACAGAAGGGAGTGGTGACCAGGAAGGGGTGGATGGAGTGGACATAGAGGAAAATTAAGTGACATGCCCTCTGCAGTAACAATGGTAATTGATTTGATTTTGGTTCCAGAACTAGAAAGGACCAGGTTATACCTGTAATAGAAGAGATAGGAAAATGATGGCTAGGGTGGTTTAGTGTGGTAGGATGGCTCTCTAGATATAACAGACCATGATAGACTCACCGGGTGTACTTTGATAACAGTATCTCTTTAATTTTGGTTTCTGATCTCTCTTCACCAAAGTCTCACCTTGCTTCCCCACTATTGTGTACAGATTTCCTTATCTGATTGTATCTTGTTAATGTACATGGCTATTCTTCCCTCTGCCCTTTATTTACTATTTTTCTTTTCAAAAATATCTACCCTCCTAGAGACCTATTTCAGTTATGGCTCTTGGCCCACCGAGTCTCAATGATCTCTATGAGGTACAAATTACCTCTCTGCTCAGCATCTCCAGTTCACTTTGTAATCTGTGCTGAGCACATTTGTGCAGAGATGTCTGCTGATGTAAGATGGACTCCTGACTCCTTTCAGAATTTTGGGTTTTTTCTTATGAATTTCTGAACATTTCCACTGCCATTCTTCCTACACCATAACAATGCTCTGTGGGATATAACTTGGTGGCTGTACGAAAGCAATTTTCTCCTTCCCTTTTTCTTTTCAGGTTGAGGCCCTTTGAGACTTACCAACTCTTATTAGATGAATTCTCTCACCAAAAGTTTGTCATTTTAATATTTTAAGCTGTGGCTCAGACATCCAAGTCCAATTCTGCAGCATCATCTTGGGATCGTAGATTTAGAGCTGGAAGTGAGCTGAGAGATCATATAATCTAGCCCTTATCAATTCACAGATGAGGAAACTGAGTGGACAAAAGTGGCGGTCATAAGGACACATAAATAGTAGAGGGAGGATTCAAATAAAGACCCTTAGCCTCCAAATTTAATACTGTACCAATTTAATCACTTCCGCATAGCTATTTTAGCACCCTATTTACTGTTTTTATTTATCACTTCTCCATATAAGAAAAAACAAACAAACCCAGAAATAAGCCAGGAGCAGAGCAGTCAGCTATACCAGCTTTTTTAGCACCCTATTTTCTGTTTTTATTTATCAGTTCTCCATCTAAGAAAAAAACCAAATAAACCCAGAAATAAGCCAGGAGCTGAGCAGTCAGCTATACCAGCTTCCCATTGTTCCCTAACTGTCTCAGTCACCACAAAAAGGAATCCTGGTCCTTTAAAAAAAATCTTTTTTGGGGTGGCCAGGTAGCACAGCAAGTAAGAGCACCGGCTCCAGTGTTGAGAAGACCTGGAGATCGAATCCTGGGCTCAGACACTTAGCACCCACCCAAAACACCTGGCCGTGTAACCTTGAGCAAGTTACTTAACCCCGATTGCTTAAAAAAAATAAATAAATTTAAAAAAAAATCTTTTTCTTTCTCCCAACATAGCCTTAAAAGCTCCTTTTTGTTTGCCTTAGTATTCATGACAAGCTTCAGAAGGTGGCCCTGGGCTTTCACTCTCCTATCATTCTTGCAGTATGATGCCACTTTTTGTATTCAGTCCCTGTTACCTACCCTCGCTTTTATCTTCTGAATGTGTCTTTTTAAAATCTGAGTTGGCTGATGAGTTCCTTAGTGGAGGGATACATCTATCTATCTAGACAGGTCCCCTTTTCTTCATCATAATCACTGGTATTTGTATCATCAGAATTCATTCTTGAGAGTATTCCATCCATCTTGAATTGACACCCTCAGGGGAATTGCAGGCGATGAAATCCCACCTGTTCTACCTCTAAAATCTGTTCTCCCAAAGTTTTGAGTACGTATCAAACTATGTCACTATTTAGATTGACTAAAGAGAATTCCCCATCAGTAAAGACAACCAAAAACAACACAATAGCAATAACAATTAACATTTATATAGCAGCTTAAAGTTTTAGTTATCTCATTTGATGCCTGATTTACACCAAGGAATATGATAAAGATCTCCTGCCCTGGAGATCTTGAAGAATTGGAATGATTTAGGTTTTTTTGGAGGTAAGGAGCTGGTGCAGTTGGCTTCTATACAACCAGTGGATGGTTGGTGATGGTACAGGTGTACAGCAGGTAAGAGTACTGGGCCTCTGATCTCAGACACTATTTGGGTGAACTCAGGCAAGTTATTTAAGCTCTGTCTGCCTCAGTTTCCTGAACTGTACAATTGAGATAATAATTGTAAAAGTACTTAGGACACTACCTGGTACATAGTATGTGTTTAATTAAATATTTGTTCCCTTTCTTTCTAACAAAATAGTTCTATGAATCAAATACAGTCAGAGAGGATCATTATAACACTTCTATGTCCCTTTACTTAATTTCTGCATTTGTTGCTTCTGATTTTCTAACCACATCTGAATCTCGTTCTGACTGTTGTAATGTGTTCTGACATACTTGTGCCTGGCCCATGTAATCTACCTTTTATAGCTATACTCCAAAAATTCAAAGGGAAAAGACTGTTCAAGCAAGAGAATGCACCTTCTACAGCTTTATCTGAAAGTTGATTGTATCTTTAAATAACCTAAGAAGATGAAGTATAAAAGTTTGTAAGAGGGGTGGCCAGGTGGCTCAGTGAGTAAGAGCACCGGCTCCAGTGTTGGGATGACCTGGGGATCAAATCTGGGCTCAGATACTCAGCACCACACCCAGAAATAACTGGCCATGTAACCTTGAGCAAGTTACTTAACCCCGATTGCTTAAAAAAAAAATTTGTAAGAATGACAATTACTTTTGTTACTTAGAATACTGTATAGTCTTTAACCAGCTTTGCTCTGCTAGATTCATCTCCATCACTCCTCTCCTTCCTCCCTTTCTTCCTCCCTTTCTCCCTCCCTTTCTCCCTCCCTTCATTCATCCTTCTCTCCTTCCCTCCTTCATCCCTTTCTCTCTTCCTCCCTTTTCCCCTCTCTTCATTCTTGCCTTTCTCTACTTCCTTCCTTCCTTCCTTCCTTCCTTCCTTCCTTCCTTCCTTCCTT
>NW_027187336.1:10313126-10316522 GCF_028583685.1 Petaurus breviceps papuanus | reverse complement strand
TCCTTCCTTCCTTCCTTCCTTCCTTCCTTCCTTCCTTCCTTCCTTCCCTTTCTTCCCCTTCACTTTATTTCATTTAGAACTAAGTCTAAGTTCTTTACACAATGATTAGGAAGGCTGATGGTATCTGTGAAACCTTTGCTCTGTGGGGTCTCTCAGTAGTACCAGAGTAAGATCACAGTGAGTGAAACAAATGTTTCTTCTTTCAGCCTAAGTACCACTGAGAACTAACAGCAGGAGAGGAATAAAGCTGAATGAGAACCTTACTCACCTTACTCTAGGTCTTTTTAGTACCGTTTGGGAACTCAGCTACCAGGTATTTGACTGATGAGTACCCCTCTATAAATGAAACTAGGCAAACTTCATGATGCTAGAATAATAAGTGGAGTTTATTTAAAAGATTTGGAGAGCCTCTGAGGTAACCTGCCAAGGGTCCCAGACTTCTCATTTTTACTATATAGTGTGATTTGAGATGTGTTAGCCCTAGATGTCTCTCTCAGATATCTCAAATTCCACCTCTACATAGTCATTCCTTTTTAAAAATGCAGTTACATTATAATGATCAAGGTTGGCTCTCTAGAAGAGATCAGAAAATGTTCTTGCTCCCCTTCTTTGCAAATATGGGGGACTATGTGTGAAACATTCCATATACAGTCAAATTTTGTTGATACGTTTAGTTTTGCTCAACTTTTTTTTCTTTAATTGAAAATGAGTAGAGGAAGGATGAAGGATATATTCAGAAATTAAAATTATGTAAACACAAAAGATATCAATAATAATTTTAAAGGATGAGATTATGCCTATTTTAAATGACCCACCACTAGTAGTTTAGTTATTTTAGTAGCTTTAGGTAGTAGTAACTACTATTTGCTTCTTCCATTTTGTTTTGCAAAATTTTGATTGGGATTAATGTTAAGAGGAACTTGGCACATAGAGAGGAGAGCAATGGATACTGGAAGACCCTTTGCAACATGGGAGCATTGAGCATTTGGGAAGTAGGGCATGAGGAGGAAGGTGAATAGGGAGTACAGAAAAGGGAGATGGGAGAACATAATTTGTTTACATTACAACTGTGTAAGGCTGATGGACCCTGTTTCAAATAAAGTATTTTTGAAGTATTTTGACTTGCTTTATTTTTTAATATATCCACTCAGAAAGTGCCTTTCTCTATCACATCCAACGTCTATCCACCACAGTGCTCTATTACTCCTAAAGGCGCCAAGAGACGTGCAGTGGGAAGTGTGGTGGTTTCATGGGCTCGATATATCCTCATTTCTTAGTGGCCATTTGGTTACTTTGTCACTCCTAAACCCTTTCTGAATCAGAGTGACATTTGTGAAGATGAGGGCAGTGATGATGAGAAATCAATTTGTCAAAGAACATTACCCATCTAAACTTGCTAATTCTCCTTCTTAGGAGAAATGTATTCATGAAGCTTATTCCCTAGGGGTATAAATATACTTTTTTTCTGCTGTAAATTTACTTTGATCAGATCTGAAAGGTCACTTTCTAATTCTTCTATATCAGAATTTAATAAAAGTATATCTACATTTAAGACTTTGTAATTCTTGATCACGTGGCTTTCATCTTTCCAGGAAGGAGTATCAATTCTTTTTAGGCCATTTTCCTCCATATCCTCCACACTATGTCCAACACTTTGGTTGCCAATCTCTGGACCACCTTTGGTTCCATTACAGACAATTTGTGGTATTGCTTCCAAAATTGTCTATAGTATCCTGGGGTGAATGAATCATGGTTGATTTTTTTTAAATTAAGGGTAAGACAGTATATTATGTATTGTTGTCAAGCTCTTTATTGATAATGTCCAGCATTTTGATAATTTTGTGGCCACAGGACCGCACAGGGCCAGTTTTCTTGTTTGTAGTATCTCTACAATCCCTTTGCCTTATAAGTATAATCTTTTTATCTGTATAATCTCTTGCTTCTGATAATGTAGAATATTGTTCCTTGGAAAAGGGTTTAGTTTCTTAACTTTCACAGTAGAACACAGTATCTCTTGTCTTTTTTTTTTTTGGAGGGGGGAAGGCAAGGGGTTAAGTGACTTGCCCAAAGTCACACAGCTAATAAGTGTGTCAAGTGTATGAGACCAGATTTGAACTCAGGTGCTCCTGACTCTAGGGCCAGTGCTCTATTCACTGCACCACCTAGCTGCCCCTACCTCTTGTCTTTTGAGGCAAGTATCATATTTTTTTTAATAGAACTTATTGTGCTCCTGACTTTAGTTATTCATTAGACACATATCACCTGCACTCTAGTAGATATCATGATTGAAATAATTGTCCCTTCTTTTCCTGAAGAAGCTTACATTCTAGTTAGAATGAGTGAAAAACACTGGGTCAATAGATAAATTATCATGAGATAATTTGTTCCCTTTTTTGTTCCTGGAGAAATGGCCTTAAGAATTCTAATCACTCAAATTTCCTGTCTTTTTTATGTCATCTATCAAATAGATGTAATGATAGTTCACATGATTTTGAGAATTAAATGATTCCACAGATGCAAATAAATGGGCTCCAAATCTGAAATAAAAACAACTAAGGCAGAACTCCAAGCCCAGAGCAATTAATTAAAGGGACCTGGCCCCCTTTAATGAATAGGACCTCAGATATTCCTCATGATGTGAGATGCCCTCTTTACCCAGGGCCTTGATTTAATGTTTTTTAGGAAGATAATACAAATTATGCAGAGTAAAATAAAGAATCTCACTGGTTGACAGACCTATATCTTACCCTCCAGGAGAACCTACAGTTCAGTCTAGGGTTGATAAGGGCTGGAAAGCATTTACATGGGCTGAAAAATTGGCAGAGCTGATAGGCAAGGCAAGGGTCACCCCCTGACCAAGTGCTCATGGCTATTTCCCAAAGTTAGGCAATAAGAGAGGGATTAAAGATCCAGGAACAAAAAGAAGTTGGGGGGCCAAGGTGGAGGAATGAGGAAAGAACCTTCTGAAGCCCTGTGAAATTCTGCTCCAAACAACTAGAAAACTGTTTCAGAATTGATTGAGGAGAAGGGAAGTGTGTTACCAACCTGGCAGGAAAGGTCTGCCTCACAAAGGGAGGGGAAGGAGATTCAAGAGCAGCAGCAGCAGCCAGCCTTAAAGGAGGGACCTGTAGCAAGGGTCCAAGCCTGGAAAAATCCACCAATGAGACCCTGTCCAGGAGCCCCTTGAGCAAATCAGCAAGTTCCCCACCCCAGCAACTTCACCTCTAGCCACCCCCCTCCCCAGTACAAGCCAGTGAAAGCAAGAAGCTAAGTCCTGAAGCCTAGTGAAAGTCAGCAGTAAGACCTTGAGCCCCAGCATAAAAAGCTTGGGACAGGGCAGGACCAGAACCCAAAACAAACAAAAAACACCAAGTCACAAAAAATAAAGTAAAAAAA
>NW_027187336.1:10306602-10313026 GCF_028583685.1 Petaurus breviceps papuanus | reverse complement strand
TGACAGGGAAGATCAAGGCACAAACTTAGAAGAGGACAATAGTGTCAAGATAACTACATGTAAAGCCTCAAAGAAAAATGTAATTTGACCTCAGACCCAAATAGAAGAAAAATGGGAAAAGAAATGCAAGAGAATTTTGGAAAAATGTCAATAACATAGGAAACATTAAAAAAAGGTTTTTGGGGAAAATAACTCTCTAAAAAAATAGAATTGGCCAAATGGAAAAGGAAGCACAGAAGCTCACTAAAGAAAATCCTTAAAAAATTAGAATTGAGCAATTGGAAGCCAATGACTCTATGAGACCTCAAGATATGATAAAACAAAATTCAAAAAAATTAGAGGAAAATATGAAATTTCTCATTGGAAGAAAAAAAAAACTGACCTAGAAAATAGATACAGTAGAAATAATATAAGAATTATTGAACTACTTGAAGACCATGACCAAAATAAAAAGGCCTGGACCATATCTTTCAAGAAATTATCAAAGAGGGGCAGTTAGGTGGTGCAGCAAATAGAGCACCAGCCCTGGAGTCAGGAGGACCCAAGTTCAAATCCAGCCTCAGACCCTTGACACACTTACCTCTGTGGCCTTGGACAAATCACTTGACCTCAATTGCCTTACTTTCCCCCCTCCAGAAAAAAAGAAAGAAATTATCAAAGAAAACTGCCTTGATATATTAGAACCAGAATGTAAAATAGAAATTGAAAGAATCCACCAATCACCACCTGAAAGAGATCCCAAAATGAAAATTCTCAGGAATATCATAGACAAATTCAGAGTTCACAGAAAAGGGAAAAGTACTTCAAGCAGCCAAAAAAGAACAATTCAAATATCATGGAGCTACGGTCGGGATTACATAGGAATTGTCAGCTTTCATTAAAGAACCAGAGGACTTGGAATATAATACATGAAGACAAAAGAGTTAGGATTACAACCAAGAATCACTTTTTCAGCAAAACTGAATATAATCTCTCAGGGGAAAAGGATATTTAATATAATACAGGACTTTAAAAAAATTTGACCACAAAATACAGGACTCAAGGGAAACATAAAAAGGGAAAAAAGAAAGGGAAAATATAAGAAATTCAGTAAAGTTAAACTGTTTATATTTCTATATGGCAAGATAATATTTGTAACTCTTAAGAACTTTATTACTGTTAGAAGTGTTCAATCAGAAGGAGTATATGTAGTCAGAAGGCATGGATATAAGGTGACTTTGATGGGAATATATCCCCACCCCCAAACCAAAATAAAACATTTAGAAAGAAAACTGCACTGAAAGAAGGAGGGGGGAAGATTGGATGGGGTAAATTATCTCACATAAAAGAGGCATGAACAAGATAATGGAGGGGAAGATGGCATCATACTGGCAGAAAAAGCTTAAATCTTACTGTCATCAAAATTGGCTCAAAGAGGGAATAACATATACACTCAGTTGGATACAGAAATCTATCTTTCCCTATAAGGAAGTAAAAAGTGATATGGATAATAAAAGGGGAGGGAGGAACTGATAAAAAGCCAGGTAGACTGGGGAAAGGTGTGATCAAAAGTGAAACACTTGAGACAAAGGAAAAGGTGGGGGACGTACGAGACAGTGGGGGAATAAACAAGAAAAAAATAGCATGGAAAGAAATACACAGTTATCATAACTATAAATGTGAATGGGATGTGCTCACCCATAAAACAGAAATGGATAGCAGGATGGATTAAAAACCGGAATGCTACAATATGTTGTTTACAAGAAACACATTTGAAGTAGAGAGATAACACACTGAGTAAAGGTAAGGGGATGGAGCAGAAGTTATTATTCTTTAGCTGAAGCAAAGAAAGCAAGGGTAGCAATCATTATCTCAGACAAAGCAAAAGCAAAAATAGATCTAATTAAAAGAGATAAGGAAGGAAACTATATCTTGCTGAATGGTACCATAGATAGTGAAGTCATATCAATACTTAACAAATAAGTGCCAAATGATATAGCATCTAAATTTCAGAAGGATAAATTAAATGAGTTGCAGGAGAAAATAGTTAGTAAAATTATGCTAGTGGGAGACCTCAATTTTCCCTTCTCAGAACTAGATAACTCTAACAAAAAAAATAAAAAAAGAACAAAGTTAAGGAGGTAAATAAAATTCTGGAAAAGTTAGATATGATAAATCTCTGGAAAAAACAGAATGAGAATTGAAAGAAATATATCTTTTTATCAGTAGTACATGACACTTACACAAAAATTGACTATGCATTAGGACATAAAAACCTCACAACCAAACCTAGAAAAGCAGAAAGAATAAATACATCCTTTTCAGATCATAATGCAATAAGAAAATACATTCAATAATGGGCAAAGGAAAGAGATTAAAAATTAATTGGAAATTAAATGGTCTAAACCTAAAGAATAAGTGGGTCAAAGAACAAATCATAGAAACAAATGATAATTTCATTAAAGAAAATAACAACAATGAGATAACATACCAAAGTTTGTGGGGGATGCAGCCAAAGTGGTACTTAGAGGAAAATTTATATATCTAATTGCTTTCAGCAATAAAATAGAGAAAAAACAGATCAATGAATTGGGCATGCAACCAAAAAAAAATTAGAAAAAGAACAAATTAAAAGTACCTAATTATGGGGTGGCTAGGTGGCATAGTGAATAGAGCACCAGCCCTGGAGTCAGCAGGACCTGAGTTCAAATCTGGCCTCAGACACTTAACACACACACACACACACACACACACACACACACAAAACTAGCCATGTGACCTTGGGCAGGTCACTTAACCCCAATTGCCCTCAAAAAAAAAGAAAAAAATTCCCAGGACCAAATGGATTCACAAGTTACTTCTATCAAATATTTAAAGAATAATTAATTCCAGTAATATATAAACTACTTGGAAAAATAGGTGGAGTCCTACCAAATTCCTTTTAAGACAAAAATATGATGTTATCTATAGTCATATGAAAAAATTCCCTAAATCACTATTGATAACAGAAATGCAAATGAAAAAAATTCTGAGGTAACACCTCAAATCTATTAGATTGACTAATATGACAAAAAAGGAAAATGTTGGATATTGGAGAATGTGGGAAAACTGGGACAATGATTCATTGTCGATAGAGTTGTGAACTAATCCAACTGTTCTGGAGAAAATTTTGGACCTATATCCAAAGGGCTATTAAACTGTGCATACCTTTTGATCCAGCAATACTACTGCTAGGTCTATGTCCCAAAGACATCCAAAAAAGGGGAAGAAGGACCTATTTGTGCAAAACTATTTACAGCAGCTCTTTTTAAAAATTTTTTGTGGAGACTAAGAATGGGAAATCGAAGGGATGCCCATCAATTGGTGAACAGCTAAACAAGCTATGGTATGTGATTGTAATGGAATATTACTGTGCTATGAGAAATGACAAGCAGGATGATTTCAGAAAAACCTGTAAAGACTTACATGAACTGATGCATAATGAAGTGATGAGAACATTGTACACAGTAACAGCAAAATTGTTTGATGGAGAATTGTGAATGAATTAGCTGTTCTCAGAAATACAATGATCCAAGACAATTCCAAAGAACTAATGTTGGGGGTGGCTAGGTGGCACAGTGAATAGAGCACTGGCCCTGGAGTCAGGAGGACCTGAGTTCAAATCTGGCCTCAGACATTTAACACAAAAACTAGCTGTGTGACCCTAGGCAAGTCATTTAACCCCAATTTCCCTCCAAAAAAAAAAAGGAACTAATGATGAAACATACTATCTGCTTCCAGAGAAAGAACTGACATTGTTTGAATACAGATTGAAGCCTGTTATTTTTAACTTTCATTTTTTTTCTCAAGTCTTCTTGTACAAAATTATTAATATGGAAATGTTTTAAATAATTGCACATGTATAACCTATATCTGATTGCTTACCATCTCAGGGATAAGGAAGGGGAAGGAAGGAGAGAGAGAGGGAGGAACAGAATTTGGAACTCAAAACTTTAAATGAAAATATTAAAATAAGAAAAATTAAGAAGATGCTTTGGGACTTTTTATGTTGTTAGGATATTTTAGTCATGCCAAGATATTTAGTCAGGCTTGGTCAGTTACTCATCAGGCATAAAAATGTGGAGGTCCTCTAGTTGGCTTCCTGTGATTAAGCAAGTGAACTTCTAACCTGTAGTTTAAAGTTCTGGGGCCTAGTATAAGAAAGAATTTGTCTAGCCTTATCTAATAATCTCTAAATTTAATATATGTAAAATGCATGCTAACATTAGTTGACTAGATTGACTAAATGCATATTAATAGACAAGTATAATAGAAATAATAACTATCCCTATAGCATAACACTAAACTGAATAATACTGATTGAAATAGGTGTTTAATCATTTGACACAAAAATCAGTATTCCTAGAAAGTATAAAAAGAGGAAAATATTGTGGGGACCCCTTGAATTGTGAGCTAGCTTTGTCTTTCTGTCACAGTCAAGTGATTATTATCTCTTCACCAAATTCATGCTGTTCTCCATGTAGAGAAGATAAAGGGTCTCTACTATCCATATTATAAAAAAAGTGAAGAATTGCTTAAAAATAGAATACCTCTTTTGTGAAAACCAAAAAGAAAAAATCTGAAGATGTCAGGAGGAAACATTGACTTGTGTCTGAAGGTTGGAGGTTGGAGGCATAAAGAATTTGATGCAGAAGAGAAAGAGAAGGACTACTGAACACTTATGGCTAAGAAGCTGTAATAAGGTTAGTCTACACAGGGAAGGAGCTGGATACATTGAGGAAACTCTTCCCTGTCCTCCAAAGAATAACCCACTATCAGATAAATGGAGATAGTTTACCTAGTTAGGGTCAAAGAAAGAAGAGATGCACAGCAAGCATGGGTGACTCCCTACTGAAGATCTTTGTAATTAACAAAGTAATATCTTTGTTAATCTGATACCAATAATCTGACTTCCCTTGACTCGGATCCAGGATGTGATGGTAAAATTGTCAATACATGTCAAAACCCACTATTGCCTATTTCTGGTGACTCACAAGGACATAGATAATACTTCAAGAAGTCAAGTCAACAAACATTTTCTTTTTTTGCTTTTTTAAGGGGGGAAGGCAGGGCAATTGGGGTTAAGTGATTTGCCCAAGGTCACACAGGTAGTAAGTGTTAAGTGTCTGAGGTCGGATTTGAACTCAGGTCCTCCTGACTCCAAGGTCGGTGCTTTATTCACTGTACCACCTAGCCACCCCTCAACAAACATTTATTATGCACCTACTACATGGCAGGCCCTGTGGAGATATATACAAGGGAGACATAAAAAGTGTCAAAAAGTAGTCCTCACTCTAAAGGAGCTCATGGTCTAATAGGAATTTTAAGAACGGATTTAAGAACATTTCTAAAGATTATGTAATCTTGGATAAAAAATGGCAGATCTTAGCTAACATCACAGGTGGCATTTTAATCACTGCTGCTAACTGAAGGCAGAGGTCTCTGAAGAAAGAGGCTCATTACAAAGTTAAGAACTTGTGAAAATTGTATCTGAGAAAAGGATTTGGATTTTTAGACTATGCCTTAAAATATAGAAATTATGGGTTTCTGGCCAGGGATAGCACAAACTTAACATGAACCGATAAGAATGTATTTACTTAGTCTTACTAAATCCAACCAAAGAGGTTTTAAAATAAGAACTTTCAAAGGGAAGGAAGAATACTGTCTTCATTTGTCCATCTCAACTAGTGATCTTAGAGTACTTACAATGTAGGAACAACAATAGAAACTTTAGAAATTCTTGGGGAAGGGACAGCCAGGTAGCACAGCAAGTAAGAGCACCGGCTCCAGTGCCAGGATGACCTGGGGATTGAATCCCAGGCTCGCACACTTAGCACCCACCCAGAAACACCTGGCTGTGTAACCTTGAGCAAGTTACTTAACCCCAATTGCTTAGGGGTGGCCAGGTGACTCAGCGAGTAAGAGCACCGGCTCCAGTGTCGGGATGACCTGGATCAAATCCGGGCTCAGATACTCAGCACCACACCCAGAAATAACTGGCCGTGTAACCTTGAGCAAGTTACTTAATCCCGATTGCTTTAAAAAAAAAAAGAAAAAGTTCTTGGGGAAAATAATCCAAGGGAGGAAACAGAAATAAAACCCTTGAGTAGGGATGTCCATACACAAATGACCAAAGTATATATCAACTAGAAATGCCAACAAAAAAGGTGAATTTGACCTCATATTTCTCTATAAGATTTTGTGTTGATAATCTGATAGTAATATGGCACTGGAAGGCTAAGGAGCATTGCTCTTTAAAAAATTGCTCCTATGAAGAAATTCAGGCACCAGGAGAAGGAAAAGCAGCATAGAAAGGAGAGAGAAAAGATAGGGAGAACATTTTGATGAAGATCAACAGGAGCAGAACAGAAAAACTCTCTCTCTCTCTCTCTCTCTCTCTCTCTCT